>NC_073647.1:110582942-111184371 GCF_029407905.1 Bubalus kerabau
GGGTGGGTTGAAGTTGCCAAGATACTTAGCCAGCCATATTGAATATCTCAGGAAGCTTCACACTTCAGTGAAGATTGTCTAAATACCCAAACGAATGAGGCAAGAAGTCTTCAGTTACCTTTAGTCTATTAACATCACCCAAGGTAAAAATATGGGTCAATGAATGTCAGACTTTACCCTTCTAATTAGATAAGTCAATCATTCTAATGTGGGGAGGAACACATAAAAAGCTTAGAGGTAAGGGCAGAAGGATTCTTCAAAACATGTCTGGGAGGGTGGAAGTTTTAATTTTTTGCCAGGAAAACGTGTGAAAAAGAGGAGAAGATGGTTCTTACAAATTGTAAGGCAATCAAGACTTTTTGTGTGTTCAGATTCTACAATCTGTCTCACATATTTGGCAAATTTCAAATGACCTCTAAGATGTTTTTACCAAATCATAGACATAGATATGGAAATCATCATCAAATTTGATGAAGTACAAGAGGGTTTTGCTTCCACCTGATGAATGACCATGCCAATTCTCTTGGAGCCATCCTCCTTGGCATATTCCACTTGTTTGCCTACTAGGCTGTCTATGACTTCTCCTGGCTCCCTCTCTGTGAGAGGAGAATCATTGGAATCTGGAAGGATGTGTAGGTCACCGTCTTTATAATCATCTAAGAGCTGGTACATATAAAATACAGGATCCTTCTCATAGGTAATGTAAAACCACGTATTCATTACAGGTGCCTGAGCTAAGACCATCCCCCTCCATTCATTTTTGGAACCTTCCTCTGTCTCAAAAATATGTTCCACTGCTTTGCCAATCATAATTTCCGTTAAGTGTGTATCTCTGATTCTAGATGATGCAACTCTATTAGGAAGGACTTCAAGTGATGACAATCTTTCATCTCTGTGAAGTTCCAATCTATAAACACAGTCAAATCCATCATATTTTATGATACAGAGAGGGATTTACAGGTACCTGATCCAAAATGGTTCGCTTCCACTCTCTTTGAGGTTCATCTCCGTCTTTCCATCCATGCCGAATTCTGCAGCCCACGATATTCCTTGGAGGCTGGGAGATGGGTCTGCTCCTATGCTTCTTGTGTGCAGCTTTTCTCTTCATCATGATAACAGACACACTGGCATGCCCTGCGCCTGTCCTGGACCGCTGCCCAGAAGCCGTTTTTGCGAGCGGGGTCTTCATGCCTGCGCGGAGCAGAGTAACAAAGCAGCCCAATAAAGGAAATCAAGAAAAAATAAATTCAATGCATGACACGGTGAACTTTATCTCCTAAAGAGTGCATTCCATGCACACACGCCAAGACGCCCGTTTTCCTCTAAAGCTAGGCAGAAAAGCTGGAAATACCCTGCACCGTGCGTGCAAGCGGTAACCTTCCTCCCTAGCTAGTTCCGGCTATGCTAGCGCTATGGAGTTCTGGTTGTAGTCAGAGAAATACAGGGCACCCCTTTATTCCTCCCGCCCTGCGTCCAACACTGTCCAGGCCAGAGGGCAGAGACTACCCCAAGCTGGGGATAGCGGGCCTCGAGTTCCCAAATCGGACACCTCGCTGCTGCCTCCGCCGGGAGGCTGTGTCGAAGGAGGACCAGCAGACGGCGAGTTAGGTGCTTGCAAGAGCTGGGAGGGAGGATCTTTAGGCGAGGAACGTATCAAGTGGGCTGTTGGATAGGCGGACAGGACGGCGGCGATGTCTCCGTAACTCTACTTGGCGGGGGAGGGGGGGGAGGGGCTTCCGCTCCCTCTCTTTGGCAGCGGCGGCCCCTCTGCCACATCGGACTCCCACCAGTCACTGCAGCCGCCAGTCTCCTCCCTCTTTTCCGTAGAGCTCAGCTTCCTGCCAGGAGAGAGGCCTCTCCTTCTCGTCCAGCACCGCGCCCTCCCCTACCCGCAACCCTCCATCCACCACTGCCTTGGGCGTGGGAGTAGTTCTTTGGTTCCTTGCCCCGCCCCTTTCCAAAATCTGGACCGGCCTGCCCAACAAATCCCCTCTCCAACCGCCTAGCGCCGCTTCTTCAGTTCTGGGCTCCCAGATTCCCAAACCCCATCCGTAACTCCATCTCTGTACTCCTGCTGCATCTGCTTTCCATCCTCCAGGAATTTGCCCTTTCCTTTCCCCCTGCCATTCCGGAGTTACTCTTTATTAAGGAAACCTGCCTTTTCCTGTCACTTAAGGGAGTTTGAGGTTGGAGGAGAGAAATGCACAAGTGCTCAGTCTGCCATCTTGATTCAGTATCTCGGTAATTTTTACTGACTGGTAGTCAATGAAGCAGATATATTTTCTGGATATATTTTCTGGAAATATATCTGGATATATTTTATGGATATATCCAGATATATTACTGGATTTATTGAGGATAATATTTTTTTCTTTTTCACCGATTACAGAGAAATTGTATGGAAAACGTGGGCACAGTATACAACCTAGCAAATCGACAGGAAGAAAGTAATCAACTATAAATCCATCTCGTATGCACCAAGGCTTATAGCAAAATATTAACACTTTCCATTGTCTTTATAAAATAAACTCTTAGAAAGCTGGGATACTTTTGCATATGCTTTTTCATGGGGTGTCCTTTTCCATATAAAATGAGTATTTAATGAGTTTACTAGATATTGTCTGAAATGTTTTGTAGTGGCTTCACTAAAATTAGCATAAGGACATTTTCACAGTTTAACCATTCTCTCCTACCTTCAGATGTTTAGTTTTAAAAAGTACTTATAAAATTATACTTGCATGCTTATAAAATTATAAAATTTATACTTATAAAATTATACTTGATTATTCTCTTTAACATGATAATAAAGACACAAACTTACAATCAAAACAATTATTACAATTATAGCAAGTAGTATTTCAACACTGTTACATCTTAAGCCTATGGAGAAAGACTTATTTAAGCAATATTCAACCATTTTTGTTTTCATTACTGCAGTGGTAGTGGGTGTGAAGTAGTATTTCACTGTTGTTTAATTTGCATTTCGCTAAGGACTAATGTTCAAATGACCGCACAATTGCACTCATTTCACATACTAGCAAGGTAATACTCAAAATCCTCCAAGCTAGGCTTCAACAGTACATGAACCAAGAACTTACAGATGTACAAGCTGGATTTAGAAAATGTAGAGAAACCAGAGATCAAATTGCCAACATTCATTGGATCATAGAAGAAGCAAAAGAATTCCAGAAAATATATCTGCTTCACTGACTATGCTAAAGCCTTTGACTGTGTGGATCACAACAAACTGTGGAAAATTCTTCAAGAGATGAGAATACCAGACCATCTTACCTGCCTCCTGAGAAACCTGTATACAGGTCAAGAAGCAACAGTTAGAACCAGACATGGAACAACAGACTGTTTCCAAGTCAGAAAAGGAGTACATCAAGGCTATATATTGTCACCCTGCTTATTTAACTTATATGCAGAGTACATCATGAGAAATGCCAAGCTGGATGAAGCATAAACTGGAATCAAGATTGCTAGGAGAATTATCCTTCAATTAAAAACTTAAGAAATATTTAGAAAAGCATAATATTCTCTAGGTGCATCCTAGTGGCTGCAAATGGCAGAATTTCATTCTTTTTTCATGGTTGAGTAATATTCCATTGCACAAATTACAGAAGACCTAAACGGACATTTCTCTAAAGAAGATATACAGATAAAAAAGAGGCACATGAAAAGATGCTCAAAATCACTAATTATCCAACAAATGGAAATCAAACTGAAATAATATATTACCTCATGTCAATCAGAAGGGCCATTATGAAAAAGTTTACAAACAATAAATGCTGGAGAGGGTGTGGAGAAAATGGAACCCTCCTGCACTATTGGTGGATTGTAAATTGGCACAGCCATTATGGAGAACAGTATGGAGGTTTCTTAAAAGCTAAAAATGGAGCTACTATTCTTTCACAAAACATATTTTCTTGAGTATAATTACATCTATTTTCATCAGAGATATTGCCATGTAATTTTTTTGGTGGTGTCTTTTCCTGGTTATATTATCAAGGGAACACTGGCCCATAGAATGAGTTTGGAAGCACTCCTTTCTCTTCAATTTTTAAAAACATATTAAGAAGGATAAGTGTCATTAACAAACTGAAAGATAAAGACCATATGATCATCTCAATAGAAACAGAGCAATTCAACACCCATTTATGATAAAAAAAGTCTCCAGAAAATTGGCATAGAAGGAACCTACCTCAACATAATAAAAGCCAAATACAACAAACCCACAGAAAACATTCTTAACAGTGAAAAACTGAAAGCATTCCCTCTAAGATCAGGAACAAGACAAGTGTGCCACTCTTGCCACTATTATTCAGCATAGTTATGGAAGTCTTAGCTAGGGTAATCAGAGGAGAAAAAGTAATAAAAGGAATCCATACTGGAAAAGAAGAAGTAAATATCTCACTCTTTGCAAATTACATGATACTATACATTGTGTTGACTATACATTGCTGTTGTTCAGTTGCTCAGTCATGTCCAACTCTTTGTGACCCCCATGGACTGCAGCATGACAGGTTTCCCTGTCCTTCCCTATCCCCCGGAGATTGCCCAAACTCATGTCCATTGAGTCAATGAAGCCATCCAACCATCTCACCCTCTGTCACTCCCATCTCCTCCTGCCCTCAATCTTTCCCAGCATCAGGGTCTTTTCCAGTGAGTTGGCTCTTCGCATCAGGTGGCCAAATTATTGGAGCTTCAGCATCAGTCCTTCCAATGAATATTCAGGGTTGATTTCCTTTAGGATTGGCTGGCTTGATCTCCTTGCAGTCAAAGGAACTCTTGAGTCTTCTCCAACATCACAGTTCAAAAGCATCAATTCTTTGGTGCTCAGTGATGTCTCTACTTTTTATTATTTTGTCTAGGTTTGTCATAGCTTTTCTTCCTAGGAGCTAGCATTCTTTAATTTCATGGCTGTAGTCACCATCCACAGTGATTATGAAGCCCAAGAAAATAAAGTCTATCACCGTTTCCATTTTTTCCACATCTATTTGCCATGAAGTTATTGGTACTAGGTGCCATGATCTTAGTAATTTGAACGTTGAGTTTTAAGCCAGTTTTTTCTCTCTTCTCTTTCAGCTTCCTCAAGAGGCTCTTTAGTTCCTCTTCACTTTCTGCCATTAGGGTGTTGTCATCTGCATATCTGAGGTTATCTCCCAGTAATGTTGATTCATGCTTTTGAGTCATCCAGCCCAACATTTCACATTATATACTCTGCATATCAGCTAAATAAGCAGGGTGACAATATACAGCCTTGATATACTCCTTTCCTAATTTTGAACCAGTTCTATGTCCAGTTCTATTGTTGCTTCTTGACCTGCATACAGGATTCTCAGCAGGCAGGAAAGGTGGTCTGGTATTCCCATCCCTTTAAGAACTTTCCATAGTTTGTTGTGATCCACACAGTCAAAGGCTTTAGTGTAGGTTTTAGTGTAGTCAATGAAGCAGATGTAGATGTTTTAGATGCCACCAGAAAATTACTAGGATTAATCAATGAATACAATAATGTTTTAGGATACATAATTAATACATAAGAATCTCTTATTTCTCTATACACTAACAATGAAAAATCAGAAAGAGAAATTAAAGAAACAATCCCCTTCAACATTAGAGTGAAAAGAAAAACATACAAAGGAATAAAGCTACCTAAAGAGACAGAACACATGTATGCAGAAACTATAAGACACTGATGAAAGAAATCAAAGATGACAAAGACAGACAGAGAGATATATGTTGTTCTTGGATTGGAAAAATCAATATTGTAAAATGACTATATTGCGAAAAGGAATCTACAAATTCAATGCAATCTCTAGCAAACTATCAATGGTATTTTTTACACAACTGGAACAAAACATTTTAAAATTTGTATGGAAACACAAAAGACACTGAAGAGTCAAAGCAATCTTGAGATAGAAGAATTGAGCTGGAGGAATCAACTTTTCTGACTTTAGATTATACTACAAAGCTACAGTCATCAAGAGAGTATAGCACTGGCAAAAAAAATAGAAATGCAGATCAATGAAATATGATAGAAAGCCCAGAGATAAGCCCACACACCTATGGGTACCTTTGACAAAGAAGGCAAGAATATACAATGGAGAAAAAGCAACCTCTTCAATAAGTGATGCTGGAAAAATGGGGCACCTACATGTGGAAGAATGAGAGTAGAATGCTTTTTAACATCACATACAAGAATAAACTCAAAATGTGATTAAAAAAACTTAAATGTTAAGGCCATGAACTATAAAATTCTTAGAGGATAAAATAGAGAGTACATTCTTTGACATAAATCACAGTGAGATCCTCATTGACCTGCCTCCTAGAGGAAGGGAAATAAAAACAAAAGAAATAGGACCTAATTAACCTTAAAATATTTGCACAGCCAAACAATAAACAAGATTAAAAGACAACTCTTGGAATGGGAGAAAATAATTGCAAAGGAAATGACTGACAAAGGATTAATCTCTAAAATATATAAACAACTCATAGAATGTAATAGTAGATAACAAGCAACCCAATCAAAAATTGGGCAGTGAAAATTTGTTCAAGATGGCAGAGTAGAAGTCTTCATCTCCTGTGAGAGTACAGAAATCACAACAAGCTGTCAAACAACCATGGAAAAAGGACACTGGAAGCTACCAGAAAAAGATACCCCATATCCAAAGACAAAGAAGAAGCCTCAATGAGATGATAGGAGGGGTGCAATCACAATAAAAACAAATCCTGTATTTGCCAGGTGGGCAAACCACAAACTGGAGTAAAATAATATCAAATAAGTTCTCCCATTGTTATGAACATTCTGAGCCCCATGTCATGCTTACTAGCCTGGGAGCTGGCAAGGGGGCTGGGAATCCAAAGGGAATCTGACTTTGAAGGCCAATGGGATTTGCTTACCAGACTTCCATAGGACTGGGGAAAACAGACTGTACTCTTGGAGGTCACAAACAAAATCTTGCACCCATCAAGACCCAGAGAAAAGGAACAATGACCCCACAGGAGACTGAACCAGATCTGTTAATGTTGGAGGGTCTCCTGTGGAGACATGGTTTGGCAGTGGCTCAAGGCAGGGACAGGGACAATGGTAGCAACAGTCTTGGGAGGTGTCCATTGGTGTAAGCTCTCTTGGAATTCACCATTAACTCTACTGTAGACCTCGTAGACCTCAGAGTTGGGTTGCCTCAGGCCAATCAACTAACACAACCCCACTC
The DNA here is from genome assembly GCF_029407905.1 of Bubalus kerabau. Classification (NCBI taxonomy): domain Eukaryota; kingdom Metazoa; phylum Chordata; class Mammalia; order Artiodactyla; family Bovidae; genus Bubalus; species Bubalus kerabau. Next base: position 110,590,160 of record NC_073647.1, read on the forward strand.
ACCAGCAGATAATTTAATTACAATTTTAGTGAGCATGGCCCTGCCCACCAGAGCAAGGCCCAGTTTTTCCCACCACCAATCCCTCCCATCAGGAAGCTTATACAAGCCTCTTAGCCTCATCTACAAGAGGCCACATGGAAGAAAAAGAACCACAATCCCACAGTGGCTAGAATAAAAATCACATGAAAGAAATTTAATCAGAATGAAAATGCAGAGGGTTATCTCCCAGATAAAGGGACAAAATAAAACCCCAGAAAAGCAACTAAATGAAGCAGAGATAGGCAAACTTCCAGAAAAAGAATTCAGAATAATGACTGTGAAGATGATCCAGGACCTCAGAAAAAGAATGGATGGGATATAAGAAATGTTTATCAAAAACCTAGAAGAAGTAAAGAACAAAGAGAGACAAAAAATATACTATAAGGAATCAATAGCAGAATAACTGGGGAATAAAAACGGATAAGTGACTTGGAAGATGTGTGTACGTGCTTAGTCACTCCAGTCGTGTCCAACTCTCTGCGACCCCATGGATCATGGCCCACCAGGCTCCTCTGTTCATGGGATTCTCCAGGAAAGAATACTGGAGTGGGTTGCCATTTCCTTCTCCAGTGAGAAAGTATGAAGTGAGTGAATTGAAGTCGCTCAGTCGTGTCTGACTCTTTGTAACCCCATGCACTGTAGGCTACCAGGCTCCTCCATCCATGGGATTTTCCAGGGAAGAATACTGGAGCGGGTTGCCATTTCCTTCTCTAGACCTGGAAGACAGAATGATGGAAATCATTGCTGCAGAAGATAGTATAGAAAGAGAATTTAAAAAAAAAAAAAAGAATACAGTCTAAGAGAACTCTGTGACATTAAATGCACCAACATTCCCATTATAGGGGGTCCCAAAAGCAGAAGAGAGAGAGACAGAGAAAAGACCTGAGAAAATATTTGAAGAGAGAATAGCTGAAAACTTCTCTAATATGGGATAGGAAGGGCTTCTAGGGTAGCTCAGCTGGTAAAGAATTCTCCTGCAATGCAGGAGATGCCAGATCGTTTCCTGGGTCAGGAAGTTCCCCTGGAGAATGGATAGGCTACCCACTCTAGTATTCTTGGGCTTCCCTGGTGGCTCATATGGTAAAGAATCAGCCTGAAATGCAGGCCTGGGTTCGATACCTGGGTTGGGATGATCCCATGGAGGAGAGCATGGGAACCCACTCTAGTATTCTTGCCTAAAGAATCCCCATGGACAGAGGAACCTGGCAGGCTACAGTGCATGGGGTCGCAAAGAGTCACACACAACTGAGCAACTAAGCACAGCACAATATGGGAAAGGAAATAGTCAATCAAGTCCAGGAAGCTCAGAGAGTCCTAGGCAGGATAAACCCAAGGAGGAACAAAATGTGACACATAGTAATCAAACTGAAGAAAATTAGACATAGATAAAATACTAAAAGCAACAAGGGAAAATGACAAACAGCATACATGGAAATTCCCATCAGGTTATCAGCTGATTTCTCAACAGAGACTCTACAAGCCAAAAGGGAATGAATGTCATGTTATATTTAAAGTGATGAAAGGGAAGAATCTGCAATCAAGAATAGTGTATCCAGCAGGACTCTCATTCAGATTTGATGGAGGAATCAAAAGCTTTCCAGAAATGCTGAAGTTAAGAGAATACAGCACCATCAAACCAGTTTTACAACAAATGATAAAGAAATTCTCTTGACAGGAAACACAAGAGAAGGAAAAGATCTACACAAAATAAATCCAAAACAATTAAGAACATGGTAATAGGATCATACATATCAATAATTACCTTAAATGTAAGTGGATTAAATGCACCAACTAAAAGACATAGGCTGGGCAGATACAAAAACAAGACCAGTATATATTCTGTTTACAAGAGAACCACCTCAGACCTAGGGATACTTACAGACTGTCCATTGACAGATGAATGGATAAGGAAGTTGTGGTACATATACACAATGGAATATTACTCTGTAAAAAGGAATGCACTTGAGTCAGTTCTAATTAGGTGGATGAACCTAGAGCCTATTATACAGTGTGATTTAAGTCAGAAAGAGAAAGACAAATACAGTATATTAACACATATATATGGAATTTAGAAATGGTGGTACCAACGATCCTAAGTATAGGGCAGCAAAGGAGAGACAGATGTAAGGAACAAACTTTTGGACTCAGTGGGAGGAGAGGGTGATATGACTTGAGAGAACAGCATTGAAACATACACGCTACCATATGTAAAACAGATAACCAGTGAGAGTTTGATGTATGATACAGTGCACCCAAAGCCAGTGCTCTTTGACAACCTGGAGGGATAGGTTGCGGAGGAAGGTGGGAGGGGAGGTTCAGGATGGAGGGGACACATGTATACCTATGACTGATTCATACTGATGTATAACAAAAACCATCACAATATTGTAAAGTAACTATCTTCCAATTAAAATAAATAAGTGAATTAAAAAAAATGACATAGACTTGCTGGCAGATGAATATATGTGCATGTATTCACTTCCACTTACCATATCACTCTATTTAATGCCCCAAATTGTATGTAACTATTTTATACTGTTAGTTTAATCATGCTTCCTTTATGGCATGCAATTGTAATTATCTTTTATTTTTGACTGGCTATTGATTGTGAAAACTAACTAATTTTTTTTTTTACTTTTGTAATTAGGTAACTGTTATTCACATAACACCAGTGAATCATGATTGTATGTGCTCAGTCAGTCTTTGTGGTCTCATGGATTGTAACCCGTCAGGTTCCTCTGTCCACACAATTTTCCAGGTAAGAACACTTGAGTGGGTTGCCATTTCCTACTCCAGGGGATCTTCTCTATCCAGGGATTGAACCCACAACTCTTTTGTCTCCTGAATTGGAAGGTGGAATATTTACCACTAGCACCACCTGGAAAGCCTTTGGTCAACAGTAAATAATAGAATTGTATATCACTAAAATTATCATTTAATAGTGAGAGAGTCAAATCCTGGGCAGATTGATAAGAAGTCCAGGCGTCCCCAAGGAGAGAGGGGTCTGGAATTCTCAAGGGGGAAGAAAAGACAAACTTTTTTTGTCCCTCTACATTCCTTAAGATTATATAACAATAATGTATCCTGCTTCAGGATAGTCTCCGGAAAAAAAAAAAAAACCTTCTTGCTAATCCTGTTATCTTAAGGTGTAAATTATGGGAGTAGGTCTAGTGAGGTCTTTCAACCTCCAGACATTCTTTTGATTCACTGTAAAAACTAATTAGAGAGTATATAACTCCATGGCTAACACTAGCAAGGGCGTACTCTTTCTGCCCCCCTTCTGATGCCTATGTCAGAAGCTTTCTCTATCTCCTTTATACTTTAATAAAATTTTATTACACAAAAGCTCTGAGTAATCAAGCCTTGTCTCTGGCCACGGATTGAATTCTTCTCCTCCAGAGGCCAAGAATCCTGGTGTCTCTGTGTGGTTCAGCAACAACCTTTCAATAGAAACACTTGTAATAATTTTTTAAAGTCCAGACACATGTCAGAATTATCGTGGAAATTTTTGAGAAGTACAAATTACCAGGTATTGTGTGTTTCATCCAAAGTTTCTGATGTGTTTCTAATGGACTTCCATGTTTAAAAACAACTGAACTATATGATGACCTTTTATCTTTAATTACTTTGTTCTACTCTTTCTATTACATATTCAGTGTTCCCATTTCATTTATTTTATGTTTTCCAATTTTTCTGTCTCTTTTTTTTTCCTCAAGCCATTATCAAAGCATAGTATAAAAGTTTTTGTATACATATGTGGAGAAGCTCTATAAAGTCAGCAAAATCAAGACTGGGAGCTGACTGTGGCTCAGATCATGAACTCCTTATTGCCAAATTCAGACTGAAATTGAAGAAAGTAAGGAAAACCACTAGACCATTCAGGTATGACCTAAATCAAATCCCTTAGGATTATACCGTAGTAGTGACAAGTAGATTCAAGGCATTAGATTTGATAGACAGAGTGCCTGAAGAACTATGGATGGAGGTTCATAACATTGTACAGGAGGTGGTGATCAAAACCATCCCCAATAAAAATGCAAAAAGGCAAAATGATCATCTGAGGAGGCCTTACAAATAGCTGAGAAAAGAAGAGAAGTGAAGGGAAAGGAGAAAAGTAAAGAGATACCCATTTGAATGCAGAGTTCCAAAAAATAGCAAGGAGAGATGAGAAAGCCTTCCTCAGAGATCAATGCAAAGAAATAAAGAAAGACAATAGAATGGTAAAACTAGAGTTCTCTTCAAGAAAATTAGAGATATCAAGGGAACATTTTATGCAAAGATGGGCAGAATAAAGGACAGAAATGATACGGACCTAAAAGAAGCAGAAGACATTAAGAAGAGGTGACAAGAAGACACTGAAAGACTATACAAAAAGATCTTAATGACCCAGATAACCACGATGGTATCATGGATGTGAGAGTTGGACTGTGAAGAAGGCTGAGCGCTGAAGAATTGATGCTTTTGAACTGTGGTGTTGGAGAAGACTCTTGAGAGTCCCTGGGACTGCAAGGAGATCCAAGCAGTCCATTCTGAAGGAGATCAGCCCTGGGATTTCTTTGGAAGGAATGATGCTAAAGCTGAAACTCCAGTACTTTGGCCACTTCATGCAAAGAGTTGACTCATTGGAAAAGACTCTGATGCTGGGAGGGATTGGGGGCAAGAGGAGAAGTGGACGACAGAGGATGAGAGGGCTGGATGGCATCACTGACTCAATGGACGTGAGTTTCAGTGAACTCCGGGAGTTGGTGATGGACAGGGAGGCCTGGCGTGCTGCGATTCATCGGGTCACAAAGAGTCGGACACGACTGAGCGACTGATCTGATCTGATCTGATGATCACTCACCTAGAGCCAGACATCCTGAAATGTGAAGTCAAGTGGGCCTTAGGAAGCATCACTATGAACAAAGCTAGTGGAGATGATGGAATTCCAGTGGAGCTATTCAAATCTTAAAAGATGATGCTGTGAAAGTGCTGCACTCAATATGCTAGCAAATTTGGAAAAGTCAGCAATGGCCATGAGACTGGAAAATATCGGTTTTCTTTCAAATACCAAAGAAAGGCAATACCACAGAATGTTCAAATTACCACACAATTGCACTCATCTCTCATGCTAGCAACATAATGCTCAAAATTCTCCAAACGAGACTTCAACAGTACATGAACTGAGAACTTCCAGATGTTTAAGTTGGATTTAGGAAAGGCAGAGAAATCAGAGATCAAATTGGTAATATCTGTTGGATCATAGAAAAAGCAAGACAATTCCAGAAAAACACCTACTTCTTCATTGACTACACAAAATCCTTTGAATTGTGTGGATCACAATAAACTGTGGAAAATTCTTCAAGAGATGGGCACCAGATCCCCTCACCTGCCTCCTGAGAAATCTGTATGCAGGTCAAGAAGCAACAGTTAGAACTGGGCATGGAACAGTGGACTGGTTCCAAATTGGGAAAGCAGTACATCAAGGCTGTATACTGTCACCCTGCTTATTTAACTTATATGAAGAGTACATCATGAGAAACGCTGGACTGGATGAAGCACAAACTGGAATCAAGATTGCCAGGAGAAATATCAATAACCTCAGATATGCAGATGAAACCCTTATGGCAGAAAGCGACGAGGAACTAAAGAGCCTCTTGATAAAAGTGAAAGAGGAGAGTCAAAAAACTGGCTTAAAATTCAAAATTAAAAAAACGAAAATCACGGCATCTGGCCCCATCACTTCATGGCAAATAGATGGGGAAACAATGGAAACAGTGACAGACCTTATTTTCTTGGCTCCAAAATCACTGCAGATGGTGACTGCAGCCATGGAATTAAAAGATACTTGCTCCTTAGAAGAAAAGTTATGACCAACCTCCACAGCATATTAAAAAGCAGAGACATTTCTTTACTGACAATGGTCCATCTAGTCAAAGCTATATTTTTTTTCTAATAGTCATGTATGGATGTGAAGTTGGACCATAAAGAAAACTGAGTGCCAAATAATTTATGCTTTTGAACTGTGGTGTTGGTCAAGACTCTTGAACATCCCTTGGCCTGTAAGGAGATCAAATTAGGCAATCCTAAAGGAAATCAGTCCCCGATATTCATTGGAAGGACTGATGCTGAAGCTCCAATACTTTGAACACCTGATGCAAAGAACTGACTCATTGGAAAAGACCCTGATACTGGGAAAGATTGAAGGCAGGAGGAGAAGGGTGCGACAGAGGATGAGATAGTTGGTTGGCATCACCAACTTAAGTGATGGATAGTAATTTGAGCGAGCTCTCAGAGTTGGTGATGGACAGGGAAGCCCAGCATGCTGCACTCCATTGGGTTGCAAAGAGCCAAACATGACTGAGCGACTGAACTGAACTGATTATATATATAATATATTATATATATAGTATATAATATAATATATATTATATACATATATATAATATATAGTATGTATAATATATATATATATTTTAGAAAACTTATGAATTTTTGCCAAGATAAAAACTTTGATTTTGATTCCAATTGTTTAACATAATATGAATAGAATGCTAGATTTCAAATTAATATTCCCTCAAAACTTTGATGTATTTCCATGTATTTTGGCATCTAGTATTACTGGTAAAAGTCTAGAAAGTTTATTTTCTTAGTGATTTTAAAAAAAAAAAATTGAATGGAGTTTGAAGCTTCTAATCCAATTCTGAGAATATAAAGAAATGCCCTGTTGTAAAAAAAAAAAAAGAAAAAAAAAACCCTGGAAATTAATATGTGATACAGTATTATTAACTAAAGTCCAGATTTTGTTTAAAATTCACAAAATTTTATATAATATATATTGTCTGTTTGCATGCTTTATTCGAGATTCCACGTTGTGTTTAGTTGCACTGAGCAGCTTTAGCTACTTGCAACAAATTCTGGCAAATTTTCTTTTCATTTTTATTTAGTTATAAATATTTTATAATTTTCCTTGTTATGGCTTCTGAGTTACACCCATCAATTAAAAGTGGATATTTAGTAGTCAAATACATGGGGTGTTTAAAGTATCTTTGATATTAATTTCTCATTTTGATATTAAATTCTCATTTAAATATTTTCTTCTCTGCGATCACCCTCTGTGTTTTTTCAATCTTCTAACTTTATTGAGGCTTTCAATTGCTCAGTCCAAGATTTCTCTTGGTAAATGTCACATTTCACTTTAAAATATGTCAGTTATATTCAAATATCTTTTGATATTGATTTCTAACATAAATCCATAGTGATAAGAGAAAAGACCCTGTATGATACCAATACCTTAAGGCCATGAAATTTTTGTATTTTATTTTATGCCCCCAGATATATTTCAGTGTCTCCTAGTTCACAGCACGGAGAAGGCAATGTCAACCCACTCCAGTACTCTTGCCTGGACAATCCCATGGACAGAGGAGATTGGTAGGACACGACTGAAGTCGGACAGGATTGAAGCGACTTAGCAGCAGCAGCAGCAGTTCAGAGCACATTCTATGGGAACGTGAATATAATTTGTATTCCACTGTTGTGTGAAAATTTATATAAATCTTAATTATGTTGAATTGGTTCAAAGTTCTTTTCAGGTCTACTGTATCCTTCTAATTTTATGTATATTCATTCTATTAATTTTTGAGAGTTTGATATCTAAACTCTGACTAAACATTTTAATTTATGTACTTAAAAAATAAATGTAATATATATTGGAACTATAAGTAACTTCCCTGGTGGCTCAGATGGCAAAGCATCTGCCTACAGTGCGGGAAACCCGGGTTCAATCCCTGTGTCAGGAAGATCTCCTGGAGAAGGAAATGGCAACCCACTCAAGTAGTCTTGCCTGGAAAATCCCATGGATGGAGAAGCTTGGTAGGCTACAGTCCATGGGGTCGCAAAAAGTTGGACATGACTAAGCAACTTCACTTTCACTTTCATGTGTAACTTTGTTCTATATTTTTCCAAGTCTTTTGTAATATGTTATTATACTTTCATAAATTATAAAATGAAAAAGAGAAAAGCATAAAAAAGGTTTTCTGATAGCTGAAGGAACTGTACTCAATATCTTGTAATACTCTATAATGGGTAATAATCTGCAGCATGTTACTATATATATACATACATATACATATATATCTGAGTTAGCTTTCTGTACACCTGAAACTAACACAATATTTTAAATTGACTATACTTCAATAATAAATAAATAATTTGCATAAACAACAAAAACAAGATGGAATCAGAGTCAATTTTTTTATGATTTTAACAAGATGATATGATGTTTCTTGTAATTTTGGATTTGTTGAATATTTCTGTACCACTAATGTAGTTCTCACCTTTGCACAATCTAGGTATAGATATCTCTGTTGAATTTCTTAACACTGCAGTGACTGTAGCATGTATCCATATTTTCAGACATAGGCTTGATTTCACACATTTTGTCTTTTTGATCACATGAGTTACCTTGAGTCCAATCTGTAGCCTGAAACATATGGCCAGCATGTGTGTTGTTTGGATGTGAGGAAATCTTGTCCTGTAGAAAAGAATCAAAACAACTAAGTAAGTATAGATGTAAATTTATGATGAGACCTCCAAAAGAAGATTTAGAGAGAGGTTCAGGTAAACATTAAAATAGATGGAACATAAGCATTTCATAGTTGTTAGTCTTGTATTTGTTGAATCAAGTGTAGAGAAGCTTAACATTAATATTTGTAGTGTATTTATGATTATATGTAGATAGAAGTAATGTGGGAGAAGTGAGGTGAAATATGCTGCAGAGGAGATGAGACGCAACAGTGAAACAGCAAGAACATACTTCCATTCTGGTTCAGAATTCAAGTAAGGAAAGTAGGGGAATTGTAATATAAAAGCCATCACCGAATACCAGCACCCAAGTATAACTAGGAGGCACAGGAATTCCTCTCCTGTAGGGAAGGTTTTTTTGTATAATAATTCTTTATAAAATAATTTTGGAAAAATATCAGGAGCCTAAGAGCATACAAAGGAAAGAAAACTATTCTCCCGGGGTAAGTGGGATAATATATATATATATATATATATATATATATATATATATATTAGGTTTGGTCAGCTGGTAAAGAATCTGCCTGCTATGCGAGAGACTGAGTTTGATCCCTGGGTTGGGAAGATCCCCTGGAGAAGAGAAATATTACCCACTCCAGTATTCTGGCCTAGAGAATTCCATGGACTGTATAGTCCATGGGGTCGCAAAGAGTTGAACACGACTGAGCAACGTTTGCTGATCACTAGTCACATGAGAGAAAAGCAAAGGGGAGAGAAGGCAAAAAAGAAGTTACACTTTTTAACTTTGAGATGTCTTAATCATATAAATGTATTGCTTATTTGATACATTTATAAAATAAAATTTTGATTAAAAAATTAAAACACCCTCCAAAGGGAAAAGCATTACACTTACAAATCATCATGTAAAGGCTAATATCAGAAGATTTTTGAAAACTGATGCAAGAAGAAAATAAAGTAGTATCTTTAAATTTTTGCAAGAGAACTCCAGACTTGAAAATATGCATCTAACTACATTCCTCAGTGATCAATGCAAAGAAATAGAGGAAAACAACAGAAAGGGAAAGACTAGAGATCTCTTCAAGAAAATTAGAGATACCAAGGGAACAGTTCATGCAAAGATGGGCTCGATAAAGGACAGAAATGGTATGGACCTAACAGAAGCAGAAGATGTTAAGAAGAGGTGGCAAGAATACACAAAATAAATGTATAAAAAATATCTTAATGACCAAGATAATCATGATGGTGTGATCACTCACCTAGATACAGACATCCTGGAATGTGAAGTCAAGTGGGCCTTAGAAAGCATCACTACAAACAAAGCTAGTGCAGGTGATGGAACTCCAGTGGAGCTATTCCAAATCCAGAAAGATAATGCTGTGAAAGTGCTGCACTCAATATGCCAGCAAATTTGGAAAACTCAGCAGTGGCCACAGGACTGGAAAAGGTCAGTTTTCATTCTGATCCCAAAGAAAGGCAATGCCAAAGAATGCTCAAACTACTGCACAATTGCACTCATCTCACACGCTAGTAAAGTAAGGCTCAAAATTCTCCAAGCCAGGCTTCAGCAATACGTGAACCGCAAACTTCCAGATGTTCAAGCTGGTTTTAGAAAAGGCAGAGGAACCAGAGATCAAATTGCCAACATGTGCTGGATCATGGAAAAAGCAAGAGAGTTCCAGAAAAACATCTATTTCTGCTTTATTGACTATGCCAAAGCCTTTGACTGTGTGGATCACAATAAACTGTGGAAAATTCTGAAAGAGATAGGACTACCAGACCACTTGACCTGCCTCTTGAGAAACCTATATGCAGGTCAGGAAATAACAGTTAGAACTGGACATGGAACAACAGACTGGTTCCAAATAGGAAAAGGAGTATGTCAAGGCTGTATACTGTCACCCTGCTTATTTAACTTACATGCAGAGGACATCATGAGAAACTCTGGGCTGGAAGAAGCACAAGCTGGAATCAAGATTGCCGGGAGAAATATCAATAACCTCAGATATGCAGATGACACCACCCTTATGGCAGAAAGTGAAGAGGAATTAAAAAGCCTCTTGATGCAAGTGAAAGTGGAGAGTGAAAAAGTTGGCTTAAAGCTCAACATTCAGAAACCTAAGATCATGGCAACTGTTTCCATCATTTCATGGGAAATAGAACGGAAAACAGTGGAAACAGTGTCAAACTTAATTTTGGGGGGCTCCAAAATCACTGCACATGGTGACTGCAGCCATGAAATTAAAAGACGCTTACTCCTTGGAAGCAAAGTTATGACCAACATAGATAACATATTGAAAAGAAGAGACATTACTTTGCCAACAAAGGTTCATCTAGTCAAGGCTATGGTTTTTCCAGTGGGAGAGTTGGACTGTGAAGAAAGCTGAGCACCGAAGAATTGATGCTTTTGAACTGTGGTGTTGGAGAAGACTCTTGAGAATTCCTTGGACTGCAAGGAGATCCAAGCAGTCCATTCCGAAGGAGATCAGCCCTGGGATTTCTTTGGAAGGAATGATGCTAAAGCTGAAACTCCCGTACTTCGGCCACCTCATGCGAAGAGTTGACTCATTGGCAAAGACTCTGATGCTGGGAGGGATTGGGGGAAGGAGGTGAAGGGGACAACAAACGATGAGATGGCTGGTTGGCATCAGTGACTTGATGCACGTGAGTCTGAGTGAACTCTGGGAGTTGGTGATGGACAGGGAGGCCTGGCGTGCTGAGATTCATGGGGTCGCAAAGAGTGAGCCCCATGAACTGAACTGAACTGAACTGAACTACATTGTATTTTCAATTCAGTGTAGGGAACTTCCCTGGTGGTCCAGTGGTTAAGACTCCATGTGTCCACTTCAGAGGACATGGGTTCTATCTCTGGCTGGGGAACAAGGATATTATATGCACATTGTTCAGCAAAAAAATTAAATAATGAAAAATAAATTCAGTGCAGAGTAATGATATTCTCTAGCAGAAAATGCCTTAGGAGCTGAACCAGACAAAGATTCACTATGAGATTTTTTTTTTTTTTAAATTCACACAGTGGTAAGGAAGGCTTGAACTTGAAGTTTGTTGGCATTAGAGGTGAAAAAACCCTAGAATATGCAACATTAACCATTAACCCCTGGGTAGGAGCATGCCCAAACAGCTATGCATAGCTACACCCAATCAATGTTGAAATGACACAATAACCATAAATGGATTCAACATTATAAAAGTAGTGAACCAATAATACCTTGGATTCTAGGTGGAGAGAGACTAAGACAGCAGACATAAGAAGTTACACTGATAATGGCAAGGCAGAGCATCAAGGAGGTGAGGAAATCTGATGATCTAGAATGCCTCTAACTGGCTTTTCTTGTTGGAGCTCTGGGATTCTGGTCACTCTCTTGGTTTAATAAGAGTTTAAAAGGGTTTCAGTTCAGTTCAGTTCAGTCACTCAGTCGTGTCCAACTCTTTGCGACCCCATGAATTGCAGCATGCTAGGCCTCCCTGTCCATCACCAACTTCCGGAGTTCACTCAAACTAACATCCATCGAGTCAGCGATGCCATCCAGCCATCTCATCGTCTGTCGTCCCCTTCTCCTCCTGCCCCCAATCCCTCCCAGCATCAGAGTCTTTGCCAATGAGTCAACTCTTCGCATGAGGTGGCCAAAGTACTGGAGTTTCAGCTTTAGCATCATTCCTTCCTGAGAACACCCAGGGCTGATATCCTTTAGAAGGGACTGGTTGGATCTCCTTGCAGTCCAAGGCACTCTCAAGAGTCTTCTCCAACACCACAGTTCAAAAGCATCAATTCTTCAGTGCTCAGCTTTCTTCACAGTCCAATTCTCACATCCATACATGACCACTGGAAAAACCATAGCCTTGACTAGACGAACCTTTGTTGGCAAAGTAATGTCTCTTCTTTTCAATATGTTATCTAGGTTGGTCATAACTTTGCTTCCAAGGAGTAAGCGTCTTTTAATTTAATGGCTGCAGTCACCACCTTGAGTGATTTTGGAGCCCAGAAAAATAAAGTCTCACACTGTTTCCAGTTTCCCCATCTATTTCCCATGAAGTGGTGGGACCGGATGCCATGATCTTCGTTTTCTGAATGTTGAGCTTTAAGCCAACTTTTTCACTCTCCTCTTTCACTTTCATCAAAAGGCTTTTTAGTTCCTCTTCACTTTCTGCCATAAGGGTGGTGTCATCTGCATATCTGAGGTAATTGATATTTCTCCTGGCAATCTTGATTCCAGCTTGTGCTTCTTCCAGCCAAGCTTTCCTCATGATGTCCTCTGCATATAAGTTAAATAAGCAGGGTGACAGTATACTGCCTTGACATACTCCTTTTCCTGTTTGGAACCAGTCTGTTGTTCCATGTCCAGTTCTAACTGTTACTTTCTGATCTGCATATAGGTTTCTCAAGAGGCAGGTCAGGTGGTCTGGTATTCCCATGTCTTTCAGAATTTTCCACAATTTTTTGTGATCCACACAGTCAAAGGCTTTGACATTGTCAATAAAGCAGAAATAGATGTTTTTCTGGAACTCTCTCGCTTTTTCAATGATCCAGCTGATGTTGGCAATTTGATCTCTGGTTCCTCTGCCTTTTCTAAAACCAGCTTGAACATCAGAAAGTTCAGGGTTCACATATTGCTGAAGCCTGGCTTGGAGAATTTTGAGCATTACTTTACTAGCGTGTGAGATGAGTGCAATTGTGCGGTAATTTGAGCATTCTTTGGCATTGCCTTTCTTTGGGATTGGAATGAAAACTGACCTTTTCCAGTCCTGTGGCCACTGCTGAGTTTTCCAAATTTGCTGGCATATTGAGTGCAGCACTTTCACAGCATCATCTTTCAGGATTTGGAATAGCTCAACTGGAATTCCATCACCTCCACTAGCTTTGTTTGTTTTGATGGTTTCTAAGGCCCACTTGACTTCACATTCCAGTATGTCTCGCTCTAGGTAAGTGATCATACCATTATGATTATCTGGGTCGTGAAGATCTTTTTTGCACAGTTCTTCTGGGTATTCTTGCTTGCAATCCTGTAATTCTGAGTCTTAAGTTCTCCTTGTTCCTACCATCCCCAAGTTCCTCTGAATTCAGGGAAATAACACATTGGATAAGGAGTTGAAATGATAATGAGACAAGTATCTTAGAAACATGAGGGAAGTTTTAAAGTTTTGACTCTTCAGTGCGGTTATCCATCCTCCAGACCTATAGTCCACGTGGCATTTCCTGTGAACAACAACTGGTCTCTAACTCTGATGTCATTACCAAAACGAACCTGTAGAAACCTTTAGTACATCAAAAGGTATGGAGTCCCTCTGGGTACAATGTATTGGCATCATTCATCCCGCAAACAAAATGTGCTTTTTATCATGCACTCCACACAAGACACTTCTCCAGAAGAGAATTATTGAATAGTGTGAAGTAATCCTAACAGCCAATCAGAGCTGCCCATCTACTAAAAGATTAAAGGAGGCAGAATCTTTCATGACCCAAGGCAATGCTTATAATGCAAGTAAAGATTACATAAAATTTCAAAGTTTTATACAAAATCTATTGATGTGTCATAAGAAAGCTAACTATGTATTTAATCATTTACTTAAATAATGATTTTGGAAAGTTCAGAGTAGCCTTAGGGAGGCCCTTAAGGCAGTGAATTTTAAAAACTTCTTTCCCCAGAATCATCTAAGAGAAAGTTTTGTTCTGTCGCTAAGTTGTCTCACTAAGTTGTGACTCTTTGTGACCCCATGAACTGCAGCATGCCAGGTGCCCCTGCCCTTCACGATCTCCTTGAGTTTACTAAAACTCATGTCCATTGATTCAGTGATGCTATACATTCAACCATGTCATCCCTTGTCATCCCCTTCTCCCCCTGCCTTCAATCTTTCCCAGCATCAGTGTCTTTTCCAGTGAGTTGGCTCTTTGCAACAGGTGGCCAAAGTATGCAAAATTCAGCTTCAGCATCAGTCCTTTCAATAAGTATTCATGGCTGATTTCCTTTAGGACTGACTGGTTTGATCTTACAGTCCAAGGAAATCTGAAGAGTTTTCTCCAACACCACAGTTCAAAAGCATCAATTCTTCAGCATTCAGCTTTCTTTATGGTCCAACTCTCACATCCATACACAACTAAGGGAAAACCATAGCTTGACTATACAGAATTTTGTGGGCAAAGTAATGTCTCTGCTTTTTAATATGCTGTCTAGGTTTGTCATAGCTTTTCTTCCAAGGAGCAGGCATCTTTTAATTTAATGGTTGCAGTCACCATCTGCAGTGATTTTGGAGCCCAAGAAAATAAAGTCTGTCACTGTTTCCATTGTTTTCACATCTATTTGCCATGAAGTGGTGGGACCATATGCCATGATCTTAGTTTTTTTATTTTTGAGTTTTAAATATGAAATCTAAAACAATGGTATTAATGAACCTATTTGCAGGGAAGGAATGGAAACTTAGGTGTGGAGAATGGACTCATGGACACAGTGGGGCAAGGAGGGACTGGGATGAGTGGAGAAAGTAGCATTGTTATATATATATATATATATATATATATATATATATATATATACACACACACATATACACACACACTATCATGTGTAAAACACATAGCTGGTGATAAGTTGGTATATAACACAGGGAACCCAGCTTGGTACTCTGTGGTGCCCTAGAGGTGTGGGATGCAAGAAGCAAAGGGAGGATCACGAGGGAGGGGATATATGTATAAATATGGCTGATTTGTGTTGTACTTCAGAGACCAATACAACATTGTAAAGTATTTTTCTGCCAGGTAAAAAATAAATTGAAAACAAAAGAAAGATATGTGTCAACTCTTCTTTAAATGTTTGGTAGAATTTACCTGTGAATTAATTTTTTCCTGGACTTTGTATTTCACTTACTTTTTAAATCACTGATTCAATGTTACTATTGCTAATTTGTTTATAGTTTTTATTTTTTCCTGATTCAGTCTTTTTTTAAATTAATTTATTTTTTTACTTTACAATATGGTATTGGTTTTGCTATACATTGACATGAATTCACCATGGGTGTACATGTGTTCTCCATCCTGAACCCCCCTCCCTCCCCATCACATCCCTCTGGGTCATCCCAGTGCACCAGCACCAAGCGTCCTGTATCATGCATCGAACCTGGGCTGGAGATTCGTTTCACATGTGATAATTTACATGTTTCAGTGCCATTCTCCCATATCATCCCGCCCTTGCCCTCTCCCACAGAGTCCAAAAGACTGTTCTATACATCTGTGTCTCTTTTGCTGACACTCATAAAGCGTTATCATTACCATCTTTCTAAAATCCATATATATGTGTTAGTATACTGTATTGGTTTTTTTTTTTTTTTCTGGCTTACTTCACTCTGTATAATAAGCTCCAATTTCATTCACCTCATTAGAACTGATTCAAATGTATTCTTTTTAATGGCTGAGTAATATTCCATTGTGTATATGTACCACAGCTTTCCTATCCATTCGTCTGCTGATGGACATCTAGGTTGCTTCCATTTCCTGGCTATTATAAACAGTGCTGCGATGAACATTGGGGTACACGTGTCTCTTTCAATTTTGGTTTCCTCAGTGTGTATGCCCAGCAGTGGGATTGCTGGGTCATATGGAAGTTCTATTTCCAGTTTTTTAAAGAATCTCCCCCACTGTTCTCCACAGTGGCTGTACTAGTTTGCATTCCCACCAACAGTGTAAGAGGGTTCCCTTTTCTCCACACCCTCTCCAGCATTTATTGCTTGTAGACTTTTGGATAGCAGCCATTCTGACTGGCGTGAAATGGTACCTCATTGTGGTTTTGATTTGCATTTATCTGATAATGAGTGATGTTGACATCTTTTCATATATTTGTTAGCTATCTGTATGTCTTCTGTGGAGCAATGTCTGTTTAGTTCTTTGGCCTACTTTTTGATTGGGTCATTTATTTTTCTGAGATTCAGCTGCAGGTGTTGCTTGTATATTTTTGAGATTAATTATTTGCCTGTTGCTTCGTTTGCTATTATTTTCTCCCATTCTGAAGTCTGTCTTTTCACCTTGCTTAGAGTTTCCTTTGTTGTGTAGAAGCTTTTAATTTTAATTAGATTCCATTTGTTTATTTTTGCTTTTATTTCCAATACTCTGGGAGGTGGGTCATAGAGGATCCTACTGTGGTTTATGTCAGAGAGTGTTTTACCTGTTTTCCTCTAGGAGTTTTATAGTTTCTGGTATTATGTTTAGATCTTTAATCCATTTTGAGTTTATTTTTGTGTACGGTGTTAGAAAGTGATCTAGTTTCATTCTTTTACCAGTTTCCCCAGCACCACTTGTTAAAGAGATTGTCTTTTCTGCATTGTATATTCTTGCCTCCTTTTTCAAAGATAAGGTGTCCATAAGTGCGTGGATTTATCTCTGGGCTTTCTATTTTGTTCCATTGATCTATGTTTCTGTCCTTGTGCCAGTACCATACTGTCTTGATGACTTTGTAGTAGACCCTGAAGTCAAGCAGGTTGATTCCTCCAGTCCCATTCTTCTTTCTCAAGATTGCTTTGACAATTCGAGGTTTTTTGTATTTCCATATAAATTGTGAAATTATTTGTTCTGGTTCTCTGAAAAATACCGTTGGTAGCTTGATAGGGATTGCATTGAATATATAGATTGCTTTGGGTAGTATACTCATTTTCACTATACTGATTCTTCCGATTCATAAACATGGTATACTTCTCCATCTATTTGTGTCCTCTTTGATTTCTTTCACCAGTGTTTTATAGTTTTCTCTATAGACGTCTTTAGTTTCTTTAGGTAGATATATTCCTAATGATTTTATTCTTTTCGTTGCAATGGTGAATGGAATTGTTTCCTTTATTTCTCTTTCTGTTTTCTCATTATTAGTGTATAGGAATGCAATGGATTTCTGTGTGTTGATTTTATATCCTTCAACTTTACTATATTCATTGATTAGCTCTAGTAATTTTCTGGTGAAATCTTTAGGGTTTTCTATGTAGAGGATCATGTCATCTGCAAACAGTGAGAGTTTTACTTCTTTTCCAATTTGGATTCCTTTTATTTCTTTTCTGCTCTGATTGCTGTGGCCAAAACTTCCAAAACTATGTTGAATAGTAGTGGTGAGAGTGGGCACCCTTGTGTTGTTCCTGACGTTAGGGGAAATGCTTTCAATTTTTCACCATTGAGGATGATATTTGCTGTGGGTTTGTCATATATAGCTTTATTATGTTGAGGTATGTTCCTTCTATTTCTGCTTTCTGGAGGGTTTTTATCATAAATGGATGTTGAATTTTGTCAAAGGCTTTCTTTTCATCTAATGAGATAATATATGTTTTTTATCTTTCAATTTTTTTAATGTAGTGTATTACATTGATTGATTTGCAGATATTGACGAATCCTTGCATCCCTGGGATAAAGCCCACTTGGTCATGATGTATGATCTTTTTAATATGTTGTTGGATTCTCTTTGCTAGAATTTTGTTAAGGATTTTTGCATCTATGTTCATCAGTGATATTGACCTGTAGTTTTCTTTTTTGTGGCATCTTTGTCAGGTTTTGGTATCAGGGTTATGGTGGCCTCATAGAATGAGTTTGGCAGTTTACCTTCTTCTGCAATTTTCTGGAAGAGTTTGAGTAGGATAGGTGTTATCTCTTCTCTAAATATTTGGTAGAATTCAGCTGTGAAGCCATCTGGTGCTGGACTTTGGCTTGTTGGAAGATTTCTGATTACAATTTCAGTCTTTGTGCTTCAGATGGGTCTGTTAGGATTTTCTATTTCTTCCTGGTTCAGTTTTGGAAAGTTGTACTTTTCTAAGAATTTGTCCATTTCTTCCATGTTGTCCATTTTATTTGCATATAGTTGTTGATAATAGTCTCTTATGATCCTTTCTATTTCTGTGTTGTCTGTTGTGATCTCTCCATTTTCATTTCTAATTTTGTTGATTTGATTTTTCTCCCTTTGTTTCTTGATGAGTCTGGCTAATGGTTTGTCAATTTTACTTATCTTCTCAAAGAACCTGCTTTTGGCCTTATTGATTTTTGCTATGGTCTCTTTTGTTTCTTTTGCATTTATTTCTGCCCTAATTTTTAAGATTTCTTTCCTTCTACTAACCCTGGGGTTCTTCATTTCTTCCTTTTCTAGTTGTTTTAGGTGTAGAGTTAGGTTATTTATTTGACTTTTTTCTTGTTTCGTGAGGTATGCCTGTATTGCTATGAACCTTCCCCTTAGCACTGCTTTTACAGTGTCCCACAGGTTTTGGGTTGTTGTGTTTTCATTTTCATTCATTTTTATGCATATTTTGATGTTTTTTTTTTATTTCTCCTGTGATTTGTTGGTTATTCAGCGGTGTGTTGTTCAGCCTCCATATGTTGGAAGTTTTAACCGTTTTTCTCATGTAATTGACATCTAATCTTAATACATTTTGGTCAGAAAAGATGCTTGGAATGATTTCAATTGTTTTTAATTTACCAGGGCTGGATTTATGGCCCAGAATGTGATCTATCCTGGAGAAGCTTCCGTGTGCACTGGAGAAAAAGGTTAAATTCATTGTTTTGGGATGAAATGTCCTATAGATATCAATTAGGTCTAGCTGGTCTATTGTATCATTTGAAGTTTGTGTTTCCTTGCTAACTTTTGGTTTAGTTGATCTATCCATAGATGTGAGTGGGGTATTAAAGTCTCCCACTATTACTGTGTTATTGTTAATTTCCGCTTTCATACTTGTTAGCATTTGTTTACATATTGTGGTGCTCCTATGTTGGGTGTATATATATTTATAATTGTTATATCTTCTCCTCAGATTGATACTTTGATCATTATGTAGTGTCCTTCTTTGTCTCTTTTCACAGCCTTTGTTTTAAAGTCTATTTTATCTGACATGAAGATTGCTACTCCTGCTTTCTTTTGGTCTCTATTTGCATGGAATATCTTTTTCCAGCCCTTCACTTTCAGTCTGTATGTGTCCCTTGTTTCAAGGTGGGTCTCTTGTAGACAACATATATAGGGGTCTTTTATTTGTATCCATTCAGCCAGTCTCTGTCTTTTGGTTGGGGCATTCATCCCATTTATGTTTAAGGTAATTATTGATAAGCATGATCCCGTTGCCATTTACTTTATTGTTTTGGATTCGAGTTTATACACCCTTTTTGTGTTTCCTGTCTAGAGAAGATCCTTTAGCATTTGTTGGAGAGCTGGTTTGGTGGTGCTGAATTCTCTCAGCTTTTGCTTGTCTGTAAAGCTTTTGATTTCTCCTTCATATGTGAATGCGATCCTTGCTAGGTACAGTAATCTGAGCTGTAGGTTATCTTTTTTCATCACTTTAAGTATGCCCTGCCATTCCCTTCTGGTCTGAAGAGTTTCTATTGAAAGATCAGCTGCTATCCTTATGGGAATCCCCTTGTGTGTCATTTGTTGTTTTTCCCTTGCAGCTTTTAACATTTGTTCTTTGTGTTTGATCTTTGTTAATTTGATTGATATGTGTTTTGGGGTGTTTCTTGACTTCCTACTTTTGCATTCCAGTCTCCTATAATGAAAAGGATATCTTTTTTGGGTGTTAGTTCTAAAAGGTCTTGGAGGTCTTCATAGAACCATTCAACTTCAGCTTCTTCAGCATTACTGGTAGGGGCATAGACTTGGATTACCATGATATTGAATGGTTTGCCTTGGAAACGAACAGAGATCATTCTGTTGTTTTTGAGATTGCATCCAAGTACTGCATTTAGGACTCTTTTGTTGACCATGATGGCTACTCCGTTTCTTCTAAGGGATTCCTGCCTGCAATAGTAGATATAATGGTCATCTGAGTTAAATTCACCCATTCCAGTCCATTTTAGTCCACTGATTCCTAGAATGTTGACGTTAACTCTTGCCATCTCCTGTTTGACCACTTCCAATTTGCACTTATTCATGGACCTAACATTCCAAGTTCCTATGCAATATTGTTTTTTACAGCATCGGACCTTGCTTCTATCACCAGTCACATCCACAACTGGGTATTGGTTTCACTTTGGCTCTATCCCTTAATTCTTTCTGGAGTTATTTCTCCACTGTTCTCCAGTAGCATATTGGCACCTACTGACCTGGGGAGTTCCTCTTTCAGTATCCTATCATTTTGCCTTTTCATACTGTTCATGGGGTTCTCAAGGCAAGAATACTGAAGTGGTTTGCCATTCCCTTCTCCAGCTGACCATATTTTGTCAGAACTCTCTACCATGACCTGTCCATCTTGGCTGGTCCTACATGGATTGGCTCATAGTTTCACTGAGTTAGACAAGGCTGTGGTCCATGTGATCATATTGGATTATCAGTTGACAATATTTTCCTCACTACCTTGTGCAGCAAAATTTCTGCTGAACAAATCCATTTATATTCCTGTTAGAGGCTCCTTTTTATGTGTCAAGCTACTTTTGCTGCTGTTAAGATTCTATCTTTGTCTTTCAGAAGTTTGCTTATCATATGTCTTCTAACAGTCTCCTTGGGTTTTTCATACTTAATGTTTATTTAGCGTATTGAATTTGTAGATTTGTATCATTTATCAAATTGATTAGATTTCAGCTATCAATTATTCAAATAGCTTTTTTTACCCCTTTCTATTTCTCTTCTCTTTAAGTGACTGCCACCCCCCCAATAATGTGTCTTTTTGTCCAGTTTATGGTTTCCCACCTTTCATTAAGCCCTGTGCAATTTATTATTATTCTTCCTTCTACTTATAAACAACAATTTCAAATTTCCTGTCTTCATTTTTCTTAATTCTTTCTTTTGAAATTTCAAATGTGTTGTTGATCCCCTCTGTTGTTGTTGTTTAGTCACTCGGTAATATCCAAATCTTTGTGACCCTATGGACTATAGCCTGCCAGGCTTCTATGTCCATGGGATTTTCTAAGCAGGAATACTGAAGTGAGTTGCCATTTCCTACTTCAGGGGATCTTCCTGACCCAGGGATCAAACTCAAGTCTCCTGTGAATTTATCACTGAGTCACCAGGAAGCTGATCCCCTCTAGTATTTACTGTATTTGTTATTTTACTTTTGAGCTCTAGAATTTATGCTTGTTTTCTTTGTATAATTTGTATCTTTTTGTTGATCTTCTCATTCTCATTATATAGCATTTTCCCAATTTCTGTATCAGTTTCCTATCTTTAGTTCTTGTTAATGAGTTCCCTTTCCTTTTGAACACATTTAAACATTTTTAAAACGCATTTTTGCTAAATATGATGCTTTAGTTTCTTCAGGAATGGTTTCTGACACTATTTTTTCCCTTGTATGGGCCACATTTTCATATTTCTTTCTATACATTGTAATCCTTTGTTGAAAATTGGATCACTGTTTTTTTATTATAATGTGATACCTATGGAAATTAGACTCTCTCCCTTACCAAGGTTTTATTTTTTTAATTGTTAAATACTCAGGTTTTTCATTACTTTTGAGACTTTTCTAAAACTATATTTGCAAGGGCTATTAGTTATTGTATATGATCACTACTGTATATGATCACTGCTGTTTATTTCCTTTTAGTGTGCACTCAATATATTAGCAAATATTTTCTTAAATGCCAGGCTTCTCAGATGGTGCTAGTGATAAAGAATCCACCTGCCAATGCAGGAGAACCAATAGATCACTGTTGGGAGGATTCCCTAGAGGAGGAAGTGGCAACCCACTCTTAAATTCTTGCCTGAAAAATTCCATGGACAGAGGAGACTGGCTGGCTATAGTCCATGGAGTTGCAAAGAGTCGGACATGACTGAGCAACTAAGCATGAATTTCTTAAGTGCCAGGAGCTAAAATAAACTTAAAAGCAGACACCTCCTCCCAACCCAAAAAAAAAATTAGCAACCAGATACAATATGCACCTATCCCAGTATTTGCTAACTGTCTCTGTTCTGGAATAGTCCTTCACTGATTAGGAAGTCTTGCTTTATGCCTTAAGGACCAGTCTGAGTTAAAAGCTAAAGAGTTTATGAAATTTTTCCTAAACATGTATCTTGCCTGGACGTATGCATGGATTTCCAACTTCCACCATAGTCACCGTTACTTTTAAATTATCTGATTTTCCAGAGCCTCATCCTAACTTTTTACTCAGGCTTTTGATAGCCTATATGTATCTCCATCTACAACCTTTTACTTCAAGCGTCTGTAGGTTTGTAGTCTGTCTTGTGGATTTTACAGTCATTGTCCACTATTTCCCTTGCTTCCACTTTGAGCTATGTTGATCAAGTACCTTGCAAGAATCCTTCAGACATTCCTCATACTGGTTGGAGCAAACATATAGAATACTTTGCAAATAGGGTCCTTCTTGTTCAAGGGGTGTATGGGGAAATAAGATGCTGACTGCTCAAGATCTTGTCCACTGCTACTAGGTAAGGGTGGAGCAAGTGCATGTAAAAATGCCACAAAACTTTCCTAGCATTATAAAGGTGGCATTTTCTTGTTTGGTTTGTAGCTTGGATGCTGTAAACCTTGGAACATATAGCTTCTCATTGCTTTCTTGATGTTTTCAATGGGAGAATGAGAGCTTGGAGATTATTGGTCTGCCATTTGTTTATGTCACTCTTTTCTCCTTTATTTATTTTTGATGCCCCACTTGTCCTTTTGCTTTATTTTTCTTTTTTTTTAAAATTAATTAGTTAAGTTTAATTGGATAAAAAGTACTTTAAAATATTGTGAAGGTTTTTGCCATACATCAACATGAATTGGACACAGGTATACAAAACCCGCCCCCCTCCCCACCTCCCTCCCCACCATATCCCTCTGTGTTGTCCCAGAGCACTGGCTTTGGATGCCCTGCTTCATGCATTGAACTTGCACTGGTCATCTATTTTACATACATGAAGAACAACTTTACTGATGAAAGAATTTGTCTTTGACAGTTCTTTTTCCAGAACTTTGTATATGCCATTGAATTGCTTCCTGGCATGTATGCTTTCTGAAGGGAAATCAGTGGTATTCTTATTGAAGATCTCTTGTACCTAATGGAAACTTACTCTTGTTGTTTTCAAAATTTTCTCTTTGGTTTTGTATTTTAACAGTTTGATTTCTATTTGGCTAAATGTAGATTTCTGAATTAATCATACTTACTTGATTTTCTTGGACGTGTGAATTATTATTATTATTTTTTACCAGATTTGGGATTTGGGACCTTTTTTAAAAGTACTTTTTGACCTCTTCCTCTTTTCTTTCTGTGACTTTCTTTATACATATAATGATGTTTGTTTCTACAGATTTCTGACAAACTGTTCGTTTTTCTTTTCTTTTCTTTTTTTTTAAATTTTCCTTTGAATCAATAACCTTATTTATTTCCAAGTGTGTTGGCTTTTACATTGTCTTGTTCAGGTCTGTTATTGAGCCCCTTAAGTGAATTTTAATTTTCAGTTATTGTACTTTTGAGCTCTAGAATTTCAATTTGTTTTTTTTTTTAATAGTTTGTATCACTTCATTTATATCTGTAATTAATCATTGTTCACAGACTTCCTTTACTTCTGTAGACACATTATCCTTCTATCTTCTGAAAATCTTTGTTTTTAAGCATTTTAAATATAATTTTAAAGATTATACACCATTTACAGTTATGAAAAATATTGGCAAAATTCCCCTTGTTGAAAAATACATCCTTGTAGCATAGCTTACAGTCATTAGTTGGTACCACACATTCCTCTATCATGATATTGTCCCTCTCCACCTCTTGCCATTGGTAAGCACTAGTTTTTTTTCCTACATTTGTGAGTCTGCTAATTTTATGTTAGATTTATTAGTTTGTTATATATGTTAGATTCCACAGTTAAACAATAGCATACACTATTTGTCTTTTTCTGAGTGACTTATTTCACTTAACAAAATGCCATCCACAATCATCCATGTTGATGGAAATAGCAAAATTTCATTATTTTTTATGGCTGAACAGTATTTCATTGTGTGTACACACACACACACACATCTATATATACATATAATCATATCTCTTTTATCTATTCATATGTTGATGGAAGCTTAGGTTGCTTCTATATCTTGACAATTGTAAATAAAGCTACTACTGATATCAGGGTAAATATATAGTTTTGAATAACTATTTTCATTCTATGTAGACAAATACCTAGGAGTGGAATTGCTAGGTCCTATGATAGTTATTTCTTTTCCATGGGGATGGTCTTGATCCCTGTCTCCTGTACAATGTCACGAACCTCATCCCATAGTTCATCAGGCACTCTATCTATCAGATCTAGGCCCTTAAATCTATTTCTTATTTCCACTGTATAATCATAAGGGATTTGATTTAGGTCATACCTGAATGGTCTAGTGGTTTTCCCTACTTTCTTCAATTTAAGTCTGAATTTGGCAATATGGAGTTCATGGTGTGAACCACAGTCAGCTCCTGGTCTTGTTTTTGCTGACTGTATAGAGCTTCTCCATCTTTGGCTGCAAAGAATATAATCAATCTGATTTCGGTGTTGACCATCTGGTCATGTCCATGTATAGAGTCTTCTCTTGTGTTGTTGGAAGAGGGTGTTTGTTATGACCAGTGCATTTTCTTGGCAAAACTCTATTAGTCTTTGCCCTGCTTCATTCTGTATTCCAAGGCCAAATTTGCCTGTTACTCCAGGTGTTTCTTGACTTCCTACTTTTGCATTCCAGTCCCCTATAATGAAAAGGACATCTTTTTTGTGTGTTAGTTCTAAAAGATCTTGTAGGTCTTCATAGAACCGTTCAACTTCAGCTTCTTCAGCGTTACTGGTTGGGGCAAAGACTTGGATTACTGTGATATTGAATGGTTTGCCTTGGAAACGAACAGAGATCATTCTGTCGTTTTTGAGATTGCATCCAAGTACTGCATTTCAGACTCTTTTGTTGACCATGATGGCCACTCCATTTCTTCTGAGGGATTCCTGCCCGCAGTAGTAGATATAATGGTCATCTGAGTTAAATTCACCCATTCCAGTCCATTTCAGTTCGCTGATTCCTAGAATGTCGACATTCACTCTTGCCATCTCTTGTTTGACCACTTCCAATTTGCCTTGATTCATAGACCTGACA
Organism: Bubalus kerabau; assembly: GCF_029407905.1. NCBI lineage: Eukaryota > Metazoa > Chordata > Mammalia > Artiodactyla > Bovidae > Bubalus > Bubalus kerabau. Next base: position 110,615,717 of record NC_073647.1, read on the forward strand.
TTCCTGGTTCCTATGCAATATTGCTCTTTACAGCATCGGACCTTGCTTCTCTCATCAGTCACATCCACAGCTGGGTATTCTTTTTGCTTTGGCTCCATCCCTTCATTCTTTCTGGAGTTATTTCTCCACTGATCTCCAGTAGCATATTGGTCACCTACTGACCTGGGGAGTTTCTCTTTCAGTATCCTATCATTTTGCCTTTTCATACTGTTCATGGGGTTCTCAAGGCAAGAATACTGAAGTGGTTTGCCATTCCCTTCTCCAGTGGACCACATTCTGTCAGACCTCTCCACCATGACCCGCCCATCTTGGGTTGCCCCACGGGCATGGCTCAGTTTCATTGAGTTAGACAAGGCTGTGGTCCTAGTGTGATTAGATTGACTAGTTTTCTGTGAGTATGGTTTCAGTGTGTCTGCCCTCTGATGCCCTCTTGCAACACCTACCATCTTACTTGGGTTTCTCTTACCTTGGGCATGGGGTATCTCTTCACGGCTGCTCCAGCAAAGCGCAGCCATTGCTCCTTACCTTGGACGAGGGGGTATCTCCTCACTGCCACCCTTCCTGACCTTCAACGTGGGATAGCTCCTCTAGGCCCTCCTGCACCCACGCAGCCACGACTCCTTGGACGTGGGGTTGGTCCTCCCGGCCACCGTCCTTGGCCTCTGGCATGGGGTTGCTCCTCCCGCCCACTGCCCCTGGCCTCGGCTTAGGGGTGTGGGGTATCTCCTCCCGGCCACCGCCCCTGACCTCGGATGCGGGGTAACTCCTCTCATCACCGCCACTGACCTCGGACGTGGGTTACTCCTCTCGTTGCCGCCCCTGAACTTGGACGCGGGGTAACTCCTCTCGTCGCCGCTCCTGACCTCGGACGCTGGGTATCTCCTCTCGGCCGCCCCCCTGACCTCAGATGCAGGGTAGCTCCTCTCGGCCGTTCCTGCACCATCCCAGTCTGGTACTCTCGGCTGCTGCCCCTGATGTCTGACGGGGTAACTCCTCTTGGTCGCCACCCTTCAGGCATGGTGTCCTCCCGGCTTCTGCCCCTGACCTCGGATGTGGGTTGGCTCCTCTCATCTGCACTTAGCGTGCCCATCGCAGCCGCCTGGAAAAGAAATGCAAAAAAGCAAAATGGCTGTCTGGGGAGGACTTACAAATAGCTGTGAAGAGAAGAGAAGTGAAAAGCAAAGGAAAAAAGGAAAGATATAAACATCTGAATGCAGAGTTTCAAAGAACAGCAAGAAGAGATAAGAAAGCCTTCTTCAGCGATCAATGCAAAGAAATAGAGGAAAACAACAGAATGGGAAAGACTAGGGATCTCTTCAAGAAAATCAGAGATACTAAAGGAATATTTCATGCAAAGATGGGCTCGATAAAGGACAGAAATGGTATGGACCTAACAGAAGCAGAAGATATTAAGAAGAGATGGCAAGAATACACAGAAGAACTGTACAAAAAAGATCTTCACGACCCAGATAATCACAATCACTGATCTAGAGCTAGACGTCCTGGAATGTGAAGTCAAGTGGGCCTTAGAAAGCATCACTACGAACAAAGCTAGTGGAGGTGATGGAATTCCAGTGGAGCTATTCCAAATTCTGAAAGATGATGCTATGAAAGTGCTGCACGCAATATGCCCGCAAAATTGGAAAACTCAGCAGTGGCCACAGGACTGGAAAAGGTCAGTTTTCATTCCAATCCCAAAGAAAGGCAATGCCAAAGAATGCTCTAACTACCGCATGATTGCACTCATCTCACAAACTAGTAAAGTAATGCTCAAAATTCTCCAAGCCAGGCTTCAGCAATATGTGAACCGTGAACTTCCTGATGTTCAAGCTGGTTTTAGAAAAGGCAGAGGAACCAGAAATCAAATTGCCAACATCCGCTGAATCATGGAAAAAGCAAGAGAGTTCCAGAAAAGCATCTATTTAGGCTTTATTGACTATGCCAAAGCCTTTGACTGTGTGGATCACAATAAACTGTGGAAAATTCTGAAAGAGATAGGAATACCAGATCACCTGATCTGCCTCTTGAGAAATTTGTATGCAGGTCAGGAAGCAGCAGTTAGAACTGGACATGGAACAACAGACTGGTTCCAAATAGGAAAAGGAGTTCGTCAAGGCTGTATATTGTCACCCTGTTTACTTAACTTCTATGCAGAGTACATCATGAGAAATGCTGGACTGGAAGAAACACAAGCTGGAATCAAGATTGCCAGGAGAAATATCAATAACCTCAGATATGCAGATGACACCACCCTTATGGTAGAAAGTGAAGAGGAACTACAAAGCCTCTTGATGAAAGTGAAAGTGGAGAGTGAAAAAGTTGGCTTAAAGCTCAACATTCAGAAAATGAAGATCATGGCATCCGGTCCCATCACTTCATGGGAAATAGATGGGGAAACAGTGTCAGACTTTATTTTGGGGGGCTCCAAAATCACTGCAGATGGTGACTGCAGCCATGAAATTAAAAGACGCTAACTCCTTGGATGAAAAGTTATGACCAACCTAGATAGCATATTGAAAAGCAGAGACATTACTTTGCCAACAAAGGTTCATCTAGTGAAGGCTATGGTTTTTCCTGTGGTCATGTATGGATGTGAGAGTTGGACTGTGAAGAAGGCTGAGTGGCGAAGAATTGATGCTTTTGAACTGTGGTGTTGGAGAAGACTCTTGAGAGTCCCTGGGACTGCAAGGAGATCCAACCAGTCCATTCTGAAGGAGATCAGCCCTGGGATTTCTTTGGAAGGAATGATGCTAAAGCTGAAACTCCAGTACTTGGCCACCTCATGGGAAGTGTTGACTCATTGGAAAAGACTCTGATGCTGGGAGGGATTGGGGGCAAGAGGAGAAAGGGATGACAGAGGATGAGATGGCTGGATGGCATCACTGACTCGATGGACGTGAGTCTGAGTGAACTCTGGGAGTTGGTGATGGACAGGGAGGCCTGGAGTGCTGCGATTCATGGGGTTGCAAAGAGTCGGACACGACTGAGTGACTGATCTGATCTGTCTGATCTGATCTAGAACTACTAACATAATCTGTTGAATCATAGACTTTCAAGGGACTTGTGATCCATGCTGTTATTGTGTACTTTTATTTAGACCCCATGTATGGAAGCCCTTAGCCTTGTTAGACTAGGCAAGCCTTGCTAGAAAGTTACTAGGAGTTACTAGGAACTCTAGCTCCAGGAACGTCTCTCAGGCTAGAGGTTACTCTCTTGGTTGCCTGCCTCAAGGGCCAGAGACCTGAAAGTGGGTCTTTGTCAAGGCTGTGCCTCCTATCTATACAGATAGAAGCATTTCTGGTGATCATGAGGTTTCTATGAACATAGGTCGAGAATTCCAGATTGGAAGTACAGTAGTATTCTTCTTTTGGTAGTGCTGTGTGGTCCACTGGAGAAAGGAATGGTAAACCACTTCAGTATTCTTGCCTTGAGAACCCCATGAACAGTATGAAAAGGCAAAATGATAGGATACTGAAAGAGGAACTCCCCAGGTCAGTAGGTGCCCATATGCTACTGGAGAACAATGGAGAAATAACTCCAGAAAGAATTAAGGAATAGAGCCAAAGCAAAAACAATACCCAGTTGTGGATGTGACTGGTAATAGAAGCAAGGTCCGATGCTGTAAAAAACAATATTGCATAGGAACTTGGAATGTTAGGTCCATGAATAAGTGCAAATTGGAAGTGGTCAAACAGGAGATGGCAAGAGTGAACTTCAACACTAGGAATCAGTGGACTAAAATGGACTGGAATGGGTGAATTTAACTCAGATGACCATTGTATCTACTACTGTGGGCAGGAATCCCTTAGAAGAAACGGAGTAGCCATTATGGTCAACAAAAGAGTCCAAAATGCAGTATTTGGATGCAATCTCAAAAAGGACAGAATGACCTCTGTTCGTTTCCAAGGCAAACAATTCAATATCACGGTAATCCAAGTCTATGCCCCTACCAGTAATGCTGAAGAAGCTGATGTTGAATGGTTCTATGAAGACCTCTGAGACCTTTTAGAACTAACACCCCAAAAAAAGATATCCTTTTCATTATAGGAGACTGGAATGTAAAAATAGGAAGGCAAAAAGCACCTGGAGTAACAGGCAAATTTGGCCATGGAGTATGGAATGAAGCAGGGCAAACGGTAATAGAGTTTTGCCAAGAGAACTCACTGATCATAGCAAGCACCCTCTTCCAACAACACAAGAGAAGACTCTACACATGGACATCACCAGATGCTCAACACTGAAATCAGATTGATTATATTCTTTGCAGCCGAAGATGGAGAAGCTCTATACAGTCAGCAAAAACAAGACCAGGAGCTGACTGTGGCTCAAATCATGAGCTCCTTATTGCCAAATTAAATTGAAGAAAGTAGGGAAAACCACTAGACCATTCAGGTATGACCTAAATCAAATCCCTTATGATTATACAGTGGAAGTGAGAAATAGATTTAAGGGACTAGATCTGATAGATAGAGTGCCTGATGAACTATGGATGGAGGTTCGTGACATTTTACAGGAGACAGGGATCAAGATCATCCCCATAGAAAAGAAATGCAAAAAAGCAAAATGGCTGTCTGGGGAGGCCTTACAAGTAGCTGTGAAAAGAAGAGAAGCGAAAAGCAAAGGAGAAAAGGAAAGATATAAGCATCTAAACGTAGAGCTCCAAAGAATAGCAAGGAGAAAGAAGAAAGCCTTCCTCAGCTATCAGTGCAAAGAAATAGAGGAAAACAACAGACTGGGGAAGACTAGAGATCTCTTCCAGAAAATTAGAGATACCAAGGGAATATTTAATGCAGAGATGGGCTCAATAAAGGACAGAAATAATATGGACCTAACAGAAGCAGAAGATATTAAGAAGAGGTGGCAAGAATACACAGAAGAACTGTACAAAAAAATATCTTCATGATCAAGATAATCATGATGGTGTGATCACTCACCTAGAGCCAGACATCCTGGAATGCGTAGTCAAGTGGGCCTTAGAAAGCATCACTATGAACAAAGCAAGTGGAGGTGATGGAATTCCAGTGGAGCTATTTCAAATCCTGAAAGATGATGCTGTGAAAGTGCTGCACTCAATATGCCAGCAAAATGGAAAACTCAGCAGTGGCCACAGGACTGGAAAAGGTCAGTTTTCATTCCAATCCCAAAGAAAGGCAATGTCAAAGAATGCTCTAACTACTGCACGATTGCACTCATCTCACACGCTAGTAAAGTAATGCTCAAATTTCTCCAAGCCAGGCTTCAGCAATATGTGAACCGTGAACTTCCAGATGTCCAAGCTGGTTTTTAGAAAAGGCAGGGGAACCAGAGATCAAATTGCCAACATCTGCTGGATCATCAAAAAAGCAAGAGAGTTCCAAGAAAACATCTATTTCTGCTTTATTGACTATGCCAAAACCTTTGACTGTGTGGATCACAATAAACTGGAAAATTCTGAAAGAGATGGGAATACCAGAGCACCTGAACTGCCTCTTGAGAAATCTATATGCAGGTCAGGAAGCAACAGTTAGAACTGGACATGGAACAACAGACTGGTTCCAAATAGGAAAAGCATTACGTCAAGGCTGTATATTGTCACCCTGCTTATTTAACTTCTATGAAGAGTACATCATGAGAAACGCTGGGCTGGAAGAAGCACAAGCTGGAATCAAGATTGCCAGGAGAAATATCAATAACCTCAGATATGCAGATGACACCACCCTTATGGCAGAAAGTGAAGAGGAACTAAAAAGCCTCTTGATGAAAGTGAAACAGGAGAGTGAAAAAGTTGGATTAAACTCAACATTCAGAAAACGAAGATCATGGCCTCTGGTCCCATCACTTCATGGGTAATAGATGCGGAAACAGTGGTGGACTTTATTTTTGGGGGCTCCAAAATCAGTGAAGATGGTGACTGCAGCCATGAATTTAAAAGACGCTTACTCCTTGGAAGGAAAGTTATGGCCAACCTAGATAGCATATTGAAAAGCAGAGACATTACTTTGCCAACAAGGGTCCGTCTAGTCAAGGCTATGGTTTTTTCAGTGGTCATGTATGGATGTGAGAGTTGGAGTGTGAAGAAAGCTGAGCACCGAAGAATTGATGCTTTTGAACTGTGGTGTTGGAGAAGACTCTTGAGAGTCCCTTGGACTGCAAGGAGATCCAACCAGTCCATTCTGAAGGAGATCAGCCTTGGGTGTTCTTTGGAAGGAATGATGCTAAAGCTGAAACTCCAGTACTTTGGCCACTTCATGTGAAGAGTTGACTCATTGGAAAAGACTCTGATGCTGGGAGAGATTGGGGGCAGGAGGAGAAGGGCACAACAGAGAATGAGATGGCTGGATGGCATCACCGACTCGATGGAGGTGAGTTTGAGTGAACTCCCAGAGTTGGTGATCGACAGAGAGTCCTGGCGTACTGCAATTCATGGGGTCGCAGAGTCTGACACGACTGAGTGAACTGAACTGAACTGGTCTCTTAGTGGACCAGAGGAGGGTCTCTGGTGCCTTTTGTCTCAACTTCCTAGATATTTCTTTTGTGTAATCTGTGTAAATGAACTGGAAGGATTGGCCCTAGTAACTTGAGGATAAAAATCACTTTTTCCTCGCTGACCAACCCTCCAAAACTTCTTTTGCTGTCACATATACTGGCGTGGTCACACTCAGAAGGGACATATTGGCTTTTGTACATCTCTTTATGACTCACCACTTCTATTATGGTCAGAACTGTACTCAGGAATTTACATAGGCACATGGAACATGGATGCTTCCCCTAGGAGTCTAGCTTGGAAAGCATTATGGGAAAACTACTCTGCTCCACCCTTAGTGGCATCAGAGGAAAAGGTAAAATCAAACCAAGGTCTTGGTGGTAAGGAACTGGACGTCAATCTTGGATGCTATCAGGTCTACTCCTGGTGCGTCTCCACCCTGCCTCAGTGATAGAACCAGGAGGGATGAGTAAGATGCCTGCGTTGGTAAGGGACAGACTAAGTCCAACCCGGGAAGGAAAGTTTTGGTGAAAAGTCGGTCTACATCCCCATCTAGAGCAGAGAAGGATGATTCCAATGGAAAAAAAAAAAAAAAAAAAGCCATGGCTGTGAATGCCGTTTGGGTTTTTTTTTTTTTTTTCCTTCTGTTACAGATGGGAGCTAGCAGATCCAAAACCGCTCCTTTAAAATGTATTTTAAAAAACAAGCTGGGACAAGTTTGATCCCCAGAGTTTGAAAAGGCACACCTGACCTTCTTCTGTGATACTGAATGGCCACAGTATCCTTTGGAAGATGAGGGATGCTGACCTGTTGAAGGATCTCAATTACTGCTATTTTACAACTATAATGGTTCTGTAGAAAATAAGGAAAATGGGTATAAGTCCCTTATGTGTTGTTTTTTATCTATCTGCAAGGCATGCCAGACTTATGTCCTAAGGGTGCAGATTTGGGTGTGAAGCCTCCAGCTCCCTCCTGTTCTCTTACTTTGTCCCTTTATCTGGGGCTCCCAACTGAACAGGCTGAGAGTTAGGGCACCCTTTCAGGAGGGGCTGTCTCAGTCTCAGTAGAATTTTAAACAATACAAATTGCAGTCTAGACTATATAGAAGATAGTCTAAAAAGTACATAGAAGTACTTGTCTAAAAAGTACACAGAAGTACTTTTCTAAAAAGTACATAGAAACCTTTACGGTACTAACTTTATGAGCTTACTTGAAGAGATACAATGTATGTCTTGGGACAGACACTGACTCCTGACTCGAGAGCTTGAGTTTTGGGGGAAGCTACTACTTTTGGAGACGATTGGCTTGAACTTGACACAAGAGGAAAGAGGGAGCATGAAATAGCCCTGCTCCCTACTGGGAGCCAAGCAGTTTCAATAACAGAGCCACTTTGTCAGATATATTCTTAAAGGACTCAAGTGAGCACACATGCTGAGACTTTAAACTATGCTAAGTTGGCTGACATAGAACAGGGAGAGAAGGAAACTCCTAGTAAATCCCTAGATAGACTATGGGAGACTCTCCACAAGTTTACTGATGTTGATCTTGAAAGTTTAGAAGGAGGAATGATCTTAAATAATAGATTTCTCACTCATTTGGCTCCAGATGTCTGCCCTGAGTTAAGAAAACAGGTGTTTAGACCAAATCAGTCTTTAGAAAAACTGCTGCAGCTGGCTCAGACGTTATAGTATGGTAGAGAATATGAGGAGGAAAATAAGAGGCAAAAGAAAAAACAAAAACAAACAAACAAACAAACAAAAAAAAACAGATTGAAGCTTCAACAATGGCTGTTAGACCTGCTCTGAAACAGCTTGAGGAAAAATGCCCAGAGGGACCTAGGTGAAAAGAGATGAGCTTGTTATTATTGTGGAAAGGAGGGGCATCTCAAGTGGGATTACCCTCAGGCATCCAAGCTGCCCTCAGCTCCATGTATGTTTGTAAAGGACCACATTGAAGAAGAGACAGCTTTCCAAGGCTTAGGCCCCAGGGGTTGGATTCTCAAGGCAAATGGGACTGAAGGTGCCCAGGGATCCCCACACAAGCCCTGATCCTAAAAACACCTGAGGAACCCCAGGTATTAATAACTGTGGCGGGCCAACCAGTTGATTTCCTTTTGGACACTGGGGCAACTTTCTGCTCACTAAAGCCCCTGATCTGCTTTCCTCTGGATCACCACTACCATAATGGGGCTGTCAGGACAAGACATAAGCTATTATTTCAGCCATCCTTTAACTGGGACTGCAACTGGGACTCTGTGCTATTTTGTCATGAATTTCTGTTCGTGCTGGAGTCTCCCTCATCCCTTCTGGGGAAGGATATACTGAGCAAGGCCCAGGCCTCTGTTTTCATGAATATGGAGCCTACTCTTTCTCATTAATTGAACAAAATATAAATCCTAGAGTGTGGGCTAATGGAAAAACTGTGGGTCAGGCACAAAATGCTGTTCCTGTCTTTATCAAGCTCAAAGACCCTCACCTATTTTCACATCAAAAGCAGTATCCATTAAAGCCTGAGGTGTTAGATCAGTTCAGTTGAGTCGCTCAGTCATGTCCGACTCTTTGCGACCCCATGAATCGCAGCACGCTAGGCCTCTCTGTCCATCACCAACTCCTGGAGTTCACTCAAACTCACGTCCATTGAGTCAGTGATGCCATCCAGCCATCTCATCCTCTCTTGTCCCCTTCTCCAGAGTCTTTTCCAATGAGTCAACTCTTCGCATGAGGTGGCCAAAGTATTGGAGTTTCAGCTTTAGCATCATTCCTGCCAAAGAACACCCAGGGCTGATATCCTTTAGAATGGACTGGTTGGATCTCCTTGCAGTTCAAGGGACTCTCAAGAGTCTTCTCCAACACCACAGTTCAAAAGCATCAATTCTTTGGCGCTCAGCTTTCTTCACAGTCCAACTCTCACATCCATACATGACCACTGGAAAAACCATAGCCTTGATTGGACGGACCTTTGTTGGCAAAGTAACGTCTCTGCTTTTGAATGTGCTATCTAGGTTGGTCATAACTTTCCTTCCAAGGAGTAAGCGTCTTTTAATTTCATGGCTGCAGTCACCATCTTCAGTGATTTTGGAGCCCCCAAAAATAAAGTCAGCCACTGTTTCCCCATCTATTTCCCATGAAGTGATGGGACCAGGTGCCATGATCTTCGTTTTCTGAATGTTGAGCTTTAATCCAACTTTTTCACTCTCCTCTTTCCCTTTCATCAAGAGGCTTTTTAGTTCCTCCTCACTTTCTGCCATAAGGGTGGTTTCATCTGCATATCTGAGGTTATTGATATTTCTCCTGGCAATCTTGATTCCAGCTTGTGCTTCTTCCAGCCCAGAGTTCCTCATGATGTATTCTGCATATAAGTTAAATAAGCAGGGTGACAGTATACAGCCTTGATGTACTCCTTTTCCTATTTGGAACCAGTCTGTTGTTCCATGTCCAGTTCTAACTGTTGCTTCCTGACCTGCATACAGATTTCTTAAGAGGCAGGTCAGGTGGTCTGGTAGTCCTATCTCTTTCAGAATTTTCCACAGTTTATTGTGATCTACACAGTCAAAGGCTTTGGCATAGTCAATAAAGCAGAAATAGATGCTTTCCTGTGACTCTCTTGCTTTTTCATGATCCAGTGGATGTTGGCAATTTGATCTCTGGTTCCTTTGCCTTTTCTAAAAACCAGCTTAAACATCTGGAAGTTCATGGTTCATGTATTGCTGAAGCCTAGCTTGGAGCATTTTGAGCATTACTTTGATAGTCTGTGCAATGAGTGCAGTTTTGTGGTAGTTAGAGCATTCTTTGGCATTGCCTTTCTTTGGGATTGGAATGAAAACTGACCTTTTCCAGTCCTGTGGCCACTGCTGAGTGTTCCAAGTTTGCTACCATATTGAGTGCAACATTTTCACAGCATCATCTTTCAGGATTTGAAATAGCTCCACTGGAATTTCATCACCTCCACTAGCTTTGTTCTCAGTGAGGCTTCCTAAGGCCCACTTGACTTCACATTCCAGGATGTCTGGCTCTAGGTGAGTGATCACACCATTGTGATTTTCTTGGTCATGAAGAACTTTTTTGTACAGTTCTTCTGTGTATTCTTGCCACCTCTTCTTAATGTCTTCTGCTTCTATTAGGTCCATACCATCTCTGTCCTTTATTGAGCCCATCTTTGCATGAAATGTTCCCTTGGTATGTCTAATTTTCTTGAAGTGATCTCTAGTGTTTCCAATTCTGTTGTTTTCCTCTATTTCTTTGCATTGATTGCTGAGGAAGGCTTTCTTATCTCTCCTTGCTACTCTTTGGAACTCTGCATGCTTATATCTTTCCTTTTCTCCTTTGCTTTTCACTTCTCTTCTTTTCACAGCTACTTGTAAGGCCTCCCCAGACAGCCATTTTGCTTTTTTGCATTTCTTTTCCATGGGCATGGTCTTAATCCCTGTCTCCTGTACAATGTCACAAACCTCAGTCCATAGTTCATCAGACACTCTGTCTATCAGATCTAGTCCCTTAAATCTATTTCTCACTTCTACTGTATAATCATAAGGGATTTGCTTTAGATCATAACTGAATGGTCTAGTGGTTTTCCCTACTTTCTTCAATTTAAGTCTGAATTTGGCAATAAGGAGCTCATGATCTGAGCCACAGTCAGCTCCCAGTCTTGTTTTTGCTGACTGTATAGAGCTTCTCCATCTTCGGCTGCAAAGAATATCATCAATCTGATTTCGGTGTTGACCATCTGGTGATGTCCATGTGTAGAGTCTTCTCTTGTGTTGTTGGAGGAGAGTGTTTGCTATGACTAGTGTGTTCTCTTGGCAGAACTCTATTAGCCTTTGCCCTGCTTCATTTTGTATTCCAAGGCGAAATTTGCCTGTTACTCCGGGTGTTTCTTGACTTCCTACTTTTGCATTCCAGTCCCCTATAATGAAAAGGACATCTTTTTTGGGTGTTAGTTCTAAAAGATCTTGTAGGTCTTCATAGAACCGTTCAACTTCAGCTTCTTCAGCGTTACTGGTTGGGGCATAGACTTGGATTACTGTAATATTGAATGGCTTGCCTTGGAAACGAACAGAGATCATTCTGTCGTTTTTGAGACCGCATCCAAGTACTGCATTTTGGACTCTCTTGTTCACCATGATGGCTACTCCATTTTTCCTAAGGGATTCCTGCCGGCAGTAGTAGGTATAATGAGGTGTTAAGGAAGGGTTAAAACTCATCATTGAGAATTTAAAGGAACAGGGCCTATAAATTCCCTGTAACAGTCCATACAGAACTCCTATTTCGGGTGTAAAAATGTCAAATGATAAATGGAAACTTGTTTAAGATATATGAATAATAAGTGTCTAATCCTTATACTTTATTGTCTGAAATTCCTAAATGAGCCAAATAGACTTTAAGACAATTGAGAGGATTCTTGGGCATTGCAGGCTATTGCACATCTAGATCCCAGATTATGGGGAACTTGGTCAGCCTTTATATAAACTTATAACTGAGACTCAGTAGGCCCAAACCTACAAGCTGGTTTCATCCCCAGAGACTCAAAAGGCTTTTAATGCTCTTCAAACTGCTCCCTTACAGGCTCCAACCTTGAGCTTGCCCACAGGATAAGAATTTAGTTTGTTAGTGAAAAAAGGCTAAGGCCACATTGCTTAAGGGTAATTGTTACTATTGTTTTGCTAATGCCTAAAGCTCATAAGTTTACTAATGGGCAAAATTTTACTGTACTGACTTCTCATGATGTAAGTGGGATCTTAAACTCTAAAGTTAAGAGTGACAATGGCTCCATCTTTAAAGGTGCTGTAACTCAAGGGTTGTCAAAAGCTCTAGGAATAGAATATCACCCTGTTCCCAGAGACCCCAATCTTCATAAAAAGTTGAATAAGCGAATGACATTATTAAAAGACATCCATGTAAGCTAACTCAGGAAACACAAGACAGTTGGTTTACAGTTCTACCCATAGCTTTAATGAGGGCTCAAACTGCCTCCTCCTGCCAAAGAAGGGACTGTCTCTTTAACAGCCTGTTTTTGTGCACAGATATTGTCATAGATCCCAAAGCCTTGAAATTAAATATGTGACTCAAATTTTAGCTTTTCAACAGACATTATTAGGAGGTTAAGTCCTGACTCAGACTTTCAGTCAAACAAGCTGCTGTTTGAGCCAGGAACAGAGATGGGCCTGAGAAGCTAAGTGGGCTTGCTTCTGCTAACTCCAAAAGTCCTGAGTCTGCTGTTTGACCCTCAAGACAATGCCTTCCTGTCCTGGGCTCATCCCTATGCCGCATTCCACAATCGACATAATTGCTGGGTCTGTGGAGCACTCTCCCTCCTCATCAATTGAAGACTTCCCATGGTGGGTTTCTGCACTTCAAGGAAAAGACTTTCTTCAACTCTCTGATGACATCTAGCAATCCTAAGATGGAATGGTATAACATATTATACCTTAACTATGGACATAATGTGACTTTTAACTTTGATTAGGTTTTAACCTGGTTTAATGACTATTTTACCTTTCATCCGTAACTGTAAAACGGGATTTGTTTCTAACCATCTGAAAGGTTTTACATTACAAATGGTTGCCCAGGCTACCATAAGTGTCACAGCCTCCTCCAACTATTATTACTTGAGGCCCCTGGATCAGAGACCCTCAATATGAGGGTTGGGAGAATATGTTGCCTCAACAATTTAGGGATGACACCCCTCAACAGCAGGAAACAGTTATGGAATAAAATGATGCCCCTTTTCCTTGGCAACATAATTCTTCTAAAAGAAAAGGGGGGAATGAGAGAGTCAATTCCTAGGTAGGTTGATAAGAAGTCCAGGGTTCCTGATGAGGAGAAAGGAGTCTGGAGCCCTCGAGAAGGAGAAAAGGGTCTGTGGCTCTCAAGGAGAAAAGGACAAATGTTCTTTTCTACATTGCTTTGTCTTAGTCGATATAACAATGTATCTTTCTCAAGGACAGGTTTCTCCTTAACAAGAACCTTCTGACTAATCCTGTCATCTTAAAATGTATATTATGATTAGTGGGTCTGGTAAGATCTTTCTATTGTTCTTTCTAATCTTATTAATTTATGATGAATGTCATTGGAGTGGGTCTGAAAAATGTATATAAGGCCTTGATAAGACTAGCTAGAGGGCATTCTCTGTTCCCCTTCTGATGTCTATGTCAGAAGCTTTCTCTGTTCCTTTTCCTACTTTAATAAAACTGCTACACAAAAGCTCGTGAGTGATCAAGCCTGGTCCCTGGTCCCAAAGCTAAATCTTCTTCTTCAGAGATCACAAATCCGACATTGTTCACTGTAAGCTATCTCTGGCGGCTATAGTCCATAGTGTTGCAAATAGTTGGACGTAACTAAACGAGTGAGTGAGATCAAGCGAGAATAGTCTTTATTTTAAATTCCATTTTGTCTGATGCAGCATTGATAGCGTGGCTTTCTTCTGAGTTCTATTGGTATGCAAAATCTTTTATCATTTCCACTTTCATTCTGTATGTGCATTTAGATGTGTACTTAGAACAAAGCTAGTGGAGGTGGTGATGGAATTCCAGCTGAGATATTTCAAATCCTAAAAGATGATGTTGTTAAAGTGCTGTACTCAGTATGCCAGCAAATTTGGAAAACTCAGCCGTGGCCACAGGACCAGAAAAGGTCAGTTTTCATTCCAATCCCAAAGAAAGGCAGTGTCAAAGAATGTTCAAACTACCACAAAATTGCACTCATCGCACAGGCTATCAAAGTAATGCTCAAAATGCTCCAATCCAGGCTTCAACAGTACATGAACTGAGAACTTCCAGATGTTCAAGCTGGATTTAGAAAAGGCAGAGGAACCAGAGATCAAATTTCCAACATCCCTTGGATCATCAAAAAAAAAACAAAAACAAAACAGAATTATAGAAAAACATCTTCTGCTTGATTGACTACATCAAAGCCTTTGACTGTGTGGATCATAACAAACTGGAAAATTCTTAAAGAGATGGGAATGCCAGACCATGTCATCTGCCTGTGGGGAGTTTTGGAATCTCAGAGGGCAACATAACTAGGAGGAAAAAAAAACAAAACCCCCACAAAATATGCTCCTAACCACAACTGCCAGTGGAGAAGTAGTCCAGACGCTCACATCAGTCACCAGCAAGTGGGGACTGGACAGGGAAGTGTGGGCTGCATAATTGGTGCTTAGGGTAAGGACCGGGCCTGAATGCCGTGAGGACAAACTGAGGGAGACAACGTGAGATAGCAACCCAAACTGTGGCAGAGAGGGAAAAAAAGAGAGAGAGAGAGAGAGAGAACTTGCCCGTGAAAGGCTCTAATGCACAGCCTGGCCTGCTGACAGAACAAAGGATTGAGCAAATACCAAAGCAGAGCTAGCTGGCTGTATACAGGCCCCTCCCTTATGTGGGAGGCAGAGAGACAGGTGCGTGACAGCCAGAGCCAGAAGGCAAGGGGCTGCTGCAATCTTGGCAACAGAGACCAACATCCTCAACCAAACTGTGAGCAGGCTCCCAGTTGCTAACCATGTCTTCCTGAGATACTGGATGGTGGACATCTTCCAGGAGGGTTGCAGCCGGAGATCAGCTCCCCAGAGGAGAAACATGGCACAACTGAGACAGTGCTTTTGTGGCACACCTGGCAAACCAAGTGGCCGGGACTGGGTAGGTGATTAAGACACACGGCCCACCTGGGATAATGCACACACCAAGCACCTGGTCATCTGAGATGCTTGGATCTGGGAAGGGCACAAAATGCACACCCAACTGAGTCTGTGCCTTTGTGGAGTACTTGAGAACATGAATAACTAAGACCTGGGAAGTGCATGAAATGCAGGGCCCACTTTGGACAGTGCTCCTGCAGAGCACCCTGGAGCCTGAGCAGCATAGACCCAGGAAGCACACACCACCTTGAGCTGGGTCAAACCCAGTGTGGTCCATCCACTGTGAGCACTCTCCACACACGCCACTGATATTTGTTTGCAGTGTCCCTCCCTCCCCATAATACAACTGAACATGTGAGCCTAAAGTGACCACCTTTGGCCCCTTGTGTCAGGGCAGAAATTAGACGCTGAAGAGACTTGCAAACAGAGGAAGCCAAAATAAACAAAGAAGAGGGAACCTCTCTGGAATTGACAGGTGCAACAGATTAAAACCCTATAGCTAACATTGGCTAAGCACTGGAGGGGGGGTCTATAGACCTTGAGAACAACTACAAGCTAGAACAAGGGACTATCTGAAAATAAACTGACCCCACACTACCCACAAGAGCTCCAGAGAAATTCCTAGATATATTTTTACTTTTATCACTTAATTATTTTAAATTCTTTATTACTCCTTTAATTTTCATATTTATAACATACTATTACCTTGCAAAAAAGATCCTATTTTTAAAGCAAATTTCATATATATATGTATATATATTTTATAATTTTTGTGATTGATTTTGTTTTCTATTTTTAATATTGTATTTTTGAGAGTCTAACTACTCTAGATTTTTTTATCTTTGCTTTTTGGTATTTGTTATCAATTTTGTACCTTTAATAATCTAATCTTCAGTATCCATTTTCACTTTAGGGGTGTTATTACTGGCTTGATTGCCCTCTCCCCTTTTGACTCTCCCTTTTCTCCCCCAGGTAACCTCTATCTCCTCCATCCCCCTTATCTTGTCTACTTAATCCTGTGAATCTCTCTGGGTGTTCTGGGCTGTGGAGAACACTGCACGAACTGATTACTGGCTAGAATGGTCTTTCCCTCTTTGACTCCCCCTTTTCTCTCCTGGTCACCTCTATCTCCCTCCTCCCTCTTCTCTTCGACATGTAACTCTTTGAACCTCTCTGGGTGTTCCTTGCTGTGGAGAATCGTTTCACCATTAACCTAGATGCTTTATCATCTGTGCTGTATGGATGGAGAAGTCTTGAGGCTACTGTAAGAATAAGACTGAAAGCCAGAGGCAGCAGGCTTAACTCCAAAACTTGAGAATATCAGAGAACTCTTGATTCCAGGGAATATTAATCAACAAGAACTCACCCAAAAGCCTCCATTCCTACACTGAAACCAAGCTCCACCCAAGAGCCAACAAGTTTCAAAACAAGATATACCACACTCATTCTCCAGCAAAGCAGAAACACAGCCCTGAGCATTAAAAGGCTGCCCAAAGCCATGCCAAACCCATAGACACGACAAAACTCACTACTGGACACTTCATGGCACTTCATGGCACTTCATAGAGAAGAGAACCATTTCCACCCAGCAGGACACAAACGCAAGCAACGCAAGCTCTCCCAACCAGGAAACCTTGACAAACCACTAGTTTAACTCCACCCACAGGGAGAACAATAAAAAGGAACCACAAACGTCCTGCATACAGAAAGGGCACTCCAAACACAGCAATCTAAACAAAATGAAAATTGCAGAAACATTCAGCAGGTAAAGGAACATGATAAATGGCCACCAAACAAAAAAAATAAATAAATAAAAGAGAGAGAGAGATAGAGATGGAGAGTCTACCTGAAAAAGAATTCAGAATAATGAGAGCAAAGATGATCCAAACTCTTGAAACAAAATGGAGTTACAGATAAATAGACTAGAGACAAGGATTGAGAAGATGCAAGAAGTGTTTAACAAGGACCTAAAAGAAGTAAAAAAAGAGTGAATCAATAATGAATAATGCAATAACTGAGATCAAAAGCACTCTGGAGGGAACCAACAGTAAAATAACTAAGGCAGAAGTTAGTATAATGGAGATGGAAGATAGAATGGTGGAAATAAATGAAGTAGACAGGAAAAAGAAAAAAAAAAGTATTAAAAGAAATGAAGACAACCTCAGAGTCCTCTGGGACAATGTTAAACACCCAAACATAACCTCGGAGACCTCTGGGACAATGTTAAACACACAAACATTCAAATCATAGGAGTCCCAGGAGAAGACAAAAAGAAAGGGCTTGAGAAAATGCATGAGTAGATAATAGTTGAAAACGTCCCTAAAATGGGGAAGGAAATAGGCACCCAAGTTCAAGAAATCCCGAGAGTCCCAAACAGCATAAACCTAAGGCAAAACACCCAAGACACATATTAATCAAACTAATGAAGATCAAACACAAAGAACAAATATTAAAAGCAGCAAGGGAAAAACAACAAAAGATACACAGGGGTATTTCCATAAGGATAACAGCGGATCTTTCAATAGAAACTCTTCAGGCCAGAAGGGAATGGCAGGACATACTTAAAGTAATAAAAGAGAAAAACTTATAACTCAGATTACTATACCCAGCAAGGATCTCATTCAAATATGAAGGAGAAATCAAAAGCTTTACAGACAAGCAAAAACTGAGAGAATTCCGTACCACCAAACCAGCTCTTTTACAAATGCTAAAGGATCTTCTCTAGACAGGAAGCACAGAAAAGGTTTATAAACTCAAACCCAAAACAACAAAGTAAATGGCAATAGGATCATACTTATCAATAATTACCTTAAATATAAATGGGTTGAATGCCCCAACCAAATGACAAAGACTAGCTGAATGGATACAAAATCAAGACCCCTATTTATGCTGTCTACAAGAGACCCACCCAAACCAAGGGACACATAGAGACTGAAAGTGAAGGGCTGGAAAAAGATATTTCATGCAAATAGAGACCAAAAGAAAGAAGGAGTAGCAATACTCATATCAGATAAGATAGACTTTGAAATAAAGTCAGTGATATGAGACAAAGAAAGACACTACCTAATGATCAAAGGATCAATCCAAGAAGAAGATATAACAATTATAAATATATATATGCACCCAACATAGGAGCCGGAGAAGGTGATGGCACCCCACTCCAGCACTCTTGCCTGGAAAATCCCATGGACGGAGGAGCCTGGTAGGCTGCAGTCCATGGGGTCGCAAAGAGTCAGACACGACTGAGCGGCTTCACTTTCACTTTTCACTTTCCTGCATTGGAGAAAGAAATGGCAACCCACTCCAGTGTTCTTGCCTGGAGAATCCCAGGGATGGGGGAGCCTGGTAGGCTGCCGTCTATGGGGTCGCACAAAGTCGGACACGACTGAAGCGACTTAGCAGCAGCAGCAGCAACATAGGAGCATCACAATATGTAAGGCAAATGCTAACAAGTATGAAAGGGGAAATTAACAGTAACACAATAATAGTGGGAGACTTTAATACCCCACTCACACCTATGTGATCTATGGATAGATCAGCCAAACAGAAAATTAGCAAGGAAACACAAACTTTAAATGATACAGTGAACTGGTTAGACCTAATTGATATCTATAAGACACTTCACCCCAAGACAATGAATTTCCCCTTTTTATCAACTGCACATGGAATCTTCTACAGGATAGACCACATCCTGGGCCATAAATATAGCCTTGTTAAGTTCAAAAAAACTGAAATAATTTCAAACATCTTTTCCTATCACAATGTGCTAAGCTTAGACGTCCACTAAAGGGAAAAATCTATTAAAAATACAAACATATGGAGGTAAAACAACACGCTTCTGAATTACCAACAAATCACAGAAGAAATAAAAAAGTAAATTAAAATATGCATAGAAACAAATGAAAATGAAAACACGACAATGCACAACCTATGGGATTCAGTAAAAGCAGTGCTAGGGGGAGAAGGTTTGTAGCAATACAAGCTTACCTCAAGAAACAAGAGAAAAATCAAATGAACAGGCTCACCTAAAGCAATTAGAAAAAGAAGAAATGAAGAACCCCAGCGTCAGTAGAAGTAAAGAAATCATAAAAATTAAAGCAGAAATAAGTGAAAAAGAAACAAAGGAGACTATAGCAAAAATCAACAAAACTAAAAGCTGGTTCCTTGAGAAGATAAGTAAAATAGACAAACCATTACCCAGACTAATGCTTTCATGAAAAAAAAGGAGAAGAATCAAATCAACAAGATTAGAAATGAAAATGGAGAAATCACAACAGACAACACAGAAATATAAAGGATCATAAGAGACTACTATTAGCAACCATATGCCAATAAAATGGACAACTTGGAAAAAATGGACGAATTCTTAGGAAAGTATAACCTTTTAAAGCTAAATGAGGAAGAATTAAAAAATTTTAACAGAACCATCACAAGCACAGAAATCAAAACTGCAATAAAAAAATCTTTCAACAACCAGAAGCCCAGGACCAGATGGTTTCACAGATGAATTCTACTAAAAATTTAGAGAATAACTAAAACGCCTATCCTACTCAAACTCTTCCAGAAAATTTCAGAGGAAAATAAACTCCTAAACTCATTCTATGAGGCCACCATCACCCTAATACCAAAACCAGACAAAGAGTCCACAAAAAAGGAAAACTACAGGCCAATATCACTGATGAACATAGATGCACAAAACCTCAAAAACAAACAAACAAACAAACAAGCAGAATCCAATAACATATTAAAAAGGTCATACATCATGACCAAGTGGGCTTTAACCCCAGGGGTGCAAGGATTCTTCAATATTCACAAATCAATCAATGTGATACACCACATTAACAAATTGAAAGATAAAAATCATATGATTATCTCAATAGATGCAGAGAAAACCTTTGACAAAATTCAATACCCATTTATGATAAAAACTCTCCAGAAGG
This sequence comes from Bubalus kerabau, assembly GCF_029407905.1. Classification (NCBI taxonomy): domain Eukaryota; kingdom Metazoa; phylum Chordata; class Mammalia; order Artiodactyla; family Bovidae; genus Bubalus; species Bubalus kerabau. The sequence goes on from NC_073647.1 coordinate 110,635,748, forward strand.
AGGCATAGAAGGAACATAACTCAACATAGTAAAAACTGTATATAATAAACCCACAGCAAACATGATCCTCAATGGTGAAAAATTGAAAGCATTTCCCCTAAAGTCAGAAACAAGACAAGGGTGCCCACTCTCAGCATCACTATTCAACATAGTTTTGGGATTTTTAGCCATAGCAATCAGAGAAGAAAAATAAATAAAAGGATTCCAAAAGAAGAAGTAAAGCTCTCACTATTTGCAGATGACATAATCCTCTATATAGAAAACCCATAGCAAATGAAGCAACTGACAAAGAATTAATCTCAAAAATATACAAGCAGGTCATGCAGCTCAACACCTGAAAAATAAATGACCCAGTCCAAAAGTGGGCCAAAGAACTAAACAGACATTTTTCCAAAGAAGACATACAGATGGCTAACAAACCCATGAAAAGATGCTCAACATCACTCATTATCAGAGAAATGCAAATCAAAACCACAATGAGGTACCATCTCATGTAGGTCAGAGTGGCTGCTATCCAAAAGTCTACAAACAATAAATGATGGAGAGGGTGAGGAGAAAAGGGAACCCTCTTACACTGTTGGTGGGAATGCAAACTAGTATAGCCACTATGGAGAACAGTGTGGCGATTCCTTAAAAAACTGGAAATAGAACTGTCATACAACTTAGCAATCCCACTGCTGGACATAGACATGAGGAAACCAGAATTGAAAGAGACACATATACCCCAATGTTCATCACAGTACTGTTTACAATAACTAGGACATGGAAGCAACCTAGATGTCCATTGGCAGATGAATGGATAAGAAACTTTGCTACATATACACAATGGATATTACTCAGCTATTAAAAAGAATGCACTTGAATCAATTCTAGTGATGTGGGTGAAACTGGAGCCTGTTGTACAGAGTGAAGTAAGTCAGAAACAAAGACAACAATACAGTATATTAACACACATATATATGAAATTTAGAAAGATGGTAATGACCACCCTATGTATGAGACAGCAAAAGAGACACAGAGATAACAGACAAACTTTTGGACTCTGTGGGAGAAGGCCAGGGTGAGATGATTTTATAGAACAACATTGAAACATGTGTATTACCATATGTGAAATAGATGACCAGTCCAAGTTTGATGCATGAAACAGGGCACTCAAAGCCGGTGCACTGGGACAACCCAGAGGGATGGAATTGGGGGGTGATAGGAGGGGACTTCGGGCAGGGTCACACATGTACACCTGTGGCTGATTCATGTCAATGTATGGCAAAAACAACCAGAATATTGTAATTAGCCTCCAAATAAAATAGCCAAAATGATTTTTTTAAAAAGAATATTGGAGTGTGTGTATAGCTTCAAATTATGATTTTCCCCAGATATATGTCCAGTAGTAGGATTACAAGCTCATATGTTAGCCCTGTTTTTAGATTTTAAGTAACCTCCATATTGTTATCCATAGTGGCTGTACCAATTTAGTCTCTCACCACAATGTAGTAGGGTTTTCTTTTCTCCACACCCTCTCTGGCAGTTATTGTTTGTAGATATTTTAATGATGGCAATTCTTAATGGTGTGAGGTGATAACTCATTTCAGTTTTATTTGCACTTCTGTAATAATTAGTGACAAATTTCCTCTTCTTGGGCTCTAAAATCACTGCAGATGGTGACTGCAGCCATACAATCAGATTATTTCTTGGCAGAAAAGCTGTGACAAACCTAGACAGTGTGTTGAAAAGCAGAGACATGACTCTGCTGACAAAGGTCTGTATAGTCTAGGCTATGGTCTTCCCAGTGGTCACCTATGGTTTTGAAAGCTGGACCATAAAAAGGGCAGAATATGAAAGAATTGATGCCTTTGTGGTTCTGGAGAAGACTCCTGAGAGTTCCTTGGACAGCAAGGAGCTCAAACCAATCAATCTTAAGGGAAATGAACCCAAAATACTCATTGGAAGGACTAATGCTGAAGCTGATGCTCCAGTATTTTGGTCACCTGATGAGAACAGCTGACTCACTGGAAATGTCCCTGATGCTGGGATAGATTGATGGCAGAAGGGGAAGAGGGCATAAGATGATGAGATGGATGGATGGCATCACCATTGCAATGGACATGAACTTGGGCAAACTTCAGGAAATGATGAGGGACAGGGAGGCCTGAGTTGCTGCATTACATGAAGTCTCAAAGAGTTGGACACGACTGAGTGGCTGAACAAAACAAAGCAATGATTAGTGATGCTGAGCAGAGCATCTTTCCTTGTGATTCTTGGCCATCTGTATGTCTTCTTTTCAGAAATGTTTAAATTTTCTACCCATTATTTATTGTATTGTTTGTTTGATATTGAGCTACATGAACTTTTTGTAAATTTCAGAGGTTAATTCCTTGTTGATTGCTTAATTTGTAAATATTTTCTCCCAGTCTGTGGGTTGTCCTTCTGTTTTATGATTTTTTTTTGCCCATATTTTAAGTTTGATTAAATGCTTTTTTTAAAAATTTTTGTTTTTACTTTCATCATTCTAAGAGGCTAAACAAAAAAGATATCACTGCAATTAATGTCAGAGTGTGTTCTACCTATGTTTTCTTCTAAGAGTTTTATAGTATCCAGCCCTACATTTCAGTCTCTAATCCATTATGAGTTATTTTTGTGTATGGTTTTAGAGAGTGTTCTAATTTCATTCTTTTACATGTATCTGTCCGGTTTTCCCACCATCACTCATTGAAGAGATTATCTTTTGTCTATTATATATTCTTGGCTCCTTTGTCATGTTAGTTGACCTTATGGGTGTGGGTTTATATCTGGACTTTCTATTCTGTTCAATTGGTCTATATTTCTGTTCTTGTGCCATTATCATATACTATTTGGATTACTGTAGGTTTGTAGTATAGTTTTAAGTCAGAGGGCCTGATCACTCCAGGCCTTTTCTTTTCAAGATTGCTTTGGCTGTTCATAATCTTTTGCATTTCCATACAAATTGTAAAATTTTTTGGCTCTAATTCCGTGAAAAATGCCATTGGTAGTTTGATAGGGATTTCATTGAATCTGTAGATTAGTTTGAGTTGTGCAGCCATTTTGACAAAATTGATTAGAACATGGTATGTCTCTCCACCTGTTTGTGTGATCCTTGAATTCTTCACTAATAGCTTATAATTTTCTGAGTACATGACTTTTGCCTCCTTAGGTAGGTTTGTTCCTAGGTATTTTATTCTTTTTCATGTGATGGTAAAAGGAATTTTTCCTTAATTTCTCTTTCTGATTTTTTATTGTTAGTGTAAAGGAATGAAAGTTACTTCTGAGCTTTGAGTCTGTATCCTGCAACATTACAAAATTAATTCATGAGCTCTAATAGCTTTGTGATAGCATTTTTAGGATTTTCTTTGTAAAGTATCAGCTGCAGTGAAAGTTTTACTTCTTTCTTCCATTGTGGATTACTTTTAGTTCCTTTTCTTCTCTGATTGCTGTGGGTAATACTTTCAAAACTATGTTGAATAAAACTGACAATAGTGGTTATCTTTGTCTTTTTCTTATGCTAAAGAAAATAGTTTCAGGTTTTCATCATTGAGAATGATATTTTCTGTGGATTTGTCATATATTGTCATTATTATGTTGAGATATGTTCTCTCTATGCCTACATTCTCAAGAGTTTGTATCATAATGTTGAATTTTACCAAAAACTTTTTCTGCATCTATTGAGATAATCATATGAAATTTATACTTCAGTTTGTTAATATGGTGCAGCACATTGATTGATTTCCATATAATAAAGAATCCTTGCTTCCCTGAGGTAAATCCCATTTGATCATGGTGTATAATGCTTTTAATGTATTGTTGGATTTGGATTCCTAATATTTTGTTGAGGGTTTCTGTGTCTATGTTCCCCAGTGATATTGACCTGAAATTTACTTTTTGGTTGTTTATTTGTATGGTTTTGATAATAGGGTGATGTTGGCTTCATAGAATGTGCTTTGATATGATCTTTTCTCTGCAATATTTTGGAATAGTTACAAAGTAATGGTGATAACTCTTCTTTAGATGTTTGAGAGAATTTATTTGAGAAGCTGTCTGGTTCTAGACTTTTGTTTGTTTGAAATATTTAAATTCCAGTTTCATATTCACTATTGTGATTGATCTGTTTCTATTTTCTATTTCGTCCTGGTTCAGTCTTAGAAGAAGAGTGTACCTTTCCAAGAACTTGCTCATTTCTTCTAGGTTGTCTATTTTGTTGTATTGTTGCTTGTAGTAGTCTTTTATGATCTTCTGTATTTCTTTGGTATCTGTTGAAGCTTCTCTGTTTTAGTTTCAAATTCAATTCATTTGAGTCCTCTCCCTCTTTTCTTCATAAATCTAGCTAAAGGTTTATTATTATTATTATTTTATCTTCCCAAAGAATCAGCTGTTTAGTTTCATTGGTCTTTGCTATTGGTTCCTTCATTTCTATTTCATTTATTTAAGCTCTTGTCATTATGATTTTCTTCCTTTTACTACCTTTGTTTTTTGTTTATTCTTTTTTTTTTTTTTTTCTAGTCGCTTTTAGGTATAAGGTTAGGTTATTTTCGATTTTTCTTTTTTGCTGAGGTAAAATTATATTGTATTTTTTCCTGAGGTAAAATTTCCTCTTAGAATTTCCTTTGCTGCATCCCATGGGTTTTGGATTGCTGTGCTTTCAATTTCCTTTGTCTCTAGGTTTAAAAAATATTTTCTCTTTGATTTTGATAGTGATCCATTTATTTTTTAGTAGAATATTGTTTAGCCTCCATGTTCTTGACTTTTTTACATTTATTTTTTGTAGTGAATTTCTAGTCTCATAGAATTGTATATGGAAAAGATGCTTGATTTGATTTCAATTTTCTTAAGTTTACAAAGTCTTGCACTGTGGCCCAGCATGTGATTAGTCCTGGAGAATGTTCCATATGCACTTGAGTAGAATATAAATTCTGCTGCTTTTGGATTGAATGCTGTATAAATAAGAATTAAATTTATGTCTTGTAATTTGTCATTTAAGGCCTGTTTTTCCTCATTGTCTATGTGGATGGTCTCCATTGTTGTATGTGAGGTGTTGAAGATGCTCTCTATTATTGTGTTACTGTTGATTTCTCTTCTTATGGCTCTTAGTGATTGTCTAATATATTGAGTGCTCTGATGTTGGATGCATATATATGCACAATTGTTATATCTTCTTTCAGAATTGATCCCTTTATCATTAGGTAGTGTCCTTCTTGTCTCTTGTAACAGTCTTCATTTTAAAGTATATTTTGTCTCATATGTTATGCCAGCTTTCTTTTAATTTCCACTTGCATGGAATATCTATTTCCATCCTCTCATTTTTGGTCTGTATATGTCCCTATATCTGAAGTTCTTCTCCTGTAGACAGCATATATATGGATCTTGTTCTGCTATCTATTCAACCATCTGTGTCTTTTGCTTGGAAAATGTACTTTATTTACAATTAAGGTATTTATTCATCTTGTTTGGGACTCTCTCTGCTTCCCAGACCTGAGTGTTTCCTTTCTCATGTTAGCCTAGTTTTTGGCTATAATATCTTCAAATATTTTTTCAGGTGCTTTCTTTTTCTCTTCTCAGATCCCTATAATGTGAAGGTTGTTGCATTTAATGTTGTCCCAGAGGTAGTAGAGACTGTCTTCATTTTTTTCATTCTTCTTCCTTTATTCTATTATGTGGCAGTGTTTTCTACTACTCTGTCTTCCGGCTCACTTATTTTTTTCTTCTGGCTCAGTAATTCTGCTATCAATTCCTTCTAGTGAATTTTCATTTCAGCTACTGTATTGCTCAACTCTGTTTGTTCTTTAAATCTTCTATCTCCCTGTTAAACATTTCATGTATATTGTTGATCTGTGCTTCCGTTCTTCTTCTGAGATTTGGATCATCTTTACTATCATACTTTGTATTCTTTTTCAAGTAGATTGTGTATCTCATCTTCATTTAGTTGTTCTTTTGGGTTTGCATCTTTTTCCTTCATTTTCAACATATTTATCTGTCATCTCATTTTATAACTTTCCATGTTTGTGGTCTTCTTTCCCAAGCTGAAGAATCACAGTTCTTCTTGCTTTTGGTGTCTGCCCCATGGTGGATGAAGTTGGTCCATGGGTTTTTGTAGGCTTCCTGATGGAAAGGAATGGTAAATGTCCTATGGTGTGTAGAGCTGGATCTTATCCCTCTGAAGGATAGGGTCCTGTCAAGTGGTGTGTTTTGAGGTGTTTGTGAGCTCAGTATGACTTTATGAAGCCTGTCTTCTGATGGTTGGTGCTGTGTTCTTATCTTTGTTGTTTGTCCTGAGGCTTTCCAGCCTGAAACTGCAGGTCGTTGGGTGGGGCCAAATCTGGGTGCTGAAATGCAGGCCTCTGGGAAAACTTGCTCTGATCAGTATTTCCTGGGGCTTTTACTACCAGTTTCCTTGCCCCTACATTGAGCTACAGTCAACCTTTGCCTTCCCAGAAGACATTCCAAGACTCCAAGTAGATTTAACCCGGGTTCCTTTAGAATACTGTTTTGTCGTGGGTCCCAGTGGATGTGAGATCTTGTGTGCACCCTCGAAGAATTGAATGTGTGTTTCCCCCATTCTTGTGGAGCTCCCACACTCATGCCCTGCTGATTTTCAAGGCTAAATTCTCTGTGGGTTCGTCTTCCCAATGCAAGACTCTCATGCTATCTTGAAGGGATACTTTTATGGGGAAAGTCCCTATATAGCCTGTGTGGGATTTATATTTTTGGTGTGAGGGCTGCTTTTAGTATAGATGTCTGCCATCTCTTTCCTCAGTGTATGCTGGCAGTTATCCCCTGATAGAACCTGTAATTGATGACACAGGTGACTAGAAACTGCACTCTATATTGGGCAGGGCATCCTCTTTTCTCTGTGGTTGTCACTGCTCTGTCAGAGGTTTGGTCTGATCCCTAGTCATTGCAGTAGGGTCCCAAGATCTGTTTCTTAGCTGTTTATCTGATTTGTGGTGTGAGGTAGGTGGGATTTTAGTACCCCTACTTGGAGGGAAGCCACTGTATTCCTCCCATGGATCTGTTACCTGTGGGTGTGTTCTGTTGTGTCATCTTTAACCTGTTGTATAAGCTCTCAGATTACAGTGTTGTTGGCACTGCTTTTGGCCCCAGCTTAACTGTGGGTTTGCTGGCAATTGGCCCTGATGTTTCTCAGATGTTGTTTTTACCAGGCCACCAGCACAGATCCACTGAAGTCAGATTCAAGAGTTGCAGTAATATGAATCTGGACCCGCTGTGGGCACTATGTGGGCAGCTTAGACTCTGGCCTGACACAACTCCTGCATGTATGTGGCCACAAAGTCTACAAGTGCTAAAACTAGGCCTATCTTGGCTACAAGAGCACTCATTATCTGTTTAGATGTTTTGTCAGCTCTGAGTTTACAAACCCAGTTGTGGGGATGTCAATTCACAATCTGTGTAGCTGTGAGAAGATACTTCAGGTTTTCTTCCTTAGTTGCATAGCCCCTGAGGCTCCACTATATTTTCAACATCACCTCCACATGAAGGTGCCCACAGGATTCTGCTTCTAAGGCTTCCCCAAAGCACATGAGTCCACCTCAGTGAGGATGGGCATGGAGATGGTGGCAGCCAGAGTTGCAAGAGTGCCCACCATGGCAGGGAAAGTGTGCAGGGGAGAAGGTGGTGGTCAGCAGGGTCACAGAAACACTTGCTGTGGCCAGGACATGGTGGGAGGAGGAAGTTGTGTTCATCAGCATCACAGGAGCCCCCAGTGGGGATGGGTGTTGTTGTGTAGCCAGCCCTGGTGGGTACGGGTCACATGGGAAGGGTGGTGGACAAGGGAGCAAAAGAGCTGGCCCTGGCAGGAGCCCTTTCTTGTTCATCCTATCCAAAAAGCTGGGATTTGCATGTGGAGAAAGAGGAAAAATGGCATCACCACCTATTGTGCATTACTCCACAATGACTCTTTACTTCTATGGAAGTTCAAGTTTTCTCCACAAGCATTCCCAATTGTGGATTTTCTCACTCCCATCTCCTCAGGCTGTCTCCTTACATCTCCAGGAGTCCTCTTCTAGGGTTTGTTCTCCAGACCTCATGTTTTAACATCCAGTCCCTGTCTGCAGCAGTGGACACATGTCTTAGGATAGGGCATGTAGGGTTGTGGCATGAACCATCTGTGTACATCTCACTCTGTCCTGCTTGCCACAGACCATTTGCCATGCTCTCCTCCAATAGCCCCCAAAGTTCCTCTTCTGTTCCAAATGATCTCCCTACTGGTGAAGGTGCTTCCCCAGATGTGAGAACCTTTTTTCTCCTTCAGCTCTCCCTCCATGGGCACAGGTCCTTTCCCGCTTCCTGTCTTCTTCCTTTTCTCGTCTTTCTTTCATCTTACCCAGTTATACAGGGATTCTTTTTATTCTTTTAGGTATCCAAGGTCCTCTGTTAGGGTTATGCCAGAGCTCTGTGGGAATTGCCCCATTTGTAGATGTGTTTTTGTTACATTTGTGGCAGAGATGAACTCCATGTCCTCCTACTCCTCCACCCTCTTGACTCAATCAAATACATTTTAAAAACCCTGCAACTGTACCCTCCTCTCCTCATTATTATTTTTGATATCATATTTTACATCTAATTGTTTTGTGTATCCCTTAACTACTTACTGTAAATATAGATTCTTGTACTATTTTTTTTTTTCTTTTAACCTCCCTACTAGCTTTGTGTGTTGATGACTTCCTACCTTTACTGTATGTTTGCCTTTACTGATGAGCTTTTTCATTTTGTAATTTTCTTGTTTCTAGTTGTGGTCTTTCACTTTCACCTAAAGAAGTTCCTTTAACATTTGTTATAAAGTCAGTTTGGTGGTGCTGAACTCTTTTAGTTTTTGTTTGTCTGTAAAGCTTTATATTTCTCCATAAAATCTCAACAAAAGCTTTGCTAGGCAGAGTATTGTTGGTTGTAGGCTTTTCCATTTCATCAGTTTAAATATATCATGCACTCTTTTCTGGTTTGCAGAGTTTCTCCTGACATATCAGCTGGAGTTCCTTTTTCTGCTTTACCCTTGTTGTTTGTAATATTCTTTCTTTATCTTTCATTTTTGTCATTTTAATTAAAATGTGTCTTTGTGTGTTCCTCTTAGTTCAAACCTAATGGGGCTCTCTGAGCTTGTGGACTTGAGTTACTTCCCCCATCCACCCCCAGGTTAGGGAGGTGTTCAAATATGTCTTCAAATATTTTCTCAGGCCCTTTCTCTTTTCTTTCTGGGACCCCCTATAATGCAAATATTAGTGAACCTGATGCTTTTCCAAAAGTCTCTTAACATTTCCTTATTTTTTTCATTTATTTTTCTGTTCAAGTGCAATGATTTCCACTACTCTGTCTTACACTTCACTGATCCATTACTTTGTTTTGTTTAGTCTACTATTGATCCCTCATAGTGTATTTTTAATTTCAATTATTGCATTCATGTCTGTTTGTTCTTTGTATTTTCTATCTCTTTGTTAAAAAACCTCTTAACTTTTTGCTCTGTGTAACCAGTCTTCTCCTTAGTTCTTTGATCATCTTTCTGATCACTACCCTGAACACTTTCCTAGGTAGATTGCCTATCTCCACTTCCCTTAGTTCCTCTTCTGGGGTTTTGTCTATTTCCTTCATGTGGAACATAGTACTCTGCCACCTCACTTTGTCTAAGTTACTATTTGTATTTTTATGTATATTAGTTATGTTTTTTTGATAAGTAGATTAGCTTGTTTAAGAGACATCCTATGCATTCCAGCAGTTTACTCCCCCGCTTGTCATTCAGCTGTAAATTTGAGGGATTCCTCATAAGAGGGCTGCATGGGTTTGTGGCAGACTGACTATCTGCCCAGTCTGGTAGGCTTGGTTGGCACCTAACATGGTTGGTTGCCAGGCTTTGCTTTATGTGGTTGCTGCCAGCTACTGTTTCAGGGTCAGGTCACAAGAAGGCTGCCTGCAGAAACCTAGGGGGCCCTTGGTCTAGTGCTGGATCCCTGATGTGTGGATTCTGGGTCTTAAAACTCCAGGGCTATTGTCCCCCTATTGGTGGGTGAAGTCAGATCCTTGGGTTAGTGCTGAACAACTAGCAGACAGAGCCAATTCCTGGCTGCAGAGCCTAGGAATCCCAGAGCTTGTTTCAGAGTGTTGGTTTAGGGGATGGTATCTAAAAGTTAGGTATGTGGTCTGGTGTGTCCCAAAGCGTGCATTGGTCTGCTAATGGGCTGTCCAGGGTCCCTCTGGTCCTAAAGTAGGTTTGACCTCTATGGGAGTCCTGGGTTTGCAGCCTACCATATGATGGTTTTCTTGTATCTGGTATTGCCCCCTGGCAGGTGAGGTTCATGAAGAGTTCCTGAGGGCAGGGCTCATGTCTGCCCACTGGTGGGTAAAGCTGGGTATTAATCCTCTGGTGGGCATGGCTATGGCTAGGGACATGTCTAGAGGCAGCTGTGGGCTCAGAAATCCCTTAGCCAGCGTGTCTGCTAATGGTTGAGGCAGTATCCCTGCCCTTTTAGCCGAATGGCCTGAGATGTTCCAGCACTGGCACTTATAGGCTCTTGGTTGGGGTCAGGTTTTGGTGCTAATGAGCTGGAGGGATGATATCAAAATGGAAGCATCTAGCACCAGTGTTTATATGGTAGAATGTTCCAAAATATGGCTGACACCAGTGTCTATGTTCCCAGGGTATGCCGCAGCTACCCCCTACCAACACCTTTCTGGGAGACTCTCTAAGCCCAACAGGCAGATATGGCCCAGGCTCATATTAAATTACTGCTTTTGCAATGAGTCTTGGTGCATTTGAGATTCTGTATGTACCTTTTAGCTGTGAAAAGAAGAGAAGTGAAAAGCAAAGGAGAAAAGGAAAGATACAAACATCTGAATTCAGAGTTCCAAAGAATACCAAGAAGAGATAAGAAAGCCTTCTTCAGCGATCAATGCAAAGAAATAGAGGAAAACAACAGAATGGGAAAGACTAGGGATCTCTTCAAGAAAATCAGAGATACCAAAGGAACATTTCATGCAAAGATGAGCTCGATAAAGGACAGAAATGGTAGGGACCTAACAGAAGCAGAAGATATTAAGAAGAGATGGCAAGAATACACAGAAGAACTGTACAAAAAAGATCTTCACAACCCAGATAATCACAATGGTGTGACCACTGACATAGAGCCAGACATCCTGGAATGTGAAGTCAAGTGGGCCTTAGAAAGCATCACCACGAACAAAGCTAGTGGAGGTGATGGAATTCCAGTTGAGCTATTCCAAATCCTGAAAGATGATGCTGTGAAAGTGCTGCAGTCAATATGCGAGCAAATTTGGAAAACTCAGCAGTGGCCACAGGACTGGAAAAGGTCAGTTTTCATTCCAATCCCAAAGAAAGGCAATGCCAAAGAATGCTCAAACTACCGCATAATTGCACTCATCTCACACGCTAGTAAAGTAATGCTCAAAATTCTCCAAGCCAGGCTTCAGCAATATGTGAGCTGTGAACTTCCAGATGTTCAAGCTGGTTTTAGAAAAGGCAGAGGAACCAGAGATCAAATTGCCAACATGCGCTGGATCATGGAAAAAGCAAGAGAGTTCCAGAAAAAACATCTATTTCTGCTTTATTGACTATGCCAAAGCCTTTGACTGTGTGGATCACAATAAACTGTGGAAAATTCTTCAAGAGATGGGAATACCAGACCACCTGACCTGCCCCTTGAGAAATTTGTATGCAGGTCAGGAAGCAACAGTTAGAACTGGACATGGAACAACAGACTGGTTCCAAATAGGAAAAGGAGTTCGTCAAGGCTGTATATTGTCACCCTGTTTATTTAACTTCTATGCAGAGTACATCATGAGAAATGCTGGACTGGAAGAAGCACAAGCTGGAATCAAGATTGCTGGGAGAAATATCAATAACCTCAGATATGCAGATGACACCACTCTTATGGCAGAAAGTGAAGAGGAACTACAAAGCCTCTTGATGAAAGTGAAAGTGGAGAGTGAAAAAGTTGGCTTAAAGCTCAACATTCAGAAAACTAAGATCATGGCATCCGGTCCCATCACTTCATGGGAAATAGATGGGGAAACAGTGGAAATAGTGTCAGACTTTATTTTTCTGGGATCCAAAATCACTGCAGATGGTGACTGCAGCCAAGAAATTAAAAGACGCTTACTCCTTGGAAGCAAAGTTATGACCAACCTAGATAGCATATTCAAAAGCAGAGACATTACTTTGCCAACAAAGGTTCGTCTAGTCAAGGCTATGGTTTTTCCTGTGGTCATGTATGGATGTGAGAGTTGGACTGTGAAGAAAGCTGAACGCTGAAGAATCGATGCTTTTGAATTGTGGTTTTGGATAAGACTCTTGAGAGTCCCTTGGACTGCAAGGAGATCCAACCAGTCCATTCTGAAGGAGATCAGCCCTGGGATTTCTTTGGAAGGAATGATGCTAAAGCTGAAACTCCAGTACTTTGGCCACCTCATGCGAAGAGTTGACTCATTTCAAAAGACTCTGATGCTGGGAGGGATTGGGGGCAGGAGGAGAAGTGGACGACGGAGGGTGAGATGGCTGGATGGCATCACTGACTCGATGGATGTGAGTCTGAGTGAACTCTGGGAGTTGGTGATGGACAGGGAGGCCTGACGTCCTGCGATTCATGGGGTCACAAAGAGTCGGACACGACTGAGAGACTGATCTGATCTGATCTGATGTACCTTTTAAGAATAAAGTCTCTATTTCCCTCATTCTTGTGAGACTTTGAAAATTAAGCCCCACTGGACTTCAAAACCAAATGCTCTGTGGGCTTGTCTTCCCAGCGCAGGACCCCCAGACTGGGGAGACTAATGTAGGATTCAGTAATCCCTCTCCTATTGGAATACCTCTGCAATATAATTATTCTTCACTTTGTAGGTCACCCACATGGGGCTATGGAACTTGATTATAGTGTGAGTCCACCACTCCTACCTGTCTCCTTTTGGTTTCATCTTTATGCTTTTACTTGTAGATCTTTTCTGGTAAGTTCTAGTTCTTTTCATTGATGGTTGTGAAAATATCTGTGATTTTGGTGTGCTTATGAGAGGAGGTGAGCTCAGGATCTTTCCACTCCACCATCTTGGCTGATCTGTTCCATTCACTTGCTCAGTCGTGTCTGACTCTTTGTGACCCCGTGAATCACAGCACACCAGGCCTCCCTGTCCATCACCAGCTCCCAGAGTTGACCCAAACTCATGTCCATTGGGTCAGTGATGCCACCCAACCATCTCATCCTCTGTCGTCCCCTTCTCCTCCTGCCTTCAATCTTTCCCATCATCAGGGTCTTTCAAATGAGTCAGCTCTTTGCATCAGGTGGCCAAAGTTTGGAGTTTCAGCTTCAACATCCGTCCTTCCCGTGAACACTCAGGACTAATCTCCTTTAGGATGGACTGGTTGGATCTCCTTGCAGTCGAAAGGACTCCCAAGACTCTTCTCCAACACCACAGTTCAAAAGCATCAATTCTTCAGCACTCAGCTTTCTTTATAGTCCAACTGTCACATCCATACATGACTACTGGAAAAACCATAGCCTTGACTAGATGGACCTTTGTTGACAAAGTAATGTCTCTGCTTTTTAATATGCTTTCCAGATTGGTCACAACTTTCCTTCCAAGTAGTAAGTGTCTTTTAACTTCATGGCTGCAGTTACCATCTGCAGTGATTTGGGAGCCCAAAAAAATAAAGTCAGCCACAGTTTCCACTGTTTCCCTATCTATTTGCCATGAAGTGATGAGATTGATATCCCCCTCCAAATATTTTTTAAATAGCTGATTTATGTCTTTAAGTCCAATCGCTGCCCTTCCTTAGGGACAGTGTATACTGATTACTCTTTTACTTTTTGTGGTATATAATTTCTTTCTTTCTTTCTTTTTTTTTTTTTTACATGTTTTGTATTTTTGTTTGAGAACTGGATTTTTTTTTCTTTTTTTAAAAAAGTATTTATTTGTTAATTGAAGGATAATTGCTTTACATCATTTTGTTGTTTCTGTCAAACACCAACATGAATCAGCCATGGGTGTGCATATGTCCCCTCCCTGTTGAGCCTCTCTCCCATATCCCTCCCCATCCCACTCCTCTAGGTGGATATAGAGCCCCTGTTTAAGTTCCCTGAGTCATACAGCAACTTCCCTTTGGCTATGAACTGAAAAAGGTCAGTTTTCATTCCACTTTCAAAGAAAGGCAATGCCAATGAATGTTCAAACTACTGTACAATTGTGCTCATCTCACAGCTCAGTGGGTAAAGAATCTGCATTGCAGGAGACCCCGGTTCGATTCCTGGGTTGGAAAGATCCACTGGAGAAAGGTTAGGCTACCCACTCCAGTATTTTTCTGGGAGAATTCCAAGGACTGTATAGTCCATGGGGTTGCAAAGAGTCGAACACGACTCAGCAATTTTCACTTTCACATGCTAGCAAAGTAATGCTCAAAATCCTTCAAGCCAAGCTTCAACAGTACATGAACCAAGAATTCCAGATTGTCAAGCTGGATTTGGAAAAGGCAGAGGAACCAGAGATCAAATTGCCAACATCAGTTGGATCATAGAAAAAGCAAGAGAGTTCCAGAAAAAAACACCTTCTTCTGCTTCATTGACTATGCTAAAGCCTTTGACTGTGTGGATCACAACAAACTGTAGAAAATTCTTCAAGAGACGGGAATATTAGACCACCTTACCTGCCGCCTGAGAAATCTGTATGCAGGTCAAGAAGCAACAGTTAGAACTGGACACGGAACAATGGACTGGTTCCAAATTGGGACAGGAATATGTTAAGGCAATATACTGTGACCCTGCTTATTTAACTTATATGCAAATTATATCATGTGAAATACTGGGCTGGATGAAGCACAAGTTGGAATCAAGATTGCCAGGAGAAATATCAATAACCTCAGATATGCAGAAGACACCATCCTTATGGCAGAAAGTGAAGAGGAACTATAAAGAGCCTCTTGATTACAGTGAAAGAGGAGAGTGAAAAAGCTGGCTTAAAACTCAGAATTCGAAAAACGAAGATCATGGCATCCAGTCCCATCACTTCATGGCAAATAGATGGGGAAACAATGGAAACAGTAAGAGACTATATTTTCCTGGGCTCCAAAATCACTGAAGATGGTGATTGCAACCATGCAGTTAAAAGACACTTGCTCCTTGGAAGAAAAGCTATGCCCAAACTAGATAGCATATTAAAAATAGAGACATTCCTTTGCTGACAAAGGTCCATCTAGTTAAAACTATGGTTTCTCCAGTAGTCATGTATGGATGTGAGATTTGGACCATAAAGAAAGCTGAGTGCTGAAGAACTGATGCTTACAAACTGTGGTGTTGGAGAAGATTCTTGTGAGTCCCTTGGACTGTAAGGAGATCAATTCAGTCAATCCCAAAGGAAATCAGTCCTGAATATTCTCTGGAGGGACTGATGCCGAAGCTGAATCTCCAATATTTTGGTCACCTGATGTGAAGAGTTGACTCATTTGAAAAGATCCTGATGCCGGGACACATTGAATGCAGGAGGAGAAGGGGACAACAGAGGGTGAGATGTTTGGATGGCATCACTGACTCGATGGACATGAGTTTGAACAAGCTCTGGGACTTGGTGATGGACAGGGAAGTGTGATGTGCTGCAGTCCGTGGGGTCACAGAGTCGGACATGACTGAGTAACTGAACTGAACTGATCTATTTTACATATGGTAATGTAAGTTTCCATGTTACTTTCTCCATACATCTCACCCTTTCCTGCCCATTCCCCATGTCCATAAGTCTATTCTCTATGTTTCTCCATTGCTGCCTTACAAATAAATTCATCAGCACCTTCTTTCTAGATTCCATATATATGCATTAGTATACCATATTTATCTTTCTCTCCATGACTTACTTCACTCTGTATAATAGGCTCTAGGTTTATCCACCTCATTAGAACTGACTTAAGCAGCTCATACATCTCAATACCAGAAAAACAAGCCAATCAAAAGTGGGAAAAAGACTTGAAAAGGCATTTATCCGAAGAAAACATACAGATGGCTAACAAACACATGAAAAGATGCTCATTATTAGAGAAATGCAGACCAAATCTACAGTGAAATATCACCTCACACTGGTCAGAATGACCATAATCAAAAAGTCTACAAGCAATAAATTCTGGAGAGGGTGTGGAGAAAGGGATCCCTTTTGCACTGTTGGTGGGAATGTACATTGATACAGCCACTATGGAAGATGGTATAGAAATTCCTTAAAAACTAGGAATAAAAGCACCATATGGTTTTATCAATAAAACCAGCAATCCCACTTCTAGGCATATACTCCAAGGAAACCAAAATTGAAAAAGACACATGTACCTCAATGTTCACTGCAGCACTATTTACAATAGCTAGAACATGGAAGCAACCTAGATGTCCACTGACAGATGAATGGATAAAGAAGTTGTGGTACATACACACAGTGGAACATTACTCAGCCATAAAAAGGAACGCATTTGAGAACTGGATATTTAATATAACATAATATGGCAATGATAGAATTCTTTCTCCCCCATCCTAGGTCTGTTTTATTGCTGTTTAATAGTTGTTTGTTTCATGACTTTTCTGAGCTAATTCTGTAATATTTCTACTTTTTCATGTATGTCTACTGAAGTCTCAAATTCAATGAGCTTTGCAGTCAACAAATAATCTGTCAGTAAATTCCTTAATCACTTGTAATAAATAAGTCTTGCAGGCACTTTTTGTATGTTGGGGTATGTAGAACCATGCAGTTTAGCACTCTGTCTTATTTTTCATTTATTATTTTCATAGAGCCTAAAGCCCACCATAAAATGAGAGTTTAGGGGAATAATGTCTTTTCTGATCATGCACAAAGCCTGACACATAAAGGTGGCCTTCCATATACCCAGGAATATGTCAGAGATTTTCAAAGCCCCTAAGGATAGGTTGTTTCTCATTTATCTTGAGCTATTTTGCCTAGTGATTGCCTCAAATTTTTATCCATTGTTTTAGGCAGCTATCCTATTAAAAAGTTGAGCAAATGTTTTTTGTACTCCCCTAAAAGCTATTCAGTGCAGTTCAGTTCATCTGACTCTTTGCGACCCCATGAATCACAGCACAGCAGGCCTCCCTGTCCACCACCAATTCCCAGAGTCCACTCAAGCCCATGTCCATTGAGTCGGTGATGCCATCCAGCCTTCTCATCCTCTGTTGTCCCCTTTTCCTCCTGCCCCCAATCCCTCCCAGCATCAGAGTCTTTTCCAATGAGTCAACTCTTTTCATGAGATGGCCAAAGTACTGGAGTTTCAGCTTTAGCATCGTTCCTTCCAAAGAACATCCAGGGCTGATATCCTTTAGAAGGGACTGGTTGGATCTCCTTGCAGTCCAAGGGACTCTCAAGAGTCTTCTCCAACACCACAGTTTAAAAGCATCGATTCTTTGGCACACAGCTTTCTTCACAGTCCAACTCTCACAGGCATACATGACCACTGGAAAAACCATAGCCTTGACTAGATGGACCATTGTTGACAAAGTAATATCTCTGCTTTTGAATATGCTATCTAGGTTAGTCATAACTTTCCTTCCAAGGAGTAAACGTCTTTTAATTTCATGGCTGCAGTCACTATCTGCAGTGATTTTGGAGCCCCAAAAATAAAGTCTGACACTGTTTCCACTGTTTCCCCATCTATTACACATGAAGGGACGGGACTAGATGCCATGATCTTCGTTTTCTGAATGTTAAGCTTTAAGCCAACTTTTTAACACTCCTCTTTCACTTTCATCAAGAGGCTTTTTAGTTCCTCTTCACTTTCTGCCATAAGGGTGGTGTCATCTGCATATCTGAGGTTATTGATATTTCTGCTGGCAATCTGGATTCCAGCTTGTGCTTCTTCCAGCCCAGCGTTTCTCATGATGTCCTCTGCATATAAGTTAAATAAGCAGGGTGACAATATACAGCTTGATGTACTCCTTTTCCTATTTGGAAACAGTCTGTTGTTCCATGTCCAGTTCTAACTGTTGCTTCATGACCTGCATACAGATTTCTCATGAGGCAGTTCAGGTGGTCTGGTATTCCCATCTCTTTCAGAATTTTCCACGGTTTATTGTGATGCACACAGTCAAAGGCTTTGGCATAGTCAATAAAGCAGAAATAGATGTTTTTTCTGGAACTCTCTTGATTTTTCGATGATCCAGCACATGTTGGCAATTTGGTCTCTGGTTCCTCTGCCTTGTCTAAAACCAGCTTTAACATTTGGAAGTTCACAGTTCATATATTGCTAAAGCCTGGCTTGGAGAATTTTGAGCGTTACTTTCCTAGTGTGTGAGATGAGTGAAATTGTGCAGTAGTTTGAGCATTCTTTGGCATTGCCTTTCTTTGGGATTGGAATGAAAGCTGACCTTTTCCAGTCCTGTGGCCACTGCTGAGTTTTCCAAATTTTCTGGCATATTGAGTGCCGCACTTTCGCAGCATCATCTTCCAGGATTTGAAGTAGCTCAACTGGAATTCCATCACCTCCACTAGCTTTGTTCGTAGTGATGCTTTCTAAGGCCCACTTGACTTCATATTCCAGGATGTCTGGCTCTAGGTGAGTGATCACATCATCGTGTTTATCTGGGTTGTGAAGCTCTTTTTTGTACAGTTCTTCTGTGTATTCTTGCCACCTCTTCTTATTATCTTCTGCTTCTGTTAGGTCCATACCATCCCTGTCCTTTATTGAGCCGATCTTTGCATGAAATGTTTCCTTGGTATGTGTAATTTTTTTGAAGAGATCTCTAGTGTTTCCAATTCTGTTGTTTTCCTCTATTTCTTCGCTGAGGAAGGCTTTCTTATCTCTTCTTGCTATTCTTTGGAACTCTGCTTTCAGATGTTTATATCTTTCCTTTTCTCCTTTGCTTTTTGCTTCTCTTCTTTTCACAGCTATTTGTAAGGCCTCCCCAGACAGCCATTTTGCTTTTTTGCATTTCATTTCCATGGGGATGGTCTTAATCCCTGTCTCCTGTACAATGTCATGAACCTCCATCAATAGTTCATCAGGCACTCTATCTATCAGATCTGGTCCCTTAAATCTAGTTCTCACTTCCACTGTATAATCATAAGGGATTTGATTTAGGTCATACCTGAATGGTCTAGGGGTTTTCCCTACTTTCTTCAATTTAAGTCTGAATTTGGCAATAAGGAGCTCATGATCTGAGCCTCAGTCAGCTCCCAGTCTTGTTTTTGCTGACTGTAGAGAGCTTCTCCATCTTTGGCTGCACAGAATATAATCAATCTGATTTCAGTGTTGAGCATCTGGTGACGTCCATGTGTAGAGTCTTCTGTTGTCTTGTTGGAAGAAGGTGTTTGCTATGACCAGTGCTTTCCCTTGGCAAAAATCTTTTAACCTTTGCCCTGCTTCAGTCCGTGTTCCAAGGCCAAATGTGCCTGTTACTCCAGGTGTTTCTTGACTTCCTACTTTTGCATTCCAGTCCCCTATAATGAAAAGGACATTCTTTCTTTGGGTGTTAGTTCCAAAAGGTCTTGGAAGTCTTCATAGAACCGTTCAACTTCAGCTTCTTCGGTGTTACTGGTGGGGGTATAGACTTGGATTACTGTGATATTGAATGATTTGCCTTGGAAACGAACAGAGATCATTCTGTCATTTTTGAGTTTGCATCCAAGTACTGCATTTCAGACTCTTGTTGACCATGATGGCTACTCAATTTCTTCTAAGGGATTCCTGCCCGCAGTAGTAGATATAATGGTCATCTGAGTTAAATTCACCCATTCCAGTCCATTTCAGTTCACTGATTCCTAGAATGTTGATGTTCACTCTTGCCATCTCCTGTTTGACCACTTCCAATTTACCTTGATTCATGGACCTAACATTCCAGGTTCCTATGCAATATAGACCTTACAGCATCAGACCTTGATTCTATCACCAGTCACATCCACAACTGGGTATTGTTTTTGCTTTGGCTCTATCCCTTCATTCTTACTGGAGTTATTTCTCCATTGATCTCCAGTACCATATTGGGCATCTACTGACCTGGGGAGTTCCTCTTTCTGTATCCTACCATTTTGCCTTTTTATACTGTTAATGGGGTTCTCAAGGCAAGAATACTGAAGTGGTTTACCATTCCTTTCTCCAGTGGATCACATTCTGTCAGACCTCTCCACCATGACCCGCCCATCTTGGGTTGCCCCACGGGCATGGCTTAGTTTCATTGAGTTAGAGAAGGCTATGGTCCTTGTGTGATTAGATTGACTAGTTTTCTGTGGTTATGGTTTCAGTGTGTCTGCCCTCTGATGCTCTCTTGCAACACCTACCATCTTCATTGGGTTTCTCTTACCTTGGACGTGGGGTATCTCTTCACGGATGCTCCAGCAAAGTGCAGCCGCTGCTTCTTACTTTGGATGAGGGGTATCTCCTCACCACCGCCCCTCCTGACCTTGAACGTGGAGTAGCTCCTCTAGGCCCTCCTACGCCCATGCAGCCACTTCTGCTTGAGTGTGGGGCTGCTCCTCTCGGTCACTGCCGCTGACCTCGGACGTGGGGTGGCTGCTCCTGCACTGTCACAGCCTGGCAGTCTTGGCCACTGCCCCTGACCTGGTATGTGGGGTAGCTCCTCTAGGCTGCGCTTGTGTGCCATTGCAGCCACCTGCACTTTTAGTATTTAGTATCCAATACTAAAAGCTATTAGTATAGGATAATTTTGAGTGAGGTAGAATAAGAATAAGTCTTTTGACTGACAACTTCAATGGTACCACCAAACAAGTCAAATTATGTCTTTTTTGGGGAAGCTCCAATAGGACTTCTCTAGCGGCTCAGCTGGTAAAGAACCTGCCTGCCAATGCAGAAGATGCAAGAGATACAGGTTCAATGCCTGGCTCGGGAACATCCCCTGGAGAAGGAAATGGCAACCCACTCCAATATTCTAGCCTGGGAAATCCTTCAGACAGAGGAGCCTGGTGGGCTACAGTCCATGAGGTTGCAAAGATTTGAACACAACTGAGTTACTGAACAACAGTAACATTGTTAACTTACTGTATGAATTTCCCTATCTAGATATTCCTTATGAATGGAATTAATAGTATTTATCCTTTTCTGTCTGGCTTTTTTCACTTAGCATAGTTTTTTATGGTTCATTATCATCACATTGTGTATGAGAACTTTATTCCCATTTCTTATTAAGTAATATTAATATTTCATTATAAGCATATATTATTCATCTTAGTCAATTCAAGCTCCTATAACAAAATTCAATAAAGTGTGCATCATATAAACAACAGAAACTTCTTGTAGTTCTGCTGGTTGTAAGTCCAAGGAACTGAGCATGGAACTCAGCATGGTTGGATTCTGGAGAGGGTTCTTTTCTAGGTCTATTATTTTCATTCATATGTGTGCTACTATGCTCTTAGTATACGGTTACTTCTACAAAAAAAAAAAAAAAAAAAGCCTGCATTGTCTTGAATGTTTTGGAAATTTTATTAATGTTAACTATCTGCAACAGGTGTATATTGCTTCCCTTTGTTAGTGATTCCAATTGGATAGTCATCAGTCCCAGAGACTTAATCTCAAAGGGGTCATTACATTTGTGGGGCCCCAAAGGTAGAGCATGACACAGTTTGTTGGGCAATATCCATAGCAGGGCATTGTTTTGGGCCACATTTAAAAATGCTGATGTGTGAGTACCTGATATAAAGAGCCAAACACAATACCCAAGCAATCAGTTTTCAATATCCAAAGGATACAGTTAGGTACTGGGCCTCCTTTTTGGTGGGAAAGGGGGAAAAAGACAAACTTTCTTTGACTATTTGAAGAACTAAGTATTATAAATCTGGCTCACATAGTACTGAGAAACATTACTTGGTAAACAGACTCTTGAAATTTGTTGCGGATTTTTAACCACTCTGTCTAGCTTGGGCTGTGAAGACTAAGGCTTCTGACTATCAACCATCAAGATATCATGTATTTAGAAATTTTTGAAAATCAGAATGTAGAAGCACTTGTGACATACTCAATTTTGGCAAATGCCAGTGGAGTTTAAGTAACCCTGAAGGAGTACAAGAAAAATATATTGGAGACCTTTTCACCTGAATGTCAAAAGATCTTGATCTTCAGATGCCAGTAGTATGGGAAAGAAAATGTTGTCAACATTTAAAAGTGTATCATGTACCATTAGCCTGTGTAATGGATTTAAGTAGAGTCACATTGTCTGCAACAGTTTAGAGTATAGGAGAAATAGGTGAATTTGACAATAGTCCCCTCTAAGCTTGAAGCTTTTTTTTTTGCACACAGCTGTCCTTAAACTTCTAACCACATGTGCTTCCTTCAATTCCTTAAATCTTGGCTGTGAATTTTTTCCTCTTGGGATGCACCCAGAAGGAGACAGGGAGGTTGGTGGGAAAATGATTTATGTGCCTCACCAATACTGCTCTATGGCTGAATCTCATTTAGCCCCTATGGGACAGGGAAATACAAGTATCTGTTTCCACTATATATTCATATTAGAGATAATACCTAGAGTGCACAGAATTGGCCCCAAAGTTTTCACTCTCAAGGTCATACTGTCTTCCTTTTTGCACTTTAAACCCAGTCCAATTTTCATTAGCTCATTTTTATATTTCTTCCACAGGTCTAGGTAAAATAGTGACTTGAGTGTCCATATCTAACAGGTCCAATGAAGTTTGACTCTTTCCCTTCCCTCAGATTTTCCATCATACTCAGAGAGGTCCATGTGAACTTTGACCCCACTGGAGACAAGGCTGCTTCAGCCCTCATCCTGCAACTGCTTCCCTAATTCCACCTCATTAAAAGATGGAGGACTATTTATGCATAGCTTATTTGTACATTCAACATCAGTTGTCATAAAGTACCCTCAAATTCCATTAGTTGGCTTTTGAGGTCCTCATTCCTCCTCTTGCAGAAACCATGTCTCTGTCAGTATTTTATCCTCATTACTCTAATTATCAAGAGTGAAGATTATGAAGTTGAAAAACATCCATTTCTGCTTTATTGACTATGCCAAAGCCTTTGACTGTGTGGATCACAATAAATTGTGGAAAATTCTGAAAAAGATGGGAATACTAGACCCCCTGACCTGCCTCCTGAGAAATCTGTATGCAGGCCAGGAAGCAACAGTTAGAACTGGACATAGAAGAACAGACTGGTTCCAAATAGGAAAAAGAGTACGTCAAGGCTGTATATTGTCACCCTACTTATTTAACTTATATGCAGAGTACATCAGGAGAAATGCTGGTCTGGATAAAGCACAAGCTGGAATCAAGATTGCTGGGAGAAATATCAATAACTTCAGGTATGCAGATGACACCAATCTTATGACAGGAAGTGAAAAAGAACTAAAGAGCCTCTTGATAAAAGTGAAAGAGGAGAGTGAAAAAGTTGGCTTAAAGCTCAACATTCAGAAAATGAAGATCATGGCATCTGGTCCCATCACTTCATGGCAAATAGATGGGAAAACAGTGGAAACAGTGTCAGACTTAATTTTTTGGGGCTCCAAAATCACTGCAGATGGTGACTGCAGCCATGAAATTAAGACGCTTGCTGCTTGGAAGGAAAGTTATGACAAACCTAGACAGCATATTAAAAAGAAGAAGCATTGTCAACAAAGGTCTGTCTAGTCAAGGCTATGGTTTTTCCAGTAGTCTTGTATGGATGTGAGAGTTGGACTATAAATAAAGCTGAGCGCCAAAGAATTGATGCTTTTGAACTGTGGTGTTGGAGAAGACTCTTGTGAGTCCCTTGGACTACAAGGAGATCCAACCAGTCCATCCTAAAGGAGATCAGTTCTGAATGTTCATTGGAAGAACTGATATTGAAGCTGAAACTCCAATACTTTGGCCACCTGATGTGAAGAGCTGACTCATTTGAAAAGACTCTGATGCTGGGAGAGATTGAAGGCAAGAGGAGAAGGGGACGACAGAGGATCAGACGGTTGGATGGCATCACCGACTCAATGGAAATGAGTTTGAGTAAACTCTGGGAGTTGGTGTTGGACAGGGAGGCTTGGCGTGCTGTGGTCCATGGGGTCGTGAAGAGTCATACACGACTGAGTGACTGAACTGAAGTGAACCCTATTTGTGAGCTAACAATTTACCTGTCACAGTTTCTTGGGTGCCAGTAGACTATATGAGATTTTTGTTCATAGACAAAGGATAGTTTATTACTCACATTAATAAAAATAGTCTGAGTATCAGTGTTTTTACCCTATAAGCCCGAGTCCCACTCCCTACAGGGTGATGAAGAATGGTTACATGACACATACATATAAATTAAGTTGCATTACAAAGGAGGAAACCTCAGTCTGGGATCCTTAAACTTTTATAATAGGCAGTAAGCATCCCTTTTCATCCGGTCCCATCACTTAATGGGAAATAGATGGGGAAACATTAGAAACAGTGTCAGACTTTATTTTTTTGGGCTCCAAAATCACTGCAGATGGACTGCAGCCATGAAATGAAAAGACGCTTACTCTTTGGAAGCAAAGTTATGACCAACCTAGATAGCATATTGAAAAGCAGAGACATTACTTTGCCAACAAAGGTCCATCTAGTCAAGGCTATGGTTTTTCCTGTGGTCATGTGTGGATGTGAGAGTTGGACTGTGAAGAAGGCTGAGTGCTGAAGAATTGATGCTTTTTAACTGTAGTGTTGTAGAAGACTCTTGAGAGTCCCTTGGACTGCAAGGAGATCCAACCAGTTCATTCTGAAGGAGATCAGCCCTGGGATTTTTTTGGAAAGAATGATGCTAAAGCTGAAACTCCAGTACTTTGGCCACCTCATGCAAAGAGTTGACTCATTGGAAAAGACTCTGATGCTGGGAGGGATTGGGGGCAGGAGGAGAAGGGGACGACAGAGGATGAGATGGCTGGATGGCATCACTGACTCAAAGTCTGGGTGATCTCTGGGAGTTGGTAATGGACAGGGAGGCCTGGCGTGCTGCAATTCATGGGGTTGCAAAAAGTCGGACACGACTGAGCGACTGAACTGAACTGATCCCTTTCCTTTGCTCTTAAGAGACATTATCTTCATTATATTGGAGTAAGCATTCCTGCCCTTTGTTCCAGAGGAAATCACTACCTTCCAAAGACTCTATTCAGTCCTGCTTTTTACTTCAGATGGAGATCCTATTCTGTCTTTGAAAGCTGTTTACTGTTCAAACATCTCTCAAAAAATACCTCAAAACAAAGAATTTTCAGTGTTTTGCTCACCAGATGTACAGTAACATGTGAGATACATGCAGAATTGTCTTTCAACAATGTATAAGAATGAAACTGCTGGAAATGCAACATCTTCTATCTAGGCTATCACTAGATAATGGCAGATTTCTCTCTGACAAACTCTCACCTAGCATGTATGGATCTCCCACTTCTTTAACTGGTCAATGAATATTTTCAAACTTCATGTGTTGCTGATCTAATGTATGTGAGATCATGTTACTTTTTCAGTTCCCTAGGTTACTGATGAGATTCATATAGTTAACAAATATTTATTACACACTTACAGTATGCCAGGCACTCTTTTAAGGAAGAAAAATCATGCACTTTCAGGGTTTACATTCTGGTAGGGAAACAATAAATATATTAACTAAGTAAACTATATATTATGTTAGCAGATGCCTTATTATGGACAAGATACAATAAGTTAATGGGGAACTGATTAAGGAAATGTGTGTTTATTGACTGTGATCTACTTGTGATTGCCTAGTTTTCCAAGTTTTCTATAGGCTATAATATTTCCTCAAGGAATACATTTTTATTTAATTCACTTTAAATATCACAGTCTGTAACATAATCTCTCTGACTCCACTTTTAATATGATGATTTTGATATTAGGGGCATCCATATCTTCAAATAATCAAAAGTTTCAAACTTTTCCTTCATCACTGTGCATTTTTTGCATGTAAAATAAATCTTTCCCATTTCTATAAGAAAAAAACTGAACATTCACTTCTTATTCTAAAAGTTTTATAAATATTACCTTCTAAATTTAAGTAATAACATTTATATCCATGAAGAATTTGTGTGTAGGATGTGATGAAGGGATTTAAGCTTATTTTTTGTCATATGGAAAACAGATTAATGCAGCATCATTTATTGAATAAAATGTCTTTTTATCATTTATCTGAACTACCACCTCTATTATGATTCAAATTTCCTGTATGTAAATCTGTTTTCAGGTTGCTCTTCTGTTTCACTAGTATATGTGATCTCCCTTTTCCCAAACTTGACCACAAACAGATTACACTCCAGAGTCTCCAGAATGATCCTGTGAAAAATATAAAACAAATCATACCCAGCCTCTGGTAGAAATACTAGAATGACTCCCTACCACGCTTACTGGAAAAGCCAAATTCCATTCTAGGACCTTCAAAACTCTAAGCTATCTGTTTTGGGATCCCCTCACCTCTTTGAAACCACTTCCTGATATTATCTACCTTGCTCATTCAGCTTCAGCCACACTGGTAACCTCAGTGTTATTTGAACATGACAGTCCTACTCCTGCCTTGTGAGCTCAGCATTTGCTGTACCTCTGCCTGGAATGCTCCTTCCCCAGACAGCCACAGGGCCAGTTCTCTTATTGTCTTTAGGCCTTTACTCAAAAGCTATCTTCTAAGTGAAGCCCTCTCTTAGTACATAATCTATCCAACTTCAGTCTCCCTGGGACTTCCATAGCCCATTCTTTATTTCTCTACTTAACATTATCATTTTGAAAATAATTTATCCTTTTATCTTGACTACTCTCTCCCACACTACAATGAAAGTTCCATGAGGGTAAGATTATTTTATTTGTTTCTTTTATTTACTACCATAGGTTCCTGTGTCTAGAAGACTGACTGGCTGAGAGCCCACCTGAAGTAAGTAATGGTGAGATGAAGATAAAGCAAATAAATTAAAAAGCAAAGGCAGTCAGAGTAAGCCAAAGAGGAGCTTAGCAGTTTCCCCTGGGTCTAACCCCAAAGTGACCAATGCAAATGCTTCCAGGGGATATCTGGGCATTTTACTACAGTGAGGCAGGCCATCTGGGGGCATGGCCCACTTGAGAGGGCATTCTGAGTTTAAAATGGGCTGAAGCCTTCCTCAGAGTCAACTGCTTGTGTCCTTGTTGGAATGTTGGCCCTAACCCTTGGTCTATTGTTTTGTTTTTTAAGGTAAGCCAGAAATGTGGATTTTTGAAATGTGAAATCCCCCAAATGTCTATATAACTAATTTTAAAATCAAGAATGATAAAAACATGAAGATCAACCAAAATATGACAGTGGGCTGAAACTGGCCCATGAGTGGCCTGCAGGTGTTTGCTAGACTGAATTATGTGATGAATGAAAGAAAATCTATCCATGCTCTGGTGAGGTGGGCTCACCTTGTGTAGTTCTTGAGGCAAACAGCTTCAGGTCATGTTGGGTGGAGAGAATGAACTGGAATTACCAACTTCTTTCCACTCTGGAAAGCTCCCTTCCTTCCCCTCTGCCTGCTATGCCTGGAGTTACTGGGCAGAAGAGAGACAGCAGCACTGTTTCTTTGAGGGCAGTGAAGAATGTGGAGTGGGAAAACCAGAGAGAGTTTTGAAGGGAACATCCACAGCTGGACTGGGGGAAGGAAAGGAAGAGAGAAGGACAAAGACCCATGTATTGGGACACCATACCTCAGAGGGAATTTATTGGGAGTTACCACACCCTCTTCCCACCAACCACCTATGTGGCACTATACAGTAGAAGGACTTCGTTATACAAAGTCACATCTCCCTGCTCAACTGCCCATGCCACCTATCTCACCTGAAAATAGAACTGCACACATTTCTAGTACAGTTCCCCATGTGCTTGAAGTGGGCAAGACTAGTCAGGAGGTACACGTGAAGAGTCAGTAGGCATTATTTTTGTTGGGCTATTGCCAGAATGGGGTTTCTGGAGGCAGCAGACCTCCATCTGGTGAAGCACTGGGGGGAGATATCTGTGGTTTCAGGCAGCTGCTGAGAGAAGCATGGACAGTCAAGTGTCCATGCCCTGGAGAGAAGTCTCCCCATGCCTCCCCATGCCCTGGACAGAAGCATTAAGCTCAATCCTCTGTAAGGAGGCAAGGTATAGTTCAGGAAGTTGAAGAACAGTGAGATGAGTGCAGTATCTGGGTTGAGCAAGTTTCATTTTTTTCTGGATAAAATGCCTTCCAAATGCAAGGTGGCACATCTCTTAAGTTCTGAGAACTCCACTGACTCGTTCCCCAAAAAATCATTTATTCAGTGTAGAGCAAGTGAACCAAGAACTTCAGGTCTGAGATTTACTGCCCCTGGGTCCTCTGGAAAATACGAGGTAACTGCCTACAGCCCCCTGCTATGGAGCACCATGCTAGTGTGTTTAGGCTGAGGGCTGGGCTCTGCTCAGCAGGTGTGGCATGAACTCCCTGATATAATAAAAGTCTTTTATGTATAAACTTGGCTCCTGCTTAAATCCTGAGACATTTCTGTCAAAATTTCCCTCTAGAGAAGCTCCAATCCATCTGGTTTCTTTGTTGCCACTTCTTTGTGCACAGAGCTAAGGAGGGCAACTTGGATACTGCCAGAAGTGCTATTTTTCTTGGGTCTTCCAATCTCTCATGGACCCCACACCTCATGCCATTTTCTCTATTTTCACTCCCTCTGTGGAAGGAGGAGAATTCTCCTTCCTTAGTGTTCCTCCCCTTCTAAAGTATCCTTTTAGCTTCTCCTCAGATCTCTGCCAACTTTATCTTTGTCTCCCTTGCCCTGAACTTCTTCTAAATGTATTTGTGTCCCTCTTTACTCAATTTATCCTGGTTTCCTCTCAACCCCAAGATTTCACTCTCTGCTATTCTTCAATGCCCCCCAGTTGGCTGCCTCCCCTTCTTAGGTTATCCCTGCCCCTAGAAGCCTCTCCATTTCTGACCTCTTCCCATATCCTTTCTTAAGCAGCCATCTCTCTTCCTTTCCCCCACAATCCATCTCTAATTCCTTCTCCTCTCCTCTCCTTAGACCAGACCAGATAAGTCCTGTTCCATTTTTAGATGACTGATTATGATACTAGCTGAACTTTATTCACAGCCTGAATTTACACTTGTTCCTTCCTTTCATGTCCTCTCAACCAAACACACCCAACCTTTTCACCATGACAAATTCCTTACACACAGCATGTCATAGCTACATAAACTTATATTTTTCAGAACAAAACAACAGTTTTGCTGGCAATGATGATGGGTTATTAGGGACCCCTATACTTTCAGTACACTGAAAAGCAACATATTTTGTGTTTCTCCAAATCATATATTTGCCTACATACACATGACAATGTTTACCCTAACCATTAAGACTTTTTCACCAAATCATAGACATAGATATGGAAATCATCATCAAACTTGATGAAGTACACAGAAGGTTTGGCTTTAACTTGGTGAATGACTTTGCCTGTCCTTTTGGAGCCATCTTCTTTGGTATATTCTACATGTTTACCTATGAGGCCATCTATAACTCCTTCTGGCTCTCTCTCTTTTGGAGAAGACTTACTCGACTCTGGCATGATATGGAGGTCACCTTCTTTATAATCATCTAAAAGCTGGTACATGTACAAAACAGGATCTTTCTCATAGGTAATATAAAACCAGGCTTTCATGATGGGTGCTTGAGCTAAGACCATCCCCCTCCATCCATCCTTAGAACCATGTTCACCCTCAAACATATGTTCCACAGCTTTACCAATTATGGTATTTGCAAGGTGCACATCTCTGACTCGAGAAAATGGCACTTTATCAGGAAGGATTTTAAGCTTTAAAATCCTTTTATCTCTGTGAAGTTCCAGTCCATAGACACAGTCAATTCCATCATATTTCACCAGATAAAGAGAGGGATTTATAGGCACCTGATCCAGAACGGTTCCTTTCCACTGGGTGATGGGCTCATCACCTTCCTTCCATCCATGTGAAATTCTGCAGCCCACGATGTTCCTGCGGGTCTGGGAGGAAGGTCTGCCCCTCTGTTTCTTTTGAGAAATCTTTTTCTTCCTCATACTTGCAGACAAGGTGTGGTCATCAACAATTTCCCTGGTTTGCTGCCTTGCAGTTGCCTTTTTGTGAGGTGTCTTCATACCTGCAAGGGGAGGAAAGAGGCTAGGGAGAAACATTTAGTGTACTGTAGTGTGAAATTTTATTTCTCTGCATTGCAAATTCCCTGGGCATCAGGTATATGTATTGCCATCCAAGTTACTGGATGTCCAGCAGAGATGCTGGCTATCAAAATATTATTGGATGTTTGCCTACAGTGTCCTCCCTCCAAACTTATTTGGCTGTGCTGAAGGGTTGGAAAGGTGATAGTTTTGGTTGTTGAGCCCCCAGCAAGAGGGAGCAGGCTCCTTTGGTTAATACCTCTGTTGCCATCTTAGACTCCCCATACCAAATACAAATATTCATCGTTTATTAGCTCCCACTCATTCTCTCTATTTAGATTAACATAGTACCCTTTCCCTCTGCTCACTATCATTTGCTCTTCATCTGTCTTGCCTCCCTCCCCATTCCTTCTGCCTGTTGTTCAACTCTCCTTCATATCTCTTCCTGGTCTACCCCATTTTGCCGCTGGGTGCCCAGAACAAATCTCTTTCTCTTTCTGGGGCCACCTTTATTACCACCCAGGTGCTCTTCGGCTCTACTTCTCCCCACCCCCAATCCCCAAATCACCTTTCTCAGTCTCCCTCAACTTCCATTCCAGCACAGAACCCAAATTTTCCCTCTTGGCACCCACCAACCCGCATCCTCCGATTCTCTAGTCCAGCGCCCACCTCCCCAAGTCGGGGGACCGCAGGTCTCACGTGTCCAAATCGGACACCTCACTGCTGCCTCCGCTGTGAACCTGTGGTGAAAGAGGATCAGCAGGCGACGAGTTCGGAGTTTGCAAGAGCTGGGAGGGAAGGATCCTTAGGCGAGAAGCGTGTCTAGGAAGACAGCTGGGCTGACGAAGAGGATGGCGGCAGTGTCTCCAACACTGGGCTCGCAGGCCCTCCACCTCCTTGACGGTGACGGCCTCTCTGCCACATCGGGATCCCAGAAGCCGCTGCCGCAGCCGCAGTCTCCTCCCTCTTACCATCGCGCAGCTTCCTGCCAGGAGAGAGGCCGCCCCTTCCTCCCAAACACTGCCACCCTCCCCGCCTCCTCCACTCTCAGGCCCACCTCTGCCCTGTGCCTGGGAGGTGTTTCTATCTCCCGGCCCCACGCCTTTCCAAAATCTGGAGGCGCCTTGTTAAACCCACAACGCCCCACCCCAACCAGCTTTGCGTTCCGTCTCCAGATCAGGGGCCCCCATTTTCCCCACCCTACCCCTACCGCAGTGCCCGTGCCCCATCTGTTTTCCCATTTTCCAACAATTTCCCTTCTCTTTCCCTCCTGTGCCCTTCCGATGTTAGTCTCTATATACGGAAAATGGCGTTTCTTGCCGTTTAAGGGGATTTGAGAAAGGACGAGAGAAATGAGCTTGTGTTTATTTGCATCTTGATACAATCTCTAGGGAATTTTACTCTCTGGTCATTTCCAGACTTCTTGAAAATATATATTTTTTCCCTTTTCTTCTTTTTCACAGATTGAAAAGAATTGCATGTACTATGTGGACTCTGTAAAATTCAGAAGATTCACTTGAAGAAAATAATCTAACCTAAAACCACTATAAATCTCATTCCCCAGGGCTTCAAGCAAAATATGAACCCTTTATTTCTTTCACCTTTTTTTCTACTCTTTTAGAGATCTAGGATCATTTTGCAGATTCAATTCTTAAAAATTCTTTGTAATATCATTTTTATGGTATTTTGAAAATAGAGTGTATATAAGCAATATTACAAGTAATAAGTACTCTCCATTAAAATTTTACCTGTTTTTATTAAAGCATTTTAAAATTAAAATATTATCAATAAAATGTAATTCTTTTTTATTCTCTAATCCTGATCCTATTCTTTTCTTCCTCTCTAACGCTAAAAATCATCATTCAAATTTTGCATATCTTAACCATCTTTATATTCATACCTATATTATTTACAGATATTATTCATTTTGTTTTTCATATTTATTTTTAAAATGTCCATTATGAAGGATAATTATTTACTCCATACTGTGAGTGGAAGAGAATAATTCTCTTTCAGTGGCCCACAAGACATTTCTGGGAGATGGCTATGGGTTCTTATGACCCAACTATATATATGTACTGTCTAACTGATAAGAATATGACATCTCTACAGTTTGTAAAACTAACCAATCATGTACTTAGTTGAACAAGCTTATTTAGCACTTCCTTTTAAAAGTATATGTATGTATCCACTGTTACAGATATTCAAGAAAATGTTTTGGCTTTTTTTTCCTTAAAAAAGCCTTGTCATCAAGCCTGAAACAGAACTCTGATGTGTCTAATAATTTAATTTCGCTGAGCTTTATTTTGAACATAAGTTTAATCATGAGTATATATATATATTTTTTTGCATCTTGCTTTTGTTACTCAATATTTTGTTTTTAAATCTCCCTCTTATATCTCTAACATTCCTTGTTATCTGCAACTCTATTACAGAGTGTATATATATATATATATATATATATATATATATATAACATTTTTGTCATCCATTTAACAATATAGCCAAGCATCCATTCTCTTGATGGTCATTTAATTCATTTCAACATTTCATTATTACAAACAATGATACAATGAATAGTTTTCTGGACTTGTTCCAGAGTTTCTGCAGTGTATACAGTGGAAAAAGAAATACTGAGTTGTAGGTATAAGCAATTCAAAATTCCTAAATATTGCCAAATTCTTGCATTAATTCACTGAACCAAATTATGGTATAATCAGCATTGTAGGTATTCCATCTTTTCCACATTCTAGTCAACTCTTGATATTTTCATATTTTTAATGTGTGCCAAATTAGTGAGTAAGGATTGGTAGCTCAGTGTTTTAGTCTATTTATTTCTGATTAGTGAGTTTCAACTTATTTTCCTGTGGGGTCTTTTTGCCATTCAGTAGTCCTATTGTGTGTTTCTCTTCATATCTTTCTTTTAAATTGTCTATCTTTCTAAAATTTACTTTTATATTTTTGATTCTAAAATTATCCAGTTTCATATATATTTTATATGTATTT
Source organism: Bubalus kerabau (assembly GCF_029407905.1). NCBI lineage: Eukaryota > Metazoa > Chordata > Mammalia > Artiodactyla > Bovidae > Bubalus > Bubalus kerabau. The sequence continues at coordinate 110,668,818 of NC_073647.1, forward strand.
TTATTTACACATAAAATATTGGCATCCATTCCCCTTTTAAATCATTAAACTATTGCAAATAAATATTTACAACATTCACAGTCACTGTGGCTCTATGTATGCCCCAGATTGTTATCTCTGTTATGAATTTGCTGATTTGCCTTCTCTACTTCTATACCCATAGAAAATATATTTTGCATATCATTTAATGTAACTACTGTTAATTTTGAGAAAATTTTGTGTACCATTAAAAAAGAAAATGACCACAATTAAACTATAATAAGCTATGAATTAACAGATATATGGCACATTTAGAGATGTTAAAATGTGAAAAATAAAAATGTAAAAAAGGAAAAATATAAGGAAAGTAAAAGGAAATAGTAAATGCTATTTTTTTCCTCCACAAATATGTGTAAATCTTGGTCTTAGATGAAATATGGTATTATTGGTAAATTTTTAAGCATAAGTTATGCCATATTGTTTATATTTTCTAGAACTTATTTTTGCATTAAGCAATGTGTTTTAGGCTTATATCACCAGAAGAACATGGTTTCAATTTTTCCCATCTCAAAAATACCCTTTTCTGATTTCATTTACTGTTTCAGCTACCACCTCATATTTCTACTCTCTTTTGCAACAAAACTCCTGAAGGTGTTTCCTATCCACTGTTTTCAATATTTTCCTCTCATTGTCTCTAAAACCTACTCCTACTCTAGTCTGGTTCCCCTGTTCACTTCCCCACCACTCCATGAAAACTGTTCTTGTTAAGAGTCATCAATGACCACCAATTTTCATTTATTAATCTCCATCTTACTTTACCGGGCTTCTGTAGTGGCTCAGAGTGTAAGAGAATCTGCCTTCAATGAGATCCCCTGGAGAAGGGAATGACAACCCATTCCAGTATTCTTGCCTGGAAAAAACCCATGGACAGAAGAGTATGGTGGGCTACAGTCCATGGAAACACAAAGAGTCTGACACAAATGAGTGACTTTCACTTTCATTTTACATCTTACTTTATCTATCAGTGGCCTTTGATCATTCCATCTTCTTTACAAAACTATCTCCTACACTAAGGATCCCACACTCCCCAGGTTTTTCTGGTAACTCACTGGCTACCTCTTATAAATTCACCTTTATAAATATGTTCCTTCTTATCAGGCCCATCTCTTAATGTTACTGTTTCCCAAATCAATCAGTAGATACCTTCTCTATCCATGTTCTCTTCTTTGGTGATCTCATCCAGGGTTATGGCTTTAAATGCCATCTAGAAGTTGAAAAGTCTCAAATTAATATATCTTGTCTGACCTCTCTTTGCACTCCAGACTTGTAAATCCAGTTACTTAATAGACATTTTCATGGGGCTGTCTAACAAAGTCAATACATTCATGCTAAGAGTCTTATATTTCCCCTAAAACCTGCTTCACCTGCAGTTGTATCACCCCATTGCAGCAAATGGCAACTCCATCTTTCCCTATTCAAAGGTTACTAACTAAATGTCATTCTTTTTCACAGCCCATATTTAACTCATCATGATTATGTTGTCCCTACTTTCAAAATTTGTCTAAAGTCTTACCATATTTATCACATTCACTACTACTATCTTAATTTTAGCCATCCTTACTTCATGACTAGCTTATAGTAGACTGGTTGCTTGTGCTCTTGTTCTTTAATAGCCTGATCACTACATCAGTCAAAACCTATAATGACTCCTCATTTCACTCAGAAGAAAAGTAAAAATACAAAGAGTTTCTTACAAGACTATATTTGATCCAGTCTTTCCCCCGCTAGTCTGTTATATCTCTTTCTGATATTTTCTACCATTCTCACTGATAACACTGAATATAAAATTTCTATGTTTATAGGTTGTAATAGATTCAGCAATTCTAAATGTTCAACCTATCATCTAACTGTGCTTCTTCCACACTGGAATCATTAGTACTCCTCGAACAAACAAAATGTTCTCCAACATTCAGGTTTTTGTGTTTGCATTCTCATTTAAAGTTCTTATTCACTATCTATAGTCACAATGGGAGCCACATTGAAGACTTAGTTTAAAATTCTTGTCCCAATGCTCCCAGTCCTCCTTATCTTTGTTAACTCTTTCCCATACTACTTGTATTAATCAATATATGCTTACTGCCTCTACAAATACCATCCAAATCTTAGTAGTGCAATATTAAAAAATAATTTCTCACACATGAAACAGTACAATGCAGGCATTTCTCGTCAGTGGGCAGCTTTCTTAGAATTGGTAATTCAAAGAAGAAAGCATCTTGAGCTCATCATACTTATAATTTTGTGATTCTCAGAGCCAGATCCTCTCTATCCAGCTTTCCAAGAAACAAAGAGAAAGAGTTTTCTAGACCAGTGCTAATACAAATATAAACATAAGTCCAATGTGCAAGGGAGCTAAGAATGCACAATAGAGACAAGATTGTCTCTTCAATAAATGGCGCAGGGAAAATTGGATATCCAAATACCAAAGAATGGGTTTCCCTGGTGGCTCAGCTGGTAAAGAGTCCACTTGTAATGTGGGAGACCTGGGTTCATTCCCTAGGTTGGGAAGATTCCCTGGAGAAGGAAATGGTTACCCACTCCAGTATTTTGGCCTAGAGAAATTCATGGACAGAGGAACCTGACAGGGTACAGTCCATGGGGTTGCAAAGAGTCAGACATGACTCAATGACTTTCACTTTCATGTCAAAGAATGACACTGAATCCCAGTCTTACACTTTTGAGAAAAATGAACTAAAAACGGATTAATGACTTAAATATGAGACCTGATACCATAAAATTCCTAGAAAAAAAACACACAGAGAAACTTCATTTTTTTTTGATATGACACCCAAAGCAGAAGCAACAAAAGCAAAAGTCACATGGGACTACATCAGACTGAAAATCTGCACAGCAAAGGTAACAATCAATACAATGAGAAGGCAACCTACATAATGGGAATAAATATTTTCAAGCTACATATCTGATAAAGGGTTAATCTCAAATATATATAAAGAACTCATACAACTCAGTAACAAACAAAGAAACACCAGAACCCTATTTCAAAAGTCAGCAAAAGAATTGAACAGTTTTCCAAAGAATATATTCAAATGGCCAATAGGGATATGAAACACTGATCAACATCACTAATTTTCAGTGAAATGCCGATCAAAGCCCATGAAATATCACCTCACACCTGTTAGAATTGTTATTATAAAAAAGACAAGAGATAGGGCAGTCCCAAGATGGCAGAGAAATAGGAAAGGGAGACGATGTTCTCACCCATAAATTCATCAAAAGACCATCTGAAGGTTGAGAAACTTCCACAAAACAACAATGCTGGCAGAGGACACCAGGAACCCAGAAAGGCAGCCCAATCTCTTCAAAAGGAGTCTTGAGGCTATTGTAAGAGAAAGACTGAAAGCCAGAGGCAGGAGGCTTAACTCCAAAACCATAGAACATCCGAGAACTCCTGACTCCAGAGAACATTAATAGACAGGAGCCCACCCAAAGTCTCCATACCTACACTGAAACCAAGTTCCACCCAAGAGCCAACAAGTTCCAATGCAAGACACACCACAATAATTCTCCAAAAAAACAGGAACACAAACGTGAACATTAAAAGACATGAACCAAAGCCATGCTAAACCCATAAACATCCCGTCAAATTCACCACAGGACACTTCATTGCACTCCAGAGGGAAGAGATCCAGCCCCACCCACCAGAACACAGATCCAAGCTCCCCCAATGAGCAAACCTTGAAAAGCCACTGGTCCAACCCCACCTACAGGGAGCAGACTCCACAATCAAAAGGAACCATGAACTTCCAGCCTGCAGAAAGGGCACTCCAAACACAGAAATCTAAACAAAATGAAAAGGCAGCAAAATATTCAGCAGATGAAGGAACATGATAAAAACCCACCAAACTAAATAAAAAAAGAGGAGACAGGGAGTCTACAGAATAATGACAGTAAAGATGATCCAAATCTTGAAAAAAATATATAGTTGCAGACAAGGATTGAGAAGATGCAAAAAATGTTTAACAAGGACCTAGAAGAAATAAAGAAGAGACAATCAATAATGAGTGATCTAATAACTGAGATTAAAAGCACTCTGGAGGGAACCCACAGTAGAATAACTGAGGCAGAAGATAGGATCAGTGAGGTGGAAAATAGAATGGTGGAAATAAATGAAGCAGAGAGGAGAAAAGAAAAAAAGTAATAAAAGAAATGAGGACAACCTCAGAGACCTCTGGGACAATGTTAAACACCCAACATTCAAATCATAGGTGTCCCAGAGGAAGAAGACAAAATGAAAGGGCATGAGAAATACTTGAGGAGATAATAGTCAAAACCTTCCCGAAAATGGGGAAGGAAGTAGCCACCAAATTCCAAGAAACTCAGGGAGTCCCAAACAGGATAAATTCAAAGCAAAACACTCCAAGACACATATGCACATAAGCACAAACATATGGAGGCTAAACAACACACTTCTGAATAACCAATAGATCACAGAAGAAATCAAAAGGAAATAAAAATATCAATCTAAATGTAAGTTTCTCAGTTGTGTCTAAATCTTTGCAAGCCCATAGACTATACAATCAATGGAATTCTCTAGGGCAGAATACTGGAATGGGTAGCTGTTCCCTTCTCCAGGGATCTTCCCCACCCAGGGATAGAATCCAGGTCTCTGCATTGAAGGCAGATTTTTTAACAGCTGAGCCAAAATAATGCAGAGAAACAAGTGAAAATTAAAACACAATAACCCCAAACCTAATGAGATTCAGTAAAAGCCATGTTAAGAGGGAGGTTCATTACAATACAAGCCTAAATCTAGAAACAAGAGGAACATCAAATAAATAACCTAACTTTACACCTAAAGCAACTAGAAAAAGAAGAACAGAAGAAACTCAAAGTGGGTAGAAGGAAAGAAATCATAAAAATCAGATCAGAAATAAATTAAAAAGAATGGAGACTATAGCAAAAATCAGCAAAACTAAAAACTGGTTCTTTGAGAAGATAAATAAAATAGAAAAACCATTAGCCAGACTCATCAAGAAAGGAGAAGAATCAAATCAATAAAATTAGAAATGAAAATGGAGAAATCACAACAGACAACACAGAAATACAAAAGATCATGAGAAACTACTATGAGCAATTATATGCCAATAAAATTGACAACTTGGAAGAAACACACAGATTCTTAGAAAAGTATAACCATCCATAGCAGAACCATGAAGAATTAGAAAATCTTAACAGACATATCACAAGCACAGAAATAGAAACTGTAATAAAAAAATCTTCCAACAAACAAAAGCCCAGAATCAGAAGGATTCACAGGTGAATTCTACCAAAAATTTAGAGAAGAGCTAACACTTATTCTACTCAAATTCCTCCAGAAAGTTGCAGAGGAAGGTAATCTCCCAAGCTCATCCTATGAAGCCGCCATTATCATAATACCAAAACCAGACAAAGATGCCACACAACACGAAACCTACAGGCCAATATCACTGATGAACATAGATGCAAAAATCTTCAAAAAAAAAAAAAAAGTCTAGCAAACAGAATCCAACAGCATATTTAAAAGATCATACATCATGATCAAATGGGCTTTTTCCAAGGGATGTAAGGATTCTTCAATATTCATAAATCAATCAATGTGATACATCATATTAACAAATTGAAAGATAGAAGCCATATGATTACCTCAAGAGAAAGTCTTTGAAAAAATTCAACATGCATTTATGATAAAAACTCTCCAGAAAGCAGGAATAAAAGGAACATATCTCAAAATAATAAAAGACATATATGACAAACCCACAGCAGACATTATCCTCAATAGTGAAAAATTGAAAGTATTTCTTCTAAAATCAGGAACAAGACAAGGGTGCCCTCTTTCACCACTACTATTGAACATAGGTTTGGAAGTCCTAACCACGGCAATAAGAGAAGAAAAAGAAATAAAAGGAATTCAGATTGGAAAAGAAGAAGTAAAATTCTCTGTTTGCAAATGACATGATCCTCTATATAGAAAACCCAAAGATACCACCAGAAAACTATTAGAGCTAAGCAACAAATGTGGTAGAGTTGCAGGATATAAAGTTAATACACATAAATCCCTTTTAGTCCTATACAATAACAATGAAAGAAGAGAAAGAGAAATTAAGGAAACAATCCCATTCAACACTGCAACAGAAAGAATAAAATACTTAGGAATTCAGTTCAGTTCAATTCAGTCACTCAGTCATGTCCGACTTTTTGCGACCCCATGAATTGCAGCACACCAGGCCTCCCTGTCCATCACCAACTCTCAGAGTTCACCCAAACCCATGTCCATCGAATAGGTGATGCTATCCAGCCATCTCATCCTCTGTCGTCCCCTTCTCCTCCTGCCCCCAACCCCTCCCAGCATCAGGGTCTTTTCCAATGAGTCAATTCTTCACATGAGGTGGCCAAAGTACTGGAGTTTCAGCTTTAGCATCAGTCCTTCCAATGAACACCCAGGACTGATCTTTAGAATGGACTGGTTGGATCTCCTTGCAGTCCAAGGGACTCTCAAGAGTCTTCTCCAACACCACAGTTCAAAAGCATCAATTCTTCGGCGCTCAGCTTTCTTCACAGTCCAACTCTGACAGGCATACATGACCACGGGAAAAACCATAGCCTTGACTAGACAGACATTTGTTGGCAAAGTAATGTCTCTGCTTTTGAATATGCTATCTAGGTTGGTCATAACTTTCCTTCCAAGGAGTAAGCGTCTTTTAATTTCATGGCTACAATCACCATCTGCAGTGATTTTGGAGCCCCCCAAAATAAAGTCTGACACTGTTTCCCCATCTATTTGCCATGAAGTGATGACACCAGATGCCATGATCTTCGTTTTCTGAATGTTGAGCTTTAAGCGAACTCTTTCACTCTCCTCTTTCACTTTCATCAAGAGGCTTTTCAGTTCCTCTTCACTTTCTGCCATAAGGGTGGTGTCATCTGCATATCTGAGGTTATTGATATTTCTCCTATCAATCCTAATTCCAGCTTGTGCTTCTTCCAGCCCAGCGTTTCTCATGATGTACTCTGCATATAAGTTAAATAAGCAGTAAATTTATCTACAGAAATAGAAAGACCTATATATAGAAAACTATAAAACACTGATGAAAAATATCAAAGATGAAACAAATAGATGGAGAAATATACCAATTACTGGGATTGGAAGAATGAATACAGTGAAAATGAGTATACTACACAAAGCAATCTATGGATTAAATGTAACCCCTATCAAACTACCAATGGTGGTTTTCACAGAACTCGAACAAATAATTTCATAATTTGTATGGAAACACAAAAAATCTCAAATAGCTAAAGCAATCTTAAGAAAGAAGAATGGAACTGGAGGAATCAACCTTCCTGACTTCAGACTATACTACAAAGCTACTGTCATCAAGACAGTATGATACTTGCACAAAGCAGAAAGATTGATCAATGGAACAAAATAGAAAGCCCAGAGACAAATCCACACACCTGTGGACACCTTATCTGTGACAAAGGAGGCAAAAATATACAATGGACAAGAGAGAATCTCTTTAACAAGTGGTACTGGGAAACTGGTCAACCACCTGTAAAAGACTGGAGTTAGAACACTTTCCAACACAAAAATAAACTTAAAATGGATTAAAATTCCAAATGTAAAACCAGAAACTATAAAACTCTTAGAGGAAAACATAGGCAGAGCACTCTCTGACATAAATCACAGCCAGATCCTCTATGACCAACCTCCCAGAGTAATGTAAATGAAAGCAAAAATATACAAATGGTACCCAATTAAACTTAAAATATTTTGCACAATAGAGGAAAGTGTAAGCAAGCCAAAAAGGCAGCCTTCAGAATGGGATAAAATAATAGCAAAAGAAGACATTGGCAAAGAATTAATCTCCAAAATATACAAACAGCTTATGCAGCTCAATATTAGAAAAATTAACGCCCTAATCCAAAAATAGGCCAAAGAACTTAACAGACATTTCTCCAAAGAAGACATACAGATGGCTAACAAACACATGGAAAGATGCTCAACATCACTCATTATTAGAAAAATGCAAATCAAAACCACAGTGAGGTACCATCTCACACAGTTCAGAATGGCTTCCATCAAAAATCTACAAACAGTAAATGCTGGAGAGGGTGTGGAGGAAAGGGAACCCTCTTACACTATTGGTGTGAATGTAAACTAGTACAGCCACTATGGGGAACAGTGTGGAGTTTCCTTAAAACTGGATATAGAACTGCCATATGACCCAGGAATACCACTGTTGTGCATACACACTGAGGAAACCAGAATTGAAAGAGACACATGTACCCCAATGTTTATTGCAGCACTGTTCACAATAGCTAGGACTAGGAAGCAACCTAGATGTCCATTGGCAGATGAATGGATAAGGAAGTTGTGGTACATATACACAATGGAATATTACTCAACATTAAAAATAATGCATTTGAGTCAGTTGTAATGAGTTGGATGAAACTGGAGCCTATTTTACAGAGTGAAATAAGTCAGAAAGAGAAACACAAATACTGAATATTAGCGCATGTATATGGAATTTAGAAAGACAGTAACAATGACCCTACATGCAAGACAGCAAAAGAGACACATATGTAAAGTACAGGCTTTTGAATTATGTCAGATAAGGCAAGGATGGGATAATTTGAAAGAATAGCATTGAAACATATATATTATCATATGTAAAGTAGATGACCAGTGCAAGTTCGATGCATGAAGCAGGGCACTCAAAGCCAGTGCTCTGGGACAACCCAGAGGGATGGTGTGGGGAGGAAGGTGGGAGGGGTGTTCAGGATAGGGGGACACATGTGCACCCATGGCTGATTCATGTTGATGTATGGGAAAAAAACATCACAATGCTGTACAGTAATTGGCCTCTAATTAAATTAAAAAAATTAATTTGAAAGAAAGACAAGAGATAACAAGCACTGGCATGAATGTGGGCAAAGGGGAATATTTGTATACTGTTGATGGGAAGATGTCGGGAGCAGGAGCTCCGCCCATGGCAAAGGTCATGAGGAAGGAGGCTCGGCATACGCAAAGGCGGGATCGAGCTTCAGGAGTCCCTCTGGAAATTCTCGAGCATCTACTCCCAAAACCAGAGTCTGCCTACTTTCTGCTTTGTGCCCTCACCTACACCTCTGACTTTATGGGGGGCTGTCCCCAACTACCTCTCTCTGAAAAAAGAGTTAACTTACAGCTCCAGTTAATAATTCCTGGGTGTGACAGTGTTTCAACCTACAAACTCCTTTGGAAGTCCTCTAGCCTGCCTGAATAGGTTTTTCTGGCCACATGTGATTGTTCAGAGCCTCCCAACTGTGAGAGGCATGAGATGTTCTAAACTGTCTAAATACAGATTCCTTTGAACAGTTAAAAGATTGATTAGAAATTGTATTGGTGAAGGGTTTTTCACTTGTTGGACCAATGTTTGCTGCTAAGTTTCCATATCCCTTACCTGCTGTGTCCCTGGCAGTGTATTGATTAATATAATTGGTGTAAGTAGTAGCTTTAATATTTGTAACCTTGGACCCTTGAGTTAATTCTTTTTCTTGTTATAGCCCACCACACCTTTGCCCTATAGGAATGCAACTTTATCTAATGCTTTTGGAGGGTGGCGCCTGACTAATCACCTTTAGAGAAAAATAAGTTTTCTGAAGAAAGGGTCTTAAAATGTTAAGAGGCCTCCGGGCCAGAAGATGATGCAAATCACCTAAACTTTTCCATATGATAAGTTTTCAGGAAGAAAGCCCGGCTTACTGCATGACTCTACCACTTCCCCCATTATCCTCTATGCATAACTTAAGGTATAAAAACTACTTTGGAAAATAAATCGCGGGCCTTGTTCACCGAAGCTTGGTCTCCCCATGTCATTCTTTCTCTCACCTTCTGGTTGAATTATTCATCCTCTTTTCTCCACTAAAATTTCTCACTGAGCTATCCTTATTCTATTACTCTTTATATCTTTAATTAACATTTAATTAAGCAATTGTTTCTTGATCCTCGCTGACGCCATCCCCGCTTCTAATTCCCTGGATCCACCGGGGCTGGACCCTGGCAGGAATATAAGTTGGTATAACCACCATTACAAAATATGGTGGGTCCTCAAAAAATTAAACTTGGAGCTATCATATACTTTAGCTATTACACTTCTGGGTATATATTTCAAGGGGAGGAAACAAGTTGTTGGAGAGATATATTATTCCTGTGTTTATTGAAACATTATTCACAATAGCCAAGTAATGAAAACATTCTAAGTGTCCATCAACAGATGAATGTATAATGAAGATATAAAATGAAATAGTGTTAAGCTATGAACAAAGGAAATCCTGGCATTTACAACAAAATGGATGGACCTTGAGGACGTTATGCTAAGTGAAATTAAAGAAAGACAAATACTGTGTGATTCCACTTATATATGGAACCTAAGAAACCCATTAAAAACAGAGAACAGATGGGTGGTTGTTAGGTTTGAGGGATGAGATGTGAGTAGAGGAAATGACTGAAGGTGTTCAAAGGGTACAAACTTCCAGTTATAAGATTAATAAGATTTGGGAATTTAATGTACAGCATGGTAAGTAGAGTTGAATATGTTGTACATGTATCTGAAAGCTGTTGAAGTAGATTTGAAAAGTTCTCACCACATATATAAAAACATGGTAACTATGTGAGGTTATGAATGTATTAACAAACCTTATTTCATATTATTTTGCAATATGTACACATATAAGAAGTCATCTTAATTTATACAATGTTATATGTCATTTGCATCTCAGCAAAGCTTGAAAAAAAAGATGTCACATATATTTTAGCATTTATCAATTATCACATTAAAAAGGAAAAGGAAATAGGTAAAAGCTAATTTTAGTAATGCACTTAGCCCAACATACTTCAAAAATTACAACTTTAAAATACAATCAATATAAACATTATTAATGAGATATTTAAAGATATTTTTCATACAAAGTTTTCAGAGTCTAGTGTGTACGTTGCACTCATAGCACATCTCAATTCACCCTAGCCATTTTTAAGTGCTCAATAGCCATATTTGGCTAAAGGAAATTGTATTGGTTGACATGTTGTTGTTCAGTTGCTAAGTAATGTTCAACTCTTCGTGACCCCATGGACTGCAGTACTCCAGGCTCCTGTTTCCTCCACTATCTCCCAGAATTTGCCAAAATTCATATCTGTTGAATTGGTGATGACATTCAACCACCTCATCCTCTGTCATCTTCTCTTTATTCCTTGAATCTTTCCTGGTATCAGGGTCTTTTCCGATGAGCTGGCTGTTCACATTAGGTAGCTGTTCACATCAGTATTTGAGCTTCAGCATCAGTCCTTCCAATGAATAATGAGGGTTGATTTCCTTTAGGATTGACTGGTTTGATCTCCTTGCTGTCTGAGGGACTCAGATAATTCTTCCATGCTTTGCCTTCTTTATGGTCCAGGTGTCACATCTATACATGACTACTGGAAAGACCATAGCTTTGACTATATGGACCTTTGTCAGCAAAGTGATGTCTCTGCTTTTTTAACACACTGTCTAGGTTTGTCATAGCTTTTCTTCCAAGAAGCAATAGTCTTCTAATTTAATGACCGCAGCCACCGTCTGCCATGATTTCTGAGCCCAAGAAGAGGAAATCTGTTGCTGCTTCCACCTTTTCCCTTTCTATTTGCCATGAAGTGATGGAACTTGATGTCATGATCATAGTTTTTATTTTTTTATTTTTTAATATTGAGCTTTAAGCCATCTTTTTCACTCTCCTCTTCCATTCTCATCAAGAGGTTCTTTAGTTCCTCTTTGTTTTCTGCCATGCGGGTATCATCCACATATCTGAGGTTGTTGATATTTCTCCTAGCAATCTTGATTCCAGCTTGTAACTCATTCAGCCCAATATTTCTCATGATGTACTCAGCATATAAGTTAAATAAACAGGGTGACAATAATCACCCTTGTCATACTCCTTTCTCAATCCTCAACCAGTGAGGTTTTCCATACAAGATTCCATCTCTTCTTTTATTTATTTTTTAATTATTTTAATTGGAGGATAATTAATTTATAATATTGTGATGGCTTTTGCCATACATCAACATGAATCAGCCACAGGTGCACATATGTCCCCTATTTTGAACACCTCTTCCACCTCCCTCTCCTACCCATCCCTCTGGGTTGTCCCAGAGCACCGGCTTTGAGTGCCCTGCTTCATGCATTGAACTTGCACTGGTCATCTGTTTTACATATGACAATGTACATGTTTCAATGCTATTCTCTCAAGTCATCCCACCCTCGCCTTCTCCCACAGAGGCCAAAAGTCTGTTCTTGGCATCTATGTTTCTTTTGCTCCCTTGCATGTAAGATTGTCATTACTGTCTTTCTAAATTCCATATACATGAGTCAATATCCAGTATTGGTGTTTCTTTTTTTGACTTACTTCACTCTGTAAAATAGGCTCCAGTTTTATCCATCACATTACAACCGACTCAAATTGTTCCATTTTAGAGCTGAGTAACATTTCATTGTGTATATGTACCACAACTTCGTTATCCATTCATCTGCTGATGGACATCTAGGTAGCTTCCATGTCCTAGCTACTGTAGACAGTGCTGCAATGAACATTGGGGTGCATGTGTCTCTTTCAGTTCTGGTTTCCTTAGTGTGTATGCCCAGCAGTGGGATTCTTGGGTCACATGGCAATTCTATTTCCAGTTTTTAAAGGAATCTCCACGCTGTTCTCCATAATGGCTATACCAGTTAGCATTCCCACCAACAGTGTAAGAGGGTTCCCTTTTCTACAGACCCTCTCCAGCATTTATTGTTTGTAGACATTTTGAAGGTGGCTATTCTGACTGGCGTGAGATGATACCTCATTGTGGTCTTGGTTTGTATTTCTCTAAAATTAATGATATTGAGTATCTTTTCATGTGTAATTATTAGCCATCAGTTGTGCTGTGGAGAGAGAGGGATACTGCAGATGAACCCTGCTGGCATTTGTGCGCAGTGCTTGCAGTGGATGCACCACACTGTGTTTGCCACAGCCCAAGGTAGCATGTACTTCCTGGGTCCACGCTCCTCATGCTCCAGGATGCTCCATAATGACACTGTTCCATGTGGGCCTTGCAGTTCACTCACTTCCCATTTCTAAGCCACTCAGGTTCTTGGGTGCACTGCAAGGGCACTGACCCAGATGGACTGTGTGTTTTGTGCCCTTTCCAGGTCCAAGCTGTTCAGGCAACTGGGTGCTTGGGGAGTACACTATCCCAAGTGAGCTGTGCATCTTATGCATCTCCCCATTCCTGGCCACTTGGTTTGCCAGATGCACCATGAGGGCACAATCCCAGGAGTGCCATGTGTCTCCTCTGGGGAGCTAATCTCAGGCTGTGACCCTCCTAGCCAATGTGAACTGTTCAGGATCCCAGGAAGACATGGTTAGCAACTGGGAACCTGTGCAAAGTTTGCCAGAAGCTTCGGTCTCTGGGGCCCAGATTGCAGTGGCCCCTTGTCTTCTAGCTCTGGCTCATGTACACCTGTCTCTCTGCCTCTGGGTAGGGAGGGCCCTAAAGGGCAGCTGTCTTGCTCTCCATTGGTATTTGCTAGGGCACAATCCTTTGTTCTGTGAGCATGTCAGGGTCTTAGAACCTTTCATGGGAAATGTCCTTTTATCTATCTATTTATTTATTTTTAATCTTTTTAGTGATCCCATGGTTTGAGTTGCTATGTCACATTAGCCCCCTCAGATTGTCCTCAGGGCATTCAAGCCCAGTCCTTACTGTAGGGACAGACAATGTAGCCTGTGCCTCTGCTCCCAGCCCCCACTGGCTGCTCACAGACATTAGCATTTGTGCCTCTCCTCTGCTGATAGTTGCAGTTAGGCATGTAGTCTGTGGGTGTTTTTTTTTTTTTTGGGGGGGGGTTATGTTGCCCTCTGAGGTTTCAAAGCTCCCCATTGACATGCTTATGAGAGGGTTTCTTATCGTGTGGAAACTTCTCTTCCTTCATGACTCCCTCCCCAGGACAGGTATCCATCCCTAAATATTTTGTCTCTGTTTTCATCTTATATATTTTGTCCTACCTCCTTCCAAAGAGATTGGGCTGCCTTTCTGGGTATCTGGTGTCCTCTGATAGCATTCTGTTTTGTGGAAGTTGCTCCACATTCAAATGATCTTTTGATGAAATTGTGGGAGAGAAAGTGGTCTCTCCATCCTAATCCTCTACATCTTGGGACTGCCCCCCACCCCAACTGTTGCTTCTTAACTGGCATACAGGTTTCTCCGGAGACAGGTAAGATAGTCTGGTATTCCTATTTCTTTAAAAGTTTTCCACAGTTTGTTATGATCCACACAGTCAAAGGCTTTAGCATAGTTACTGAATCAGAGGTAGATTTTTTTTTCCTGGAGTTCCCTTGCTTTTTCTATGATCTAGCAAACGTTGGCAAATCGATATCTGGATCCTCTGCCTTTTCTAAGCCCAGCTTGAATTTCTCTGTTCAAATAATGCTGAAGCCTAGCATGCAAGATTTTGAGTATAACCTTACAAGCATCGGAGATGAGTGCAATTGTCCTGTGGTTTGAACATTCTTTAGTACTGTCCTTCTTGGGAATTTGGATGTGGATTGTTTCCAGTCCTGTGGCCACTGCTGGGTTTTCCAAATGTACTGACATACTGAGTGCAGCATCATCTTTTAGGATTTTAAAAAGCTTTGCCGGATTTCCATCACTTCCACTATCTTTATTGACAGCAGTGCTTCCTAAGGCCCACTTGAATTCACACTCCAGGATGTCTGGCTCTGGGTGAGTGACCACACCATCATGGTTATCTGAGGCACTAAGATATTTTATGTACAGTTATTCTGTGTATTCATTCCATCTCTTCTTCATCTCTTTTGTTTCTATTATATCTTTACAATTTTTGTCTTTTATTGTGCCAATCTTTGGATGAAATGTTCCTTTGATCTTTCCAGTTTTCTTGAAGAGCTCTCTATTCATCTCCCTTTTGTTGTTTTCCTATATTTCTTTGCAGTACTCATTGAAGAAGGCCTTCTTGTCTCCCCTTTCTATTCTCTGGAACTCTGTGTTAAACTATGAGCCATGCCTTGTAGGGCCAACAAAGATGGACATGTCATGGTGGAGAGTTCTGGAAAAATACGGTCCACTGGAGAAGGGAATCGCAAACCACTTCAGTATTCTTGCCTTGAGAATCCCATGAACAGTATGAAAAGGCAAAAAGATAGGACACTGAAAAATGAACTCCCCAGGTCGATAAGTGCCCAATATGCTACTGGAGATCAGTGGAGAAATGACTCCATAAAGAATGAAGAGACTAAGACAGAGTAAAAACAACACCCAGTTGTGGATGTGACTGGTGATAGAAGCAAAGTCCGATGCTGTAAAGAACAATATTGCATAGGGACCTGGAAAGTTAGGTCATGAATCAAGGCAAATTGGAAGTGGTCAAACAGGAGATGACAAGAGTGAACATCGACATTTTAGGAATCAGTGAGCTAAAATGGATTGCAGTGCATGAATTTAACTCAGAAGACCATTATATCTACTACTGTGGGCAAGAATCCCTTAGAAGAAATGGAGTACCCATCATAGTTAACAAAAGAGTCTGAAATGCAATACTTGGATGCAATCTCAAAAAAGACAGAATGATCTCTGTTCGTTTCCAGAGCAAACCATTCAATATCACAGTAATCCAAGTCTATACCGTGACTGGTAAGGCTGAAGAAGCTGAAGTTGAACAGTTCTATGAAGACCTACAAGACCTTCTAGAACTAACACCCCCAAAAGATGCCCTTTTCATTATAGGGGACTGGAATTAAAAAAGTAGGAAGTCAAGAAACACCTGGAATAACAGGCAAATTTGGCCTTGGAATACAGAATGAAGAAAGGCAAAGGCTAATAGAGTTTTGCCAAGAGAACTCACAGCACACACCCTCTTCCAACAACACAGGAGAAGACTCTACACATGGACATCAGCAAATGGTCAATACCGAAACCAGATTGATTATATTCTTTGCAGCCAAAGATGGAAAAGCTCTATACAGTCAGTAAAAACAAGACCAGAAGCTGACTGTAGCTCAGATAATGAAGTCCTTATTGCCACATTCAGACTTAAATTGAAGAAAGCAGGGACACCCCCTAAATCATTCATGTATGATCTAAATCAAATCCCTTACAATTATACAGTGGAAGAGACAAATAGATTCAAGGGATTAGATCTGCTAGAGTGCCTGATGAACTATGGATGGGAATTCTTGACATTGTACAGGAGACAAGGATGAAGACAACCCCCAAGAAAAAGAAGTGGAAAAAATAAAAATGGCTGTCTGAGGAGGCCTTACAAATAGCTGTGGAAAGAAGAGAAGTGAAAAGCAAAGGAGAAAAGCAAAAGTGAAAAAAGGAGAAAAGGAAAGATATACACATTTGAATGCAGAGGTCCAAAGAATAGCAAAGAGAGAGAAGAACACCTTCCTCAGTGATCAGTGCAAAGAAATAGAGGAAAACAATAGAATGGGAAAGACTAGAGATCTCTTCAAGAAAATTAGAGATACCAAGGGAATGTTTCATGCAAAGATGGGCTCAATAAAGACAGAAATGGTATGGACTTAACAGAAGCAGAAGATATTAAGAAGAGGTGATAAGAATACACAGAAGAACTATACAAAAAAGATCTTCATGACCCGGATAACCATGATGGTATGATCACTCACCTAGAGCCAGACATCCTGGAATTTGAAGTCAAGTGGGCCTTAGGAAGCATGACTATGAACAAAGCTAGTGGAGGTGGGGCGGTCCTATGATGGCAGAGGAATAGGACAGGAAGATCACTTTATCCCCCACAAATTCATCAACAGAACATTTGAACGCTGAGCAAATTCCACAAAACAGCTTCTGAATGCTGTCAGAGGACATCAGGCAAACAGAAAGGCAGCCCATTGTCTTCAAAAGGAAGCTGGAAAAAATATAAAAGATAAAAAGAGAGACAAAAGAGGTAGGGATGGAGATCTGTTCCAGGAGTGAGCCTTAAAAAAGAGAGAAGTCTCCAAATACCAGGAAACACTCTCACCAGCGAGTCTGTGGGGAGCCTTGGAACCTCAGAGGGCAACATAACAGGGAGGAAAAATAAATAAATAATTAAAATCCACAGATTACATACCTAAAAGCAACTCCTAGGGGGAGAAGCAGCCAGGATGCTTGCATCTGCCACTAGCAAGCAGGGACTGGACAGGGAGGCTCGGGCTGCATTGCTTAGGGTAAGGATCGGGCCTGAATGCCCCAAGGGCAATCTGAGGGCACTAACTAGAGATAGCAACCCAGACTGTGGTATAGCTATCGTGTGAAAAGCCCTAACCTAAGACACCACCAGGCCCGCTCACAGAAAAAAGCACTGTGCAGAGCTAGCCAGCTGTGGACGGGCACTTCCCCCACTGGATACAGGCAGGTGAGGGCAGCCAGAGCCAGAAGGGGGCAATCATGGCCCCAGAGAAGCACCATTTACCAAACTGCAAGCAGGCTTCGTTGCTAACCAAGACTCGTTGGGATTCTGGACAGTCAACATCTGCCTGGAGGGTCACAGCCAGAGATCAGCTCCCCAGGAGAGACACATGGCACACCTGAGAAGGTGCGCTGGTTGTACACCCAGAAAACTGAGCAGCAGGGACGGGGAAGGTGATGAGTCACAGTGACTTTGCTCGCCAAGCACTTGGTCACTTGAGCTGCTCAGACCAGGGAAGGGCACAAAATGCAGGCCCATTCAAGTACGCACCTTTGTGGAGTACCTGAGAACCTGAACCTAAATGGCTTAGACCTGGGAAGTACACTCAATCCAGGGCCTGCATCAGACAGTTCTCAGCAGGGCAACCTAGAGCCTGAGAGCAGTGTAGACTGGGAAAGCACACATGCCATGAGCTGGGACAAACACAGTGTGGCTGAGACACTGGGAACACTCCCCACAGATGCTAGTGATATTTGTTTGCTGTGTTCCTCCCTCCCCACGATTGAACAAGTGAGCCTAAAAAAGTGACCACCACCGCCCCCTTGTGTCAGGGCAGATATTAGACACTGAAGAGACCAGCAAACAGAAGAAGCTAAAATAAACAGAGGGAACCACTTTGGAAGTGACAGGTGCAGTAGATTAAAACCCTGCAGTTAGCACCAACTATGTAGGAAGGGGCCTATAGATCTTGAGAAGAGTAAGCTGGATCAAGGAACTATCTGAAAATGAGCCCACACTGTCCACAACAACACCAGAGAAAGTCTTAGATATATTTTTACTATTATCATTTTTAAATTAATTTTTTTAAATTTTTAAGTCGTCTACTACTCCTTTAATTTTCATTTTTATAACCTACTATTACTTTGCAAAAAAAAAAGACCCAATTTTTAAAGCAAACTTTATATATATTATAATTTTTGTGACTTTGTTTTTTCCTTTAATATTGTATTTTTGAGAATCTAGCCTCTACTCTAGATTTCTATTCTTTGCTTTTTGATATTTGTTATCAATTTTGTACATTTAAGTACCCAATCTTCAGGACCCATTTTTACTAGGGATCAAGATTACTAGCTGGATTGCTCTCTCCCCCTTTGGACTCTCCTTTTTCTCCACCAGGTCACATCTATTTCCTCCCTCCCTTTTCTCTTCTCTACCCAACTCTGTGAATCTTTTTGTGTGTTCTGGGCTGTGGAGAACATCTAGGGAACTGATTACTGGCTGGATCTGTCTCTCTCCTTTTGATTCCCCTTTTATCCTCCTGGACACCTCTGTTTCCTTCTCCCCTCTTCTCTACTCTGTGTAACTCTGTGAACATCTCTGAGGGGTCCAGACTGTGGAGAGCACATAGGGAAGTGTTTACTGGCTAGCTGGCTCTCTCCCCTTTTGATTCCCCCTCTTCTCCTCCTGGTCACCTCTATCTCCCTCCTCCCTCTTCTCTTCCCTATGTAACTCTGTGTACCTCTCTGGATATTCCTCACTGTGGAGAAACTTTTCATCATTAATGTAGATGTTTTACCATCAGTGCTGTATAGATGGAGAAGTCTTGAGGCTACTGTAAAAATAAGACTGAAAACTAGAGGCAGGAGGCTTAAGTCCAAATCCTGAGAACATCAGAGATCTCCTGACTCCAGGGAACATTAATTGATAGGAGCTCATCAAACGCTTCCATACCTTCACTGAAACCAAGCACGACCCAAGGGACAAGAAGTTCCAGAGCAAGACATACCATGCAAATTCTCCAACAACACAAGAACATAGCCCTGAGCTTTAATATATAGGCTGCCCAGAGTCACACCAAACCTATTGACATCTCAAAACTCATTACTGGACACTTCAGTGCACTCCAGAGAGAACATATCCAGCTCCACCCACTAGATCACCAACAAAAGCTTCCCTAACCAGGAAGCCTTGACAAGCCACCCATCCAACCCTACCCATAGCAAGGAACCTCCACAATAAAGAGGAACCACAAACTGCAAGAATCTGGAAAGGCCACCCCAAACACAGCAATATAAACAAGATCAAAAAGCAGAGAAATACCCAGCAGGTAAAGGAACAGGATAAATCCCCACCAAATCAAACAAAAGAGGAAGATATAGGGAATCTACCTGATAAAGAATTCCAGATAATGATAGTGAAAATGATCCAAAACCTTGAAAACAGAATGGAGTTACATATAAATACCTTGGAGACAAGGATCGAGAAGATGCAAGAAAGTTTTAACAAGGACCTAGAAGAAATAAAAAAAGAGTCAATATATAATGAATAATGCAATAAATGAGATAAAAAAACTCTGGAGGGAACCAACAGTAGAATATCAGAGACAAAAGATGGGATTAGTAAGGTAGAGGTTAGAATGGTAGAAATAAATGAAACAGAGTGGAAAAAAAGAAAAAAGAATTAAAAGAAATGAGGACAACCTCAGAGACCTCTGGGACAATGACAAACACCCCAACATTCGAATTATAGGAGTCCCAGAAGAAGAAGACAAAACGAAAGGCCCTGAGAAAATACTTGAGGAGATAATAGTTGAAAACTTCCTTAAAATTGGGAAGGAAATAGTCACCCAAGTCCAAAAAAAACCATAAAGTCCCAAACAAAATAAATAATCTAATTCTACACCTAAAGCAACTAGAAAAGGAAGAAATGAAGAACCCCAGGGTTAGTAGAGGAAACAAATCTTAAAAATTAGGGCAGAAATAAATGCAAAAGAAACAAAAGAGACCATAGCAAAAATCAACAAAGCCAAAAGCTTGTTGTTTGAGAAGATAAATAAAACCAGACTCATCAAGAAACAAAGGGAGAAAAATCAAATCAACAAAATTAGAAATGAAAATGGAGAGATCACAACAGACAACACAGAAATACAAAGGATCATAAGACAATACTATCAGCAACCATATGCCAATAAAATGGAGAACTTGGAAGAAATGGACAAATTCTTAGAAAAGTACAACTTTCCAAAACTGAACCAGGAAAAAATGGAAAATTTTAACAGACCCGTCACAAGTACGGAAATGGAAACTGTAATCAGAAATCTTCTAGCAAACAAAAGCCCAGGACCAGAAGGCTTCTCAGTTGAATTCTACCAAAACTTTAGAGAAGAGATAACACCTATCCTACTCAAACTCTTCCAGAAAATTGCAGAGGAAGGAAAACTGTCAATCTGATTCTATGAGGCCACCATCATCCTAATTCCAAAACCTGACTAAGATGTCATGAAAAAAGAAAACTACAGGTCAATATCACTGATGATCATAGATGCAAAAATCCTTTACAAAATTCTAGCAAACAGAATCCAACAACATATTAAAAAGATCGTACATCATGACCAAGTAGGCTTTATCCCAGGCATGCATGGATTCTTCAATATCCACAAATCAATCAATGCAATACACCACATTCACAAATTGAAAGATAAAAACCATATGATTTTCTAAATAGATGCAGAGAAAGTCTTTGACAAAATTCAACATACATTTATGATAAAAAAAAAAAAACCTATAAAGCAGGTATAGAAAGAACACACCTCAACATAATAAAATCTATATATGACAAACCCACAGCAAACATTTCTTCAATGGTGAAACATTGAAATCATTTCCCCTAAAGTCAGGAATGACACAAGGGTGCCCACTCTCACTACTACTATTCAACATCATTTTGGAAGTTTTGGCCACAACAATCAGAAAAGAAAAATAAATAAAAGGAATCCAGATTGGAAGAGAAGAAGTAAAACTCTCACTGTTTGCAGATGACATGATCCTCTACATAGAAAATCCTAAAGACTCCACCAGAAAATTACTAGAGCTAAGGCTGTATATTGTCACCCTGCTTATTTAACATCATGAGAAACGCTGGACTGGAAGAAACACAAGCTGGAATCAAGATTGCCGGGAGAAATATCAATAACCTCAGATATGCAGATGACACCACCCTTATGGCAGAAAGTGAAGAAGAACTAAAAAGCCTCTTGAGGAAGGTGAAAGAGGAGAGTGAAGAAGTTGGCTTAAAACTCAACATTAAGAAAACGAAGATCATGGCATCTGGTCCCATCACTTCATGGGAAATAGATGGGGAAACAGTGGAAACAGTGTCAGACTTTATTTTTTGGGGCTCCAAAATCACTGCAGATGGTGACTGCAGCCATGAAATTAAAGGACGCTTACTCCTTGGAAGAAAAGTTATGACCAACCTAGATAGCATATTCAAAAACAGAGACATTACTTTGCCAACAAAAGTCCGTCTAGTCAAGATTATGACCATCCAGTGGTCATGTATGGATGTGAGAGTTGGACTGTGAAGAAAGCTGAGCGCTGAAGAATTGATGCTTTTGAACTGTGGTGTTGAAAAAGACTCTTGAGAGTCCCTTGGACTGCAAGGAGATCCAACCAGTCCATTCTGAAGGAGATCAGCCCTGGGATTTCTTTGGAAGGAATGATGCTAAAGCTGAAACTCCAGTACTTTGGCCACCTCATGCGAAGAGTTGACTCATTGGAAAAGACTCTGATGCTGGGAGGGATTGGGGGCAGGAGGAGAAGGGGACGACAGAGGATGAGATGGCTGGATGGCATCACTGACTCGATGGACATGAGTCTGAGTGAACTCCGGGAGTTGGTGATGGACAGGGAGGCCTGGCGTGCTGCGATTCATGGGGTTGCAAAGAGTTGGACACGACTGAGTGACTGATCTGATCTGATTTGATCTGATGGTAGTTTTATTTTTAGTATTTTGAGAAAACTCCATACTGTTTTCCATACTGGCTACACCAGTTTACACTCCCAAAAAGAGTGTACCAAGGTTCTCTTTTCTCTATATTTTGTCCAACATTTGCTACTGCTATTTGTAGACATTTTGATGCTAGGCAAGGCATTCTGACAGGTGTGAGGTGACACCTCATTTGTTGTTTTGATTTGCATTTCCCTATTAAATAGAGATGATTAATATCTTTTAATGTGCCTATTAGGCATCTGTATGTATTATTTTTAAAAAATTTCTATTCAAGTCTTCTGCCCATTTTTGATTGGATTGTATAATTTTTAAATGTGGACTTATTGGGAGTTTATATATTTGGGATATGAATCCAAAATTTTGGATATTTATAATTTTGAACAAATTTTTGTGTGTAATTTTGGAAATTTTGGGTAATTAATATCCAAAACATATAAACTCCTTGTAGGTCATATAATTTGCAAATATTTTCTCATATTCATTAGGTTTTCTTTCGATTTTTGTCAACCCTTTCCTTTCCTGTATAATAGCTTTTAAGTTTGCTTAGGCCCCATTTTTTTTATTTTTGCTTTAATTTAATTTGCCTTAGGACAGAGTTCCAAAAAAATATTGCTATGATATATGTCAAGAAGTTTTCTGCCTATGCTTTCTTCAAAAGTTTCATGGTTTCAGTTCTTACATTTAGATCTTTAATTTGTTTTTTTTTTTTTTTTTGAAGTTAGTTTTGTATGTAGCATGAGGAAATATTCTTATCTCATTGTTTAACATGTAGATGCCTAGTTTTCCCCACACCATTTACTAATGACATTCTATTTTTTTTTATTGTATATTCTTCCTTCCTTTGTCATAGATTAATTGACCATAGGTGTGTGGGTTTATTTCTGGTCTCTCTATTCTCTTACATTGATCTATTTTTCTGTTTTCATGCCAGTACCATGCCACTTTGATGACTGTAGCTTTGTAGTATAGTCTGAAGGAGGGTGGTACCTCCAGCATTGTTCTTTTTCTCAAGTTTGCTTTGACAATTCAGGGTCTATTTTTTTCCATACAAATTTTAAAAATTAATTAATTTATTTTAATTGGAGGATAATTACTTAACAATACTGTGATGGCTCTTGCCATACATTGACATGAGTCAGCCACAGGCACACATGTGTCTCCTCATCCTGAAACTCCTCCCAATTCCCTCCTCACCCCATCCCTCTGGGTGTCCCAGGGTACTGGTTTTGGGTCCCCTGCATCATGCATTGAACTTGCACTGTTCATATGTTTTACATAAGATAATATATATGTTTCAATGCTATTCTCTCAAATCATCCCATCCTCACTTTCTCCTACAGAGTTGAAAAGTCCATTCTTTACATTCATGTCTATTTTGCTTCCCTGCATATAGATTTGTCATTACCATCTTTCTAAATTTCATATATATGCATTTATTTACAGTATTTGTGTTTCTCTTTTTGACTTCACACTGTATAATAGGCTCCAGTTTCATCCACCTCATTGGAACTGACTCAAATGCATTTCTTTTTATAGCTGAGTAATAGTCCATTGTGTATATGTACCACAACTTCCTTATCCTTTCTTCTGCCAATGGACATCGGGGTTGCTTCCATGTCCTAGCTATTGTAAATAGTTCTGCAATGAACATTGGGGTATATGTATCTCTTTTAATTCTAGTTTACTTGCGGTGTATGCCTAGCAGTGGGATTGCTGGGTCATATGGCAGTTCTATTTTCAGTTTTTAAAAGGAATCTCCATCCTGTTCTCCTTAGTGGCTGAACCAGCTCGCATTCCCACCGACAGCGTACGAGGGTTCCATTTTCTCCACACACTCTCCAGCATTTATTGTTTGTAGACTTTTTCATGATGGCTATTCTGACTGGTATGAGATGATACCTCATTGTGGTTTTGATTTGCATTTCTCTAATAATGAGTGATGTTGAGCATCTTTTAATGTGTTTATTAGCCATCTGTATGTTTTCTTTGAAGAAATGTCTGCTTAGTTCTTTTGTCTACCTTTTGCTTGGTTGGCAGTTCTACTTCCAGTTTTTTATATAAATTTATTTATTTTAATTGGATGCTAATTACTTTACAATATTGTATTGATTTTGCCATACATCAACATGAATCCACCACGGGTATACATGTGTTCCCCATCCTGAACCCTCCTCCCTCCTCCTTTCCTGTACCATCCCTCTGGGTCATCCCAGTGCACCAGCCCCAATCATCCTGTATCATGCATCAAACCTGGACTGGCGATTTGTTTCTTATATGATATTTTACATGTTTCAATGCCATTCTCCCAAATTATCCCACCCTCTCCCTCTCCTACAGAGTCCAAAAGACTGTTCTATACATCTGTGTCTCTTTTGCTGTCTTGCATACAGGGTTATCATTACCATCTTTCTACTTTCCATATATATGTGTTAGTATACTGTATTGGTGTTTTTCTTTCTGGTTTACTTCACTCTGTATAATAGGCTCCAGTTTCATCCACCTCATAAGAACTGATTCAAATGTATTCTTTTTAATGGCTGAGTAATACTTCATTGTGTATATGTACCACGGCTTTCTTATCCATTCATCTGCTGATGGACATCTAGGTTGCTTCCATGTCCTGACTATTATAAACAGTGCTGCAATGAACATTGGGGTACCTGGGTCTCTTTCAGTTCTGGTTTCCTCAGAGTGTATGCCCAGCAGTGGGATTGCTGGATCATAAGGCAGTTCTATTTCCAGTTTTTTAAGGAATCTCCACACTATTCTCCATAGTGGCTGCACTAGTTTGCAGTCTTACACTGTAGTGTAAGACGATTCCTTTTTCTCTGCACCCTCTCCAGAATTTATTGTTTGTAGACCTTTTGATGGCATCCATTCTGACCAACATGAGATGGTACCTCATTGTGGTTTTGATTTGCATTTCTCTGATAATGAGTGATGTTGATCATCTTTTCATGTGTTTGTTAGCCATCTGTATGTCTTCTTTGGAGAAATATCTGTTTAGTTCTTTGGCCCATTTTTTGATTGGGTCGTTTAGTTTTCTGGTATTGAGCTGCAGCAGCTTCTTATATATTTTTGAGATTAATTATTTGTCAGTTGCTTCATTTGCTATTAATTTCTCCCATTCTGAAGTCTGTCTTTACACCTTGCTAATAGTTTCCTTCATTGTGCAAAAGTTTTAAAGTTTAATTAGGTCCCATTTGTATATTTTTGCTTTTATTTCCATTACTCTGGGAGGTGTGTCATAGAGGATTTTGCTCTGATTTATGTCAGAGAGTGTTTTGCCTATATTCTCCTCTAAGAGTTTTATAGTTTCTGGTCTTATATTTTGATCTTTAATCCATTTTGAGTTTATTTTTGTGTGTGGTGTTAGAAAGTGTTCTAGTTTCCTTCCTTTCACATGGTACACCCGTTTTCCTAGCACCACTTGTTAAAGAGATTGTCTTTCCCCCATTGTATATTCTTGCCTCCTTTGTCAAAGATAAGCTGTCCATGGACGTGTCAATTTATCTCAGGACTTTCTATTTTGTTCTAACGGTCGATATTTCTGTCTTTGTTCCATACTGTCTTGATGACTCTAAATTTGTAATACAGCCTGAGATTAGGTAGGTTAATTCTTCCAGTTCCATTCTTCTTTCTCAATATTGCTTTGGCTATTCTAGTTTTTTTTTTTTGTATTTCCATGCAATTTGTAAAACTATTTGTTCTAGTTCTGTGAAAAATACCATTGGTATCTTGATAGGGATTGCATTGAATCTTTAGATTGCATTGGGTAGTATACTCATTTTCACTATATTGATTAATAAACATCTTTAACCTGCTCCCAGTAACTCAAATGGTTTCCCAGGTGGTGCTAGTGGTAAAGAACAGGTGAATTCTATGAAAAATTTAGAGAAGAGCTAACACCTATCCTACTCACACTCTTCCAGAAAATTGCAGCAGAAAGTAAACTCCCAAACTCATTCTATGAGGCCACCATCACCCTAATACCAAATCCAGACAAAGATGTCACCAAAAAAGAAAATTACAGGCCAATATCACTGATGAGCATAGATGCAAAAAAACCTCAAGAAAATTCTAGCAAAGAGAATCCAACAGCATATTAAAAAAATTAAGCATCATGACCAAGTGGGCTTTATCCAATGCATGCAAGGATTCTTCAATATTCACAAATCAGTCAATGTGATACACCACATTAACAGATTGAAAGATAAAAACCATATGAGTATCTCAATAGATGCAGAGAAAACAATTCAACACCCATTTGTGACTAAAATTCTCCAGAAAGCAGACATAGGAAAAACATACCTCAACATAATAAAAATCATATATGACAAACCCATAGCAAACATGATCCTCAATGATGAATAATTGAAATAATTTCCCCTAAAGTCAGGAACAAGACAGGGTGCCCACTCTCACCACTACCAATCAACATAGTTTTGGAAGTCATAGTCACAGCAATTAGAGAAGAAAAAGAAATAAAAGCAATATAGATTGGGAGAGAAGTAAAAGTCTCACTGTTTGCAGATGACATAATCCTCTACATGGAAAACCTTAAAGAACAGAAAATTACTAAACCTAATCAATCTGCTGGATCATCAAAAAAGCAAATGAGTTCCAGAAAAACAACTATTTATGCTTTATTGAATATGCCAAAGCCTTTGACTGTGTGGATCACAATAAACTGTGGAAAACACTTCAAAAGATGGGAATACCAGACCACCTGACCTGCCTCTTGAGAAAACCGTATACAGGTCAGGAAGCAACAGTTAGAACTGAACATGGAACAACAGACTGGTTCCAAATAGGAAAAGGAGTACGTCAAGGCTCTTTATTGTCACCCTGCTTATTTAACTTATATGCAGAGTACATCATGAGAAATGCTGGGCTGGAAGAAACACAAGCTGGAATCAAGATTGCTGGGAGAAATATCAATAACCTCAGATATGCAGATGACACCACCCTTATGGCAGAAAGTGAAGAGGAACTCAAAAGCCTCTTGATGAACGTGAAAGAGGAGCGTGGAAAAGTTGGCTTAAAGCTCAACATTCAGAAAACGAAGATCATGGCATCTGGTCCCATCACTTCATGGCAAATAGATGGGGAAACAGTGGACACAGTGGCTGATTTTATTTTTCTGGGCTCCCAAATCACTGCAGATTGTGACTGCAGCCATGAAATTAAAAGACTCTTACTCCTTGGAAGGAAAGTTATGACCAACCTAGACAGCATATTAAAAAGCAGAGACATTACTTTGCCAACAAAGGTCCATCTAGTCAAGCCTATGGTTTTTCCAGTAGTCATGTATGGATGTGAGAGTTGGATTACAAAGAAAGCTAAGTGTAGAAGAATTGATGCTTTTGAACTGTGGTGTTGGAGAAGACTCTTGAGAGTCCCTTGGACTGCAAGCAGATCCAACCAGTTAATCCTAAAGGGGATCAGCCCTGGGTGTTCATTGCAATGACTGATATTGAAGCTGAAACTCCAATACTTTGGCCACCTGATGCGGAGAGCTGACTCATTGGAAAATATCCTGATGCTGGGAAAGACTGAGGGCAGGAGGAGAAGGGGATGACACAGGATGAGATAGTTGGATGGCATTAACAACAAGATGGACATGGATTTGGGTGGACTCCAGGAGTTGGTGATGGACAGGGAGGCCTGGCATACTGCAGTTCATGGGGTTGCAAAGAGGCGAACATGACAGAGCAACTGAACTGAACTGAACTGAATCAATGAATATAGCAAAGTTGCAGGATATAAAATTAAAACACAGAAATCCCTTTCATTCCTATACACTAACAATAAGAAAGCAGAAAGAGAAAATAAGGAAACAATCTCATTCACCATTGTGATAAAAATAATGAAGCATCTAGGAATAAATCTACCTTAGGAAACAAAAAAACCTATATATATATATAGAAAACTATAAAACACTGATGAAAGAAATCAAAAAGGACACAAATAGATGGAGAAATATGCCATGTTCATGGATTGGAAGAATCAATATACTGAAAATGAGTATACTACTCAAAGCCTTCTATAGATTCAGTGCAATCCCTATCAAGCCAACAATGGTATTTTTCACAGTACTAAGATCAGATCAGAAAAGTCACTCAGTTATGTCCGACTCTTTGCGACCCCATGAATCGCAGGCCAGGCCTCCCTGTCCAACACCAACTTCCGGAGTTCACTGAGACTCACGTCCATTGAGTCAGTGATGCCATCCAGCCATCTCATCCTCTGTAGTCCCCTTCTCCTCTTGCCTCCAAATCCCTCCCAGCATCAGAGTCTTTTCCAATGAGTCAACTCTTCACATGAGGTGGCCAAAGTACTGGAGTTTCAGCTTTAGCATCATTCCTTCCAAAGAAATCCCAAGGCTGATCTCCTTCCGAATGGACTGGTTGGATCTCCCTGCAGTCCAAGGGACTCTCAAGAGTCTTCTCCAACACCACAGTTCAAAAGCATCAATTCTTCGGCGCTCAGCCTTCTTCACAGTCCAACTCTCACATCCATACATGACTATGAGAAAAACCATAGCCTTGATTAGACTGACCTTTGTTGGCAAAGTAATGTCTCTGCTTTTGAATATGCTATCTAGGTTGGTCATAACTTTTCTTCCAAGGAGTAAGCCTCTTTTAATTTCATGGCTGCAGTCACCATCTTCACTGATTTTGGAGCCCAGAAAAATAAAGTCTGACACTGTTTCCACTGTTTCCCCATCTATTTCCCATGAAGTGATGGGACCGGATGCCATGATCTTCGTTTTCTGAATGTTGAGCTTTAAGCCAACTTTTTCACTCTCCACTTTCACTTTCATCAAGAGGCTTTTTAGTTCCTCTTCACTTTCTGCCATAAGGGTGGTGTCATCTGCATATCTGAGGTTATTGATATTTCTCCCAGCAATCTTGATTCCAGCTTGTGCTTCTTCCAGTCCAGCATTTCTCATGATGTATTCTGCATAGAAGTTAAATAAACAGGGTGACAATATACAGCCTTGACGTACTCCTTTTCCTATTAGGAACCTGTCTGTTGTTCCATGTCCAGTTCTAACTGTTGTTTCCTGACCTGCATACAAATTTCTCAAGAGGCAGATCAGGTGGTCTTGTATTCCCATCTCTTTCAGAATTTCCCACGGTTTATTGTGATCCACACAGTCAAAGGCTTTGGCATAGTCAATAAAGCAGAAATAGATGTTTTTCTGGAACTCTCTCGCTTTTTCGATGATCCAGTGGATGTTGGCAATTTGATCTCTGGTTCCTCTGCCTTTTCTAAAACCAGCTTGAACATCAGGAAGTTCACGGTTCCCATATTGCTGAAGCCTGGCTTGGAGAATTTTGAGCATTACTTTACTAGTGTGTGAGATGAGTGCAATAGTGCGGTAGTTTGAGCATTCTTTGGCATTTCTTTCTTTGGGATTGGAATGAAAACTGACCTTTTCCAGTCCTGTGGCCACTGCTGAGTTTTCCAAATTTGCTGGCATATTGAGTGCAGCACTTTCACAGCATCATCTTTCAGGATTTGAAATAGCTCAACTGGAATTCCATCACCTCCACTACTTCATGGCATATAGATGGGGAAACAGTGGACACAGTGGCTGACTTTATTTTTCTGGGCTCTAAAATCATTGCAGATGGTGACTGAAGCCATGAAATTAAAAGACGCTTGCTCCTTGGAAGGAAAGTTATGACCAACCTAGACAGCATATTAAAAACCAGAGGTCCATCTAGTCAAGGCTATGGTTTTTCCAGTGGTCATGTATTCCTGTGAGAGTTGGACTATAAAGAAGGCTGAGAGCTGAAGAGTTGATGCTTTTGAACTGTGGTGTTGGAGAAGACTCTTGAGAGTCCCTTGGACTACAAGGAGATCCAACCATTCCGTCCTAAAGGAGATCAGTCCGGGATGTTCATTGGAAGGACTGATGTTGAAACTGAAACTCCAATACTTTGGCCACCTGATGCGAAGAGCTGACTGTTTTGGAAAAGACCCTGATGTTGGGAAAGATTGAGAGCAGGAGGAGAATGGAAGACAGAGAATGAGATGGTTGGATGGCATCACCGACTCAATGGCCATGAGTTTGGGTGGGCTCTGGGAGCTGGTGTTGGACAGGGAAGACTGGCATGCTGCAGCTCATGGATTCTCAAAGAGTCAGATGTGACTAGCGACGGAAGTGAACTGATAATTGTTATATCTTCTTGAATTGATTGCTTGATCATTATGCTGTGTTCTTCTTTGACTCTTGTAATGGTCTTTATTTGAATGTCTTTTTTGTCTGATGTGAGTATTATTTTCTTTTGATAGTCCATTTGTGTGAAATATGTTTTTCCAGTTCCTCACTTTCAGTCTGCATGTGTCCCCATGTCTGAAGTGAGTCTCTTCTAGACAACATATATGGAGGTCTTGTTTTTGTTTCTATTTTATCTGTCTGTGTCTTTTGGTTGTGGTGTTGAATCCATTTACATTTAAGGTAATTATTGATATGGATGATCTTATTATGATTTACTTTATTAATTTGGATTTATTTCTGTAGGTCTTCTTTCTTTTCTTTGTGTTTCCTGTCTGGGGAAGTTCCTTTAGCATGTGTTGTAGAGCTGGTTTGGTGGTGCTGAATTATCTTAACTTTTGATTATTGGTAATGCTTTTGATTTCTTGGTCGAATTTGCATAAGATCCTTGCTTGATAGAGTAATCTTGTTTGTAGTTTTTTTTTTTTTCCCCCCTTGCATCATTTTAATGATATCCTCCCACTCTCTTCCAGTCTGCAGAGTTTCTGCTGAAAGATCAGAATTTTTCTGATTTCATTATAAGTTTTTTGTTGCTTATTCCTTGCTGATTTTAATATTTTTCCATTGTGTTGGATTTTTGTTAGTTTGACTAATAAGTTTGGGGATGTTTCTCTTTTGGTCTATTTCTGTATGGGACTTTCTGGATTTCCTAGACTGGGTGTCTATTTCCTTTCCCATGTCAGTGAAGTTTTTTTTTTTTTTTTTTAATATAATCTCCTCAAACATTTTCTCATATCCTTTCTTTTTTTCTTCTTTTTCTAGGATTCTTACAGTTCAAATGTTGGTGTGCTTAATGTTGTCCAGAGTTCTCCAAAACTGTTGTCATTTCTTTTCATTCTTTTTTCTTCATTCTGCTCTGCTTCAGTTATTTCCACCATTCTTTCTTCCAGGTCATTTATCTGTTCTTCTGCCTCAGTTATTCTGCTATTGGGTCCCTCTAGTGTATTTTTTTATTTCAGTTTTAATATTGTTGATTGTTTGTTCTTTATTCTCTGTCTTTGTTAAATATTTCTTGTATCTTATCAACCTGTGCCTCCATTCTATTTATCTGTTGTTGTTGTTTAGTCACTATGTCATGTCTGACTTTTTGCAACCCCGTACACTGCAGCATGCCAGACTCCTCTTCTCCACTATCCTGGAGTTTGCTCATATTCATGTTCATTGAGTTGGTGATGCTATCTAATTATCTCATCCTCTGCAGTCTCCTACTTCTTTTGCCTTCAATATTTCCCAGCATCAGAGTCTTTTCCAATGAGTCATCTGTTCTCATCAGGTGGCCAAATATTGGAACTTCAGCTTTAGCATCAGTATTTCCAATGAATACTCAGGGTTGATTTCCTTTAGGATTGACTGAATTGATGTCCTAGCTGTCCATGGGACTCTCAAGAGTCTTTGCTAATGCCTCCAATTTATTTCTGAGGTTTCATTTTACCTTTACTATCATTACTCCTAATTCTTTTTCAAGTAGACTACCTAATTTCCTTTTGATTTGTTTGGTCTGATGAGCTTTTACCATGTTCCTTCATCTGCTGCGTGTTTATCTGTATTTTCTTTTTGTTTAATTTACTGCATTTGGGGTCACCTTTCCATTGGCTGCCAGGTCATATTTCCTTTTACTTATTGAGTCTTCCCCCAGTGTGTGGGATTGGAACAGTGCCTAAGAAGGTTTCCTGGTAGGATGACTGATGCCTACGTTCTGGTGCATGTAGCAAGATCTTGTCTCTAAAAGGCAGTGCCACAGTCAGTGATGTGTTATACAGTGACTATGAACTTGGTATAACTTTGGGCACCCTGTCTGATAATGGAGAGAGTTGTGTTCCTGTTTTGTTAGTTGCAGGATACATGAGGTGTCCTGCACTGTAACTTGCTGGCTTTTGGGTGGTGCCAGGTCTTAGTGTTGAGATAGAGGCCCTTGGGAAAGCTCTCACTCTAGATTCATATTCTGTCAGGTTGGGAGTTCTCTTGTGGTCAACATCCTGAATTTAGGTGTCTGATCTCAGAGGTTCAGGTCTTAATCCTTTCTGGAGCACCAAGACTCCACAAGCCACAGAGCACAGTCAGGAAAAATAAGGAAACAAGGAAAAATTCAAACAAACATACAAACCAGAAAAGAACAGCTAGGAAAAAGACCCTAAGACAAATGTTAAAGCAACATTAATTAGATGGAAATGCACAATGTCACAATTCCAAAAAGAGAGGTATCAAAAAAGATGAGAGCATTCAAATCAGTAAACAGATCCATAAATGAAACAAACACTAAAAACTAGAGCAGCAAAAATACAAAATGAAAACATGGAAAAATGCTATATAATGAAAAAGTATTGTGGAAATAGGGAAAATGAATTTATTTAAAAATAAAAACATTTAAAAAGGAAAGAGTAAGTAAAAAATAAAAATTAAAGGATTAATAAAAATGAAAAACAATAGAGCAAAATGAAAAAGAAAAAGCACAAAAATATGTAGAGAGACAGTGGTAGTAAAAATTATACTTTCCTGTGATGTCAGTTGTCCTCGCCACACAGTGAACACCAGCCAATCTACCTACTCAGAAAGTCCTCCATGATTTCTAGGGAGACCTCTGGACCTGCTGTGGGCACTGTTAGGTCTGCTTTGACTCAGATCTGGCCTTACTCTAGTTTTTACCTGCTTCCAAAGTCTACTGTTGTCCCCAAACTCCATAGTCTCAAGCTAATTGTAGTGATTTAACCTGCTGCACCTGCCACTTCAGGAGTGAATTATTTTCCTCTTTGGCCACACAGAGTCTTATGCTCTGCTTTGGTTTTGGCCCTTGTCACGGTCTTCGTAGACCAGAACCTGGGGACTGGAGTCAATGAGAAGTACACAGGGACCCAAGTCTCGAGTGAAACAAGGGTACTATATTTGCAGAAACGCATGCTTATACATCTTCAATAAAATGATTACTCAGCCATTAAAAAGAATGAAATTCCACCAGTTGCAACAAAAGGGATAGTCTTTTAAGTAAAAGGTCACTGAAGGGAGTCACTGAAGGGAATCCAAGCAGGTGCTCTTTCCCGTAATCTCAGTCCTGAGAACTGTGTGCAGCTCTGCTCATTTCTGTTTTCCAGGAACTGATAAGGAACAGAGAGTCCTTGAGAAATGGCACACAAAGGAAGAAAAGATACTGGATCTCTTAAAGTTGAACATCCCCTGACAGGCCCTGCCTCTGCCTGTAGGCTGCCCTCTGACATGTTTCCCGCCCAGACAAGAGGGGATAAAGACAGACTCATTTTCTCAGTCAGGCTGGAGAAAGAGAGGGGTACGGCAGACACAATTGGGGTGTGTGTGGGGTGGCTGTGGCAGCAGATACCTGCCAAAAGTTGCTACAGTTTGCGGTGTGTCATTCACTCTTCCAGAGGAATTGGCCCTAGGTCATGGGCCCCTTTGAAGAGCCAAGCTGCATAGGCTCCCAGGAAGTTGTGGGTAGTGACCTCTACTTGCTCACAGCTTGGCAGCCACTGTAGTGACCATCATGCCAACTTCTGGGGTCTCAGACCACAACCCCTTCTTGCCTTTCACCCCTAGCACTTGTGACAGCCTTGGTTGTGGCAAGTCAATGAATATGCCCACCTCTGAGTTTGCAGGCTGCAGCTGGCTAGTCCCACCTATGGCACTCTCGAAGGCAGGGTTCTGTGTCCTGCAAGCATATGGAGTTAGAGTGTCCCTGGGACAATGATCTCTGTCAGGCCCAGGCTTTTCCCTGGACTCCCTTATCTGTGTCTGTACCAGCCCTCTAAGAGTATCTTCATGGTAGTTAACCCCAGTCTTCTCCCTGGTGTCCAATCAGTTCAGTTCAGTTCAATCACTCAGTCGTGTCCGACTCTTTGCAACCCCATGAATCATAGCACGCCAGGCCTCCCTGTCCATCACCAACTGCCGGAGTTCACTCAGACTCACATCCATCGAGTCAGTGATGCCATCTACCATCTCATCCTCTGTCATCCCCTTCTCCTTCTGCCCCCAATCCCTCCCAGCATCAGAGTCTTTTCCAATGAGTCACCTCTTCACATGAGGTGGTCAAAGTACCGGAGCTTCAGCTTTAGCAACATTCCTTCCAAAGAAATCCCAGGGCTGATCTCCTTCAGAATGGACTGGTTGGATCTCCTTGCAGTCCAAGGGACTCTCAAGAGTCTTCTCCAACACCACAGTTCAAAAGCATCAATTCTTTGGCGCTCAGCTTTCTTCACAGTCCAACTCTCACATCCATACATGACCACTGGAAAAACCATAGCCTTGACTAGACGGACCTTTGTTGGCCAAGTAATGTCTCTGCTTTTGAATATGCTATCTAGGTTGGACATAACTTTCCTTCCAAGGAGTAAGCGTCTTTTAATTTCATGGCTGCAGTCACCATGTGCAGTGATTTTGGAGCCCAAGAAAATAAAGTCTGTCACTATTTCCATTGTTTCTCCATCTACTTGCCATGAAGTGATGGAATTGGATGCCAGGATCTTCACTTTTTGAATGTTTAGTTTTAAGCCAACTTTTTTCCTCTCCTCTTTCATTTTCATAGAGAGGCCTTTTAGTTCCTCTTCACTTTCTGCCATAAGGGGGGGTGTCATCTGCATAGCTGAGGTTATTGATATTTTTCCTGGCAATCTTGATTCCAGCTTGTGTTTCTTCCAGCCCAGCATTTCTCATGATGTACTCTGCATAGAAGTTAAATAAGCACGGTGACAATATACAGCCTTGACGTACTCCTTTTCCTATTTGGAACCAGTCTTTTGTTCCATGTCCAGTTCTAACTGTTGCTTCCTGACCTGCATACAGATTTCTCAGGAGGCAGGTCAGGTGGTCTGATATTCCCATCTCTTGAAGAATTTCCCACAGTTTATTGTGATCCACACAGTCAAAGTCTTTGGCAGTCAATAAAGCAGAAATAGATGTTTTTCTGGAACTCTCTTACTTTTTCTATGATCCAGCGGTTGTTGACAATTTGATCTCTAGTTCCTCTGCCTTTTCTAGAACCAGCTTGAACATCAGGAAGTTCACGGTTCACATATTGCTGAAGCCTGGCTTGGAGAATTTTGAGCATCAGCACCCACCCTCCACTCACTGAAGCTGGTGTGCAAACAGTGTCTTGGCTGGGAAGTGCTGATCAGCAATGATCTTTGTGCTGATTTTTTTCTGTCTTGTCTTCCAACACCTGTTACTGCATTCCCCTCTGTGATGCCAAAGCTCCCCTCTGACCCTGCCTGTGAGGGGGTTTCCAAGTGTGCAAGAACTTTTCCTCCTTTGCAACTCCCTTCTGAAGGTGCAGGACCCATCCCATTTCCTTTGTCTCTCTTATTGCTTTATTTGGATATTATCTTGCCTTTTTGTAAGCCTGAAGTCTTTT
Organism: Bubalus kerabau; assembly: GCF_029407905.1. NCBI lineage: Eukaryota > Metazoa > Chordata > Mammalia > Artiodactyla > Bovidae > Bubalus > Bubalus kerabau. The sequence continues at coordinate 110,704,711 of NC_073647.1, forward strand.
GTCAGTATTCAGTAGGTATTATGTAGAAGTTGCTCCACTTACAACTGTTTTTTTTTTTTTTTTATTCATTTGTGGGGAGAAAGATGATCATGTCTTACACCTCTGCCATCTTCAACCCCTCTCTATACCTGGTAGTTTTCCTTTCTTAATCTCTTTCTCTTAATTTGCCTTATCTTACTTCTCTCCATACTGGAAACCACCAGTATGTCCATAGTTCTGTGAATTAGTTTATATTTTGTTATTTTCGTTTAATTCTTAGATCCCACAGGCTTCCCTAGTGGCTTAGTTAGTGAAGAATCTGCCTGCAGTGCAGGAGACCTGGGTTCAGTCCCTGGGTCAGGAAGATCACCTGGAGAAGGGAATGTCTACCCACTCCAGTATTCTTGCCTGGAGAATCCCATGGACAGAGTAGCCTGATGGGTTACAGTCTATGTGTTCACAAAGAGTCAGACATGACTGAGCGAATTCACTTCACTAATTGGTTATTAACAGTAAATCAAAAGAATGTCTTGAGGTTGTAAAGGTCTTACCAGACTCACTGTCACAATTTCTATTTTAAGATAACAGGATTAGAACTACTAATGGAAATATCTTACCTCACCAACTCCCACAACATACACTTTAACATAACAGTATTAGAACTAAGAATAGAAAGCTATTACCAGACCCACTCCCACAACATACACTTTAAGATGACAGGCTTAGTCAGGAGGTTCTTAAGAAGGAGAAACATGTCCTCCAGCAGGATACATTGATATTATATAATCACTGGTACAAAGTTCAAGGAAAAAAAAAATCCTTGAGCAAGATGAGTTGTTTTGTTGTGCAATCATTAGCTGTGGGCTTAAAGAAAAAAAAAAAAATTATGTGACTACGATGAAGGAATGTAGAAACAAAAACCTGTCCTTTTCTCCACCTCAAGAGCCCCAGACCTCTTTGTCTTCCTCAGGGACCCTGGAGTTCTTATCAACCTACCTAAGAATTAGCTCTCTCATGCCCCCTACCTTTTAATTTAGGAGAATTATGTTGTCAAGGGAAAGGGGTAGCATTTTCATTCAATAACTATTTCCTTCTTGGATGGGGCACTGTCCCTAAATTATTGAGACAACATATTATCCTAACCCTCATACTGAGGGTTTCTGATCCAGGGGCCCATAGTAATAGTTGGAGGAGGTTGTGGCACTCATAGGACCTTGGACAATCATTTGTAACTTAAAAACTTTTAGACGGTTAGAAACAAATCTTGTTATACAGTTACAGATATAAGGCAAAATGGTCACTAAACCAAGTTAAAACATAATCAAAATTAAAAGTTACATTATGTCCATAGTTACATCAGTCCATCTTAGGATTGTTTGATGTCATCAGATCAAGAAGAGGCATCACATGTGGTTGTTGTCAATGAAGGTAGTCATAGAATTGGAGAAAGTCCTTTTTGTGAAGCAGAGAAACCCACCATGTAAAGGCTTCAACTGATGAAAAGGGGAGCTTTATGCAGACTCAGCAATATACCGATTGTGAAGGCTGGGTCAGGGGTCACCTCTTGGAGTTCTTGTAATGTCTGTTGAAAGGCTGAAAGCTGAGTCACATACTTAATTATAAACTTTCAGGATCTATGACAATATCTGTGCACAAAAATGGTCTGCCATAGAGGCATTCCTTTCTTCTTAGGGGCAGTTAGAGCCCTCACTAAAGCTATCGGTAAAATAATAAGCCAACTGTCATCATGTTTCCTGAGTTAGCTTACCCAGATGCCTCTTAATAATGTCATTAACCTTTTCAAATTTTCCTGAAGATTGGGGTCTACAGGAACAGTGTAAGTGATATTCTATTCTTAGATTTTTTACACCCCTTGAGTTACAGCAGCTTTAAAGGTGGAGTCATTGTCCCTCTGAACTTTAGAGTTTAAGATTTCACTCATATCATGAGAAGTCAGTACAGTAAGATTTCACCCATTAGTAAACTTAAGAGCATCAAGCACTAGCAAAGCAATAGAAGCTACAGGTTTTGGTGAGGCCCTCAGGGTTGTGTCATCACTTCCAAGGCCATACCTTTTCTTTCAGTAGCAAACAGATTAAACTCTGACCTTGTGGGCAAGTTTAAAGCAGGAGCTTGTAAGAGAACTTGAAGAGTCTTAAAAGACTTTTGAGTCTCTGGAGACGAAACCAGATTGTCCTATTTGGTCTGTTGAGTTTCAGCTATAAGTTTAAATACAGACCAGGCAAGTTTCCCATAACCCAGAATCCAAATGTGGCAATAGCCTGTAATGCCTAAGAATCCTCTCAATTGTCTCAAGGTCCTAGGTAGTGGATTATTTAGTACAGGTTTAATTCTAGAAAGCATCTTTCAAATCAATGGCTGAAAAATATTTGGCTCATTCAGGAATTTCAGGCAATACAGTATAAGGATTAGGCACCATAGGATGTACAGGAACCACATCTTCATTTATTATTCATAAATCTTGAACTGGTATCCATTTATCATTGGACTTTATTACACAAAAAATAGAAGTGTTGTATGGACTATAATAGGGAATTCATAGCCCTTGTTCCTTTAAATTTTCAGTGATGAGTTTTAGCTCTTCCTTAACCTCAGGCTTTAGTGGATACTGCTTTTGATGTGGAAATAGGTGAGTGTCTTTGAGCTTGATAGTGGCAGGGGCTTGACCCGCAGTTTTTCTGTCAGGCCACACTCTAGGATACACATTTTTTTTTTTAATGAAAAAAGTGTGTTCCATATTCATTAAAAAAAAAAAAAAAAAAAAAAAAAGGAGGCCTGGACCTTGCTCAGTGTATCCCTTCCCAGAAGGTGTGAGGGAAACTCTTGCGCAATTAGAAACTTGTGAGAAAATAGCACAGAGTCCCAGTTGTAGCTTAAAGGATGACTGAAACAACAGTGTTTGGCTCATCCAGATAGCCCCATGATGGTAGTGGATTGGGAGGAAAGTGATCCATTCAGTTCAGTTCAGTCCAGTCTCTCAGTCATGTCCGACTTTTTGTGACCCCATGAATCGCAGCACGCCAGGCCTCCCTGTCCATCACCATTTCACAGAGTTCACTCAAACTCACGTCCATCCAGCCATCTCATCCTCTGTTGTCCCCTTTTCCTCCTGCCCCCAATCCCTCCCAGCATCAGAGTCTTTTCCAAAGAGTCAACTCTTTGCATGAGGTGGCCAAAGTACTGGAGTTTCAGCTTTAGCATCATTCCTTCCAAAGAACACCCAGGGCTGATCTCCTTTAGAATGGACTGGTTGGATCTCCTTGCAGTCCAAGGGACTCTCAAGAGTCTTCTCCAACACCACAGTTCAAAAGCATCAATTCTTCGTTGCTCAGCTTTCTTCACAGTCCAACTCTCACATCCACACATGACCACTGGAAAAACCATAGCGTTAACTTGACGGACCTTTGTTGGCAAAGTAATGTCTCTGCTTTTCAATATGCTATCTAGGTTGGTCATAACTTTTCTTCCAAGTAGTAAGTGTCTTTTAATTTCATGGCTGCAGAAAGCTCTTAAAGAGATGGAACTACCAGACCATCTTACCTGTCTCCTGAGAAAACTGTATGTGGGTCAAGAAGCAACATTTAGAACCCTATATGGAGCAACTGAAATATCAAGAAATATCAATAACCTCAGATAAGCAAATGATACCATCCTTATGGCAGAAAGCAAAGAAGAACTAAAGAGCCTCTCTATGAAAATGAAAGAGGAGAGGGAAAAAGTTGGCTTAAAACTGAACATTCAAAAAGTTGAAGATCCTAGCATCCAATCCCATAACTTCATGGCAAGTAGATGGATAAACAATGGAAATAGTGACAGACTTTATTTTCTTGGGCTCCAAAATCACTGAAGATGGTGACTGCAGTCATGAAATCAAAAGATGCTTGCTCCTTGGAAGAAAAGCTATGACAAATCTAGACAGTACATAAAAAGCAGAGACATTACTTTGTTGACAAAAGTCCATCTAGTCAAAGCTATGATTTTTCCAGTAGTCATGTATGGGTGTGAGAGTTAGACTATAAACAAAGCTGAACCCTGAAGAATTGATGATTTTGAACTGTGGCTTTGGAGAAGACTCTTGAGAGTCCCTTGGACTGCAAGGAGATCAAACCAGTCAGTTCTAAAAGAAATCAATCCTAAGTATTCATTGGAAAGACTGATGTTGAAGCAAAACTCCAATACTTTGGCCACCTGATGTGAAGAACTGACTCATTGGAAAAGATCCTGATTCAGGGAAAGATTGAAGACAGGAAGAGAAGGGGATGACAGAGGATGAGATGGTTGGATGGCATCAGTGACTCAATGGGCATGAGTTTGAGCAAGCTCTGGGAGTTGGTGATGTACAGGAAAGTCTGGCATGCTACAGTCCATGAGGTCTTAAAGAGTCAGACACGACTGAGCGACTGAACTGAACTGACTGATGGAGCAACTGACTGGTTCAGGATTGAGAAAGGAATACAACAGGGCTGTCTGTTGTCATGCTACTTATTTTACTTATATGCTGAGCACATCATAAGAAATGCCAGGATGCATGAGTTAGAAGCTGGAATCAAGATAGGCAGGAGAAACATCAACAACATTAGATATGGGGATGATACTGCCCTAATGGCAGAAAGCAAAGAGGAACTAAAGAGCCTCTTTATGAGGGTGAAGAAGGAGAGTGAAAAAAAAAAAAAAAAAAAGCTTAAACTGAATATTGATTCTTGTTGACATATGACAGAAAACTACATATTTCTGTAAGGCAAATACCCTTCAATAAAAAAAAATGGGAAAAAAAGACTAAGATCATGGCATGTGATTACTCCTCATTACTCCATGGAAAATAGAAAGAGAAAAGGTGGAAACACTGGCAGATTTCTTCCTCTTGGGTTCTAAAATTACAGCAGATGAAATTAGAAGATGATTGTTTCTTGTCAGGAAAGCTATGACAAACCTAGACAATGTGTTGAAAACCAGAGTCATCACTATGCTGACAAAGGTCCCTATAGTCAAGGCTATGGTCTTCCCAGGAGTCACGTACAGCCATGAGAACATGACCATAAAGAAGGCAGAGTGCTGAAAAATTGATGCCTTTGAACTGTGGTGCTGGAGAAGACTCGTGAGAGTCCCTTGGACAGTGAAGAGATCAAAACAGTCAATCCTAAAGGAAATCAAGCCTGATACTCTTTGGAAGGACTGATGCTGAAGCTCCTTCACCTGTTCAAAACAGCTGTTTTGTTGGAAGAGTCCCTGACTCTAGGAATGATTGAGGGCAGAAGGAGAAAAGGGCATCAGAGGATGAGTTGGCTGAATAGCATGGTTGATGCAATGGACATGAACTTGGGCAAACTCCATTAGATGATGAGGAACAGGGAGGCCTGGCATGCTGTAGTCCATGGCATCACAAAGAGATATGACTGGGCAACTGAACAACAACAATAATCAATTAGATCCAACTGAGAAATTGTGCTGTTCAGTTCAACTATATCCTTACTGATTTTCTGAAGGCTGGAACTATAAATTATTGATATAAGGTGTTTAAGTCTCAATGAGTAACTGTGCAGTGCTGGAGTGGCAGCTGCAGGGCCCTGGAGAGGCAAGCGATGCTGGAGCAGCAAGTGGTGGCTGCTCAGTGCTGGAGCGGCTCAGAGGAGATACCCCACTGAGGCAAGGAGCAGTGGCTGCACTTTGCTGGAGCAGCCATGAAGAGATAGCCCATGTCAAGGTAAGAGAAACACCAGTCAGACAGTAGGCACCAAGAGAGGAAATCAGAGGGCAGACAGACTGAAACCACAATCACAGAAAACTAACCAATCTAATCACATGGACTACAGCCTAGTCTAACTCAATGAAACTAAGCCATGCCATGTAGGGCCACCAAAGAGAGATGGGTCATGGTGGAGAGTTCTGACAAAATGTGGTCCACTGGAGAAGGGAATGGCAAGCCACTTAAGCATTCTTGCCTTGAGAACCTCATGAACAGCATGAAAAGGCAAAATTATAGGATACTGAAAGAGAAACAGTATGAAAAGGCAAAAAGATAGGACACTTAAACATGAATTACCCAGGTTAATAGGTGCCAATAGGATACTGGAGATTGGTGGAGAAATAACTCTAGAAAGAATGAAGAGATGGAGTCAAAGCAAAAACAACAACTAGTTGTGGATGTGACTGGAGATAAAAGCAATATCCGATGCAGTAAAGAGCAATACTGCATAGGAACCTGGAATGTAAGGTCCATGAATCAAGGCAAATTGGAAGTGGTCAAACAGGAGATGGCAAGAGTGAACGTCAACATTTTAGGAATCAGTGAACTTTAAAATGGACCAGAATGGGTGAATTTAACTCAGATGACCATTAAATCTACTACTGTGGGCAAGAATCCCTTAGAAGAAATGGAGTAGCCTCATAGTAAACAAAAGAGTCCGAAATGCAGTGCTTGGAGGCAATCTCAAAAATGACAGAAAGATCTTGGTTTGTTTCCAAGGCAAACCATTCAATATCACAGTAATCCAAGTCTATGTCCCAAGCAGTAATGCTGAAGAAGCTGAAGTTAAATGGTTCTATGAAGACCTACAAGACCTACTAGAATGAACACCCAAAAAAGATGTCCTTTTCATTATAGGGGACTGGAATGAAAAAATTGGAATTCAAGAAACACCTGGAGTAACAGGCATATTTGGCCTTGGATTACAGAATGAAGCAGGGTAAAGGCTAATAGAGTTTTGCCAAGAGAACACACTAGTCATAGCAAACACCGTCTTCCAACAAAACAAGAGAAGACTCTACACATGGACATCACCAGATGGTCAACATTGAAATCAGATTGATTATATTCTTTGCAGCCAAAGATGGAGAAGCTCTATACAGTCAGCAAAAAAAAACAAACAAACAAACAAAAAAAACAAGACCAGGAGCTGACGGTGACTCAGATAATGAAGTCCTTATTGCCAAATTCAGACTTAAATTGAAGAAAGTATTGAAAACCACTAGACCATTCAGGTATGACCTAAATCAAATCCCTTACAATTATAAAGTGTAAGTGAGAAATAGATAAAAGGGGCTAGATCTGATAGACAGAGTGCCTGATGAACTATAGACAGAGGTTCATAACACTGTACAGTAGACAGGGATCAAGACCATCCCTAAGAAAAAGAAGTGCAAAAAAAAAAAAAAAAAAAAAGGCTATCTGAGAAGGCCTTACAAATAGCTGTGAAAAGAAGAGAAGTGAGAATCAAAGGAGAAAAGGAAAGATATACCCACTTGAATGCAGAGTTGAAATAATAGCAAGGGGAGATAAGAAAGCCTTTGTCAGTGATCAATGCAAAGAAATAGAGGAAAGCAATAGAATGGGAAAGACTAGAGATCTCTTAAAGAAAATTAGAGATAACAAGGGAACATTTCATACAAAGATGGGCTCAATAAAGGACATAAGTGGCACGGACCTAACAGAAGCAGAAGATATTAAGAAGCAGTGGCAGGAATACACAGAAGAACTGTACAAAAAAGATCTTCAAGAACCAAATAATCATGATGGTTTGATCACTCACCTAGAGCCAGACATCCTGGAATGTGAAGTCAAGTGGCCCTTAGGAAGCACCACTAAGAACATAGCTGGTGGACATGATGAAATTCCAGTTGAGCTATTCAAAACCTGAAAGATGATGCTGTGAAAGTGCTGCACTCAGTATTCCAGCAAATCTGGAAAACTCAGCAGTGGCCACAGGACTGGAAAAGGTCAGTTTTTATTCCAATCCCAAGGAAAGACAGTGGCAAAGAATGCTCAAACTACCACACAGTTTCATTCATCTCACACACTAGTTCACAATTCTCTAAGCCAGGCTTAAAACATATATGAACTGTGAACTTCCAGATGTTCAAGCTGGTTTTAGAAAAGGCAGAGGAACCAGAAATCAAATTGCCAACATCTGCTGGATCATCGAGAAAGCAAGAGAATTCCAGGAAAAAATATGTTTCTGCTTTATTGACTATGTCAAAGCCTTTGACTTTGTTGATCAAAATAAACTGTGGAACATTCTGAAAGAGATGGGAATACCAGACCACCTGACCTGCATCTTGAATAATCTGTATGCAGGTCAGGAAGCAACAGTTAGAACTGGACATGGAACAACAGACTGTTTCCAAATAGGAAAAGCAGTACGTCAAGGCTGTATATTGTCACCCTGGTTATTTAACTTCTATGCTGAGTACATCATGAGAAAGGCTGGGCTGGAGGAAGCACAAGCTGGAATCAAGATTGCTCGGAGAAATATCAATAACCTCAGATATGCAGATGACAGAACCCTTATGGCAGAAAGTGAAGAAGAATTAAAGAGCCTCTTGATGAAAGTGAAAGAGGAGAGTGAAAAAGTTGGCTTAAAGCTCAACATTCAGAAAACTAAGATCATGGCATCCGGTCCCATCACCTCATGGCAAATAGATGGGGAAACAGTGGAAACAGTGGCTGATTTTGGGCTCCAAAATCACTGCAGATGGTGACTGCAGTCATGAAATTAAAATTGCTTACTCCTTGGAAGAAAAGTTATGACCAACTTAGGCAGCATATTAAAAAAGCAGAGCCATTATTTTGCCAACAAAGGTCCTTCTAGTCAAGGCTATGGCTTATCCAGTGGTCATGTATGGATGTGAGAGTTGGAATATAAAGAAACCTGAGCACTGAAGAATTGATGCTTTTGAACTGTGGTGTTGGAGAAGACTTGAGAGTCCCTTGGACTGCAAGAAGATCCAACCAGTCCATCCTAAAGGAGATCAGTCCTGAGTGTTCATTGGAAGGACTGATGTTGAAACTGAAACTCCAATACTTTGGCCACCTGATGTGAAAAAGTGACACATTTGAAAAGACCCTGATGTTGGGAAGGGCAGTAGGAGAAGGGGACGACAGAGGATGAGATAGTTGGATGGCATCACTGACTCAATGGACATGAGTTTGAGTAAACTCTCGGAGTTGGTGATGGACAGGGAGGCCTGGCCTTCTGCAGTTCATGGAATCACACAGATTCAGACATACCTGAGCAACTGAACTGAACTGAACTGAACAATCCTAAGATGGACTGGTATAACACCATGTACCTTAAGTGTGGACATAATGTGACTTTTAATTTTGATTATGTTTTAACTTAGTTTAATGACTTTTTTGCCTTACATCTGCAACTGCATAATGGGTTTTTTTTTTTTTTTTCTAACCGTGTGAAAGCTTTTAGGTTACAAATGGTTGTCCAAACACTTATAAGTGTCACAGCCTCCTCCAACTATTACTTGTTGCTCCTGGATCAGAGACCCTCAATATAAGGATTAGTAGAGTATGTTACCTCAGCAATTTAGGGATAAAGCCCCTTCCCAGCAGGAAGTAGTCATGGAATGAAAACGCCACTCCGTTCCCATGGTAACATAATTCTAAAAGAAAACAGTTAATTATTAGCTTGGTTGATAAGAAGTCCAGGGCTCTCAAGAGGAGAAAAGGAGAAACAACTTTTCCTACACTCCTTAGTCTTAGACAAGTAAGATATTATTTTCTTTAAGCCCAGGGCTGATGACTACACAACAAAACAACTCATCTTAAACTCTGTACTAAGGATTATATAACAATAATGTATACTAATCATGTTATCTTGTGTGGGGGTGGGGTCTTGTAAGACCTTTCTATTGTTAGTTTAAATATTGTTAATTTAAGATGTATGTGGTAGGAGTGGGTCTGGTAAAAGTATATAAGGGTTCCTGATGCCTATGTCAGATGCTTTCTCTGTCCCTGTTTATATTTTAGTAAAACTCTGCTACACAAAAGCATTTGAGTAATCAAGTCTGGTCCCTGGTCCTGAAGCTAAATCTTCTTTTTCAGAGATCACAAATCTGACATCGTTCACCATAAGCTATCAATTCTTTTGATCCAAGAACATGTCCATCTGTTTGTATTATCTTCAATTTCTTTTTTTTTTTTAAGCATCTTAAAGTTTTCAGAATACAGGTTTTTGTCTTGTTACACAGGTTTAATCATCTATATTTTATTCCTTTTAATTGGGGTTGTTATTTAATGTCTCTTTATGATATTTCATTGTTAGGGTATAGAAATGCCACAGATTTCTGTATATTAATTTGCATTATAAAACTCTGCTGAATTTATCAATGAGCTCTGATTGTTTTCTGGTAGCAGCTTTTGGATTTTCTATGTACTAATATATTGTCATGTCAGCTACAAAAAGTGATAGTTTTATTTCACCTTAAAAATTTGGATTCATTTTATTTCTTTTTCCTCTCTGGTTTCCATGGCTAGGACTTTCAAAACTAAGTTAAGTAAAAGTAGTGAAAGTGGACATCCTTGTGACTTGTGTGAAGTTATATTGAAGTTTGATTTGTTTTTCTCTAATAATTGCAATTATCTAACAATTCTCTAATAATTAGTTGAGCATCTTTTAATTGACCTCTTGGCTATCTGTATGTCTTCTGTGTAGAAGTATCTATTTACACCTTCTGCACATTTTGGGAGGGATTGTTTGGGGCTTTTTATATTAAGCCTTATGAGTTTTTATAAATTTTGGAGATAAATGCTTTGTTGGTTGCATAATTTGCAAATAATTTCTCTCATTCTGAAGGCTGTCTTGTTTTCTTTTCCTCTACAAAAGTTTTTGAGGTTAATTTGATTCCATTTTTAATTTTTGTTTTTACTTCCATTACTCTAGGAAAAGATATTACTGTAATTTATTGCAAAGACAGTTATGCCTATGTTTTCTCCTATGAGTTTTATAGTATCCAGTCATACATTGAAGTCTTTAATACATTTTGAGTTTATTTCTGTGTATGGTGTTAAAGAATATTTCAATTTCTTTTTTCCCATGTAGTTGTCCATCATTCCTAGCAACATTTATTGGAGAGATTGTCTTTACTCCATTTTACAGTAATGTCTCCTCTGTCACAGATTAATTGATCGTAAGTATATGGGTTTATTTCTGGACTTTCTATTTTTGTGCCAGTACCATGCTGTTCTGATGACTGAAGCTTTGTAATATAGCCTGAATTCAGGGAACCTAATTTCTCCAGCTCCATTTTTCTTTCTCAAGATGACTAGTCCATGTCTTTCATGTCTATACAAATTTTAAGATTTTTTTTTCTAGTTCTGTAAAAAAAATGCCATTGGCAATTTGATAGGGATTGCATTGAATCTACAGATTGCCTTGGTTAGTCTGGTCATTTTGACAACATTGGTTCTTCCAATCCAAGAACATTGAATATCTTTCCATCTTTTTGTGTGATTTTCAATTTGTTTCATCAACATGTTATAGCTATCAAAGTACAGGTCTTTTGCCTCCTTATGTAAGTTTATTCATAGATATTGTATTCTTTTTGTTTCTACGGTAAATGTAAAAAAAAATGTGAAAAACTAATTTTTTATTGAAGGATAATTGATTTACATAATTTTGCTGTTTTCTGTCAAACCCCAACATGAATCAGCCATAGGTATATATATATATATATATATATATATATATATATATATATATATATCTCCTCACCGTTTTGAAGCTCCCTCCCATCTTGCTCCCCATCCCACTCCTCTAGGTTGATACATAGCCCCTGTTTGAGTTTCCTGAGCCATACAGCAAATTCCCACTGGCTATCTATTTCACATCTGGTAATGTAAGTTTTCATGTTTCTCTTTCCATACATCTCACCCTCTCCTCCCCTTGGGATTGTTATTGAATTTCTCTTTCTGATCTTTTTTGTTAGTGTATAGAAATGCAAAAGATTCCTGTGTATTGGGGCTTCCCTCATAGCTCAGTTGGTAAATCATCTGCCTGAAATGCAGGAGACCCAGTTTCCATTCCTGGATCAGGAAGATCCCCTGGAGAAGGAAATGGCAACCCACGCCAGTATTCTTGCCTGGAGAATCCCATGGACAGAGGAGGCTGACAAGTTACAGTCCATGGGATGACAGGAGTCAGACACAACTTAGCAACTAAACCACCACTTGTGTATTAATTTTTATCCTGAAACTTAACTGAATTTATTGATGAGCTTTAGTAGTTTTCTGGTAGCATCTTTAGGCTTTTCTATGTATAGTATCTTTTTATCTGCAAACAGTGGCATTTTTACTTTTTTTTCAAACATGGACTTCTTTTATTTCATTTTATTTTCTGATTACCATAGCTAGGACTTCCAAAACTATGTTGAATAAAGATGGCAAGAGTGGGGAATTCCCTTGAAGTCCAGTGGTTAGGACTCAGCAATTTAACTGAACCTAGATTCAATTCCTTGTTGGGGAAGTAAGATCCCTCAAGCCACACATTATGACCAATAAATAGTGGCAGGAGTGGCCATGCTCATCTTCGTCCTGATCTTAGAGAAAATTCTTCTAACTTTTCACCACTGAGTATACTGTTAGCTGTAGGTTTGTCATATGTGGCTTTTATTATGCTGAGTTATATTCCCTCTAAGCCCACATTCTGGACAGGCTCTTTATTTTTTTAATCATAATCAGGTATTGAATTTTTTCAAAAGCTTTTCTACATCTGTTGAAATGGCCATATTGTTATTATTCTTCAGTTTTTTTTAATATGATATATCACACTGATTGATTTGTAGATATGGAAAAATGATTATATCCCTGGGATAAATCCTTCTTGATCATGGCTTATGATTCTTCCTATGTATTGCTGGATTTGTTTTGTTAGTATTTTGTTGACAATTTGTGTGTCTATGCTCATCAGTGATATTGGCCTATAATTTTATTTTTGTTCTGGTATCTTTGTCTGATTTTGTGATCAGGGTGATGGTAACCTCATTGAGTTAAGGAGAGTTTCTTCCTCTGAGGTTTTTGGGAAGAGTTTCAGAATGATAGGTGTTAATTCTTTTCTAAATGTTTGATAGAATTTGCCTGGGAATTCATCTAATCATGGGATGTTTTTTTGTTGGTAGTTTTTGAACCACACTTTCAATTTCAGCACTTTTGATTTGTATTTTCATATTTGCATTTGTTTCCTGATTCAGTCTTGGGAGATTGCACATTTATAAAAATTGTCTATTTCTCCTTCATTGTCTATTTTATTGGCATATATTTGCTTGCTGTAGTTTATCATGAACTTTTGTATTTTTGTATTGTCTGCTGTAACTTTTCAGTTTTCATTTCTAATTTCATCAACCTTAGCCCACTTCCCTTTTTTCTTGATGAGTCTGGCTAAAGGTTTATAAATTTTGTTTAATTTTTCAAAGTCAGCTTTCTTTCCTTCTGTTAACTTTGTCTTTTGTTGTTCTCCTTTCTATACTAGCTTTATGTGTAAATTTATATTGTTTATTTGAGATTTTTCTTGTTTGCTGTGGTAAGATTTTATTGTTATAAACTACACTTTTATAACTGCCTTTGCTGGATCCCATAGGTTTGGGGTTGTCATGTTTTTATTTTAATTTGTTTATAAGTGGGTTTTTTTGTTTGTTTGTTTTGTTTTTCTCTTTGATTTCTTCAGTGATCCATTTAAGGAGCATATTGTTTATCCTCCATGTATGTGTGCTTTTACAGTCTTTTTCCTTTAGCTGGTTTCTAATCTCATAACATTGTGGTCAGGCATGTTTGATATGATATCAGTTTTCTTAAATATACTGAATCTTTCTTTGTGATCCAGCATGTGGTAAATCCCAACACTGCAGCTCTGGTGCCGCCATGGTTTCTCACTAGGAACTCTGCTGTGAAGTGCCCGGTGAAGGCCTCTGTCAGTGGTAGCTTGTGAGAAAGTAAAGCTCCATGAAGCACAAAGGAAAAGGTAAAAAGGTATATAATATCTGTTTAAAAGTCCAAGGAGCCATGGCTGCGCAGGCACAGGAGGGCCTAGAGGAACTATCCCACGTTGAAGGTCAGGAAGGGCGGTGGTGAGGAGATACCCCTTGTCCAAGGTAAGGAGCAATGGCTGCACTTTGCTGGAGCAGCCATGAAGAGACACCCCACACCCAAGGTAAGAGAAACCCAAGTAAAGCAGTAGGTGTTGCAAGAGGGCATCAGAAGGCAAACACACTGAAACCATACTCACAGAAAACTAGTCAATCTAATCACACTAGGACCACAGCCTTGTCTAGCTCAATGAAACTAAGCCATGCCCGTGGAGCAACCCAAGATGGGCGGGTCATGGTGGAGAGATCTGACAGAATGTGGTCCACTGGAGAAGGGAATGGCAAACCACTTCAGTATTCTTGCCTTGAGAACCTCATGAACAGCATGAAAAGGCAAAATTATAGGATACTGAAAGAGAAACTCCCCAGGATAGTAGGTGCCCAATATGCTACTGGAGATCAGTGGAGAAATAACTCCAGAAAGAATGAAGGGATGGAGCCAAAGCAAAAAGAACACCCAGCTGTGGATGTGACTGATGAGAGAAGCAAGGTCCGATGTTGTAAAGAGCAATATTGCATAGGAACCTGTAATGTCAGGTCTATGAATCAAGGCAAATTGGAAGTGGTCAAACAAGAAATGGCAAGAATGAATGTCGACATTCTAGGAATCAGCGAACTAAAATGGACTGGAATGGGTGAATTTAACTCAGATGACCATTATATCTACTACTGCGGGCAGGAATCCCTCAGAAGAAATGGAGTGGCCATCATGGTCAACAAAAGAGTCCGAAATGCAGTACTTGGATGCAATCTCAAAAACGACAGAATGATCTCTGTTCGTTTCCAAGGCAAACCATTCAATATCACAGTAATCCAAGTCTATGCCCCAACCAGTAATGCTGAAGAAGCTGAAGTGGAACGGTTCTATGAAGACCTACAAGACCTTTTAGAACTAACACCCAAAAAAGATGTCCTTTTCATTATAGAGAACTGGAATGCAAAAGTAGGAAGTCAAGAAACACCTGGAGTAACAGGCAAATTTGGCCTTGGAATACGGAATGAAGCAGGGCAAAGACTGACAGAGTTTTGCCCAGAAAACGCACTGGTCATAACAAACACCCTCTTCCAACAACACAAGAGAAGACTCTACACGTGGACATCACCAGATGGTCAACACCGAAATCAGATTGATTATATTCTTTGCAGCCAAGATGGAGAAGCTCTCTACAGTCAGCAAAAACAAGACCAGGAGCTGACTGTGGCTCAGATCATGAACTCCTTATTGCCAAATTCAGACTTAAATTGAAGAAAGTAGGGAAAACCACTAGACCATTCAGGTATGCCCTAAATCAACTCCCTTATGATTATACAGTGGAAGTGAGAACTAGATTTAAGGGCCAATAGATTTAAGGGCCTAGATCTGATAGATAGAGTGCCTTATGAACTATGGAATGAGGTTTGTGACATTGTACAGGAGTCAGGGATCAAGACCATTCCCATAGAAAAGAAATGCAAAAAAGCAAAATGGCTGCCTGGGGAGGACTTACAAATAGCTGTGAAAAGAAGAGAAACAAAAAGCAAAGGAGAAAAGGCAAGATACAAACATCTGAATGCAGAGTTCCAAAGAATAGCAAGAAGAGATAAGAAAGCCTTCTTCAGCGATTAATGCAAATAAATAGAGGAAAACAACAGAATGGGAAAGACTAGAGATCTCTTCAAGAAAATCAGAGATACCAAAGGAACATTTCATGCAAAGATGAGCTTGATAAAGGACAGAAATGGTAGGGACCTAACAGAAGCAGAAGATATTAAGAAGAGATGGCAAGAATACACAGAAGAACTGTACAAAAAAGATCTTCACGACCCAGATAATCACGATGGTGTGATCACTGATCTAGAGCTAGACGTCCTGGAATGTGAAGTCAAATGGGCCTTAGAAAGCATCACTACGAACAAAGCTAGTGGAGGTGATGGAATTCCAGTTGAGCTATTCCAAATCCTAAAAGATGATGCTGTGAAAGTGCTGCACTCAATATGCCAGCAAATTTGGAAAACTCAGCAGTGGCCACA
Source organism: Bubalus kerabau (assembly GCF_029407905.1). Classification (NCBI taxonomy): domain Eukaryota; kingdom Metazoa; phylum Chordata; class Mammalia; order Artiodactyla; family Bovidae; genus Bubalus; species Bubalus kerabau. The sequence continues at coordinate 110,720,587 of NC_073647.1, forward strand.
GGACTGGAAAAGGTCAGTTTTCATTCCAATCCCAAAGAAAGGCAATGACAAAGAATGCTCAAACTACTGCACACTTGCACTCATCTCACACACTAGTAAAGTAATGCTCAAAATTCTCCAAGCCAGGCTTCAGCAATATGTGAACCGTGAACTTCCTGATGTTCAAGCTGGTTTTAGAAAAGGCAGAGGAACCAGAGATCAAAGTGCCAACATGCGCTGGATCATCGAAAAAGCCAGAGAGTTCCAGAAAAACATCTATTTCTGCTTTATTGACTATGCCAACGCCTTTGAGTGTGTCGATCACAATAACCTGTGGAAAATTCTTCAAGAGATGGGAATACCAGACCACCTGACTTGCCTCTTGAGAAATTTGTATGCAGGTCAGGAAGCAACAGTTAGAACTGGACATGGAACAACGGACTGGTTCCAAATAGGAAAAGGAGTTCATCAAGGCTGTATATTGTCACCCTGTTTATTTAACTTCTATGCAGAGTACATCATGAGAAACGCTGGACTGGAAGAAACACAAGCTGGAATCAAGATTGCCGGGAGAAATATCAATAACCTCAGATATGCAGATGACACCACCCTTATGGCAGAAAGTGAAGAGGAACTCAAAAGCCTTTTGAGGAAAGTGAAAGCGGAGAGTGAAAAAGTTGGCTTAAAGCTCAACATTCAGAAAACGAAGATCATGGCATCTGGTCCCACCACTTCATGGGAAATAGATGGGGAAACAGTGGAAACAGTGTCAGACTTTATTTTGCTGGGCTCCAAAATCACTGCAGATGGTGACTGCAGCCATGAAATTAAAAGACGCTTACTCCTTGGAAGCAAAGTTATGACCAACCTAGATAGCATATTAAAAAGCAGAGACATTACTTTGCCAACAAAGGTCCATCTAGTCAAGGCTATGGTTTTTCCTGTGGTCATGTATGGATGTGAGAGTTGGACTGTGAAGAAGGTTGAGCGCCAAAGAATTGATGCTATTGAACTATGGTGTTGGAGAAGACTCTTGAGAGTCCCTTGGACTGCAAGGAGATCCAACCAGTCCATTCTGAAGGAGATCAGCCCTGGGATTTCTTTGGAAGGAATGATGCTAAAGCTGAAACTCCAGTACTTTGGCCACCTCATGCGAAGAGTTGACTCATTTTAAAAGTCTCTGATGCTGGGAGGGATTGGGGGCAGGAGGAGAAGGGGACGACAGAGGATGAGATGGCTGGATGGCATCAGTGACTCGATGGACTTGAGTCTGAGTGAACTCCGGGAGTTGGTGATGGATAGGGAGGCCTGGCGTGCTGTGATTCATGGTGTTGCAAAGATTCGGACACGGCTGAGCGACTGATCTGATCTAATGTGGTAAGTCCTAGAGAATGTTCCATGTGAACTTTAGAAGAATGTTTATTGTGCTGCTTTTAAATGGAATGATGTGCAAATATCAATTATGTCCTTCTGGTCTAATGTGATTTTTTTTTTTTTGGTTGTGCTGGGTCTGCATTGCTTCATATGGGCTTTCTCTGGTTGCAGAGAGCACTTGCTCCTCTCTAGTCATGGTGGTATACAGGCTTGTCATTGCAGTGGCTTCTCTTATTTCAGAGCAGAGGCTCTAGGTGTATGGACTTCAGTAGTTTCAGCACACGGGCTCAGTAGTTGTGGTTCATGGGCCCAAGAGGGTGCAGGCTTCAATGTGTGGTGCACGAGGTCAATAGTTGTGGCTCATGGGCTTAGTAGTTGTAGTGAATGGGCTTAGTTGCTCCACGTCATGTGGAATCTTCACTCACCAGGGATTGAACCCATGTTCCCTGCATTTGCAGGTGGATTCTCATCCATTGTACCAATAGGATGTCCCTAACCTGCCGTTTGAGGCCTGTGACTCCTTGTTGGTCTTCTGTTTGCATGATCTGTCCTTTGATGTAAGTGGGGGTGTTAAAGTTCCCCACTATTATTGTGTAACTGTTGATTTTTCCCTCCATGATTGTTGGTATTTCCCTTATGTATTGAGGTGCTCCTATGTTGGGCTCATATGTATTTACAATTGTTATAGCTCCTTCTTGGATTGATCCCTCAATCATTATGTTAGTGTCCTTCCTTATCTCTTGTAAGAGTCTTCGTCTTAAAGTCTATTTTTCTGATATGTGTACTGTTACTCCAGCTTTATTTTGATTATTTGCATGAGCTATCTTTTTTCACTTCCTCATTTTAAGTCTGTATGTGTCCCTACATCTGAAGTGGTCTCTGGTATACAGCATATATATACAGATCTTATTGTTGTATCTACCTAGCCAGTCTAAGGTTTCCCTCATAGCACAGTCAGTAAAGAATCTGCTTGCAATGCAAGAGACCTGGGTTTGATTCCTGGGTCAGGAAGATTCCCTGGAGAAGGAAATGGCAACCCACTCCAGTAATCTTGCCTAGAGAATCCCATGGATAGAGGAGCCTGGAAGACTAGAATCCATGATATTGCAAGAGTCGGACCCAACTTAGCAATTAAAACCACAGCCAGTCCATGTCTTTTGGTTGCAGCATTTTATTCTGTTACATTTACTATAATTATCTATAACATGCTCTTATTTCCATTTTGTTAACTGTTTTGGATTTGTTTTCATAGAACTTTTTGATTCCATTACTTGTTCTCTTATTATTTGTTGACTAACTTTTATGTTTGGATTACTTATTCTGTTGTGCATGTTTATCTATTGTAACTTTTGGTTTGCATTTCCCTGATAGTTCATTTGGTAAAGAATCCACCTGCAATGCAGAAGACCCTAGTTCAATTCCTGGGTTGGGAAGATCTACTAGAGAAGGGATAGGCTACCCACTCCAGTATTCTTGGGCTTCTCTGTGGCTCAGCTGGCAAAGAATCCACCTGCAATGCAGGAGACCTGAGTTCAATTCCTGGGTTGGGAAGATCCCCTGGAGAAGGGAAAGTATACCCACTCCAGTATTCTGGCCTAGAGAATTCCATGGACTGTATAATCCATGGGGTCATGAAGAGTCGGACATGATTGAGTGACTTTTATTTTCACTTAGGTATAGTAGTCTATATGTATACATCACTGTTTAAAGTTGCTGAACCCTTAACTTCAAATGCTTTTCAGATATATTGCTTTTATACTCTCCTTCTCTCATGATTACTGGTTTGTTGTTCAGTCGCTAAGTCATGTCTGACTCTTTGCAACCCCACAAAATGCAACATGCCAGGCTTCCCTCCTTCACTATCTCCCTGAGTTTGCTCAAACTCATGTCCTTTAAGTCAGTGATGCCATCCAACTATTTCATCTTCTGTCGCCCCATTCTCCTTTTGTCCTCAATCTTTCCCAGCATCATGGTCTTTTCCAATGAGTCAATGCTTCACATCAGAAGGCCAAAGTATTGGAGCTTTAACTTCAGCATCAGTCCTTTAAATGAATATTCAGGACTGATTTCCTTTAGGGTTGACTGCTTTGATCTCTTTGCTGTCCCAGGGACTCTTGAGAGTCTTCTCCAGCACCACAGTTTGAAAGCATCAATTCTTCGGTGTTCAGCCTTCTTTATGGTCCAACTCTCACATGACTACTGGAAAAACAATAGCTTTGACTATACGGACATTTGTCAACACAGTAATATCTCTGATTTTTAATATGCTGTCTAGGCTTCTCATAGCTTTTCTTCCAAGGAGCAGGGGTCTTTTAATTTCATGACTGTAGTCACTGTCCACAGTGATTTTGGAGCCCAAGAAAATGAAATTTGTCACTGTTTCCACTCTTTCCCCAGCTATTTGCTATGAAGTGATGGGGCCAGATGCCATGATCTTATTTTTCTGAATGTTGAGTTTTAAGTCAGCTTTTTCACTCTCTTTTTTCACCTTCATCAAGAGGCTCTTTAGTTCCTTTTCCATGATTCCTAGTTTAGATAGCATATCTGTGTATAAATTATTTCTTACCTTTACTGTATGTTAACTTTTATTGTTGAACTTTTCATTTTGTTATTTTCTTGTTTCCGTTTGTGGGCTTTTCCCCCCTGTTAGAGCAGTTCCTTTAGCATTTGTTGTAAAGATGGTTTTGTGGTTCTTAATTCTCTTAGCTCTTGCTTATCTGTAAGGCTTTTGATTTATCTGCCACATCGAAATGAGATCCTTGCTGAGTAGAGTATTCTTGGTTGTAGGTTTTTCCTCTATCACTTTAAATATGTCACTTTTTTTTTATAGATATAGACAGAAAAAAGGTCACTGTTTTCTGGCCTGCAGAGTTTCTGCTGAAAAATCAGCTGGTAATTATATGGATTTCCCGTTTATATTATTTATTGTTTTTCCTTCATTTCTTTCCATAATTTCTCTCTTTTTAAATTTTTGTCAATTTGATTACTCTGTGTCTCACCAGGTTCCTCCTTGATTTGATCCTGTATGGGACTCTCTGTGTTTCTGGGACTTGTGTGATTTCTTTCTTTCCCATGTTAGGGAACTATTTAGTTACTATATCTGCAAATATTTTCTCAGGCCTTTTCTCTCTCTCTCCCCCATCTGAGAGCTCTACACTGTAAATGTTGTTGCATTTTTACCTTGTCTCAATGGTCCCTTAAACTATCCTCTTTTTTTCTTTCTTTATTCTATTCCATGGAAATGATTCATACCTCTTTGTCTTCCAGCTCACTTATCTGTTTTTCTGCCTCTTATTTTGCTCTTCATTCCTTCTAGTATATTTTTCATTTCAGTTATTTTTTTCTTCAACTGTGTTTGGTTATTCTTTATATTTTCTAGCTGTGTTAAAAAACTACTTGTAACTTCTTCATCTGTGCATCCTTTCTTTCCCCAAACTCATGGATGATCTTTATGATCATTACTGTATACTCTTTCTCAGGTAGATGGCCTCTTTCCATGTCACTTAGTTTTTCTTTGGATATTTTATCTTGTTCCCTCATTGAAACATATTCCTCTGCCATATCATTGTCTCTACATTCCTGTTTGTATCTTTACATATTTTGAAGGTTAGTTATTTTATTTATTTATTTATTTATTTATTTATTTTTATCTTGCACAAGTAGCCCTTAATGAAGGATGTTCTATGTGTCCAAGTAGTACAGTTTTCTTTTTTTCAGCCAAAGATCTGGTTCCAGCTAGTCACAGGGTAATTTCTGACCTGTTTGTGAACTCAGTTCCACGGACTGTGGGATTATAGTTTTCTTGCTTCTAATTTCTTCCCCCTCTAGGATGAAATTTGTCTAGAGTTTTGTGAGGGCTTTCTAATGGAAGGGACTGGTGCCTTCCCACTGGTATGTGGTTCCCTGGTGGTCAGTGCCATGTCAAGGGCTATGTCTAGAGGTGAAAATGCACTAAGAATTCTTTAGGTAGCCTGTCTGCTGGTGGATGGAGCTGTATTCTTGCCCTGTTTGTTTTTCTTAAGGCATCTCAACACTGGACCCTCCAGACTGTTAGGTGGGGCCACTTCTTGATGCTAATGATCCCTTCAAGATATAAGCATTCAGATGAGTACTCCTGGACATGTTCACCACCATCTTTTATGTCACCAGAGAGAGCCAAACTTTCCCTGTGCCTCCCTAGAAGACCCTCCAAAACCAGCTGGTAGGTCTGGCCCAAGCTCTTATAAAACCGTTGCTTTTGCCTTGAGTCACAGTGGGCACAAGACCTTGTTCCAATCCTCCAATAATGGAATTTCTATTTCCCTCAAGTTTATTGGGCTAGTGCAATCAAGTCCCACTGACTTTCAAAGCCAAAGGCTATGGTGACTCCTCCTCCTGATGCCAGACACCCAGATTGGAAAGCCTGAAATGGGGCTTGGAACTCTCATTCCTATAGGAGAGCTTCTGAAATATAATTATTCTCCAATTTGTGGGTGATGAGATTTGATTATATGTGAATATGCCCTTTCTATTATCTGTTGTGGTTTCTTTGTCTTTGGATGTAGAATATCTTTTCTGGAGGATAGGTTTCAGTCTTTTTAATTGATGGCCATTCAGTAGTTGGTTATGATTTTGATATTCTTTTGGGAGGACATAAGTTCAAGATTCCTCTACTAGCCTATCTCTACCCTTATCTTTTTAGTTGATAGTTTTTAATCTGCCAATATTTTAGTACATATTTCCATTCTCTCCTGTACTGTAGAATTTCTGTTGAGAAATATGATGATATCTAATTGGAGCTTCTTTCCAGTTATTGTGTTTTCCCCCCTTGCTTTTAAAATCCTTTACTTTTCATTGTTTTTTGATATAATGTGTCTTGGAAAAGGTCTTTTTGTATTAAGATTGTTAGATGATCTATTAGCTTCACAGACTTGTACATCTAGTTCCTTCCATAGGTTTGGGAATTTCCTAGCTATTATTTATTTAGTAAACTTATTGTTCCCTTCTCCCTCTATTCTCTTTGTGGGATACTCATTATGCTAATGCTCTCCTTTCAAAAAGAGTTGAATAATTCTTACGGAATTTCCTCATTTTTTAAGGAACTTAATTCACTTACCTATATGATTTTTAGAGTCTATCTTTGATTCACTAATTCTGTATTCCTTATGACCTGTTCTATTTCTTTTCTTTTTCTTTTTTTTTTTTTTGACCTGTTCTATTTCTAATATTTTCTAATGCATTATCCGTGTTGTTTGTTGAGTTCTTCAGTTCTTTTTTTTTTTTTTTTTTGCGTGTTTCTTTTTAGAGCTTCAATCTCTTTGGTAAAATATTCTTTTCCTTTATTAAATTTATTCCTGAGCTCATTGAACTGCCTTTTTGAGTTTTCCTGTACTATGTTTTGTTTCTTCATTACAGATGTATTGAATTCTGTATCAGTGAGATTATAATATTCCTTTATTTTAGGTTTAGTGTCCTGAAATATTTTTCTTTTGTGATATCACTTTATGGTGGCTTTCATAATGCTCGACCTACTGTTCTTTGGCTGGCACATTTGAAGTAGAGAACACCTTTCTTTAGGTAGTATTTTTTTTTTAATTATTCTAAAGATAATCTTCCTTCCCACAAATGCCTCAAGAATACATATGAACGTGGAACAGCTCCTATAGAACACCTACTGAACACTGGAAGAAGACCCTAGACTTCCAAAAAGGCAAGTCTATCTTTACAAAATGGAGTAGGGCCAGAAAAATAAGGAAAAAAGAGATAAATGTAATGGTATAGGGCTTTTGCCTTGAGGATGGAGCTGTGAAGGAGGAAAGGTTTCTACACAGCTGGAAATCCCCTCATGGGTGATGACAGAGATGTCCTTAAGAGCCTCAGAGGGGAGAACAGCAGCAGGTTCGTGGAAGCCAAAATGGAGAGAATTCACCAAAGAAGTCAGCACCAAGCAGCACTCACCATCCCAGGATACTTATTTGCACACCTGCTGTGGTGAAGGGGGCTGGGTCCTCAGTCTCAGGCTTCAGAAGCAGACTCCAGGGAAAGGACTGGGGTCAAATTCTGTGAAGATACTCTGTGGAAGGGGCTAGTACAACACATATGAGAGAGTCCAGGAAAAAGCCTGGGCCAACCAGAGAGGCAAGATATCATTATCATGGTGGCCCTCTAACTCTGTACACTTGAAGATGGCAGAATACTACCTTTGTGAGTGCCAGAGTCAGGGCAGGACATGGTGGTGGTTTGCAATCCAGAGGTGGGTAAGCCAGCTGGGCACTAGCGGCTGTAAAAGCCCACATGAGAGCAAGAGAAGAGAGATGGAAGACATGATCTGCAGTCCCAGAAGTGGGAAGGCTAGCTGGCTGCTGCAAAGGCATATGGAAGTGCCAGAGGGAGGACACAAGACACCACTGTGGTCCCCAACACCATAGTTGAGTGTGTGATAGGCCTTAGGCTGTGGCACCTTCCCATGAGACTCTAACCTCTCAGACATTCCCCACACATCTGAATTGTATCTGCAACACATCACTATCCTCAGCCTGACTGAGCAAGTGAGTCCTAATAAGCCACTTCTTTCACATTTTCTTGTCTAGGTGGGGAAAAGACACTGGAGGGAAGCCTACAAACAGAGACAGGGCTAAAACCAAAGCTAAGTACCAGGGGCTTTGTGACCAAAGAAGAGGAAGGGAATTTGTATATGAAACCAAAGGAGCAGTGAATTAAATCCCTGCCATTAGCTTGAGATTATGGATTTGGGGGTCAATTGTGGATTTTGGAAGGAAGTACAAGCAGGAGTAAGGCCATATCTGAGCCAAACAGCTCATCTTTCAGCAGAAACTTTACAGGCCAGAAGGGAGTGCCAGTTTATACATAAAGTGGTGAAAGAAAATAATCTACAAGCAAAATTACTCCATGCAACAAGGACCTCATTCAGATTTGGCAGCAAAAACGAAACTTTACAGGTAAGCAAAAGATAACAGCACTATTTGGCACCACAAAACCAGCTTTATGACAAATGCTAAAGGAACTTCTCTACACAGGAAACACAAGAGAAAGAAAATACTCACAAAACAAATACAAAGTAAATAGTAATAGTGTCATATATAACACTGATTATCTTAAATGTAAGTGGATTAAATACTTCAGCCAAAAGACAAAGCCTGAATGGATTAAAAATCAAGATTCCCTGCCTACAAGAGACCCACTTCAGAAATAGGGATAAAAGCATACAAAAAGTAAGGGTCTGGAAAAAGATATTTCATGCAAAATAAAACAAAGGCAAGTAGGGGTAGTGATACTCAGATAAAATAGGCTTTAAAATAAAGACTGTGACAAGAGACAAAGACAATACATAATGATCAATGGAGCAAACCAAGAAGAAGATACAATGATTAAAAATACATATGCACCTAATATAAGAGCACCTCAATAAATGAGACAAAGACTAACAACTGTAAAAAGAGGTAAATGAAAATAGCATAGTAAGAGTGGGGGCTTTTAATAACCCATTCACATCAGTGGACAGATCATCCAGACAGCACATTAACTTTAAAACATATGAGTCTTAAATGATACATTGGAGTCAATGAACCTAATTGAAATTTACAGGACTTTCCATCCAAAGTAGTAGAATTAACTTTTTTCTTAAGGACACATGAAACATTCTCTATAATAGATCACATCCTGTGTCACAAATCAAGTCTGTAATTTTAAGAAAATTGAAATTGTATGAAGCATTTTATTCTGACCACAGAACTATAAAATTACATATCAGTGACAGGAAATAAATCTGTAAAAAAAAACCCACAAACACACAGAAGCTAGCTAAAAAATATGCTTCTTAACAACCAAGAGGTCACTGAAGAAATCATAGAGGAAATTAAAAATATGTATAGGAACAAATGACAATGAAAACGTGACAACTCAAAACCAATGGGATGAGGTAAAAGCACTGCAAAGAGGGAAATTTATAGCAATATAAGCCTACCTCAAGAAATGAGAAAAACATCAAACCTAACTTTATACCTAAAGCAACTGGAAAAAAAAGATATTAAAAAAGCCCAAAGGTAGTAGAAGGAAAGAAATCATAAATATCAGAGCAGAGATGAATGAAAAGTAAATGAAGCAAACAATAACAAATATCAATAAAACCAAAATCTGATTCTTTGAGAAGAGAAACAAATTTACAAACTGCTAGTGAGACTCATCAAGAAAAAGGGGAGAAGTTACAACATATAACATTACAGTGAGAAGTTACAACAGATAATGTAGAGATACAGATCATCAGAAACAACTATAAGCAACTACATGCCAATAACGTGGAAAATATGGAAGAAATGGACAAATTCTTAGAAAAGTACAGGTTTTCCAGACTGAACCAGGAAGAAACAGAAAAAAGGAACAAACCAATAATAAGCACTGAAATCAAAACTGTGGTAAAAACCTTCCAAAAAACCAAAGCCCAGGGCCAGATGACTTCACAGAGGAATTCTATCAAAAGTTTAGAGAAGAGCTAATACCTATCCTGTGACTGTGATTTTCATTCTGTCTGTTCTCTGATGGATAACGAGAAGAGACTTATGGAAACTTCCTGAAGGGAGAGACTGACTGTGGGGGAAACTGGGTCTTGTTCTGATGGGCGGGGCAATGCTCCGTTAAACTTTAATCCAGTTTTCTGTTGATGGGAAGGCTGTGTTCCCTCACTGTTGTTTGATCTGAGGCCAAACTATGATGGAGGCAATGACGATAATGGTGATCTCCTTCAAAAGGTCCTCACTCAGTGTCACTACCCTTCAGGAGGCCACTACCCATCCACACCTCTGCTGGAAGCTCCTGGATGCTCACAGGTAAGTTTGGGTCAGTCTCTTGTGGGGTCACTGCTCCTTCCTCCTGGGTCCTGATGCACACAAAGTTTTGTTTGTGCCCTCCAAGAGTCTGTTTCCCCAGTCCTGTGTAAGTTCTGGCAGTTCTATGGTGGGGTTAATGGCAACCTCCCCCAAGAGGGCTTATGCCATACCCAGGTCTGCTGCACCCAGAGCCCCTGCCCTTGTGGCAGGACACTGCTGGCATGTATCTCCTTAGGAAACACTCAAACACAGGTCTTGTTCAGCCTCTGTGGGGTCTACTGCTATGCACAAGGTACTGTTTGAGGCCTCCAAGCATCTCTGGCAGATATGGGGTTTAATTCTAAATGTGATTTCACCCAGCTTTGTCTAAATCAATGAAACCATGAGCCATGCCATGTAAGGCCATCCAAGATGGACGGATCATGGTGGAGAGTTCTGACAAAATGTGGTCCACGGGAGAAGGGAGTGACAAACCACTTCAGTATTCTTGCCTTGAGAACCCTGTAAACACTATGAAAAGGCAAAAAGATAGGACACTGAAAGATGAACTCCCCAGGTCAGTAGGTGTCCAATATGCTACTGGAGAAGAGTGGAGAAATAACTCCAGAAAGAATGAAAGACAGAGCCAATGCAAAAACAACACCCAGTTGTGGATGTGTCTGATGATGGCAGTAAAGTACATATGCTGTAAAGAACAATATTGCATAAACCAGGAATGATAAGTCCATGAATCAAGGTAAATTGGAAGTGGTAAAACTGGAGATGGCAACAGTGAACATCACATTTTAGGATTCAGTGAACTAAAATGAATGGGAATGGGTGAATTTAACTCAGATGACCATTATATCCACTACTGTGGGCAAAAACCCTTTAGAAGAAATGGAGTAGTCCTCAAAGTTAACAAAAGAGTCCAAAAGGCAGTACTTGGTGGCACTTTCAAAAACGACAGAATGATTTCTATTCATTTCCAAGGCAAAACATTCAATATCACAGTAATCCAAGACTATGCCCCAACCAATAATGCTGAAGAAGTTGAAGTTAAACGATTCTATGAAGACGTACAAGAGCTTCTAGAACTAACACCCCCAAAAAGTGTCCTTTTCATTATAGGGGACTGGAATACAGAAGTAGGAAGTCAAAAGATACCTGGAGTAACAGCCAAGTTTCACCTTGGAGTAGAAAATGAGACAGGGCAAAGGCTAACAAAGCTTTACCAGGAGAATGTGCTGGTCATAGTAAACTCCCTCTTTCAACAACACAAGAGAAGACTTTGCACATGGACATCACCAGATGGTCAATAATGAAATCAGACTGATTACGCTATTTGTAGTCAAAGATGGAGAAGCTCTATAAAGTTAGAAAAACAAGACTGGGAGCTGACTGTGGCTCAGATCATGAATTCCTTATTGCCAAATTCAGACTTAAATTGAAGAAAGCAGGGAAACCCACTAGACCATTCAGGCATGACCTCAATCAAGTCCCTTATGATATGGAAGGGACAAAAAGCTTCAAGGGATTAGATCTGATAGAAAGAGTACCAGAAAAGCTATGGATGGAGGTTTGTGACATTGCACAGGAGGCAGTGATCAAGATCATCCCCAAGAAAAAGAAAGGCAAAATGACAAAATGGTTTTCTGAGGAGGCCTTATGAATAGCTGAGAAAAGAAGAGAAGTGAAAGACAAAGGAGAATAGAAAGATATAGCCATTTGAATGCAAAGTTCCAAAGAATGGCATGGAGAGATAAGAAAGCCTACCTCAGTGATCAATGCAGAAAAGTAGAGGAAAACAATAAAATGGAAAAGACTAGAGATCTCTTCAAGAAAATTAATGATACCAAGGGAAAATTTCATGTGAAGATGGGCACAATAAAGGACAGAAATGGTATGGACCTAACAGAAGCAGATTATATTAAGTAGAGATGGCAAGGATACACAGAAGAACTACACGAAAAAGATCTTCATGACCCAGATAACCACTATGGTCTGTTCCCTCACCTAGAGCCAGACACCATGGAATGAGAAGTCAAGTGGGCCTTAGGAAGCATCACTACGGACAAAGCTAGTGGAGGTGATGGAATTCCAGTTGAGCTATTTCAAATCCTAAAGGATGATGCTGTTAAAGTCATACAGTCAATATGCCAGAAAATTTGGAAAACTCAGCAGTGATCACAGGACTAGAAAAGGTCAGTTTTCATTCCAATTCCAAAGAAAGACAATGCCAAAGAATGTTCAAACTACCGCACAATTGCACTCATCTCACACTCTAGCAAAGTAATGCTCAAAATTCTCCAAGCCAGGCTTCAGCAATACGTGAACCATGAACTTCTAGATGTTCAAGCTGAATTTAGGAAAGGCAGAGGAACCAGAGCTCAAACTGTCAATATCTGTTGGATCATTTAAAATGAAAAAGAGTTCAAGAAAAATGTCTCCAAAAAGCAGGAATAGAAGGAACATACCTCAACATAATAAAAGCTATATATGACAAACCCACAACAAACATTGTCCTTAATGGTGAAAAATTGAAAGCATTTCCCCTAAAGTCAGGAACAAGACAAGGGTGCCCACTCTCACCACTACTATTCAACATAGTTTTGGAAGTTTTGGCTACAGCGATCAGAGCAGAAAAATAAATACAAAGAATCCAAATTGGAAAAGAAGTAAAACACTGTTTGCAGATGACATGATCCTCTACATAGAAAACCCTAAAGACCCCACCAGAAAATTACTAGAGCTAATCAATGACTATAGTAAAGTTGCAGGATATAAAATTGACACACAGAAATCCCTTGCATTCTTATACACTAATAATGAGAAAATAGAAAGAGAAATTAAGGAAACAATTCCATTCACCATTGCAACGAAAAGAATAAAATACTTAGGAATATATCTACCTAAAGAAACAAAATACCTATATATAGAAAACTATAAAACACTGGTGAAAGAAATCAAAGAGGACACTAATAAATGGAGAAATATACCGTGTTCATGGATGTGAAGAATCAATATAATGAAAATGAGTATACCACCCAAAGCAATCTATAGATCCAACGCAATCCCTATCAAGCTACCAACGGTATTTTTCACAGAGCTAGAACAAATAATTTCACAATTTGTATGGAAATACAAAAAACCTCGAATTGCCAAAGCAATTGTGAGAAAGAAGAATGGAACTGGAGGAATCAACCTGCCTGACTTCAGGCTCTACTACAGAGCTATAGTCATCAAGACAGTATGGTACTGGCACAAAGACAGAAGTATAGATTAATGGAACAAAATAGAAAGCCCAGAGATAAACCCACGCACCTATGGACACCTTATCTTTGACAAAGGAGGCAAGAATATACAATGGAGAAAACACAATCTCTTTAACAAGTGGTGCTGGGAAAACTGGTCAACCACTTGTAAAAGAATGAAACTAGAACACTTTATAACACCATACACAAGAATAAACTCAAAATGGATTAAAGATCTAAACATAAGACCAGAAACTATAAAACTCTTAGAGGAGAACATAGGCAAAACACTCTCCGACATAAATCACAGCAGGATCCTCTATGACCACCTCCCAGAATATTGGAAATAAAAGCAAAAATAAACAAATGGGATCTAATTAAAATTAAAAGCTTCTGCACAACAAAAGAAACTCTAAGCAAGGTGAAAAGACAGCCTTCAGAATGGGAGAAATTAGTAGAAAATGAAGCAACTGACAAACAACTAATCTCAAAAATATACAAGCAACTCCTATAGTTCAATTCCAGAAAAATAAACGACCCAATCAAAAAATGGGCCAAAGAACTAACCAGACATTTCTCCAAAGAAGACATACAGATGGCTAACAAACACATGAAAAGATGCTCAACATCACTCATTATCAGAGAAATGCAAATCAAAACCACAATGAGGTACCATTTCACGCCAGTCAGAATGGCTGCTATCCAAAAGTCTACAAGCAATAAATGCTGGAGATGGTGTGGAGAAAAGGGAACCCTCTTACACTGTTGGTGGGAATGCAAACTAGTAGAGCCACTATGGAGAACAGTGTGGAGATTCCTTAAGAAACTGGAAATAGAACTGCCATATGACACAGCAATCCTACTGCTGGCCAGACACACCGAGGAAACCAGAAGGGAAAGAGACACGTGTATCCCAATGTTCATTGCAACACTGTTTATAATAGCCAGGACATGGAAGCAACCTAGATGTCCATCAGCAGATGAATGGATAAGAAAGCTGTGGTACATATACACAATGGAGTATTACTCAGCCATTAAAAAGAATACATTTGAATAAGTTTTAATGAGGTGGATGAAACTGGAGCCATTATATAGAGTGAAGTAAGCCAGAAAGAAAAAGACCAATACAGTATACTAATGCATATATATGGAATTTAGAAAGATGGTAACGATAACCCTGTATGAGAGACAATAAAAGAGACACAGATGTATAGAACTGTCTTTTGGACTCTGTGGGAGAGGGAGTGGGTGGATGATTTGGAAGAATAGCATTAAAACATGTATAATATCATAACAAAAGTGGTATCTTCTCATTTATACCAGAGCATCTATACATCTGTCAGTAAGTACATGTTTTACTTTTAACTTTGTTGCTGTAACTATAACTTCAAATCTATAGTTTTCCAATAAAATATACTTTAAAACACATACACAATAGACAATTAGTAAAATTTGAATGGAATCTGGAAAAAAAAATAAAATGAAAAAGAGTTCCAGAAAAATGTCTACTTCTGCTTTATTGACTTTGCCAATGCCTTTGACTGTGTGGATCACAAGAAACTGTGGAAAATTCTGAAAGAGATGGGAATACCAGACCATCTCACCTGCCTCCTGAGAAATCTGTATGCAAGTCAAGAAGCAACATTTAGAACTGGACATGGAACAACAGATTTGTTCCAAATTGGGAAAGGAGTACGTCAATGCTGTATATTGTCATCCTGCTTATTTAAATTATATGCAGAGTACATCATACAAAATGCCAGGCTGGATGAAGCACAAGCTGGAATCAAGGTTGCCTGGAGAAGTCTCAATAACCTCAGATATGCAGATGACACCACCCTTATGGCAGGAAGCTAAGAAGAACTAAAGAACCTCATGATGAAAATGAAAAAGAGTGAAAAAGTTGGCTTAAAGCTCGACATTGAGAAAATTAAGATCATGGCATCAGTTGCCATCACTTCATGGCCAGTAGATGGGGAAACAATGAAAACAGTGTTAGACTTTATTTTTTTTGAGCTCAAAATCACTGAAGATGGTGACTGCTGCCTTGAAGTTAAAACAGGCTTGTTCCTTGGAAGAAAAGCTATGACCAACCTAGACAGCATATTAAAAAGCAGAGACCTTACTTTGTCAACAAAGTTCTGTCTAGTCAAAGCTATGTTTTTTTTTTTCCCAGTAGTCATGTATGGATGTGAAATTTGGACTATAAATAAAGCTAAGCACCAAAGAATTGATGCTTTTGAGCTATAGTGGTAGAGAATACTCTTGAGAGTCCCTTGGACTGCAAGGAATCCAACCAGTCAATCCTAAAGGAAATCAGTCCTGAATATTCATCGGAAGCACTATGTTGAAGCTGAAACTCCAATACTTTGGCCACCTGATGCAAATAACTGACTCATTGGAAAAGACCCTGATGCTGGGAAAGACTGAAAGTGGGAAGAAAAGGGGACAACAGAGGATGAGATGATTGGATGACAATACCAACTCGATGGACATGAGTTTGAGTAAGTTCCAGGAGTTGGTGATGGACAGGGAAGCCTGGTGTGTTGCAGTCCATGGGGTTGCAAAGAATCGGACATGAATGAGTGACTTAACTGAACTGCATACCTATCCTGATCAAACATTTCCAAAAAATTGCAGAGGAAGTAACACTCCCAGACTCAGTCTATGAGGCCATCATCACACTGATATCAAAAGTAGATATCACAGGGTGCTCAGGGCTGGTGCATTGGGATGATCCTCAGGGATGGGATGGGGAGGGGGGTTCAGGATGGGGAACACATGTAAACCCATGGCTGATTCATGTCAATGTATGACAAAAATCACCACAATAGTGTAACATAATTAGCCTCCAATTAAAGTAAATAAATTAAAAAGAAAAAGAAAATTCCTGGTCTCTATCATCAGTGAAAATAGATGTAAAAATTCTCAATGAAATTCTAGCAAAGAGAATCCTGCTGCTGCTGCTGCTGCTGCTGCTAAGTTACTTCAGTCATGTCTGACTCTGTGCAACCCCATAGATGGCAGCCCACCATGCTCCCCCATCCCTGCAATTCTCCGGGCAAGAAAACTGGATTGGGTTGCCATTTCCTTGTCCAATGCATGGAAGTGAAAGTGAAGTCACTCAGTCATGCCCCACTCTTAGCGACCCCACCAGGTTCCTCCATCCATGGAATTTTCACTTTTCACTTCCATGCATTGGAACCCATGGCTGATTCATGTTAATGTATGGCAAAAACCACTACAATATTGTAAAATAATTAGCCTCCAATTAAAATAAATAAATTAAAAAAACAACAACAAAAAAGAAAATTCCTGGTCTCTGTCATCAATGAACATAGATGTAAAAATTCTCAATGCAATTATAGCAAAGAGAATCCTACAGCATATTAAAAGAAAGATACACCATGATCAAGTGGGATTTAACTCAGGAAGCAAGAATTCTTCAATATATGCAAAACAGTCAATGTGATACACCATATTAACAAATTGAAGGATAAAAGCATATGATCATTTCAATGGATACAGAGAAAGCTTATGATAAAATTCAACACTCATTTATTATAAAAACACAAGGAAATCAGCATAGAAGAACCTACTTCAAAATAATAAAGGGCATACCTGACAAACCCATAGCAAATATTTTCTCAAAAGTGAAAATTGAAATATCTCCTCTGAGATCAAGAGCAAGACAAAGATGCCCACTGTTGAGACTTTTATTCAGTATAATTTTGGAAGTTCTAGACAATGCAATCAGAGAAGAAAAGGAAATAAAAAGAACCAAGATTGGAAAAGAAGTAATCTCACTGCTTGCAGACAACATGTTAAAATATATAGAAAACCCTAAATATATCACCAGAAATTACTAGATCTAATCAATGGATTTAGTAAAGTCACAGGATATAAAATTATTACACAGAAATCCCTTGTATTCCCATACACAAACAATTAATAATCAGAAAGAGAAATAAGGAAATAATCCCATTCACTATTGCAAACCAAAGGATAAAATGCCTAGGCATAAACCTACCTAAAGAGACCAAGACCTGTGTGTAGATAATTGTAAAACACTGATGAAAGAAATCAAAGATGACACAAACAAATGAAAAGATATAACATGTTCTTAGATTGAAAGAATAAATATTGTCAAAATGACTATACTACTCACAGAAATCGACAGATTCAATGAAATTTCTTTTAAACTATCAATGGCTCTTTTCACACATCTAGAGAAAAAAAAAAAAACACACACACAATTTGTATGGAAACACAAAAGATCCTGAATAGGAAAAGTGCCGGGGTCCAGCCCCAGTGGATCCAGGGAATTCGAAGGGGGAACGGCATCGGCGATCAGGAAACAATAGCTTATTTTCTCTAAGAGTAATTATTTTAAAGTTTGGCGCCATCCTCCAAAGGTGTTAGATAAAGTTGCATTCCTATAGGGCAAAGGTGCAGTGGGTTTACAACAAAGGAAATAATTTATTATCTTAAGGGTCTAAAGTTGTTAACACCAAGGCCACTACTTATTTTTTCTACATACCAACTATATTAATTAATACACTTTCAAGGATACAATACAGGGGATGTGGAAATTTGGCAGCAAGCATTGGCTCAACAATGAAATCTTCTACTAGTTCTATTCTGACAATTTCTAACTCTCTGAGAGGCTCTATACTATTTGAATATCTTAAGCTCCCCGTGCCTCTCGCGGTTGGGAGACTGTAAACAATTTTATGCATAGCTGTAGGAGTCCAGGTAAACCTGTCAGGCAAGTTAGAGAGCCATCTGAGGGGTTTGTGAACCAAAACACTCTTGTCACACCCAGGAACTTTATTAACTGGAGCTGTAAGTTAACTCTTTTTCAGAGAGAGAGATGGTGGTGGGGGACAGCCCCCCATAAAGTCAGAGGTGTAGGTGAGAGCACAAAGCAGTAAAGTAGGCAGACTCTGGTTTTGGGGGTAGATGCTCGAGAATTTCCAGGGGGACTCCTGAGGCTCGATCCCGCCTTTGCGTATGCCGAGCCTCCTTCCTCATGACCTTTGCCATGGGCGGAGTTCTTCATGCTGGCTCCCGGCAGAAAAGCAAACTTGGGAAAGAAAATTGGACCTGGAAGAATCAAGCTTCTTGACTTCAGACGATACTACAAAAGTTATAGTTATCAAGACAGTATGGTATTGCCACAATAAGTATGTATGTAAACTAATGGAAGAAGATAAAAGCCCAAGGATAAAGCTACACCTATATGGGCATCTTATCTTTGACAAAGAAGACAAGAATATACAATGGATAAATGATACCCTTTTCAATAACTGGTGCTGGGAAAACTGCACAGCTGCATTTAAAAGAATGAAATTAGAACATTTCCTAACACCATATAGAAAAATAAGCTCAAAATAGTTTAAAGGCTTAGAAGTAAGGCTGGACTCTATAAAACTCTTAGAGAAAAACACAGGCAGTGTGCCCTTCGACATGAATCACAGCAAGATCCTCTTTAATCCACCTCCGAGAATAATGGAAATAAAAATAAAGCTTTAAAAATGGGACCTAATAAAATTTAAAAGCTCTTACATAGCAAAGGAATTATAAACAAGATGAAAAGACAACCTCAGAATGGGAGAAAATAATTGCAAATGAAGCAACTGACAAAGGATTAATCCACAAAGTACATGATTAGCTCATACAGCTCAGTATCAGAAAAGGAAACAGCTTGATCAAAAATTGGGCACAAGATCTAAATAAACATTTCTTCAAAGAAGACCTACAGATGACAAATAAACACATGGAAAATGCTCAGTATTGATTGTTATTAGAAATGCAAATCAAAACTATAATGAGGTATCATATCACACCAGTCAGAATGGCCATCAAAAAAAAAAAAAAAAAAGAAAAAAAGAAAGAAATTCTACAAACAAACGTTGGAAAGGATATGGAGACAAGAGAACCCTACTGCACTGTTGGTTTTGTTGTTGTTCAGTCATGCAGTTGTGTCCAAATCTTTGCAGCTCCATGGACTGCAGCACACCAGGCTTCCCTGTCCTTCAGCATCTCCTAGAATTTTTTCAACCTCATGTCCATTGAGTCGGTGATGCCATCCAACCATCTCATCCTCTGTCAGCCCCTTCTCCTGTCTTCAATCTTGCCCAGCATCAGCGTCTTTTCCAATGAGTCAATACTTCACATCAGGTGGCCAAAGTATTGGAGCTTCAGCTTCAGCATCAATCCTTCCAATAAATATTCAGTGCTGATTTCTTTTAGAATTGACTGATTTGATTTTCTTGCTGTCTCCAAGGTACTCTCAAGAGTCTTCTCCAGCATGACAGTTCGAAGGCATCAATTCTTCTGTGCTGACCCTTTTTCATTGTCCAGCTCTCACATCCATACATGACTACTGGAAAAACCATAGCTTTGATTATATGGGCCTTTGTTGGCAAAGTAATGTCTATGCTTTTTAATACACTAAATTGGTCATAGCTTTTCTTCCAAGGAGCAAGTGTCTTTTGATTTCATGGCTGCAGTCACTATCCTCAGTGATTTTTGAGCCCAAGAAATTAAAATCTGTCACTGTTTCCATTGTTTTCCCATCTATTTATGGTGTAGTGTTGGGACCAGATGCTATGATCTTTGCTTTTTGAGTGCTGAGTTTTAAGCCAGCTTTTTCACTCTCCTCTTTCACCTTTATCAAGAGGCTCATAAACTGATACAGCCACTTTAGAGAACAATATGGACATTCTTTAACAAATTATGAATAAAAATACCATATGACCCAGCAACTGGGCCTATATCCTGAGAAAACCAGAATTCTAAAATACATATCATATGACATCACTTATATGTGGAATATAAAAAGAAATTATACAAATGAACTTGCTTACAAAAGAGAAACTGACTCACAGACTTTGTGAACAAGCTTATGGTTGCCAGAGGGAAGCATTGGGTGAAGGAATAGTTTGGAAGTTTTGGATGGGCATGAACACACTGCTATATTTAAAATGGAAACCAACAAGGACCTACTTTATAGCACATGGAACTCTTCTCAATGTTATGTGGCAGCCTGGATTGGAGGAGAGTTTAGGGGAGAATGGATACATTTTATATAGATGGTTGAGTCCCTTTGCTGTTCACTGGAAGCTATCACAATATTGTTTGTTAATCTGCTATATCCCAATTCAAAAATAAATAAATAAAAGCCTATGTTCATTGCAGCAATATTTACAATAGTCAGGACATGGATGCAATGTACATGTCCACTGACAGCTTAGTGGATAAAAACAAAGAGATATATATAGATATATATATATACACACACACATACATACATAGAATGGAACATTACTCAGTCATAAAAAGGAATGAATTTGAATCAGTTGTAGTGAAGTGGATGAACTTATTGCCTGTTATACAGAGTGAAGTAAGTCAGAAAGAGAAAAACAAACATTGTATATTAATGCATATGTGCATAATCTACAAAGATCATTTTAATGAATCTAGTAGAGAACAGACATGTAGACACAGCAGGGGGAGGTGAGCATGGGACAAATTGAGAAAGTAACATTGACATATATACACTATAATGTGTAAAATAGACAGTTAGTGGGAGGTTTCTATATAACACAGGGAGCCCAGCCTGGCATTCTGTGATGACATAGAGGGATGGATTGATGGGAAGTGAGAAGGAACCTCAAGAAAGAGAACCTAAAATTCAAAGGTAACCTCATGAGTTATGACTGATTCATATTTTTGTATGGCAGAAACTAATAGAACATTGTTAAATAATTTTTCACTAATTAAAAAAATATTTTGAATTCTTTGTCAGGCAATTCATAGTTATCCATTTCTTCAGGGTTGGTTAAAAATTATTATTTTGTTTGGTAGTGTCATGCTTCCTTGATTTTCCTGCTCCTTAAAGTCTTTCTTTTTGCTTTCTTCACATTGAAAAAGAATTTTCCTCCTTCAGACTTTATTGACTTGCTTTAGGTGAGAGAGACTTCCATTAGTCAGGTTGTATAGCAATTATGGGTTTCTCCTAGAACTTTTCTATGAATGTGCCTACTCCACTCCTGTTATTACCACTTGAGCAAGGTAGTCTAAGATTATTTGCCTTTTCTCTATTCTGCAATGCCAGGTCAGTGACTGAGAGTCTACTGTTTATTTTCACTATGGCAGAGCTCTGGAGTGTTCAAAGTTATTTACCTTTTCTCAGTCAAACAAAGTTAAGCTAATCATCTTTATGTACTCATGTGTGAATTACAGAGGCTCAAGTGCTGTCTGCAGAGGCATATGTAGAACCCTGGCTATGGGGCGGGGGGATAGTATGGAGTGCTAGCAGTGCACTTGGTCTAGCTGAGCAGTTTTGCAGGCAATGCTTGCTACAAGTTTCATTAGCAGGTCTCTTGGTATAGTCTGTGAAGTGGTTGGTAGAAAATGTTACCCTTTGATGAGTTCTGTGTCCTGTTTGCTGTGAGACTATGGCCCTTTTCCTGTTCCTATCTGTCAACAGACTATCCAACTAGGCTGGGCCCCTCAGTGTTCCAAGTGGAGCAAGTAAGATGTGTGTCTCTTGGGCAATGTCCTGCATAGCTGGGAAGTCAGGTGTTCAGTACTCTCACTTTCCCTCATAAGGAATGTGAGCTGAGTGGGGCACTCTTAGAACTGAGTTGTGCCACATTGAGGTAGGGGAGATATAAAGTGAAATGGTTTTTCCTACACTCTTCAATGAACCTATTCTCATTTTTTTTTTTTTTTTTTTTTTTTGCTCAGTATACTGTACTATAACCTCTGCACTGGCCTCTTAAGCTCCAACAAAGGTACTCTCATCCATGAATGGTTGTCAGAATTGGTGTTTTCTTTGGGGGAATGAGGGATGATAATTCCAATTTTGCCATTTTGCTAATGTCATTCTTGTGTTAGCTGTTGAAATGCAGATTGATAACTAAGTAAATAACTAAAAAAATAAAAACTGTATGAAGAGAAACATTTAAGCAATGTAAGTGTTCCATTAGGAAAAATTATTTAATACTAAGAAGGGATTAATGGAGGAATCGAGGGGAAATTTTTTAAAGTAGAAAACAAAGAGTAAATTGGCAGGTTAAATACAACTCAATCAATATTAGTATAAAGTGTAAATGGATTAAACAATCCCATTAAGAGACAGAGATTATAGAGCTTGATTTAAAAAAAAAAAATCCAACCACATGTGATTTACAAGAGAGACAGTTAAGATTCAAAGATACGAGATTGGAAGTTAGGATGGAAAATGATACATCATGAAATTCATAATAACAGTAAAACTGGACAATCTATACTAATATCAGATAAAACAGACATTAAAATATTACTAGAGTTAAAGAATAAAACATCATATAATGATAAAAGTTCAACTCATCAGAAAGATATAAGAATGATCAATACATATGCATTTAATAACACAGCAGCAAAATATACATGAAGCAAAAACTGATGATTACAGGGAGAAATAAACAAGTAAACTATAATAGTTGGAAACTTTAATACCTGATATTTAATAATGGATAGAACGGCAAGGTAGAAAACCAAGAGGGAAACATAAGATTTGAAAAACACATATAAAACAATTAGACCTAATGGATGATAGCTTACAGTGAATGGTGTTGGAGTCATGATCTCCAAAGGAGAGAATTTGGCTTCGGAACCAAAGATACAGCTTCAGTCACTCACAGTTTTGTGTGGCAAAAGTTTTATTACAGTGAAAAAGGGATAGAGAAAACTTCTAGTCTTATCAAGGCCTTATATACTTTTTCAGACCCACTCCTACAAGATACATCTTAAGATAGCAGGATTAGTTGGAAGGTTTTTATTAAGTAGGAGAAATATGTCCTTGAGCAACATACATGTTGTTATATAAGAATTAGTACAGAGCTTAAGGAAAAGTATACCCTTGAGCAAGATAAGTTGTTTTGTTGTGCAATCATTAGCTCTGGGCTTAAAGAAAGTTAGTTTTAGAAGACATATACTGTGGCCATAACAACTCAGAGCTTAAGAAAAAACATCTTATGTGACGAAGACAAAAGAATGTAGAAAAAATGTTTGTCCCCTATGAACCTACTTAAGAATAAGTTCTCTCACAGACATCTACACGGGCTTTCCCAGTGGCTCAGCAGGTAAATAATCTGCCTACAATGCAGGAGAAGCAGCAGACAGGGATTTGATCTCTGGGTCAAGAAGATCCCTTGGAGGAGGTCATGGCAACCTACTCCAGTATTCTTTCTGGGAAAATCCAATGGACAGAGGAGACTAGCAGGCTGCTGTCAATGGGGTTGCAAAGAATTAGACATGACTGAAGAGACTGAGTGGGCATGCACACACATACATAGACATGCACACAGCTACACAATAGTCCACCTAACAATAGTAGAATATGCATTCTTCTCAAGTACATATGAAATATTCTGCAACATGAAATATATGCTAACATATAAAATAAATCTGCATAAAATTTAAAAGATAGAAATAATACAAAGTATGTTTTCTAACAACAGTGGAAAGAAATTAGATATAAATAACAAAAAGACATTTAGGAAACTCACAAATATGTGTAAATTAATTTTGCTCCTAAATATAAAATAGATCAGTAAGAAGTCAAACGGAAAATTAGAAAATACTCTGAACTTGTTATTGAGCAAGGGCTTGTTGCCTCATGTGAATAAAAACCAATACTGTGGCATTGGGTATTGATAAATGAAAGAGCTTTATTCAAAGTGGAAAGATTCAGGGTGAAATTTAAGGGATTAGGGACAGGAGCTGATCGGCTAGACTCGAATTGGTTCATATATGATAATTAAACTATTCATGCTGCTGGATGCAGTATTTTCCTTATTGAAAGACTTCTCACTTCAGAAAAGCCTCTGCTGCTGCTGCTGCTGCTAAGTTTATTCCGTCGTGTCCAACTCTGTGCAACCCCATAGATGGCAGCCCGCCAGGCTCCCCCCCGTCCCTGGGACTCTCCAGGCAAGAACATTGGAGTGGGTTGCCATTTCCTTCTCCAGTGCATAAAAGGGAAAAGGGAAAGTGAAGTCGCTCAGTCGTGTCCGACTCTTCGCGACCCCATGGATTGCAGCCTACCAGACTCGTCCGTCCACAGGATTTCCAGGCAAGAGTACTGGAGTGAGTCGCCAGTGCCTTCTCCACATAAAAGCCTCAAGTGGCAACAATTCTATTCTTTGAGCTTTGTGAAAGTGTGAAAATGTTAGTCATGCAGTCGTGTCTGACTCTGTGATCCATGGACTATAGCCCACTACGATACTCTGTCCGTGGAATTCTCTAAGGAAGAATACTGGAGTGGGTACCCATTCACTTTTCCAGAGGATCTTCATGACCCAGGGATCAAAGGTGGGTCTCCTACACTGCAGGCAGATTCTTTATCATCTGAGCCACCATTTCCAGGTCATCTTGGAGACATGGATTCTCATCTTGCATATGTGCAGTGTTGTCTGTAAAATTACTCCAGATATAGTTAATCAACAACTTGTTTTAAGGAAGCAAAACCAGTTTTAGTTGGTTAAAGCTTTATGTGCTATTTCAAACTGAAAGAAAAAACACAGATTAAAAAAGAACTCAGATAAAGTAGCTTTAAGATGGATATTTATGGCTGTGAATGCTTGTATTAAAGAAGAGAATCTAAAATTAATATTTTGACCTTCCACCATTAAGCACTGGAAAAAGAAAAGCAAAATAAACCTAAAACAAGCATAAGAAAAGATATAATAAAATTTAGAATGCAAATTAATGACATAGAGAGTAGAAAACAAATTCAATGCAACCAAAAGAAGTTTTGTTGAAAAGACTTTAAAAAGTGTTAAACTTTTATCTAGACTGAACAAAAAAAAATGAAAGAAGAATAACATTACTAGAATTGGAAATGAAAGAGGGAACATCACTACAAGTTATTCAGAAGTGAAAGGATTATAAAGGAATAATGTTCACAATGAAAGTGAAAGTGAAGTCGTTCAGTTGTGTCGGACTCTGCGACCCCGTGGACTGTAGCCCACCAAGCTCCTCTGTCCATGGGATTCTCCAGGCAAGAATACTGGAGTGGGTTGCCATTTCCTTCTCCAGGGGATTTTCCCAACACAGGAATCAAACCCAGGTCTCCCGCATTGCAGGCAGATGCTTTAACCTCTGAGCCACCAGAGAAGCCCAATGTTCACAATGGTATGCCTAAAATTCGATAACTTACATGAAATGGTCAAATTTCAGAAAGATCCAATGACCAAAATTGACTCAAGAAAAAGTAAACAATATGGGTACACAAATCAAGTGTAAGAGACTAAGTCAAAAGCTACCCAAGAAGAAAAGCCCAGGCCCAGATGGCTTCACCATCAAATTCTATCAAACATTTCATGAAGTAACACAACTCTTTTACAAGCTTTCCCACCAAGAAACAGAAGTAGCCTTTCCTTTCTCATTCTGTGATGCTAGTTTCACCCTTATAACAAAACTAGAAATAAATATCATAAGAAATGGACACTATAGAGCAATATCTCTTATGAGCATGAATATAAAACTTGATGCAGCAACATGTACAAAAATTACACAATGTGAGCAAACAGTATTTACCCTAGAAATTCAAGGTGGTTTAACTTTGAAAACAAATGAATGTAATATGATATAGTCATACAATTTAAAAAATATGATATGTCAATAGATGGAGAAAGAGTATTTGACACATTATAATACCCTTTTATGACAAAATTAATCAATAAATTAGTGTAAGGGAACTTTCTCAACCTCAAGAGTATCTATGAATGCTGCTAACATTATACTTAATGGTGATAAACTGGATGCTTTCCCCTATGATCAGGAAGCTCTTTCCACTTCTATTCAACCTTATGCTAGAGGTTTTGGTCACTGGAATTAGACAAGGGAAAGGATAAAAATCATCCAGATATGAAAGAAAGAAATAATACTGTATCTATTTAGAGATAATACAATTTTGTACACAGAAAATTTCCAAGAGTCCTTAATAAATAAATATATTCAGAAATGTTGAAGGATACAAGATCAATATATAAAAATCAACTATATATTTATATACTTGCAATGAGTGATCTGGAGAAGGCAATGGCACCCCACTCCAGTACTCTTGCCTGAAAAATCCCATGGACGGAGGAGCCTGGTAGGCTGCAGTCCATGGGGTTGCTAAGAGTCGGACACTACTGAGAGACTTCACTTTCACTTTTCACTTTCATGCATTGGAGAAGGAAATGGCAACCCACTCCAGTGTTCTTGCCTGGAGAATCCCAGGGACGGGGGAGGCTGATGGACTACCGTCTATGGGATCGCACAGAGTTGGACACGATTGAAGCGACTTAGCAGCAGCAATGAGTGATCTAAAATGTAATTTAGAAAAAATTCCATTTACATCACCATCAAAAAGAATAAAATTATTAGAACTAATTTTATCAAAGGAAGTAAGAGTATATTCTGTCAACTACAAAACATTTTGAAAGAAATTAAAGAAAATATAAATAATGGAAAATATTCCATGTTTATGAATAAGAAGATTTAATATATAAGATGAAAATTATCTCCAAATTGATTTACAGATTTAATACAATCTCTATCAGAATCCCAACTGAATTCCTTGTAGAAATTTGCAATCTTGAAATAGAAAAATAGGAAAAAAATCACACTTTCTGATTGCAAAATTTGCTACCTGGGGATGATAATCAAGACAGTGTGGTAACTGGCATATGGGTATATATATATTCAATATAATAGAAGTATAAGTATAGAAATAAAAGCATGTGTTTATGTTCAGCTTATTTTTAACAAGGGTATTCAGACCATTCAAAGGGAAAGAAGAGTCTTTTCAACAAATGGTGCTGGGACAGATATTATACTCAAAGAAATGAGTTTGGATGTATAACTCCCCTAATATGCAAATATTAACTCAAAATGGATATGGGACCTACTTGTAGAAACTAAAAACCTCTTAAACTACGACTTGGGAATCATAGACACAGAAAGGAAAAAAAAAAAAAAAAAAAAAAAAGCAGGTAGTTGCCAGAGGGGAGGAGGCAGGGAGAGGAGAGAAATAGGTGAGGGAGATTTAGAGATATAAACATTCAGTTACAAAATAAATGGTCAGATATGAAAATTACAGTGTGGGAAATAGAGTCAATAATTATGTGATTTATTTGTGTGGTAACAGAAGATGGTTAGACTTATCATGGTGATTATTTTGAAAAATATAAAAATATTGAATCACTATGTTCTGTACTGGGAACTAACAGTGTTGTATATCAATTGTACTTCAAAAACAAACAGACCAACTCATAGAGAAAAAGATTAGATTTCGGGTTTCTCGAGGTGGGAGGCGCAATTGAATGGAGGTGGTCAAGTTATAAGATAAATACTATGGATGCAATTCACTATATGACAAACATAACTAATTCTGTATATGAAAGTTGTTAAGAGAGTCGTTGTTGTTATTGCTGTTCAGTTGCTCAGGCATGTCTGAATCTTTGTGACCCCATAGACTGCCACACGCCAGGTATCCCTGTCTTTCACCATCTCCCAGTGTTTGCTCGAACTCATGTCCATTCAGTCAGTGATGCCATCCAACCATCTCATCCTCTGTTGCACCCTTCTCCTCCTGCCTTCAATCTTTACCAGCATCAGGGTCTTCTCCAATGAGTCAGCTCTTCACATCAGTGGCCAAAATATTGGAACTTCAGCATCAGTCCTTCCAATGAATGTTAAGCACTGATTTGCCTTAGGATTGACTGGTTTGATCTCCTTGCTGTCCAAGGGACTCTCAAGAGTCTTCTCCAGCACGACAATTCAAAGGCATCAATTGTTCACCACTCAGCCTTTGTTCAGCTCTCACATCCATGCATGACTATTGGAATAGTCATAGCTTTGACTCTATGGACCTTTGTCGGCAAATTAATTTCTCTGCTTTTTAATATGCTGTCTACGTTTGTCATAGCTTATCTTCCAAGGAGCAAGCATCTTTTAATTTCATGGCTGCAGTCACCATCCACAGTGATTTTGGAGCCCAAGAAAATAAAGTCTGTCACTGTTTCCCCATCTATTTGCGATGAAGCCATGGGACTGGATGTCATGATCTTTGTTTTTTGAAAGTTGAGCTTTAAGCCAGCTTTTTCATTCTCCTCTTTCACCTTCATAAAGAGGCTCTTTAATTCCTCTTTACTTTCTGCCATAAGGGTGGTGTCATCTGTATATCTGAGGTTAATGATATTTCTCTCTACAATCTTGATTCCAGCTTGTGCTTCTTCCAGCCCAGCATTTTGCATGATGTACTCTGCACATACGTTAAATAAGCAGAGTGACAATATACAGCCTTGATGTACTCCTTTCCCAATTTGGAACCAGTCTTCTGTTTCATGTCCAGTTCTAACTCTTGATTCTTGACCTGCATACTGGTGTCTCAGTAAACAGATAAGGTGGTGTGGTATTCCCAACTCTTTAAGAATTTTCCACATTTTGTTGTGTTCTACAGAAAGGCTTTAGCACAATCAATGAAGCAGAAGTAGATTCCCGCCCCCCTCCCCCCACCCCCCACCCCTGGAATTCCCCTGTTTTTTCTATGATCAGACAGATCTTGGCAATTTGATCTCTGATTACTCTGCCTTTTCTAAATCCAGCTTGTACATCTGGAAGTTCTCAATCCACATACTGTTGAAGCCTAGCTTGGAGGATTTTGAGAATTACTTTGTTAGCATGTGAAATGAGTACAACTGTGCAGTAGATTGAACATTCCTTGACATTGCCCTTCTTCAGAATTGGAATGAAAACTGACCTTTTCCAATCCTTTGACCACTGTTGAGTTTTCCAAAGTTGCTGGCATATTGCATGCAGCACTTAAACAGCACTGTCTTTTAGGATTTGAAATAGCTTAGTTGGAATTCTATCACCTCCATAGTGATAGTGAGCATCCACTAGTTCATAGTGATGCTTTCTAATGACCACTTGATGTCACACTCCAGGATGTCTGGTTCTAGGTGAGTGATCACACCATCGTGCTTATGTGGGTCATGAATATATTTTTTGTATAGTTCTTCTGTGTATTCTTGCCACCTCTTCTTAATATATTCTGCTTCTCTTAGGTCCATAGCGTTTCTGTCCTTTAATGTGCCCATCTTTGCATGAAATGTTCCCTAGATATCTCTAATTTTCTTGAAGAGACCTATAGTCTTTCCCATTCTATCTTTTTCTTCTATTTCTTTGTATCGTTCACTTAGGAAGGTTTTCTTATCTCTTCTTGTTATTGTTTGGAACTCTGCATTCAGATGGATATATCTTTCCTTTTCTCCTATGCCTTTAGCTTCTCTTCTTTTCTCAGCTATTTGTAAGGCCTCCTCAGACAGCCATTTTGCCTTTTTGCATTTTTTTCCTTCGGGTTGGTTTTAATCACTGCTTCCTGTGCAATATTACAAACTTTGTCCATCGTTCTTCAGTCATTCTCTCTATCAGATCTAATCCATTGAATCTCTTTGTTACTTACACTGTGTAATCATAAGGGATTTGATTTATGTCATACCTGAATGGCCTAGTGTTTTTCCCTACTTTCTTCAATTGAAGTCTGAATTTGGCAATAAGGAATTCATGATCTGTGCCATAGTTAGCTCCCTGTCTTGTTTTTGCTGACTGTATAGAGCTTCTCCATCTTCTGCTACAAAGAATATAATCAATCTGATTTTTATATTGACCATATGCTGATATCCATATGTAGAGTCTTCTATTCTGTTGTTGGAAGAGGATTTTTGCCATGACCAACAAATTCTCCTGGCAGAACTCTGTTAGCCTTTGTCCTGCTTCATTTTTGTACTCCAAGGCCAAACTTGCCTGTTACTCCAGGTGTCTCTTGACTTCCTAATTTTGTATTCCAGTCCCCTATGACGAATAGGACATCTTTTTGAGTGTTAGTTCTAGAAGGCCTTGTATGTCTTCATAGAACCATTCAGTTTCTGCTTCTTTGGGGTTAGTGGTTAGGGCATAGACTTGGATTACTGTGATACTGAATGGTTTGCCTTGGAAACAAATAGAGATCATTCTGTCTTTTCTGAGATTGCACCCAAGTACTGCAGTTTGGACTCTTGTTGACTAAGAGGGCTACCCCATTTCTTCTAAGGGATTCTTGCCCACAGTAGTAGATATAACAATCATCTGGATTAAATTCGTCCATTCCAGTCCATTTTAGTTCACTGATTCCAAAATGTCGATGTTCACTCTTGCCATCTCCTGTTTGAACATTTTCAATTTTCCCTGATTCATGGGCCTAAGATTCCAAGTTCCTATGCAAGATTGTTCTTTACAGCATCAGACTTTACTTTTACTCTCTTTGGAGAGTAAATCCTAGGGATTCTCATCACAAGAAATTTTTTTTCTATTTTTTTAATGTTTCATCTGTACGAGATGATGGATGTTCAGTAAACCTATTGCAGTAATCGTTTTGTGTTGTCTGTAAGTTAAAACATTAGGCTGTGCACTTTAAACTTCTTTAGTGTTGTAGGTCAATTTTATCTCAATAAAAGTGGAAGAGAAAAAAATAAAGCTTAGAGATACATCTCTATTAACTGGGTTTTCCTATGACATGAAAACCATGGGCCACAAAGGAAAAAATAGATTAGCTGACCTTAATAAAAAAGTTTAAAATCTTAAGCTTCAAAAGACACTACCTATAAAGTGAAAGGACAACCACAGAATGAAAGGAAATGTTTGTACTTTTTACATCTAAGTGTCTTCTTAAAATTTATAAAGATATTTTAGGACTCAACATTAAAAGATGGCCCAGTTAAAATAAGCAAAGTATTTAAATCAGCATTTCTCTAAGGAAGGAATATAACTGGTGAAAATGTGCCTGACATCATTAGTCATCAGAGAATTGCAAATCAATACATAATGAGATATTACATAAAACACTCTGGAATAACTAGATTTAAAAAATGAGATAATTTTGAAAATGTGGAAAAATTAGGGCATTCTTATATTACTGGTGAGAATACAAAATGCTGTTTTGCATAAAAAGTAGTTTTTAAAACTACTTTTAAAAATACTCTAACAATAATTCAAACAGTTAAACAGAAAATTGTAATTTGACTCAGTAATTACTCTCCTTGTTATAAACCCAAGAGATATGAAAACATGTGTCCACACAAAAACATGCACACAAATGTTTACAACAGCATTATTCATAATAGCCAAAAGGTGAAAGTCACATAAATAGCTATGACTGAGTGACTGAATAAAAATGTGGTATATCCATGCAATTAATCATTGTTCATTCTCAAAGTGAGTGGGAGATTTAGCCAAGATGGCAGAGTAGAAAGACTTTGGAGTCACCTCCTCTCAAAAGGACACCAAAATTACAACTATCTGCAGAATAACCATTGATGAAAAAGAGTAGAACCTATCAGAAAGATGTCTCTACAACAAAAGACATGAAGAAGGAATCACAATGAGATTGGTAGGAGGGTCAGACTTCTGACGTATTCAAGTCCCATAACACCCCCCCTCCCAAGTTGCTTCAGTCATGTCCAACTCTTTGCAGCCCTCCAGGCTCCTCTGTTCATGCGATTCTCCAGGTAAGAATACTGGAATGGGTAGCCTTCTTTAGGAATTGAACTCAAATCTCATTGGCAGGCAGGTTCTTTACCACTAATGCCACCCGGAAAGCTTCCACATACTGGAGAATAATTATATTGCAGAGGGTCTCCCACAGCAATGAAAGTCCTGAGCTCCAAATTGGGATCTGTAGCCAAGGATTCCTGCACTGGAAAGATGAGCTCCCAGAGCATTTGGTTTTGAAAGCCAGAAAGACTTAACTTTGGAAGTGCCATAAGACTAAGGGAAATACTGACTTCATTGATAAAGCACACACAAAACATCACATGAACTAGGATGCAGAGCGAAATAAGTCAGTTGACAGGACCCTGGGCCAGACCTACCTGCTAGTCTTCAATAGTCTCCTAGAGAAGCAAACTGTGGTTGCAGAAATTCTTGGGAGCTCCTTCTACTGCATAAATGCTGGAGAAAGCAAGTATCACTGTGGAATATAACCTCTGGCTTATTAGTCCCAGGGCCCAGCTCTGCCCTGAGATAATAGCTTGTAAGCATCAGTGATGCAATGCCTCAGGCCAAGGAACTAACTGAGTGGGGAAATGGACTCCCATCAGCAAACAGCCTGCTTTAAGACCCTCTGAGCCAACCCCTGCCTCTGGACAAAGCCTTGCCCAAGAGAAGGCTCAGGACACAGTTCCACATACCAGTGAACAGGCATCAACCATAGAATTCACTGGGCCATGGCTGTGTCCTCTAGGAATCCTGTTTTAGCCTCTGAACCAGGCTTACTGACCAGTGATCAGACACTAAGCACAAGAAAACAAACATTCTACAGCCTGCCCACCAACATGCCTTTGTTATATCCACTAGCAGTCCAGCAAAAGTTTTGGGGCACACTGGAACTCATATCAATCCATGTCAAGAACTACACTTCCACCAGTAAAGTGATGACAGTTCTAGTAACCTTGGACCCTACAACAAGACTTAAAGATCTGACTGTCTGCCAGTAGTCTGGTGCTAATCCAGGACATGGTTTCACCTAAAAGTGGGTGAACAACAACCCTAGAGTCTCCCAGACACTGCACCCACCAATCAGTCAGTACTAACCCCAGGGTCACATGGGATTCTACAGTCAGCTGTCTCATGACTCAATATTGTTAACCAGCAATCAGTGGTCTCTGTACAAGGGGGCCTGGAAACTAAATCTTGGGGGCTGAAAGTAGAGTGTGCAGCTGGAACTCATAAGATATCTCCCACAAAAGGCAAGTTTGCCAAGGTTGGGAAATGTAACTAACTTTCTAGATATACACAAATACAAACATCAATTTAGTTAAAATTAGGCTATAGAGGAATGTAATTCAGATAAGGAACAAGGTAAAACCCTAGTGAAGTGGAGATAAGCAAGCTACCCAAGAAAGATATTGGGTAGTTGTCAAAAGGATGATCAAATAACTCAGAAGAAGAATGGATTCACAGAGTGAGAAATTAGAAACTTTAAAGGAGTTAGAAAATATAAATAACAACCAAATAGAGATGAAGAATACTATAACTGAAATGATAAAAAATACAAAAAGGGTATAAAAAATAGACTAAATCATACAGAGAAATGGATGAGTGAGCTGGAGAACAAAGTAGTGGAAATTACCTTATATATAAATGGACTTAATGATCAAAAGACTTAGAAAGGCTGAATGGATACAAAAATAAAGTCCATATATATTCTACCTATAACATAATCAGTTCAGACACAAAGACACTCAGACTGAAACTAAGGCGATGGAAATAGGTATTCTGTGCAAATGGAAATTGAAGTAAAGACAGAATAGTACACTTATATCATCCAATATGATCACACGGACCACGGCCTTGTCTAACTCAATGAAACTAAGCCACGCTGGGTGGCTGGGTCATGGTGGAGAGGTCTGACAGAATGTGGTGCACTGGAGAAAGGAATAGCAAACCACTTCAGTATTCTTGCCTTGAGAGCCACATGAACAGTATGAAAAGGCAAAAAGATAGGACACTGAAAGATGAACTCCCCAGGTCAGTAGGTGTCCAATATGTTACTGGAGATCAGTGGAGAAATAACTCCAGAAAGAATGAAGGGATGGACCCAAAGCAAAAATAAAACCCAGTTGTGAATGGGACTGGTGATGGAAGCAGGGTTCGATGCTGTAAAGAGCAATATTGCATAGGAACCTGGAATGTTAGGTCCATGAATCAAGGCAAACTGGAATTGGTCAAACAGGAGATGACAAGAGTGAACATCGACATTCTAGGAATCAGCGAACTAAGATGGACTGGAATGGGTCAATTTAACTCAGATAACCATTATATCTACTACTATGGGCAGGAATCCCTTAGAAGAAGTGGAGTAGCCATCAGAGTCAACAAGAGTCCAAAATGCAGTACTTGGATGCAATCTCAAAAAAGACAGAATGATCTCTGTTCGTTTCCAAGGCAAACCATTCAATATTACAGTAATCCAAGTCTATGCCCCAACCAGTAATGCTGAAGAAGCTGAAGTTGAACAGTTCTATGAAGACCTATAAGACCTTTTAGAACTAACAC
This sequence comes from Bubalus kerabau, assembly GCF_029407905.1. Lineage (NCBI taxonomy): Eukaryota > Metazoa > Chordata > Mammalia > Artiodactyla > Bovidae > Bubalus > Bubalus kerabau. Next base: position 110,755,130 of record NC_073647.1, read on the forward strand.
CCCCAAAAAGATGTCATTTTCATTATAGGGGATTGGAATGCAAAAGTAGGAAGTCAAGAAACACCTGGAATAACAGGCAAATTTGGCCTTGGAGTACAGAATGAAGCAGGGCAAAGGGTAATAGAGTTTTGCCAAGAGAACGCACTGGTCATAGAAAACACCTTCTTCCAACAACACAAGAGAAGACTATACATGGACATCACCAGATGGTCAACACCGAAATCAGATTGATTATATTCTTTGCAGACAAAGATGGAGAAGCTCTATACAGTCAGCAAAAACAAGACCGGGAGCTGACTGTGGCTCAGATCATGAACTCCTTATTGTCAAATTCAGGCTGAAATTGAAGAAAGTGGAGAAAACCACTAGACCATTCAGGTATGACCTAAATCAAATCTCTTATGACTATACAGTGGGAGCAAGAAACAGATTTAAGGGACTAGATCTGATAGACAGAGCACATGATGAACTATGGGTGGAGGTTCGTGACATTGTACAGGAGACAGGAATCAAGACCATCCCCAAGAAAAAGAAATGCAAAAAAGCAAAATGGCTGTCTGAGGAGGGGTTACAAATAGCTGTGAAAAAAGGGAAGCAAAAAAACAAAGGAGAAAAGCAATGATATACCCAGTTGAATGCAGAGTTCCAAGAATAGCAAGGAGAGATAAGAAAGCCTTCCTCAGCAATCAATGCAAAGAAATAGAGGAAAACAACAGAATGGGGAAGACTAGAGATCTCTTCAAGAAAATTAGAGATATCAAGGGAACATTTCATGCAAAGATGGGCTCGATAAAGGACAGAAATTGTAGGGACCTAACAGAAGCAGAAGGTATTAAGAAGAGGTGGCAAGAATACACAGAACTGTACAAAAAAGATCTTCATGACCCACATAATCATGATAGTGTGATCAATCACCGAAAGCCAGACATCCTGGAATGTGAAGTCAAGTGGGCCTTAGGAAGCATCACTATGAACAAAGCTAGTGGAGGTGATGGAATTCCAGTTGAGCTATTTCAAATCCTAAAAGATGATGCTGTGAAAGTGCTGCACTCAATATGCCAGCAAATTTGGAAAACTCAGCAGTGGCCACAGGACTGGAAAAAGGTCAGTTGTCATTCCAGTCCCAAAGAAAGGCAATGCCAAAGAATGCTCAAACTACCGCACAATTGCACTCATCTCACACGCTAGTAAAGTAATGCTTAAAATTCTCCAAGCTGGGCTTCAGCAATACGTGAATCATGAATTTCCAGATGTTCAAGTTGGGTTTAGAAAAGGCAGAGGAACCAGAGATGAAATTGCCAACATCTGCTGGATCATCGAAAAAGTAAGAGAGTTCCAGGAGAAAAAAAAAAAAAAAACATCTACTTCTGCTTTATTGACTATGCCAAAGCCTTTGACTGTGTGGATCAAAATAAACTGAGGAAAATTCTGAAAGAGATGGGAATACCAGACCACCTGACCTGCCTCTTGAGAAATCTGTATGCAGCTCAGGAAGCAACAATTTGAACTGGACATGAAAACAACAGACTCTTTCCAAATAGAAAAAGGAGTACATCAAGGCTGTATATTGTCACCCTGCTTATTGAACTTATATGCAGAGTATATCATGAGAAATGCTGGACTGGAAGAAGCACAAGCTGGAATCAAGATTGCCGGGAGAAATATCAATAACCTCAGATATGCAGATGACACCACCCTTATGGCAGAAAGTGAAGAGGAACTAAAAAGCCTCTTGATGAAAGTGAAAGAGGAGAGTGGAAAAGTTGGCTTAAAGCTCAACATTCAGAAAACGAAGATCATGGCACCCAGTCCCACCACTTCATGGCAAATAGATGGGGAAACAGTGGACACAGTGGCTGACTTTATTTTTCTGGCCTCCAAAATTACTGCAGATGGTGATTGCAGCCATGAAATTAAGAGACACTCGCCCCTTGGAAGGAAAGTTATGACAACCTAGACAGCATATTAAAAATCAGAGACATTACTTTGCCAACCAAGGTCCGTCTAGTCAAGGCTATGGTTTTTCCAGTGGTCATGTATGGATGTGAGAGTTGGAATCTGAAGAAAGCTGAGCACCAAAGAATTGATGCTTTTGAACTGTAATGTTGGAGAAGACTCTTGAGAGTCTCTTGGACTGCAAGGAGATCCAACCAGTCCATTCTAAAGGAGATGAGTCCTGGGTGTTATTTGGAAGGAATGATGCTAAAGCTGAAACTCCAGTACTTTGGCCACCTCATGCAAAGAGTTGACTCATTGGAAAAGACTGATGCTGGGAGGGATTGAGGGCAGGAGGAGAAGGGGACGACAGAGGATGAGATGGCTAGATGGCATCACCGACTCGATGGTCATGAGTTTGAGTGAACTCCAGGAGTTGGTGATGGACAGGGAGGCCTGGCTGCTGTGATTGATGGGGTTGCAAAGAGTCGGATATGACTGAGCGACTGAACTGAACTCAACTGATGGAATCTAAAAAGATAGTACAATGAAGCGATCTGCAGATGTTATGTTGACACAGACATAAAGCCTTGTGGACAAGGGGCACAGGAGAGGAGAGGGTGGGATGAATTGAGAGGAGTAGCATTAAAACATATACATTATTATATATAAAGTTAGTAGCCTGTGGAAATTTGCTGTATGGTGCATAATATCATCCACAGTTCCACATCCATGAATGTAACCAACTGTAGATCCTTGTAGTACACTAATATTTATTATTGATAAAAGTGTCTATAAGTGGATCTGTGCAGTTCAAATCCATGTTGCTCAAGGGTTAACTATATGTTTACTATCAAGCCATTTCTAAGTGGCTTTCATGATGCAAGGTGCATAATACAGCCATGTAATATATGATTCCATGTATACAGAATGTTCAAGATTGGTAAATCTATAAGAACAGAAAACATATTAGTAGTTTTTAATGCTTAGAATTTGATACAATTGGGACAATGATAGACAAGGAGTACCGCTTTCTTTCTGAGGAAAAAAATATGTTTCAAATTGACTGTGATTACATTTCACATATCTCTGTATACACTAAAACAATTTGCGTTATATATTTATATTGGGAATTTTATGGTATGTAAATTACATCTGAAAAAATTGTTTAAAAAATAACAGGTGATTATGTGTGGTAGGTCAAAACACAGGGAAGTATCAGGTCAAACAACAGGGAAGGAACACATCCCTGCCAATCAACAGATAATTGGATTAAATATTTACTAAGCACAGCCCCGCCCATCAGAACAAGACCCAGTTTCCCACAGTCAGTCTCTCCCATCAGGAAGCTTCCATCAGCTTCTTATACTTATCACTCAGAGGACAGAAAAAATGAAAACCACAATTACAGAAAACTAATCAAACTGATCACATGGACCACAACCTTCTCTAACTCAATGAAATTATGACCAATGCCATGAAGGGCCACCAAAGACAGATGGGTCATTGTGGAGAGTTCGGACAAAACGTGGTCCACTGGAGAAGGCAATAGCAAACCACTTCAGTATTCTTGCCTTGAGAACTCCATGAACAGTATGAAAAGGTATGATCCTGAAAGATGAACTCCCCAGATCAGTAGGTGCCCAATATGCTACTGGAGAAAAGTGGAGAAATAACTTCAGAAAGATTGAAAGAGCAAAAGTGAAAACAACTCCAAGCTGTGGATGTGACTGGTGATGGAAGTAAAGTCTGATTCTGTAAACAACAATATTGCATAGGAACCTGGAATGTTATGTCCATGAATCAAGGTAAAACTTGGAAATGGTCAAACAGGAGATAGCAAGAGTGAACACTGACATTTTAGCAATCAGTGAACTAAAATGGAATGGAATCGGTGAATTTAACTCAGATGGCCATTATATCTACTACTGTGGGCAAGAATCTCTTAGAACAAATGGAGTAGACATCATAGTGAAATAAAGAGTATGAAATGAGGTACTTGGGTGCACTCTCAAAATAGAATGATCTCTGTTCCTTTCCAAGGCAAACAATTCAATATCATGGTAATCCAAGTCCATGCCCCAAACACTAATCCCAAAGAAGCAGAAGTTGAATGGTTCTATGAAGACTTACAAAACTTTCTAGAACACCCCAAAAGATGTCCCTTTCATTATAGGGGACTGGAATGCAAAAGTAGGAAACCAAGAGATACCTGGAGTAACAGGCCAGTTTGGCCTTGGAATACAAAAGGAAGCAGGCAAAGGCTAACAGAGTGTTGCCAAGAGAATGCACTTGTCATAAAAAACACCCTCTTCCAACAACACAAGAGAAGACACTACACATGGACATCAGCAGACAGTCAATACAAAAATCAGATTGATTATATTCTTAGCAGCCAAAGATGGACAAGCTCTATACAGTCAGCCAAAACAAGACCAGGAGGTGACTGTGGCTAAGATTATGATCTCCTTATTGCCAAATTCAGACTTAAAGAAAGTAGGCAAAACCATTAGACCATTCATGTATGACCTAAAGCAAATCCTTTATGATTATACAGTGGAAGTGGCAAATAGATTCAAGGGATTAGACCTGATAGACAGATTGCCTGAAGAACTATGGACAGATGTTCATGACTTTGTATAGGAGACAGGGATCAAGACCATCCCCAAGAAAAAGAAAAGAAGAAAGGCAAAAGGGTTGTCTGAGGATGACTTACAAAGAGCTGAGAAAAGAAGAGAAGTGAAAGGCAAAGGAGAAAAGGAAAGATATACCATTTCAATGCAGAGTTCCAAAGAATGGCATGGAGAGAAGAGAAAGCCTTCCTCAGTGATCAGTGCAAAGAAATGCAGGAAAACAATAGAATGGAAAAGACTAGAGATCTCTTCAAGAAAATTTTGATACTAAAGGAGCATTTCATGCAAAGAACGGCACAATAAAGGACAGAAATGGTATGGACCTAATAGAAGCAGAAGATATTAAGAAGAGGTGGAAGAATACACAGAAGAACTGTACGAAAAAGATATTCATGACCCAGATAACCACAATGGTGTGCTGACTCATCTAGAGCCAGACATCCTGGAATGAAAAGTCAATTGGGCCTTAGGAAGCATGACTATGAACAAAGCTAGAGGAAGTGATGGAATTCCAGTTAAGCTGTTTCAAATCGTCAAAGATGATGCTGTGAAAGTGCTGCACTCAATATGCCAGCAAATTTGGAAAACTCAGCAGTGGCCATAGGACTGGAAATGGTCAGTTTTCATTCCAATACCAAAGAAAGGCAATGCCAAAGAATGTTCAAACTGCTGCACAACTGCACTCATCTCACATGCTAGCAAAGTAATGCTCAACATTCTCCAAGCCAGGCTTCAACAGTACGTGAACTATGAAATTCCAGATGTTCCAGCTGATTTTAGAAAAGGCAGAGGAACCAGAGATCAAACTGTCAACATCCATTAAATCATCCAAAAAGCAAGAGAGTTCTAGAAAAACATCTACTTTTGCTTTATTGACTTCACCAAAGCCTTTGACTTTGTGGATCACAACAAACTGGAAAATTCTTAAAGAGATGTGAATAACAGACCAACTTAGCTGCCTCCTGAGAAATCTGTATGTATTTCAAGAAGCAAGTTACAGCTGGACATGGAACAACAGAATGGTTCCTAATCAGGAAAGGATTACATCAAGGTTGTATATTGTCACCCTGCTTCTTTAACTTATATGCATTGTATATCATGTGAAATGCCAGGCTGTATGAAGCACAAGTTGGAATCAAGATTGCCAAGAGAAATATCAATAACCTCAGATATGCAGATAACACCACCCTTATGGCAGAAAGCGAAGACAAACTAAAGAGCCTGTTGATGAAAGTGAAAGAGGTGAGTGAAAAAGCTGGCTTAAAACTCAACATTCCAGAAACAAAGATCATGGCATCTGGTCCCATCAATTCATGGCAAACACATGGGGAAAATGAAAACAATGACAAACTTTATTTTCTTGACTCCAAAGTCACTATGGATGGTGACTGTAGCCATGAAATTAAAATATTCTGATCTTTGGAAGAAATGCTATGAGAAACCTAAACAGTGTATCAAAAAGCAGAAACATCACTTTGCCCACAACAGTCCATATAGTGGAAGTTATGGTTTTTCCAGTATTCATGTATGTATGTGAGAGTTGGACCATAAAGAAAGCTGAGTGCTGAAGAATTGATGCTTTTGAATTGTGGTGTTGGAGAAGACTCTTGAGAGTCCCTTAGACTACAAGGAGTTCCATCCAGTCAATTTTAAAGGACATCAGTCCTGTATATTCATTGGGAGGACTCATGCTGAAACTGAAACTCCAATACTTTGGCCACCTGATGCGAAAAACTGAATCATTTTAAAAGACCCTGATGCTGGGAAAGATAGAAGGCAGGAGGAGAAGGGGATGACAGAGGATGAGATGGTTGGATGGCATCACTGACTCAATGGACATGAGTTTGAGCAAGCTTCAGAAGTTGGTCATGGACAGGGAAGCATGGTATGCTGCAGTCCTTGAGGTGACAGAGAGTTGGACATGACTGAGCAACTGAACTAACTATGTATGGTAGGGATCATGGATAGTCCATGAATACAGTTGATGCTATTACAGTGCTGTGGTTAGAGGTGCTGTTCTTCCACATTGTCACAAATATGCATACAATTAAGTAAGCCTTCTATATATCAAATTCATCCATATCCAGTCTCTCACATCTGTGAATTCAACCAAATCCAGATCTTGTAGTAAACTAATATTTACTATTGAAAAAAAAAAAAGTGTCTATAAGTGGACCCATGCAGTTCAAACCCATGTTGCTCAAGGGTTAACTCTATGTTTACTATCAAGCCATCCCTGAGTGGATTTCATGATTCAACGTGCACAATTGCCTATACAGATAATTAAGAAAATCAAAATCATAGCATATTACCTCAAGGACCATAATGTTTTGTCAAGAGTTAGTTGATTGTATTCGAACAGCAACACCATTAATTTTAAGAATTGCCAGCAGCAGTGAGGCACAGCTAATTCCCACTGTTGGAGGAAGAAATCTGTTGTGCCAATGTTCTATCTCTAGATAGGGCAAAGTTTCATGGGATATGGCCACTCTCACTGTGAAATCAGGTTTGGAAAGGGTCATTGCTAGGCATTCAGTGATATCTTCTGTATCAGAGTCCTAAATTGTGTTTCATGTCCAATACAGTGATGCAGTCCAAACAGCAATCAGCCATCTATGTGGTGTATGTTTAGTGAGCAGCTTGACTTGGATCTCATCAGAAAATGGTCTCTTACTGTTGTCATCTATATATGAATGACTCAGATATTTAAGCAGCAGTAGCAATTTGTTTCCAAAAACTTTTCCCACACTTTTTGAGATTAAATTGATATACAGCACTGTGTAAGCTTAAGCTGTACAGCATAGTGAATCAACTTACAAAAATCATAGTGAAATGATTATCACAATAAAGTTACTAATATCCATAATTTCATATTAATGTAAACACAAGACAAATTTTTTTCCTTGTGATGACAACTCTTAACAACTTTTAAATATACCAAATAGCAGTGTCAACTAGTAGCCCCATGCTGTACATTACATTCCCAGTACTTACTCATCTTATAACTGGAGTTTGTACCAACTGACCACTTTCATTTATTCTCCTACTCCTTACCTACCACATTTGATAGTCACAAATCTTATCTTTTTATATGAGTTTGATTTTTGTGTGTTCTATATTTAGTATATAAGTGATATTGTACAATATCTGTCTTTGTCTAACATCTCACTTAGCATAATTCTCTGAAGTTCCCTTTGTGTTGTCACAAATGGAAGGATTTCTCTTTTTATAGTTGAATACTTTGCCAATAAAGGTCCATCTAGTCAAGGCTATGGTTTTTCCTGTGCTCATGTATGAATGTGAGAGTTGGACTGTGAAGAAAGCTGAGCACCAAAGAATTGATGCTTTTGAACTGTGGTGTTGGAGAGACTCTTGAGAGTCCCTTGGACTGCAAGGAGATCCAACCAGTCCATTCTGAAGGAGATCAGCCCTGGGATTTCTTTGGAAGGAATGATGCTAAAGCTGAAACTCCAGTACTTTGGCCACCTCATGTGAAGAGCTGACTCATTGGAAAAGACTCTGATGCTGGGAGGGATTGGGGGCAGGAGGAAAAGGGGACGATAGAGGATGAGATGGCTGGATGGCATCAATGACTCGATGGATGTGAGTCTGGGTGATCTCCAGGAGTTGGTGATGGACAGCAAGGCCTGGCGTGCTGTGATTCATGGGGTCGCAAAGAGTCAGACACGACTGAGTGACTGAACTGAACTGAATATTCCATCTACTATAACATTTTTTACTTATCTGTCAATGAGCATGTAGGTTCTTTTCATGTCTTAACTCTTAGAGATAATACTATTATAAACACTAGAGTGCTGATATATCTTCAACATAGTGCTCTGTTTTAATGGATATATATCCAGAAGTGATATTGTCAAATCATATGATAGCTCTACTTTTAATTTTTAAAGAACCTTGAAACTGATTTCAATGCTAACTGTACCAATTTGCAATGCCATGAACAGTGCACAAGGATTTCCTTTTCCCTACAACTTCACGAGCATTTGTTATCTCTTATCTTTGATGATAGCCATTAAAACAGGTGATATTTCTTTGAGATTTTTATTTGCATTTCCCTAATGATTAGTATGACATGCAGTGTCATTTCATGTTACTTTTAGTCATTTGTATATCTTCTTTGGGAAAATGTCTATTAAGATCCTAAGCCAATTTTAATTGGATTTTAAGGGGATTGCTATTAAGCTATAGGAGCTATTTATATAATTTGAATATTAACTTATCAGATATAAATTAAAAAAAAAATCCCGTTATTGCAATGGACTGTTTCTTTAATTGCTCTTTCTGATTTTTCATTTTTAGTGTATAGAAATGCAATAAATTTCTGTGTATTAATTTTATGTCCTACAACTTTACTATATTCATTGATTAGCTCTAGCAATTTTATGGTGGCATCTTTAGGATTTTCTATATAGAGAATCATGTCATCTGAAAACAGTGAGAGTTTTACCACTTTCCCAATGTGAATTTCTTCTATTTATTTCTGTGGCTAGGACTTCCAAAACTATGTTGAATAACAGTGGTAAGAGTGGGAACCCTTCTCTTATTCCTGATTTTAAAGGAAATGCTTTCAGGTTTTCACCATTGAGGATAATATTTGTTGTGGGTTTACTGTACATTGCCTTTATTATATTAAGGTAGATTACTTCTATGCCTGCAATCAGGAGATTTTTCATCATAAGTGGCTGTTGAATTTGTCAAACACTTTCTCTAGCTCTACTGAGATGGTTATATAGTTTTATCTTTGTTTGTTAATATGGTGTATCACATTGATTGATTTGGGGATATTGAAGAATCCTTATCTCCCTGGGATAAAGCTGACTTGATCACTATGTAAGATCTTTCTAATGTGATGTTGGACTCTGTTTGCTAGAATTTTGTTGAGGATTTTTGCCTCTATGTTCATCAGTGATATTGGCCTGTTTTTGTTTCATGCCTAACTCTTTTCAACCCCATGGACTGCAGAATGCACAGAGTTGGACACGAATGAAGTGAGTTAGCATGCACACTGGGAGGTAGTGAAAGACAGGAAAGCCTGGCATTCTAAAGCCATGGGGTTGCAAAGAGTTAGGCATGAAATAGTGCCTTAACAACAATCAATGCGCATGCATGCGTGTGTGCATGCTGAGTCACTTCAGTTGTGTCCGACTCTGCGACTCTAGACTGTAGTCTGCCAGGATCCTCTGTCCATGTGTTTCTCCAGGAAAGAATATTGGAGTGGGTTGCCATGTCCTCCTCCAGGGGATCTTCCCTTCCCAGAGATAGAACCCTTGTCTCTGGTATCTACCCACAGTGGCAGGTGGGTTCTTTACCACTAGTGCCACTATCTCCCAGAGTTTGCTTTAACTCATATCCATTGAGTTGGTGATGCCAGCCAATCATCTCATCCTCTGTCATACCTTTCTTCTCCTGCCCTCAGTCTTTCCAAGTATCAAGGCATTTTCCAATGACTCGACTCTTTGCATCAGCTGGCCAAAATATTGGACCTTCGGCATTAGTCTTTCCAATGAATATTTTGGGTTGATTTCCTTTAGAACTGACTGCTTTGATCTCCTTGCAGTCCAAGGGACTCTCCAGAGTCTTCGTATGATAATTCTTAAAAGATTCCTAAGATGTTGATGTTCACTGTTGCTATCTCCTGTTTGACCAGATCCAGTTTACCTTGATTTATGGACCTAATATTTCAGGTTCCTATTCAATATTGTTCTTTACAGCATCAGACTTTACTTCCACCACCAGATACACCCACAACTTGGTGTAGTTTCTTCTTTGGTTCAGCCTGGAGCTCTTTCTCAACACTTCCCCAGTAGTGTATTAGACATCTACCTACCTGGGGGGCTTATCTTACAGTGTCATATCTTTTTACCTTTTCATACTGTTCATTGAGTTACACAAGTCTGTGATCCATGAGATAATTTTCGTTAGTTTTCTGTGGTTGTGGTTTTCATTCTGGAGGCCATGGGATTTTGGTTTTTGCTTTAGCACCACTTAGGAAGCATGATATTGGCCTGCAATTTTCTTTCTGTCTGTGTATCTTTGTTTGGTTTTGGTATTAGGGTGATGGTGGTCTCAAACAATGAGTTTCGAGTTTTCTTTCCTCTGCAATTGTCTGGAAGAATCTGAGCAAGAAAGGTGTTGTTGCTGCTCCTGCTAAGTCACATCAGTCGTGTCCAATTCTGTGTGACCCCATAGATGGCAGCCCACCAGGTTTCTCTGTCCCCTGGATTCTCCAGGCAAGAATACTGGAGTGGGTTGCCATTTCCTTCTCCAATGCATGCATGCATGCCAAGTCACTTCAGTTGTGTCGGACTCTGTGTGACCCCATGGACAGAAGCCCACCAGGCTCCTCTGTCCACAGGATTCTCCAGGCAAGAATACTGGAGTGAGTTGCCATTTTAGATCTTCTCTAAACTTTTGGTAGAATTCACCTGTGAATCCACGTGGCCCTGGCTTTTGTTAGCTGTAAGAATTTTTTTTATTATTATAGTTTCTATTTGCATGCTTGTGATTGGTCTGTTCATGTTTTCTATTTCTTCCTGATTCAGTTTTGGAAGGTTACACTTTTCTTAGAATTTGTCCATTTTATTGGCATATAGTAGTCTCTTATGATCTTTTGTACTTCTGTGTTGTCTGTTGTAACTTCTTTTTTATTTCTAATATTATTGATTTGATTCTTCTCCCTTTCTTTCTTGATTAGTATGGCTAACAGTTTTTTCTATTTTATCTTCTCAAAGAACATGCTTAAGTTTTATTGATCTTTGCTATAATCTTTTTCATTTCTTTCTGTGCTGATTGAATGATTTCTTTCCTTATACCAAAAAATTTGTAAAAAATATTTTTCTAGTTTCTTTAGGTGTAAGGTTAGGTTGTTTATTGATGGTTCTCTTGTTTTTTGAGGTAGGATTGTATTGCTATAAACTTCCCTCTTAGAATTGCTTTTACTGAAGCCCATAAATTTGAGTTGTATTTTCATTGTCAATTGTTTCAGGCATATTTTTATTTTATTTTTATTTTTTGATTTCTTCAGTGATTTGTTTGTTATTCAGAAGCACGTTGTTTAGTCTCCATTTGTTTTTTTTTTTTGTATTTTTCCCTCTATTTGATAGCTAATTTTACAGTATTGTGATGAGAAAAGATGTTTGAAAGCATTTCAATTTATAAAAATTTACCAAGGATTGATTTGTGGCCCAGAATGTGATCTATCGTCGAGAATGTTTCATGTGCACTTGAGAAAAAAATGAAATCTATTGATTTCAAATGAAATGAACTTTAGATATCAATTAGTCCAATTGGTCCAATGTATCATTTAAAACTTGTGTTTCTTTTTTTTTTTTTTAATTTTATTTTATTTTTAAACTTTACATAATTGTATTAGTTTTGCCAAATATCAAAATGAATCCACCACATGTATACATGTGTTCCCCATCCTGAACTCTCCTCCCTCCTCCCTCCCCATTCCATCCCTCTGGGTCGTCCCAGTGCACCAGCCCCAAGCATCCAGTATCGTGCATCGAACCTGGACTGGCAACTCATTTCATACATGATTTTTTACATGTTTCAATGCCATTCTCCCAAATCTTCCCACCCTCTCCCTCTCCCACAGAGTCCATAAGACTGTTCTATACATCAGTGTCTCTTTTGCTGTCTCGTACACAGGGTTATTGTTACCATCTTTCTAAATTCCATATATATGTGTTAGTATACTGTATTGGTGTTTTTCTTTCTGGCTTACTTCACTCTGTATAATAGGCTCCATAAAAAAAAAAAAAAAATAAACAAACAAACAAAAAAAAACTTGTGTTTCCTTATTCATTTTCTGTCTGAATGATCTGTCTATTTCTGTGAGTGGGGTATTAAAATCCTCCAACATCATTCATTAATTTCCCCTTTGATAGTTGTTAGCATTTGATTTATGTATAGAGGTGCTCCTATGCTGGGTGCATATATATTTATAATTGTTATGTCTTCTTCTTGGATTGATCCCTTGATCATTATATAGTGTCCTTCTTTGTATCTTCAAATTGTCTATATTTTAAAGTCTATCTTATCTGTTAAAAGTATTCCTACTCCCACTTTCTTTTGGTCTCCATTTGCAAGGAATATCTTTTTCCACTTCATCAATTTCAATCTGTATGTGTCCCTAGATTTGAGGTGGGTCTCTTTTAGACAGCATATACCAGGTTCCTATATTTTTTTAATCCATTTAGCCAAACTGTGTCTTTTGGTTGAAGTATTTAGCCCATTTACCTTTAAAGTAATTGTTGATAAGTATGATCCCATTACCATTTATTCTATTGTTTGTTTTTATACCCCTTTCTTGTTTTCCCCAAAGAGACAAAACATCTGTATGCAGAAACCTATAAAAACAATCATGAAAGAAATCAAAGACGACAAAAAGAGATGGAGAGATATGCCATGCTGTTGGATTATAAGAATCAATATAGTGAAAATGAATTTACTAGCCAAAGCAATCTATGGATTCAATGCAATACTTCTAAAACTACCAACGAAATTTTTCACAGAACTAGGAAAAATAATTTCACAATGTGTATGGAAACAAAAAAGGCCATGAACAGTGAAAGCAATCTTGAGAAGATGAATGGAACTGGAAGAATCAACCTTCCTGACTTCAGATTAAACTACAAAGCTACAGGCATAAAGGCAGTATGGTATTAGCAAAAAAATAGAAAGACCAATGAAACAGGACAGAGAGTTCAGAGATAAATCCACACATCTAAGGACACCTTGTCTTTGACAAAATAGGCAAGAATATACAATGGAGAAAAGACAGTCTCCTCAATAAGTGTTACAGGGAAAACTGTCAACCATGTGTAAAAGAATGAAATTAGAACACTTCCTAAAGCCATATACAAAAATAAACTCAAATTGGATTAAAGACCTAAACACAAGTCCAGAAACTATAAACTCAAAGATGAAAACTTAGGCAAAACATTCTTTGATATAAATCATAACAAGATCCTCTATTACTTATCTCCTAAAGTGATGGAAATAAAAACAAAAGTAAACAAATGGGACCTAATTAAAGCAGAAAAGTTTTTGCACAGTGAAGGAAACTATAAGCAAGTTAAAAAGGCAACACTTAGAATGGAGAAATTAATAGCAAATGAAACAACCAACAAAGAATAAATCTCTAAAATATACTAGCAGCTCATGAAGCTCAATACCAGAAAAACAAACACCCCAATCAAAAAGTGGGAAGAATATCCAAACAGACATTTATCCAAAGAAGACATACACTGGCTAATACACACTTGAAAATATGCTCAACATTTCTCATTATTAGAGAACTGAAAATGAAAACTACAGTGGGTATCATCTCATGACTGTTGGCATGGCCATCATCAAAAAGTTTACAAGAATAAATGCTGGACAGGGTGTTTACAAAAAGGAAACATCTTACAGTGCTGATGGGAATGCAAATTGATACAACCACCATGAAGAGCAGTATGGAGAGTCCTTAAAAACTAAGACTTAAACTACTATCAGATCAAATCAGTTGCTCAGTTGTGTCCGACTCTTTGTGATCCCATGAATCGCAGCACACCAGGCCTCCCTGTCCATCACCAACTATGATGCAGTAATCCTACTACTGGGCCTATACCTGGAAAAAAAATATAATTGAAAAAGACACATGCACCCCAAAGTTCATCGCAGCACCATTTATAATAGCTATGACATGGAAGCAACCTGGATGTCCATTGGTGTATGAATGGATAACAAAGTTGTGGTACATTTGCACAATGGAATATTACTCAGCTATGAAAAGGAATGCATTTGAATCAGTTCTAATGAGGTGGATGAGCCTAGAGCCTATTATACAGAGTGAAGTAAGTTGAAAAGTTAGAGGCAAATATTTTATAAACTGCTTCAGTGACTGTGCTAAAGCCTTTGCCTGCATGAATCACAAAATAACTGTGGGAAAATTTTTTAAAGACATGGGAATACCAGGCCACCTTACCTGTCTCCTGAGAAACCTGTATGCAGGCCAAGAAGCAACCATTTGAACCAGACATGGACCGATGGACTGGTTCAAAATTGGGAAAGGGGTACATCAAGGCTGTATATTGTCACCGTGCTTACTTATATTATACCTGGATTGGTTGTTGCTTAGTCTTGTCCAACTTTTTGTGATCCCATGGACTGTAGCATGCCAAGCTTCCCTGTCCTTCACCATCTCCCAGAGTTTGCTCAAATTCATTGCCATTTAGTCAGTGATACTATCCTAAGATCTAATCCTGTCATCCCCTTCTCCTCCTGCCTTCAATTTTTCCAATCATCAGGGTCTTCTCCAATGAGTTGGCTCTTCATATCAGGTGGCCAAAGTATTGGAGCTTCAGCATCAATCCTTCCAAAGAATATTTGGTATTGATTTTCTTTAGGATTGACTGGTTTGATCTGCGTGCTGTCCAAGGGACTCGGAAGTGTCTTCCCCAGCATGACAATTCGAAGGCATCAATTATTCAGTGTTCAACCTTTTTTATTGTCCAGCTCTCTCATCCATACATGACTAATGGAAAAACTATAGCTTTGAAGAGACAGACCTTTGTTGGTAAAGTAATGTCTCTGCTTTTTAAAAACACTGTCAAGGTTTGTCATAGCTTTTCTTCCAAGGAGCAAGCCTCTTAATTTCATGGCTTCAGTTACCATCCACAGTGATTTTGGAGCCCAAGAAAATAACGTCTGTCACTGTTCCCATTGTTTCCCCATTTATTTGCCATGAAGGGATGGGACAAGGTGCTATAATCTTCATTTTTTGAATGTTGAGTTTAAGCCAGTTTTTTCACTCTCCTCTTTCACCGTGAAAGGAGAAAAAGCCTCATCAAGAGGCTCTTTAGTTTATCTTCACTGCCATAAGGGTTCTATCATCTGCAAATCTGAAGTTATTGATATTTCTCCAAGTAATCTTAATTCTAGTTTCTGCTTCATTCAGTCCAGCATTTTACATGATGTACTCTGCATATAGGTTAAATAAGCAGGGTGACAATATACAGCCTTGACACACTCTTTTCCCAATTTGCAACCAGTCTGCTGTTCCATGTCCATTTCTAACTGTTGTTTTGACCTGCGTACAGGTTTCTCAGGAGTCAGCTAATGTGGTTTGATATTTTTATCTCTTTAAGAGTTTTCCAGTTTGTTGTATTCCACACAGTCGAAGCTTTTAGCGTAGTCAATGAAACAGAAGATGTTTTTCTGGAATTCTCTTGCTTTTTCAATGATCCAATAGATATTGGCAATTTGATCTCTGGTTCCTCTGCCTTTTCTAAATCCAGCATGTACATCTGGAAGTTCTCGGTTCATGTACTGTTGAAGCCTAACTTGGAAGATTTTGAGCATTACTTTGGTAGCATGTGAAATGAGTACAATTGTATGGTAGTTTGAACATTCTTTGGCATTACCTTTCTTTGGGATTGGAATGAGAACTGACCTTTTCCAGTCCTGTGGCCACCGCTGAATTTTCCAAACTTGCTGGCATATTGAGTGCAGCACTTTCACAGCATCGTCTTTTAGGATTTGAATTAGCTCAGCTGGAATTCTATCACCTCCACTAGCTTTGTTCATAATGATGCTTCCTAAGGACCATTTGACTTCGCATTCCATGATATCTGGCTCTAGGTGAGTGATCACACCATTATGATTATCTGGGTCATTATTATTATTTTTTTAATATATAGTTCTTCTGTGTATTATTGCCACCACTTCTTAATATATTCTGCTTCTGTTAGGTCCATACCATTTCTGTCCTTTATTGTGCCTCTCTTTCCATAAAGTGTTTCCTTGGTATCTCTGACTTTCTTGAAGAGATCTCCAGTTTTTGCCATTCTATTGTTTTCCTCTATTTTTTTTTTTTTTTTGCATAGTTCACTTAAAAAGACTTTCTTTTCTCTCCTTGTTATTCTCTGGAACTCTGTATTCAGATGTGTATATTTTTCTGTTTCTCCTTTGCCTTTAGCTTCTCTTCTTTTCTCAGCTATTTGTAAGTCCTCCTCAGTGAACCATTTTGGCTTTTAGCTTTTGTTTTTCTTCGGGATGATTTTGTTCACTGCCTCCTATACAATGTTGCAAACCTCTGTCCGTTGTTCTTCAGGTACTCTGTCTATCAGATTTAATACCTTGAATCTATCACAGAATGTGGTCCACTGGAGAAGGGAATGGCAAACCATTTCAGTATTCTTGCCTTGAGAACCCCATGAACAGTATGAAAAGGCAAAATGACAGGATACTGAAAGAGAAACTCCCCAGGTCAGTAGGTGCCCAATATGCTGCTGGAGATCAGTGGAGAAATAACTCCAGAAAGAATGAAGGGATGGAGCCAAAGCAAAAACAATACCCAGCTGTGGATGTGACTGGTGATAGAAGCAAGGTCCGATGCTGTAAAGAGCAATATTGCATAGGAACCTGGAATGTCAGGTCCATGAATCAAGGCAAATTGGAAGTGGTCAAAAAAGAGATGGCAAGAGTGAATGTCGACATTCTAGGAATCAGTGAACTGAAATAGACTGGAATGGGTGAATTTAACTCAGATGACCATTATATCTACTACTGTGGCCAGCAATCCCTTAGAAGAAATAGAGTGGCCATCATGGTCAACAAAAGAGTCTGAAATGCAGTACTTGGATGCAATCTCAAAAACGACAGAATGATCTTTCTTCATTTCCAAGGCAAATCATTCAATATCACAGTAATCCAAGTCTATGCCCCAACCAGTAATGCTGAAGAAGCTGAAGTTGAACGGTTCTATGAAGATCTACAAGACCTTTTAGAACTAACACCCAAAAAAGATGTCCTTTTCATTATAGGGGACTGGAATGCAAAAGTAAGAAGTCAAGAAACACCTGGGGTAACAAGCAAATTTGGCCTTGGAATACAGAATGAAGCAGGGCAAAGACTAATAGCGTTTTGCCAAGAAAATGCACTGGTCATAACAAACACCCTCTTCCAACAACACAAAAGACTCTATACATGGACATCACCAGATGGTCAACACTGAAATCAGATTGATTATATTCTTTGCAGCCAAAGATGGAGAAGCTCTATACAGTCAGCAAAAACAAGATGGGGAGCTGACTGTGGCTAAGATCATGAACTCCTTATTGCCAAATTCAGACTTAAAATGAAGAAAGTGGGGAAAACCACTAGACCATTCAGGTATGACCTAAATCAAATCCCTTATGATTATACAGTGGAAGTGAGAAATAGATTTAAGGGCATAGATCTGATAGATAGAGTGCCTGATGAACTATGGATGGATGTTCATGATATTGTACAGGAGACAGGGATCAAGACCATTCCCATAGAAAAGAAATGCAAAAAAGCAAAATGGCTGTCTGGGGAGGCCTTACTAATAGCTGTGAGAAGAAGAGAAGCAAAAAGCAAAGGAGAAAATGAAAGATATAAACATCTGAATGCAGAGTTCCAAAGAATAGCAAGAAGAGATAAGAAAGCCTTCTTTAGTGATCAATACAAAGTAGAGGAAAACAACAGAATGGGAAAGACTAAGGATCTCTTCAAGAAAATCAGAGATACCAAAGGAACATTTCATACAAAGATGGGCTTGATAAAGGACAGAAATGGTATGGACCTAACAGAAGCAAAAGATATAAAGAAGAGATGGCAAGAATACACAGAACTGTACAAAAAAGATCTTCATGACCCAGATAATCACGATGGTGTGATCACTGACCTAGAGCCAGACATCCTGGAATGTGAAGTCAAGTGGGCCTTAGAAAGCATCACTACGAACAAAGCTAGTGGAGGTGATGGAATTCCAGTGGAGCTGTTTCAAATCCTAAAAGATGATGCTATGAAAGTGCTGCACTCAATATGCCAGCAAATTTGGAAAACTCAGCAGTGGCCACAGGACTGGAAAAGGTCAGTTTTCATTCCAATACCAAAGAAAGGCAATGCCAAAGAATGCTCAAACTACCGCACAATTGCACTCATCTCACACGCTAGTAAAGTAATGCTCAAAATTCTCCAAGCCAGACTTCAGCAATATGTGAGCCGTGACCTTCCTGATGTTCAAGCTGGTTTTAGAAAAGGCAGAGGAACCAGAGATCAAATTGCCAACATGCGCTGGATCATGGAAAAAGCCAGAGAGTTCCAGAAAAAACATCTATTTCTGCTTTATTGACTATGCCAAAGCCTTTGACTGTGTGGATCACAATAAACTGTGGAAAATTCTTCAAGAGATGGGAATACCAGACCACCTGACCTGCCCCTTGAGAAATTTGTATGCAGGTCAGGAAGCAACAGTTAGAACTGGACATGGAACAACAGACTGGTTCCAAACAGGAAAAGGAGTATGTCAAGGCTGTATATTGTCACCCTATTTATTTAACTTCTATGCAGAGTACATCATGAGAAACGCTGGACTGGAAGTAACACAAGCTGGAATCAAGATTGCTGGGAGAAATATAAATAACCTCAGCTATGCAGATGACACCACCCTTATAGCAGAAAGTGAAGAGGAACTAAAAAGCCTCTTGATGAAAGTGAAAGTGGAGAGTGAAAAAGTTGGCTTAAAGCTCAACATTCAGAAAACAAAGATCATGGCATCTGGTCCCACCACTTCATGGGAAATAGATGGGGAAACAGTGGAAACAGGGTCAGACTTTATTTTGGGGGGCTCCAAAATCACTGCAGATGGTGACTGCAGCCATGAAATTAAAAGACGCTTACTCCTTGGAAGGATAGTTATGACCAACCTAGATAGAATATTCAAAAGCAGAGACATTACTTTGCCAACAAAGGTTCGTCTAGTCAAGGCTATGGTTTTTCCTGTGGTCATGTATGGATGTGAGAGTTGGACTGTGAAGAAGGCTGAGCGCCGAAGAATTGATGCTTTTGAACTGTGGTGTTGGAGAAGACTCTTGAGAGTCCCTTGGACTGCAAGGAGATCCAACCAGTCCATTCTGAAGGAGATCAGCCCTGGGATTTCTTTGGAAGGACTGATGCTAAAGCTGAAACTCCAGTACTTTGGCCACCTTATGCAAAGAGTTGACTCATTGGAAAAGACTCTGATGCTGGGAGGGATTGGGGCAGGAGAAGAAGGGGTCAACAGAGGATGAGATGGCTGGATGGCATCACTGACTCGATGGACGTGAATCTCGGTGAACTCCGGGAGTTGGTGATGGACATGGAGGCCTGGAATGCTGCGATTCATGGGGTTGCAAAGAGTCGGACACGACTGAGTGACTGATCTAATCTGATCTGATCTAATGCATAATCATAAGAAATATATGTCATATCTGAATGGCCTAAGGGTTTCCATACATTGTTAAATCTAAGTTTGAATTTATCAATATGGGTTTCATGATCTTAGCCACAGTCAGCACCCATCCTTGTTTTTGCTAACTGTACATAACTTCTCTGTTTTTGGCCACAAAGCATATATAGAGAGTACATCATGTGAAATGCCAGGATGGATGAATCACAAGCTGGAATCAAGACTGCCTGGAGAAATATCAACAACCTGCAAAATGCAGATGATACCACTCTAATGGCAGAAAGAGAATTGGAACTAAAGAGCCTCTTGATGAGGATGAAAGAGAATGAAGAAGCTGGCTTAAAAATAACATTAAAAAACCTAAAATTATGGCATCCAGTCCCATTACTTCACAGCAAATAGAAGGGGAAATAGTGTAAACAGGGGGAGATTTTATTTTATTGGACTCCAGAATTACTGTTGATGGTGACTGAAGCCAGGAAATTATAAGATGCTTAGTCCTTGGAAGAAAAGTTATGACAAAGCTAGTGTGGTTATTTGTG
Organism: Bubalus kerabau; assembly: GCF_029407905.1. Taxonomy (NCBI): domain Eukaryota; kingdom Metazoa; phylum Chordata; class Mammalia; order Artiodactyla; family Bovidae; genus Bubalus; species Bubalus kerabau. Next base: position 110,775,505 of record NC_073647.1, read on the forward strand.
GATCGAACATGGGTCTTCTACACTGCTAGCAGATTATTTACCATCTGAACCATCTACTGGTAGCAGAATCATGACAAACCAAGATAGCATATTGAAAACCAGAGACATCACTTTGCTGACAAAGGTCTGTCTAGGCAAGGCTATGGTTTTACCAGTAGTCATGTACAGATGTGAGAGTTGGACTGTAAGGAAGGCTAAGCACTGAAGAATTGATGTTTTCAAGCTGTGCTGTTGAAGAAGAATTTTGAGAGTCCTTTGGACAGAACAGAGATCAAGCCAGTAAATCCTAAGGGAAATCAACCCTGAATATTCATTGGAAGTACTGGTGCTGAAGCTGAAGCTCCAGTAATTTGGCCGCCTAATGTGAAGAGCCGACTAATCGGCAAAAACCCTGATGCTGGGGAAGATTGAGGGTACAAGGAGAAGGGTGAAACAGATGTGATGGCTGGATGGCATGACTGAATCAATGGACATGAGTTTGAGCAAACTCCATGAGATGGTGAAGGACAGTGTAGCCTGGCACACTACAGTACATGAGGTTGCAAAGTGCCAAATATGACATAGTCACTGAATAAAAACAACATTGCATATATATGGCATCTACAAAGATAGTACCAAAGATCCTTCAGGAAAGGAAGCAAAAGAGACACAGACTTTAAGAACAAATTTAGATACAGTTGGGAAAGGATAGGGTGGGATGATTTGAGAGAATAGCATTAAAACATATATTTATCATATGTAAATTAGATAGCCAGTGAGAGTTTGATGTATGATTCAGGGAACCCAAGGCCAATGCTCTGTGACAACCTATAATATGGGGTTGTAAATCAGGACGGAGGGGGGATTATGAAGGAGGGGCCATATGTATTCGTATGGCACATTCATGTTGATATATGGCAAAAACTATCACAATATTGTAATTTTCCTGCAATTAAAAGATAAATACAGTTTTAAAAAGAAAAAAAAAGAAATATTTGTCCTACTCAATAGTTTGCTTTTAATTTGAATATAGTTTCTTTACAATGCTGTATTTGTTTCTTCTGTACAATAATTATTGTACATAAATATATTGCTGAGCCACTAACAGGAACAAAATAGGGTCATTTACAGACGTGGATGGACCTAGAGTCCATCATAGAGAGTGAAGTAAGTCAGAAAAAAAAAAAAATAAATGAATATAGTATAATGTTGCTTATTTCTTTTCCATAGGAATGGTCTTGATCCCTGTCTCCTGTATAATGTCACGAACCTCCATCCATAGTTCATCAGGCACTCTATCTATCAGATCTAGGCCCTTAAATCTATTTCTCACTTCCACTGTATAATCATAAGGGATTTGATTTAGGTCATACCTGAATGGTCTAGTGGTTTTCCCTACTTTCTTCAATTTCAGTCTGAATTTGGCAATAAGGAGTTCATGATCTGAGCCATAGTCAGCTCCTGGTCTTGTTTTTGCTGACTGTATAGAGCTTCTCCATCTTTGGCTGCAAAGAATATAATCAATCTGATTTTGGTGTTGACCATCTGGTGATGTCCATGTGTAGAGTCTTCTCTTGTGTTGTTGAAAGAATGCACTATGACCAGTGCATTCTCTTGGCAAAATTCTATTAAAATTCTATTAACATTTCATGCAAAGATGGGCTCAATAAAGGACAGAAATGGTATGGACCTAACAGAAGCAGAAGATATTAAGAAGAGGTGGTAAGAATACACAGAAGAACTGTACAAAAAAGATATTCATGACCCACATAATCATGATAGTGTGATCACTCACCTAGAGCCAGACATCCTGGAGTGTGAAGTCAAGTGGGCCTTAGGAAGCATTACTACGAACAAAGCTAGTGGAGGTGATGGAATTCCAGTTGAGCTATTTCAAATCCTGAAAGATGATGCTGTGAAAGTGCTGCACTAAATATGCCAGCAAATTTGGAAAACTCAGCGGTGGCCACAGGACTGGAAAATGTCAATTTTCATTCCAATACCAAAGAAAGGCAATGCCAAAGAATGCTCAAACTACCGCAAAATTGCACTCATCTCACACACTAGTAAAGTAATGCTCAAAATTCTCCAAGCCAGACTTCAGCAATACGTGAACCATGAACTTCCAGATGTTCAAGCTAGTCATAGAAAAGGCAGAGGAAACAGAGATCAAATTGCCAACATCTGCTGGATCATGGAAAAAGCAAGAGAGTTCCAGAAAAACATCTATTTCTGCCTTATTGACTATGCCAAAGCCTTTGACTGTGTGGATCACAATAAATTGTGGAAAATTCTTCAAGAGATGGGAATATCAGACCACCTGACCTGCCTCTTGAGAAACCTATATGCAGGTCAGGAAGCAACAGTTAGAACTGGACATGGAACAACAGACTGGTTCCAAATAGGAAAAGGAGTTCATCAAGGCTGTATATTGTCACCCTGTTTATTTAACTTCTATGCAGAGTACATCATGAGAAACGCTGGACTGGAAGTAATACAAGCTGGAATCAAGATTGCCGGGAGAAATATAAATAACCTCAGCTATGCAGATGACACCACCCTTATGGCAGAAAGTGAAGAGGAACTAAAAAGCCTCTTGATGAAAGTGAAAGAGGAGAGTGAAAAAGTTGGCTTAAAGCTCAACATTCAGAAAACTAAAATCATGGCATCTGGTCCCATCACTTCATGGAAAATAGATGGGGAAACAGTGGAAACAGGGTCAGACTTTATTTTTGGGGGCTCCAAAATCACTGCAGATTGTCACTGCAGCCATGAAATTAAAAGACGCTTACTCCTTGGAAGAAATGCTATGACCAACCTAGATAGCATATTCAAAAGCAGAGACATGACTTTGCCAACAAAGGTTCATCTAGTTAAGGCTATCGTTTTTTCAGTGGTCATGTATGGATGTGAGAGTTGGACTGTGAAGAAAGCTGAGCACCGAAGAATTGATGCTTTTGAACTGTGGTGTTGGAGAAGACTCTTGAGAGTCCCTTGGACTGGAAAGAGATTCAACCAGTCCATTCTGAAGGAGATCAGTCCTGGGTGTTCTTTGGAAGGAATGATGCTCAAGCTGAAACTCCAGTACTTTGGCCACCTCATGTGAAGAGTTGACTCATTGGAAAAGTCTCTGATGCTGGGAGGGATTGGGAGCAGAAGGAAAAGGGGACGACAGAGGATGAGAAGGCTGGATCGCATCACCGACTTGATGGATGGGAGTTTGAGTGAACTCCGGGAGATGGTGATGGATAGGGAGGCCTGGCATGCTGTGATTCATGGAGTTGCAAAGAGTCGGACATGACTGAGCAACTGAACTGAACTGAATGAATGTTGCTTATATGTGGAACATAGGTTATCTTTTTATATTGTTGATTTTTTCTTTTGCTGTTTAGACTCTTTAGTTTGATGCAGTCTCACTTATTTTTTATTTTGTTCCTTGGATATCAGATAAATTAATTTCAAAACCTGTGTAAAGGACAGTCCCAATATGGAGGAGGAATAGAACTGAGAGACCACTTTCTACCCCATAAATTCATCAAAAGATCAACTGAGTGCTGAGCAACATCCGTAAAACAACTTCTGAACAGCGGAGATGGACACCAGGCACCCAGAAAGGCAGCCCAATCTCTTCAAAATGATGTAGGACAAAATATAAAAGATAAAAACTGAGACAAAAGATTTAGGAATGGAGACCCATCCTAGGGAGGGAGCTGTGAAAGAGGAGAAGTTTCCACACAATAGGAAACCCTGTCACAGGCATGTATATGAGGAGTTTTGGAATCTCAGAGGGCAACATCACTGGGAGGAAAAACAAACAAAAAAACCAACAGAATATGCACCTAACCACAATTGCCAACAGAGAAGTGGCCCAGACACTTTTGTCCACTACCAGCAAGTGGGGAATGGGCAGTGAGGTGTGGGCTCCGTCATCAGTCTTTAGGGTAAGGACCAGCCTGGAATGCCTTGAGAACAATCTTAGGGAGCTAATGTGAGATAGCAACCCAAACTGTGAGGTCGCCACAGAGACAAAAAAGAAAGACCTTTCCGATGAAAGGCTTTAATGCCTCATGGTGACCCCTGGCCCACTCTTAGAACAACGGATTGAGCAAATACCAAAGGAAATCAAGCTGCTTACCACATATGTCCCTCTTTCCCTGGAGGCAGAGAGACAGGTGTGCAACAGTCAGAGCCAGAAGGCAAGGGACTGCTTCAATCTCGGCCCCAGAGACCACATCTTCAACCACACTGTGAGCAGGTTCCCAGTTGCTAACCACGTCTTCCTGGAATCCTGGTTGGTTGACATCTGCCAGGAAAGTCACAGCCTGAGATCAGCTCTCCAGAGGAGACCCATGGCACACCTGGGATTGTGCTCTCATGGAGCACCCGGGAAACTGAGCAATGGGAACTGGGGAGGTGACTAAGATCCATGGCCCACCTGGGGCAGTGTGCTCGCCAAGCACCCAATTGCCTAAGCTGCTTGGACCTGGGAGGGGCAAAAAACACACAGCCCATCCTAGTCTGTGCCCTTGCAAAGCACCCGAGAACCTGAGAAGCTTAGATCTGGGAAGTGCATGAAATGCAGGGCCCATGTGGGACAGTTTCCTTGCAAAGTACCCTGGTGCCTGAGCAGTGTAGACCCAGGAAACACATGCCACCTTGGGCTATGGCAAACCCAGTGTGGTACATCCACTGCGAGTACTTCCCACACATGCCAGCACTTGTTTCCAGGGTCCCTTCCTCCCCACAACACAATTGAACAAGTAAGTCTAAATAAGTGGTCACCTTTGCCCCCTTGTGTCAGGGCAGAAATTAGACACTGAAGAGGCTTGCAAACAGAGGAAGCCAAAATAAGGAAAGAAGGGGGAACCACCTTGGAAGTAACAGGTGCAGTGAGTTAAAGCATTTAACACTGGAGATATTTGAGGGGCACCTATAGACCTTGAGAACTAGTACAAGCTGGAACAAGGGACTATCTGACACTGAACTGACCCCACACTGCCCACAACAACTCCAGAGAAATTCCTAAATATATTTTATTAGTATAAATAATATATAATAATATTTTAATAAATAATAATATAGTGATGTTATTATCACCTTTTAATTTAAAATGTTTATTAATATGATATTTAATTAATATTATTCTAATAATATTCTATTAATAATTATATGTCAATAATATATTATATTATTAATAATATATTAATAATATGGTGATACTATTATCATTTTTTATTGTTTAATATAAATTATTTAATCAGAGCCTAATTTCTTTACAATATTGTATTGGTTTTGCCATACATCAACATCAGTCTGCCGCAGGTGTACACATGTTCCCCATCCTGAACCTCCCTGCCACCTCCCTCCCCGTACCATCCCTCAGGGTCATCCCAGTGCACCAGCCCCAAGCATCCTGTATCATGCGTCGAACCTGGACTGGCGATTCATTTCATATATGATATTGTACATGTGTTAATACCATTCTCCCAAATCATCCCTCCCTCTCCCTCTGCCACAGAGTCCAAAAGACTGTTCTATACATCTGTGTCTCTTTTGTTGTCTCGCATACAGGGTTATCATTACCATTTTCTAAATTCCATATATATGCATTAGTATACTGTATTGCTGTTTTTCTTTCTGTCTTACTTCACTCTGTATAATAGGCTCCAGTTTCATCCATCTCATTAGAACTGATTCACATGTATTCTTTTTAATGGCTGAGTAATACTCCATTGTGTATATGTACCACAGCTTTCTTATCCATGCATCTGCTGATGGACATCTAGGTTGCTTCCATGTCCTGGCTATTATAAACAGTGCTGTGATGAGCATTGGGGTACACGTGTCTCTTTCAATTCTGGTTTCCTCGTTGTGTATGCCCAGCAGTGGGATTGCTGGGTCATAAGGCAGTTCTATTTCCAGTTTTTTAAGGAGTCTCCACACTGTTCTCCATAGTGGCTGTACTAGTTTGCATTCCCACCAACAGGGTAAGAGGATTCCCTTTTCTCCACACTCTCTCCAGCATGTATTGCTTGTAGACTTTTGGATAGCAGCCATTCTGACTGGCATGAAATGGTACCTCATCGTGGTTTTGATTTGCATTTCTCTGATAATGAGTGATGTTGGACATCTTTTCATGTGTTTGTTAGCCATCTGTATGTCTTCTTTGGAGAAATGTCTGGTTAGTTCTTTGGCCCATTTTTTTGATTGGGTCATATATTTTTCTGGAATTGAGCTGCAGGAGTTGCTTGTATATTTTTGAGATTAGTCCTTTGTCAGTTGCTTCATTTGCTATTATTTTCTCCCATTCTGAAGGCTGTCTTTTCACCTTGCTTAGAGTTTCCTTTGTTGTGCAGAAGCTTTTAATTTGAATTAGGTCCCATTTGTTTATTTTTGCTTTTATTTCCAATATTCTGGGAGGTGGGTCATAGAGGATCCTGCTGTGATTTACGTCAGATAATGTTTGTCCTATGTTCTCCTCTAGGAGTTTTACAGTTTCTGGTCTTACGTTTAGATCTTTAATCCATTTTGAGTTTATTTTTGTGTATGGTGTTAGAAAGTGTTCTGGTTTCATTCTTTTACAAGTGGTTGACCAGTTTTCCCAGCACTACTTGTTAAAGAGATTGTCTTTTCTCCATTGTATATTCTTGCCTCCTTTGTCAAAGATAAGGTGTCCATAGGTGTGTGGATTTATCTCTTGGCTTTCTATTTTGTTATTTCTATTATTTCCATGGATCAATATTTCTGTCTTTGTGCCAGTACCATACTGTCTTGATGACTGTGGCTTTGTAATAGAGCCTGCAGTCAGGCAGGTTGATTTCTCCAGTTCCATTCTTCTTTCTCAAGATTGCTTTGGCTATTTGAGGTTTTTCGTATTTCCATACAAATTGTGAAATTATTTGTTCTAGCTCTGTGAAAAATACCGTTGGTAGCTTGATAGGGATTGCATTGAATCTATAGATTGCTTTGGGTAGTATACTCATTTTCACTATATTTATTCTTCGCATCCATGAACACGGTATATTTCTCCATCTATTAGTGTCCTCTTTGATTTCTTTCACCAGCGTTTTATAGTTTTCTATATATAGGTATTTTGTTTCTTTAGGTAGATATATTCTTAAGTATTTTATTCTTTTCGTTGCAATGGTGAATGGAATTGTTTCCTTAATTTCTCTTTCTGTTTTCTCATTATTAGTGTATAGGAATGCAAGGGATTTCTCTGTGTTGATTTAATATCCTGCAAATTTACTATATTCATTTATTAGCTCTAGTAATTTTCTGGTGTGTCTTTAGGGTTTTCTATGTAGAGGATCTATGGAGAAGGCAATGGCACCCCACTCCAGTACTCTTGCCTGGAAAATCCTATGGATGGAGGAGCCTGGTAGGCTGCAGTCCATGGGGTCGCTGAGGGTCGGACGTGATTGAGTGAATTCACTTCCACTTTTCACTTTCATGCATTGGAGAAGGAAATGGCAACCCACTCCAGTGTTCTTGCCTGAAGAATCCCAGGGACAGGGGAGCCTGGTGGGCTGCTGTCCATGGGGTCGCACAGAGTAGGACATGACTGAAGTGACTTAGCAGTAGCAGCAGCATGTAGAAGATCATGTCATCTGCAAACAGTGAGAGTTTTACTTCTTTTCCAATTTGGATTCCATTTATTTGTTTTTCTGCTCTGATTGCTGTGGCCAAAACTTCCAAAACTATGTTGAACAGTAGTGGTAAAAGTGGGCATCCTTGTCTTGTTCCTGACTTTAGGGGAAATGCTTTCAATTTTTCACTATTGAGGATAATGTTTGCTGTGGGTTTGTCATATATAGCTTTTATTATGTTGAGGTATGTTCCTTCTGTTCCTGCTTTCTGGAGAGTTTTTATCATGAATGAATGTTGAATTTTGTCAATGGCTTTCTCTGCATCTATGGAGATAATCATATGGCTTTTATTGTTCAATTTGTTACTGTGGTGTATTTCATTGATTGATTTGCAGATATTGAAGAATCCTTGCATCCCTGGGATAAAGCCCACTTGATCATGGTGTATGATCTTTTTAATGTGTTTTTGGATTCTGATTGCTAAAATTTTGTTAAGGATTTTTGCATCTATGTTCATCAGTGATATTGGCCTGTAGTTTTCTTTTTTTGTGGCATCTTTGTCAGGTTTTGGTATTAGGGTGATGGTGGCCTTATAGAATGAGTTTGGAAGCTTACCTTTCTCTGCAATTTTCTGGAAGAGTTTGAGCAGGATAGGTGTTAGCTCTTCTCTAAATTTTTGGTAGAATTCAGCTGTGAAGTCGTCTGGTCCTGGGCTTTTGTTTGCTGGAAGATTTCTGATTACAGTTTCAATTTCTGTGCTTGTGATGGGTCTGCTAATGTTTTCTATTTCTTCCTGGTTCAGTTTTGGTAAGTTGTACTTTGCTAAGAATTTGTCCATTTCTTCCAAGTTGTCCATTTTATTGGCATATAATTGCTGATAGTAGCCTCTTATGATCCTTTGTATTTCTGTGTTGTCTGTTGATATGGTGTTCTATTATCACTTTTTAATTAAAAAAATTCTAGCCTACTATTACCTTTCAAAAAAAAACGTGTTTTTTTAAAAAAAATAAACTACATATATATGTTTTAATTATTGTGAATGGCTATGTTTTATATTTTTTATATTGTATTTTTGAGAGTCTGACCTCTATTCTAGATTTTTAATCTTTCCTTTTGATTTTTTTTAATCAATTTTGTACTTCTAAAATCTAATCTTCAGTACCCATTTTCACTGAGGAATTTGATTACTGGCTTGATTGCCCTCTCTCCTTTTGACTCTCCCTTTTCACCTCCAGGTGACCTCTATCACCTTCCTCCCTCTTCTCTTCTCTACATAATTCTGTGAATCTCTCTGGGTGTTCCAGGCTCTGTAGAGCACTTAAGGATTAGATTATTGGGTAGATTACTCTCTCCACTTTTGACTCTCCCTTGTCTCCTCCTGCTCACCTGTTTCCCTCATCCCTGTTCTCTTCTCTGTATAACTCTGTGAATCTCTCTGGGTGTTGCTGACTGTGGAGCATTGTTTCACCAGTTAAACTAGGGACTCTATTTTCTATTCTGTATGGATAGAGAAGTCTTAAGGCTACTGAAAGAGAAGGACCAAAAGCCAGAGGCAGGTGGCTTAACTCCAAAACTTTAGAACATCAGAGAACTCTTGACTCCAGGGAATATTAATAGACAAGAGCTCATCCAAAAGTCTCCACACCTACACTGAAACCAAGTTACACCCAAGAGCTTACAAGATCCAGTGCAAGACACTCTATGCTAATTCTCCAGGAAAACAGGAACACAACCATGAACATTAAAAGATGGCCTTCTTAAAGCCATGCTAACCCCATAGACACCCTCAACTCACTACTGGACACTTCATTGCGCTCCAGAGAGAAGAGATCCAGTTCTACCCACCAGAACACAGACACAATCTCCCCCAGCCAAGAAACCTTGACAAGCCATTAGTCCAACCCCACCCACAGGGAGCAGAATCCACAATTAAGAGGGCCAAAGAACTTCCAGCCTGCAGAAAGGGAAGCCCAAACACAGCAATGTGCATAAAATGAAAATGCAGAGAAATATTCAGCAGGTGAAGGAACATGAAATAAAAACCCACCAAACCAAACCAAAGAGGAGGAAATAGGGAGTCTACCTGAAAAAGAATTCAGAATAATAACAGTAAAATGATCCAGAATTTTGAAAGCAAAATGGATTTGTAGATAAATAGAATAGAGGCAAGGATTGAGAAGATGCAAGAAACGTTTAACAAGGACCTAGAAGAAATAAAGAAGAATCAATCAATAATGCAATAAGTGAGATCAAAATCACTCTGCAAGGAACCAACAGTAGAATAACTGAGGGAGAAGAGAGGATAAATGAGGTGGAAGATAGAATGGTGGAAATAAATGAAGCAGAGAGGAAAAAAGATTTAAAAGAAATGAGGACAACCTCAGAGACCTCTGGGACAGTGTTAAGTGCCCCAACATTTGAATCAAAGACATCCTATAAGAAGACAAAAAGAAAACACACGAGAAAATACTTGAGATAATAGACAAAAACTTCCCTAAAATGGGGAAGAAAATAGCCATTCAAGTCCAAGAAACCCAGAGAGTCCCAAACAGGGTAAACCCAAGGCAAAACACCCCAAGACACATATTAATCAAACTAGCAAAGATCAAACACAAAGAGCAAATATTAGAAGCAGCAAGGGTAAAGCAACAAATAACACACAAAGGGTTACCCTGAAAGATAACAGCTGAATTTTTGACAGAAACTTTCCAGGCCAGAAGGGAATGGCTGCTGCTGCTGCTGCTGCTAAGTCACTTCAGTCGTGTCTGACTCTGTGCGACCCCATAGACGGCAGCCCACCATGCTCCCCCGTCCCTGGGATTCTCCAGGCAAGAATACTGGAGTGGGTTGCTGCCGGGGTCCAGCCCCGGCTGATCCAGGGAGTTCGAAGCGGGGATGGCGTCGGCGAGGATGAGGATACAATAGCTTCAATTAGATATTAATTAGAGATGTAAAGAGTAATAGAATGAGGATAGCTCAGTAGGAAAATTCAGTGAAGAAAAGAGGCTGAGTAGCTTGGTTTATGCGGGAGATCAACAAAACTTCAAGACAAGAAGTTTGCACCACTTACGTAGGCCGCAGGTGTCCTTTCCTTCTCCTGAGGGAGAGGAGACACTGAGGCCTCCCCGGTCGGATCTTAGAAGCCCAGGCATAATTAGTAAGCATGGCGGGTTCCACGCTCCAGATGGAGACTCAGCCAGAATTTGAGAGAGAGACATGGGAAGACCAGTCTTTGGAGGAACTGATCCCAATTCTTTATTTTCCATGGTCTACTTTTATACACTGAGATGTTATGCAAAAGTCATGCGGGGTCAGCAGTCCTGACTTTTATCAAAGTCAGGTGCTTCATACAAATGTATACAGAGGTCTTAGGGGTGTTACATCATCTTCTGGCCAGGGGGCCTGCTGACAATTTATGACCCTCTCCTTGTGACAGCGGTCAGTCAACCAGGACATTTATTTCTCCAGGGGTGATTATTCTTAAAACAGACGTCACTCAAATAAAGTTACATTCCTATAGGGTGAGGGTGTAGTGGGTTTTAGTCAAGAAAATAATTTACTTAGCCTAAGGTCTAAAGTGATTTATATCAAAGGTTAATACTTATTTCTTCTATATATTCATTAATGTGTATAAGGGCAGGGGATGTGGAGACTTAGCAGTAAGCATTGGCTCAACAAATCAAAAACCCTTCACCAATACAATTTCTAATCAGCCCACTATACTTATACTAATAATTTTCTAACTTCTCTAAAGAACCTGTTTTTAGAAGGTTTAAAGCATCTCGTGCCCCTCACAGTTGGGAGGCTGTGAGCAATCACATGTGACCGGACAAGCCTGTCAGACAGGCTAGAGAACCTTCAGAGGAGTTTGTAAGTTGAAACACTCCTATCACACCCAGGAATTATTATTAACTGGAGCTCTAAGTTAACTCCTTCTCCTAAAGAGGTGGTGGGGGACAGCCCTCTATAAAGTCAGAGGTGTAAGTGAGAGCACAAAGTAGTAAAGTAGGCAGGCTCTAGTTATGGGGGTAGATGCTCGAGGATTTCCTGGGGGACTCCTGAGGCTCGATCCCGCCTTTGCGTATGTCGACCCTCCTTCCTCATGACCTTTGCCATGGGTGGAGTGCCTCACGCTGGCCCCCAGCAGGTTGCCATTTCCTTCTCCAATGCATGAAAGTGAAAAGTGAAAGAAGTCGCTCAGTCGTGTCCAACTCTTAGCGACCCCATGGACTGCAGCCTACCAGGCTCCTTCATCCATGGGATTTTCCAGGCAAGAGTACTGGAGTGGGGTGACATTGCCTTCTCCAGAAGGGAATGGCAGGACATACTTAAAGTAATGAAAGAGAAAAACCTATAACTAAGAATACTCTACCCAGCAAGACTCTCCTTCAGGTTTGATGGACAAATCAAAAGCTTTACAGAGAAGCAAAAGCTGAGAGAATTCAGCACCACCAAACTAGCTCTTCAACAAATGCTAAAGGATCATCTCTAGACAGGAAACACAGTAAAGGTTTTTTAAAATGAACCCAGACTTCTGGGGGCACGGTGCTGCAGCATAGGATAAGTTGGCTCTGGACAGCAGTGAGTTGGAGGCTACCTCAGGCAACAGGCAGCTGGGCCCATGGCCTCCGACCTGGATATCTCCCCTCCCGCGGTGCTTGAGACCATGTATCTGGGGAACCTGCTGTGGTATAGACTCTTTCTGGGGGCCATCTTCCAGGTCATCTGCATGCTGGCCATAATCATTCCTGTTCCCAAGTCCCACAAGGCAGACGCAGAACAATCTGAGCCCCGAAGTGCAGAGGTGATGAGGAAACCCAAGGTCACTGCTCCTTCTGCAAACAAGAAACCCAAGAAGGAGGCCAAGAAGAAGAGGTAGAAGAGGCGGCCTTCACAGCCTGGCAGGCAGTAAGGGCCCTGAGGCCAGCCCTCCTGGGGCATAAGGTCTCAGGTGTCTGGGATTCCCTCTGAACGCAGAGATCTAGACAATCATGACAGTGCCCAGGCCCCAGCTGGCAGACCACCACTTCTTCCTTCTGCCTTCCTGAGGGGTTAGAGCCAAGGGGGCTGAAATACCCTGTGAACAGAGACTGTCCTGGAAGCCTCTTGAAAAGTTGGGTCAGCTCACAGAGTTCCATTTTCTGACTTAATTCCCATGTCCTAATTTTAGTCATCCACCTTGTAGGTTTACACTATGTTTTAGAGTCCTCATCTACTGCTGCAAGCACCACCCTCTGCCATTATCCATGCCCTGCAGATCAGATTTCCTGCTAATCAGTCATCTTTGTCTCTGCTTGTGCAGAGGAAGCTGGGCCAGACCTCTCCTATTTTTTTTTAGGTCAAGACGCCAAGACCATTAGTACAGTTGTCCCACTGGTGCAGAAGCCAGGCCTTAAAGAGGCCTGGTCCTTCTCCGGCTGATGGAAGGGATTTGGTTGAATGAGTGTGTATTCTTGAGCCCAGAGTTCCTGAGCATCTCAAATAGAGGGTAGGGGTAGGGACTTGTCAATTGCAGACCAATCTCTTTTCAGCCCTCAATACAGAATATTGAGGGTATACCTGTTCGCTTCTGTCTGTATCCCCTCCAATTCCTTCAACCCCTGACCATAGTCATTTGGGGGATGTAAAGGTCAATAAATAGCCCCACACACTGAAAATAAATAAATAAATAAATAAATAAATAAAAATGAACCCCAAACAAGAAAGTAATTGGTAATAGGATCATAGTTATCAATAATTACCTTACATGCAAATGGGTTAAATGCTCCAACCAAAAGACAAAGACTGGCCAAATGGATACAAATACAAGACCCCTATATATGCTGTCTACAAGAGACCAATCTCAAACCTAGGGACACATACAGACTGAAAGTGAAGGGCTGGAAAAAAATATTTCATGCAAATGGGGACCAAAAGAAAGCAGGAATAGCAATATTCATATTAGAAAAAACAGACTTTGAAATAAAGGCCATGATCAGAGACAAAGAAGAACACTACATAATGATAAAAGGATCAATCCAAGAAGAAGATATAACAAGTATAAATATATATGCACCCAACATAGGAGCACCTCAATATGTAAGACAAATTCTAACAAGTATGAAAGGGGAAATTAAAAGTAGCACAATAATAGTGGGGGACTTTAATACCCCACTCACACCTATGGATAGATCAACCAAACAGAAAATTCACAAAACACAAGCTCTAATGATACAATGGACAATTTAGACATGATTGATATTTATGGGACATTTACCCCAAAATTTCACCTTTTTCTCAAGTGCACAAGGAACATTCTACAGGATAGATCACATCCTGGGCCATAAGCCTAGACTTTGTAAATTTTTTTTAAAAAATTGAAATAATTCCAAGCATCTTTTCTGATCACAATGCAGTAAGATTAGATGTCAACACTAAGAAAAAAAATACTCTTAAGAATACAAACATATGGGGGTTAAAAAATACACTTCCAGATAACCAAAAGATCATGTAAGAAATCAAAAAGGAAATAAAAATATACATAGAAATAAATGAAAATGAAAACATGACAACCTCAAACCTACAGCATTCAGTAAAAGCAGTGCTAAGAGGGAGGGTCATAGCAATACAAGCCTACCTCAAGAAACCAGAGAAACATAAAATAAGTAACCTAACTTTACACCTAAAGTAACTAGACAAAGAAGAAAAGAAGAATCCCAAAGTTAGTAGAAGGAATGAAATTATAAAAATTAGAGCAGAAGTAAATGAAAAAGAAACAAAGGAGACTATAGCAAAAATCAGCAAAACTAAAAGCTGGTTCTTGAGAAGATAAATAAAATAGACAAACAATTAGCCAGAGTCAGCATGAAAAAAGGGAGAAGAATCAAACAAATAAAATTAGAAATGAAAATGGAGAAATCACAACAGACAACACAGAAATACAACACATCATAAGAGACTGCTACAAGCAATTAGGGCATCCTTGGTGGCTCAGAGGTTAAAGCATCTGCCTGCAATGTGGGAAACCTGGGTTCAACTTCCAGGTTGGGAAGATCCCCTATAGAAGGAAATGGCAACCCACTCCAGTACTCTTCCCTGGATAATGCCATGGACAGAGGAGCCTGTTAGGCTACAGTCAATGGGATCAAAAAGAATCGTACACAGCTGAGAAACTTCACTTCTTCATGAGAAACTATATGCCAATAAAATGGACAACTTTAAAGAAATGGACAAATTCTTAGAAAAGTATAACCTACCAAGATTGAGCCAGGGAGAAATAAAAAATCTTAACAGACCCATCACAAGCACAGAAATCAAAGGTATAATAAAAAAATCTTCCAACAAACAAAAGCCCAGGAACAGACTGCATTACAGGTGAATTCTACCAAAAATTTAGAGAAGAGCTAATACCAATCCTACTCAAACTTTTCCAGAAAATTGCAGAGGAAGGTAAACTTCCAAACTCATTCTATGAGGCCACCATCAATCTAATAGCAAAACCAGACAAAGACACCACAAAAAAAGAAAACTACAGGTCAATATTACAGTTAAACATGGATGAAAAATCCTCAAGAAAATTCTAGCACACAGAATGCAACAACATTTTAAAAAGGTCAAACATCATGACCAAGTGGGCTTTATCCCAGGGATAAAAGGTTTCTTCAATATTCTGAAATCAATGAATGTGATACATCATATTAACAAATTGAAAGATAAAAACAATATGAGTATCTCAATAGATGCAGAGAAAGCCTTTGACAAAATTCAACACTCATTTATTATCAAAGCTCACCAGAAAACAGGCATAGAAGGAACATACCTCAATATAATAAAAGCCATATACGACAAACACACAACAAACATTATCCTCAGTGATGAAAAATTGAAAGCATTTCCTCTAAAATCAGGAACAAAAGAAGGGTGCCCACTCTCATCTACTATTCAACAAAGTTTTGGAAGTCTGAGCCACAGCAATCAGAGGAGAAAAAGAAATAAAAGGAATTCATAAGGGAAAAAAAGAAGTAAAACTCTCATTGTTTACAGATGACGTGATCCTCTACATAGAAATCCCCATAGACACAACCATAAAATTACTAGAGCTAATCAATGAATATAGGAAAGTTGTAAGATATAAAATTAATACACAGAAATCCCTTGCATTTTTATACACTAACAATGAGAAACCAGAAAGAAAAATTAAGGAAATAATCCCATTCACCATAGCAAGGAAAATAAGAAAATGCTTAGCAATAAATTTACCCTAGAAATAAATATTCTAGGAATAAATAAATAAATACCTAGGAATAAATTTGTTAATAAAAAAGAAAAAAAAGACCTATATATATAGAAAACTATAAAACACTGATAAAAAAATCAAAGATGACCCAAATAGTTGGAAAAATACACCACATTCATGGACTGGAAGAATCAGTATAGTGAAAATGTGTATACAAACCAAAGCAATGTATAGATTAAAAGCAATCCCTATCAACTTCCAAGGGTATTTTTCACAGGACTAGAACAAATAATTTTACAATTTGTATGGAAACACAAGAAAACTCAAATAGCCAAAACAATCTTGAGAAAGAAGAGAGGAACTGGAGGCATCAACCTGCCTGAATTCAGACTATACTACAATGCTACCATCATCAAGACAGTATGGTACTGGCACAAAGACAGAAATATAGACCAATGGAACAAAATTGAAAGCCCATAAATAAATCCATGCACCTATAGACACCTTATATTTGACAAAAGAGGCAAAAATATACATTAGAGAAAAGACAGTCTCTTTAACAAGTGGGAAAATTGGTCAACCACCTGTAAAAAAGTGAAACCAGAACATTCTCTAAAACCTTCAGTTCAGTTCAGTCGTTCAGTCGTGTCCGACTCTTTGCAACCCCATGAACTGCAGGATGCCAGGCCTCCCTGTCCATCACCAACTCTCGGAGTTCACTCAAACTCATGTCCATCGAGTCGGTGATGCCATCCAGCCATCTCATCCTCTGTCGTCCCCTTCTCCTCCTGCCCCCAATCCCTTCCAGCATCAGAGTCTTTTCCAATGAATCAACTTTTCACATGAGGTGGCCAAAGTAATGGAGTTTCAGCTTCAGCATCAGTCCTTCTAAAGAACACCCAGGACCGATCTCCTTTAGAATGGACTGGTTGGATCTCTTTGCAGTCCAAGGGACTCTCAAGAGTCTTCTCCAACACCACAGTTCAAAAGCATCAATTCTTTGGTGCTCAGCCTTCTTTATAGTCCAACTCGCACATCCATACATGACCACTGGAAAAACCATAGCCTTGACTAGAAGGACCTTTGTTGGCAAAGGAATGTCTCTGCTTTTTACTATGCTGTCTAGGTTGGTTGTAACTTTCCGTCCAAGGAGTAGGTGTCTTTTAATTTCATGGCTGCAGTCACCATCTGCAGTGATTTTGGAGCCCCAAAATATAAAGTCAGCCACTGTTTCCACTGTTTCCCCATCTATTGCCCATGAAGTGATGGGACCAGATGACATGATCTTAGTTTTCTGAATGATGAGCTTTAAGCCAACTTTTTCACTCTCCGCTTTCACTTTCATCAAGAGGCTTTTTAGTTCCTCTTCACTTTCTGCCATAAGGGTGGTGTCATCTGCATAGCTGAGGTTATTGATATTTCTCCTGGCAATCTTGATTTCAGCCTGTGCTTCTTCAAGCCCAGCATTTCTCATGCTGTACTCTGCATATAAGTTAAATGAGCAGGGTGACAATATACAGCCTTGACGTACTCCTTTTCCTATTTGGAACAAGTCTGTTGTTCCATGTCCAGTTCTAACTGTTGCTTCCTGACCTGCATATAGGTTTCTCAAGAGGCAGGTCAGGTGGTCTGGTATTCCCATCTCTTGAAGAATTTCCCACAGTTTATTGTGATCCACACAGTCAAAGGCTTTGGCATAGTCAATAAGGCAGAAATAGATGTTTTTCTGGAACTCTCTCACTTTTTCGATGATCCAGCAGATGTTGGCAATTTCATCTCTGGTTCCTCTGCCTTTTCTAAAACCAGCTTGAACATATGGAAGTTCACAGTTCATGTATTGCTGAAGTCTGGCTTGGAGAATTTTGAGCATTACTTTACTAGTGTGTGAGATGAGTGCAATTGTGCGGTAGTTTGAGCATTCTTTGGGATTGCCTTTCTTTGGGATTGGAATGAAAACTGACCTTTTGCAGTCCTGTGGCCACTGCTGAGTTTTCCAAATTTGCTGGCATATTGAGTGCAGCACTTTCACAGCATCATCATTCAGGATTTGAAATAGCTGAACTGGAATCCCATCACCTCCACTAGCTTTGTTCATAGTGATGCTTTCTAAGGCCCACTTGACTTCACATTTCAGGATGTCTGGTTCTAGGTGAGTGATCACACCATCGTGATTATCTTGGTCATGAAGATCTTTACTCAATGAAACTAAACCATGCCATGTACGGCCACCCAAGACAGACGGGTCCTGTTGGAGAGTTTTGACAAAATGTGCTCCACTGGAGAAGGGAATGGCAGACCACTTCAGCATTATTGCCTTGAGAACCCCATGAACAGTGTGAAAAGGAAAAATTATAGGACACTGAAAGAGGAACTCCCCAGTCAGTAGGTACCCAATATGCTACTGGAGATCAGTGAATAAATAACTCCAGAAAGAATGAAGGGATGGAGCTAAAGCAAAAATAACACCCAGTTGTGGATGTGACTGGTGATAGAAGCAAGGTCTGATGCTGTAAAGAGCAATATTGAATAAGAACCTGGAATGTTAGGTCCATGAATCTAGGCAAATTGGAAGTGGTCAAACAGGAGATGGCAAGAGTGAACGTCGCCATTCTACGAATCAGCAAACTAAAATGGACTGGAATGGGTGAATTTAACTCAGATGACCATTACATCTACTACTGTGGACAGGAATCCCTTAGAAGAAATCGAGTAGCCATCATGGTCAACAAAAGAGTCTGAAATGCAGTACTTGAATGCAATCTGAAAAACAACAGAATGATCTCTGTTTGTTTCCAAGGCAAACCATTCAGTATCACAGTCTATGCCCCAACCAGTAACACTGAAGAAGCTGAAGTTGAACGGTTCTATGAAGATCTACAAGACCTTTTAGAACTAAGACCCCCAAAAGATGTCCTTTTCCTTATAGTGGATTGGAATGCAAAAGTAGGAAGTCAAGAAACACCTGATGTAAGAGGTAAATTTGGCCTGGGAATATGGAATGAAGCAGGGCAAAGGCTAATAAAGTTTTGCCAAGAGAATGCACTGGTCATAGCAAACACCCTCTTCTAACAACACAAGAGAAGACTCTACACGTGGACCTTACCAGATGGTCAACACTGAAATCAGATTGATTATATTCTTTTCAGCCAAAGATGGAGAAGCTCTATACAGTCAGCAAAAACAAGACTGGGAGCTGACTGTGGCTCAGATCATGAGTTCCTTATTGCCAAATTCAGACGTAATTGAAGAAAGTAGGGGAAACCACTAGACCATTCAGGTATGACCTAAATCAAATACCTAACAATTATACAGTGGAAGTGAGAAATCCATTTAAGGGACTAGATCTGATAGATAGAGTGCCTGATGAACTAGGGACAGAGGTTCATGACATTGTACAGGAGACAGGGATCAAGACCATCCCCAGGGAAAAGAAATGCAAAAAATCAGAATGGCTGTCTGGGGAGGCCTTACAAATAGCTGTAAAAAGCAGAGAAGAGAAAAGCAAAGGAGAAAAGGAAAGATATAAGCATCTGAATGCAGAGTTCCAAAGAATAGCAAAGAGAGAGAAGAACGCCTTCCTCAGTGATCAATGCAAAGAAATAGAGGAAAACAACAGAATGGGAAAGACTAGAAATCTTTTCAAATAAATTAGAGATACCAAGGGAATATTTCATGCAAAAATGGGCTCGATAAAGGACAGAAATGGTATGGACCTAACAGAAGCAGAAGATATTAAAAAGAGGTGGCAAGAAAACCCAGAAGAACTGTACAAAAAAAAAAAAAAAAAAAAAAAAGATCTAACACCTTACACAAAAATAAACTGAAAATGGATTAAAGAACTAAATGTAAGACCAGAAATTATAAAACGGAAAATATAGGCATAACACTCTCTGACATAAATCACAGCAAGATCCTCTATGACCCACCCACCAGAGTAAAGGAAATAAAAACAAAAATAAACAAATGTAACCCAATTAAACTTAAAAGCTTATGTATGGTAAAACCACTACAATATTGTAAAGTAATTAGCCTCCAATTAAAATAAATAAATTTATATTAGCGTATGTATATATATATTCAACCGACATAACAAATAAAAACGTTCAGAATTGGAAGAAAAAAAAAAATTTGCACAATGAAGGAAAGTATAAGCAAGGTGAAAAGGTAGCCATCAGAATGAGGGGAAAAATAGCAAATTAAACAATTGACAAGGAATTAATCTCCAAAATATACAAGCAGCTCAGTACCAGAAAAATAAATGACCCAATAAAAAATGGGCCAAAGACCTAAACAGACATTTGTCCAAAGAAAACATACAGATGGTTAACAAACATATAAAAAAAAATGCTCAACATCACTCATTATCAGAGAAATGCAAATCAAAACCACAGTGAGGTACCATCTCACGCTGGTTAGAATAGCTGCCATCAAAAAGTCTACAAGAAATAAATGCTGGAGAGGGTGTGGAGAAAAGGGAACCCTATTACACTGTTGGTGGGAAGGCAAACTATTACAGCCACTATGGAGAACAGTGTAGATTCCTTAAAATACTGGAAATAGAACTGCCACATGACCCAGTAATCCTACTGCTCAGCATACACACCAAGGAAACCAGAATTGAAAGAGATACGTATACCCCCAATGTTCATTGCAGCACTGTTTACAATACCCAGGACATGGAAGCAACCTAAGTGTCCATCCACAGACGAATGGATAAGCAAGTAATGGTACATATACACAATGGAATATTACTCAGCTATAAAAAAGAACACAGTTGAGTCAGTTCTAATGAAGCAGACAAAACTGGAGCTTATTATACAGAGTGAAATAAGTCAGAAACAGAAACAGCAATACAGTATATTAATGCATATGCATGAACTTTAGAAAGACAGTAACAACGACCCTATATGCAAGACAGCAAAAGAGACCCAGATGTAAAGAATAGACTTTTGGACTATGTGGGAGAAGGCGAGGGTGGGGCGATATGAGAGAATAGCATTGAAACTTGTATCTTACCATTTGTAAAAATAAATGACCAGTGTAAGTTTGATGCATGAAGCAGGGCAGTCAATGCTACTGCTCTGGGAGAACTCAGTAGGAAGGGTTAGTGGGGTAGGTGGGAAGGGTTTCAGTTTGGGGGTATACATGTACACTCATGGCTGAATCATATTGATGTATGGCAAAAACCACCACAGTACTGTAAAGTAATTAGCCTCCCATTAAAATAAATTTATTAATTTTAAAAGAGAAAATTTTAAAAAGGAATTTAATGGTTTTGAATCATACATTTAAGTTTTTAATCCATTTGAGTTAATTTTTGTGTATGGTGTAGAGTAAGGATCTATTTTGAGTGTGAATATACAATTTCTAAGCAGCATTTATTGAAGGGATTATCTTTTCTCCATTGACTACCATTGGCTCCTTTGTTAAAGATAAGTTTACTATATATACTTGTATTCATTTCTGGGATCTCCATTTTGTTCATCTCACCTATATATCTGTTTTTACTCCAGTACAAAACTGCTTTGACTTTACAGGGTCTTTTCTGGCTTCATATAAATTTTAGTATTTTTTTTTTTCACTTCTCTAAAAAAATGCCATCTCGGGGAATCTTGGTAGGGATATTATTGAATCCATAGATGGCTTTGGGTAGTATAGACATTTCCACAATATTAATTCTTTTAGTTCATGAGCATGGGACACCATTTATTTATTTGTATTTTATTTGTTTCCTTCATCAGTGTCTTGTGGTTTTCAGTGCAGAGATCTTTTATCATCTTGGTTAAATGTATTGCTAATTATATTATTGTTTTTGATACTACTGTATCAATTTTCTTTTTTCACATAATTGGTTCTTAATATGTAGAAATGCTACTGATTTTGTATGTTAATTTTGTATCCTACAACTTTAATAAATTTCTGAGTAGTCCTTACATTTTTTGCTGTAATATTTACTATTTTCTCTCTATATATATAATCATGTCATCTGCAAATAGAGACAATTTTACTTATTATTTTACATCTTCTAGTTCTTTTTATTGGTTGATTGCTGGGGTTATGAATTTCAATATTATGTTCAATAGGAGCAGTAAGAATGAGTACCATTATCATGTTTTTGATCTTGGAGGAAAAACTTTCAACATTTCCTTATTGAGTATATTAGCTGAGAGCTTGCCATTTTTGGTCTTTATTAGATTAAAGTATGTTCCTTCTAAGATTAATTTGTTAAGAATTTTTTAATCATGAAATGATGTTGAATTTTGTCAGTTTTTTAGTCTATTGAGATGATCATATGATTTTTTATTTTATTCTATCCTTAAAATGTATCACATTTATTAATTTGTGTTGGACAAGGCAATGGCACCCCACTCCAGTACTCTTGCCTGGAAAATCCCATGGATGGAGGAGCCTGGTAGGCTGCAGTCCATGGGGTTGCTAGGAGTTGGACACGACTGAGCGACTTCACTTTCACTTTTTACTTTCATGCATTGGAGAAGGAAATGGCAACCCACTCCAGTGTTCTTGCCTGGAGAATCCCAGGGACGGGAAGCCTGGTGGGCTGCCATCTCTGGGGTTGCACAGAGTTGGACACGACTGAAGTGACTTAGCAGCATTAATTTGTGTGCATTAAAATGTCATTGCTTTCCAGGAACAAACCCCAGTTGATCATGGTGAATTGACCTTTAGCATACTACTAAATTCAGTTTTTTGGGCTCCAAAATCACTGTAGATGGTGACTGCAGCCATGAAATTAAAAGACGCTTACTCCTTGGAAGGAAAGTTATGACCAACCTAGATAGCATATTCAAAAGCAGAGACATTACTTTGCCAACAAAGGTCCGTCTAGTCAAAGCTATGGTTTTTCCAGTAGTCATGTGTGGATGTGAGAGTTGGACTGTGAAGAAAGCTGAGCACCGAAGAATTGATGCTTTTGAACTGTGGTGTTGGAGAGACTCTTGAGAGTCCCTTGGACTGCAAGGAGATCCAACCAGTCCATTCTGAAGGAGATCGGTCCTGGGTGTTCTTTGGAAGGAATGATGCTAAAGCTGAAACTCCAGTACTTTGGCCACCTCATGTGAAGAGCTGACTCATTGGAAAAGACTCTGATGCTGGGAGGGATTGGGGGCAGGAGGAAAAGGGGATGACAGAGGATGAGATGGCTGGATGGCATCACCGACTCGATGGGTGTGAGTTTGAGTGAACTCCAGGAGTTGATGATGGACAGGGAGGCCTGGCGTGCTGCAATTCATGGGGTCACAAAGAGTTGGACACGACTGAGTGACTGAACTGAACTGAACTGAAATTCAGTTTGCTAATATTATACTTAGAGCTTTGTATCTATATTCTTCATGGATATAGGCCTGTAGTTTTCTTTTCTCGTA
The DNA here is from genome assembly GCF_029407905.1 of Bubalus kerabau. Classification (NCBI taxonomy): domain Eukaryota; kingdom Metazoa; phylum Chordata; class Mammalia; order Artiodactyla; family Bovidae; genus Bubalus; species Bubalus kerabau. The sequence goes on from NC_073647.1 coordinate 110,798,670, forward strand.
TTCTTTTCTAATTTGATATCAGGTTAAAGCTGACATCATAAAATGAATAGTGGAAATGTTCTGTCTCTTGGATGTTTTGGGAGATTTTGAGAAGGATTGGTAGCACTTCTTTAAATGTTTGGTAAAATTCACGAGTGAAATCTTGTCCTGGACTATTTGTCACTGGAAGAATTTTTTTTTATTCACTCAATTTCCTTAGTAGTAATTGGTTTGTTCAGATTTTTATGTTTTCCTGATTCTTTCTTGGTACAATATATGCTACTAAGTATTTTTCCATTTCTTCTGGTTTGTTCATTTGGTTGTAGTTACTCATAGTAGTTTCTTTCAAATCTTGTATTTTTGTGGTATCAATTGTAATGTTTTCTCTTTCATTTTTTAATTTTGTTGACTAATGTAGCCTATACTTTTCCTGTATCAGTCTATCTAAAGGTTTGTCAATTTTGTTTAGCTTTTCAAGGAACTAACTTCATTTTTATATTATTTTCTCTTTTAAAACTTATTTTTAATTGGAGGATAATTGCTTTACAACATTATGCTGGTATCTGCCATACATTAACATGGATAAGACATAGGTATACACATGTCCCCTCCCTCTTGAACCTCCCTCTCCCCTCCCACACTATCACACCCCTCTAGGTTGTTACAGAGCACCAGTTTGAGCTCCCTGCATCATACCACAAATTCTCACTGGTTATCCATTTTACATATGATAAAGTATATGCTTCAATGCTAATGTCCCAATTCCCCACACCCTCTCCTTCCCCAACTGTGTCAATGTGTCTATTATTTATGTCTTCATCTCCACTGCTGCCCTGCAAATAGACTCATCAATACCATTCTTTTAGATTCAATATATATGCATTAATATACAATATTTGTTTTTTGCTTTCTGAATTACTTCATTATGTATAATAGCTCTAGGTTCATCCATCTCATCAGAATCAACCCAAATGTGTTCCTTTTTATGCTGAGTACTATTCCATTGTATATATGTACCACAGGATTTTTATCCATTCATCTGTCAATGGACATCTAGGTTGCTTCCATACTCTAGCTATTATAAATAGTCCTCCAATGAACATTGAGGTACATGTGTCTTTTTCAATTATGGTTTCCTCAGTGTGTGAGTAAAAATTTTCTTCAGTCACGTCTGACTCTTTGCGACCATATGAACTGTAGCCTGCCAGGCTCCTCTGTCCATGGGGATTCTCCAGGCAAGGATACTGGAGTGGGTTGCCATTACCTTCTCCAGGGGATCTTCCTGACCCAGGGATTGAACCCATGTCAATTGTGGCTCTTGCATTGCAGGCGGATTCTTTACCACTGAGTCACCAGGTTTCCTCAGGGTACATGCCAAATAGTGGTATTGCTTGGTCATACGGTAGTTTTTTATTCCTAGTTTATTAAAGAATCTCCATATTGTTTTACACAGTGGCTGTAACAATGTACATTTCTACCAACAGTGCAAAAGTTTCTCTTTTTCCAAACCCTCTCCAGGATTTATTGTTTGAAGATTTTTTAATGATGGCCTTTCTGTCAAGTGTGAGATGATTCCTCATTGTAGTTTAGGATAGTGCTTCTCTAATAATGAGTGATGCTGAGTACCTTTTCATGCATTTATTAGTCATCTTTATATCTTCTTTGGAGAAATATCTGTTTACGTCTTCTGCCCACTTTTAGATTGGATTGTTTGTTTACTTTTTGGTATATTTTGAAGATTAATCCATTGTTACTTTTTTTATTTGCTATTTTTTATCCCATTATGAGGGTTTTCTTTTTACCTTGTTTGTAGTTTCCTTTGCTATGCAAAAGCTTTTAAGTTAAATTAGGTTCAGTTTGTTTATTTTTGCTTTCATTTCCATTATTCTAGGAGGTGGGTCATAAGGGATCTTTCTGTGACTTGTCAGCAAGTGAACTGCCTATGTGTTCCTCTAAGAGTTCTATAGTTTCTGATCTTACATTTAGATCTTTAATTCATTTTGAGTTTATCTCTGTGTATGGAGTTAAGAAATGTTATAATTTCATTCTTTTACATGTGTAGCTTTCTGGTTTTACCAGCACTGCTTATTGAAGAGACTGTTTTTTATCCATTGTATATTCTTGCCTCCTTCGTCAAAGATAAGTTGCCCAGAGGTGTCTGGATTTATCTCTGGGCTTTCTATCTTGTTCCATTGGTCTATATTCCTGTTTGTGTGCTGGTACCATACTGTCTTGATGACTGTAGCTTTGTAGTATAGGCTGAAGACAGGAAGATTGATTCCTCCAGTTTCATTCTTCCTTCTCAAGATTGCTTTGGTTGTTTGAAGTCTTTTGTGTTTCCATACGAATTATGAGATTCTTTGTTTTAGTTCTATGAAAAATACCATTGGCAGTTTGATAGGGATTGCATTGAATACATAGATTTTTTTTGTGTGTAGTATAGTAATTTTTACAATATGGATTCTTCCAATCCAAGAATATGGTATATCTCTCCATTTGTTTGTGTCATCTTTGATTTCTTTCATGAATGTCATAGTTTTCTGCATACAGGATTTTTATCTGTTCAGTAGGTTTATTCCTCAGAATTTTATTATTTTGTTTGCAATGGTGAATGGAATTGATTCCTTAATTTCCCTTTTTGATTTTTCATTGTTAGTGTATAGGAATACAAGGGATTTCTGTGTATTAATTCTATGTCCTATGTCTTTATTATATTCATTGATTAACTCTAGTAATTTTCTAGTGTTATCTTTGGGGTTTTCTATGTATAGTATCAAGCTTCCCAAGTGGTGCTATTGGTAAAGAACCTGCCTGCCAATGCAGGAGATATAAGAAATGTGGGTTTGATCCTTGGGTCAGAAAAATACCCTGGTGGAGGGCACGACAACCCACTCTAGTATTCTTGCTTGGAGAATCCCCATGGACAGAGGTACCTAGCAGGCTACAGGCTATAGGGTCACAAAGAGTTGGACATGACTGAATCGACTTAGTACACATGCACATATATAGAGTCATGTCATTGGAAAACAGTAAGAGTTTTATTTCTTTTCCTATCTGGATTCTATTTACTTCTTTTTCTTCTCTGATTGTTCTGGCTAGGACCTCGAAATCTATGTTGAATAACTGTGGTGAGAGTGGGCACTCTTCTTGCTTCTGATTTTAGAGGAAATGCTTTCAGTTTTTCACCATTGAGAATAATGTTTGTTGTGGGTTTGTGGTACATGGCATTTATTATGTTGAGGTATGTTCCTTCTGTGCCTACTCTCTGGAGAGTTGTTGTTTCTTTTTTGTCATAATTTGGTGTTGAATTTTGTCAAAAGCTTTCTCTGCATCTATAGAGGTGATCATATGGTTTTTATCATTAAATTTGTTATTATGTTGTATCACACTGATTGATTGCTGGTATTGAAGAATTCTCACATCCTTGGAATAAAGCCCATTTGATCATACTCTGTTTTGCAGCATTGACTTCCACCATTATATCTTCTAGGTCACTTATCCATTCTTCTGCCTCAGTTATTCTGCTCTTGATTCCTTCTAATGTATTGTTCATCTATGTTTGTTCTTTAGCTCTTTCAGGTTTTTTGTAAACATTTCTTGCATATTCTCCACTCTTTTCCTGAGATCCTGAATCATCTTCACTATCATTATTCTGAATTTTTTTCTGGGAATTTGCTTATCTTCACTTCATTTAGTTGTTTTTCTGGAGATTTATCTTGATTCTTCATCTGGAACATAATCCTATTTATTTTCATTTCACAGAAATTATATAGCTTTATATGACTGTGATATTAGTTCTAGAGGCTGCTGGGATTGCAGTTTTTATTTCTTCAGTCTGCCCTCTGGTGGATGTGAGTAAGAGGCTTGTGCAAGCTTCTTGATGGGAGGGATTGGCTGTGGAGAAAACTGGGTCTTGCCCTGGTGGGTAGGGCCATGCTCAGTAAAACTTTAATTCAATTGTCTGCTGATGGGTGGGGCTTTGCTTCCCTATTAGTTATTTGGCCTGAGGCAACATAGTTCTGGGGTCTACAGGCTCTATTGAAAGGCTATTGGTAAGCTCCAAGAGGATTTACCCCAAGACACATCTCCCTGGACTGCTGCTGCCAGTGTCCCTGTCCCGTGGCAGACCCCTGCCAACCCACATCTCTGCAGGAAACCCTCAAACACTCACAGGGAGGACGGACTCAGCCTCCTGTGTGGTCACTTCTGCTTTCCTCTGGGTCCTGGTGTGCACAAAATCTTGTTTGTGTCCTCCAAGAGTCTCTGTTTTCCCAATCCTGTGAATGCTCTGTAATCAAATCCCAAAGGCCTTCAAAGCCAAATTCCCTGGGGATTCCCAGTCACATGGTCTGGTCCTCAGGCTGGGGAGACTGATGCGGGGCCTAGAACCTTTACAACAGTATAAGAACTTCTTTGGCATTATTGTTTTCCAGTTTGTGGCTTACCCACCTAGAGGGTATAGGATTTGATTTTATCATAATTGTGCCCCTCCTACTATTTTATTGCAGCTTCTCCTTTGTCCTTGAATGTGGGGTATCTTTTTTGTGGTGGGTTCCAGTGTCTTCCTGTCGATGGTTGTTCAACAGCTAGTAGTGATTTTGGTGCTTTGGCAAGAGATGAGCACACATCCTTCTACTCCACCATCTTGAACCAATATCCAAAGCTCATTTAATTATGATGTATGATCTTTTAAATACGTTGTTGAATTCTGTTAGCTAGAATTTTGTTGAGGATTTTTACGTCTATGTTCATCAGTGATATTGGCCCATAATTTTCTTTCTTTGTGGCATCTTTGTATGGTTTTGATACCAGGGTGATAGTGGCCTTGTAGAATGAGTTTGGGAGGTTTCTTTCCTCTGCAACTTTCTGGAAGAGTTTGAGAATGATAGATGTTAACTATTCTCTAAACTTTTGATAGAAGCTACCTGCAAAGTCATCTGGCCCTGGGCTTTTGTTTTTTGGAAGATTTTTTTATTGCAGTTTTCATTTCCATGGTTGTGATTAGTCTGTTCATGCTTTCTATTTCTTTCTGGTTTAGTTTTGAAAGGTTATATTTTTCCAAGAATTTGTCCATTTCTTCCAAGTTGTGCATTTTATTGACGCACTGTTGCTCATAATAGTCTCTGTGATCCTTTGTATTTCTGCATAGTCTGTTTTAAATTGTCCTTTCTCATTTCTAATTTTATTGATTTGAATCGTTTCTCTGTTTTTCTTGATGAGTCTAGCTAACGGTTGTAGATCTTGTTTGCCTTATCAAAGAACCAACTTGCAGTTTTATTGGTTTTTGCTATTGCTTCATTCATTTGTTTTTCATTTACTTCTGCTCAATGTTTATGATTTATTTCTTTCTACTAACTTTGGGTTTCTTGTTCTCTTTTTTGCGGTTTCTTTAAGTGTAAGGTTGCTTATTGGATGTTTCTCTTGTTTCTTAAGGTAGACTTTCATTACTATAAACTTTCCTCCTAGGACTGCTTTTATTTTGTCTCATATGTTTTGAGTTATCATGTATTCATTGTCATTTGCTACTATGTATTTTTTTTTACATTTTCTCTTTGATTTCTTCAGTGACTTTTTGGTTATTCAGCAGTGTATCATTTTCCCTGTGTGTGTTTGTGTTTTTTATATTTTTTGCCCTCCAGTTGATTTTTAATCTTTTAGTGTTGTGGTCAGAAATGATGCTTGACATTATTTCAATTTTTTTTTTAATTTAGCAAAGCTTGATTTGTGACCCAAGATATGATTCATCATGGAGAATGCTCAATGTGCACTATAGAAAAATGTGAAATCTACTTTTTTGGATTGAAATGCCCAGTAGATATCAATGGGTCAAACTGGTCCAATGTATTATTTTAAGCTTGTGTTTCTTTATTAATTTTCTCTCTAGATGATGTGTCCATTGGTGTGAATGGGTATTAAAGTCTCCCACTATTATTTTGTTACTGTCAAATTCCCCATTAATAGTTGTTAACATGTTCCATATGTATTGAGGTGCTCCTATGTTTGGTGCATATATATTTATAGCAGTTATATCTTCTTCTTGGATTGATCCATTGATCATTAAGTACTGTCCTTCATTGTCTCTTGTAATGGTCTTTATTTTAAAGTCTATTTGTTTTCTGATATAAATATTGCTGTTCTCACTTTCTTTTTATTTCTGTTTGTATGGAATATCTTTTCACAGGCCCTCACTTTCAGTTTGTATGTGACCATAAGTCTGAGACGGGTTTCTTGTAAACAGTGTATATAGGGATCTGGTTTCTTTTTCTTTTTTTTTTTAAATCCATTCAGCCAATCTGTGTCCTTTGGTTGGAGCATTTAATCCATTTACATTTAAGGTAATTCTTGATATATATGATCCCATTATCATTTACTTTTCTGCCGAGGTCCAGTCCCGGCTGATCCAGGGAGTTTGAAGGGGAGACGGCGTTGACGAATACACTGGCTTTAATTAGATATTAATTAGAGATATAAAGAGTAATAGAATGAGGGTAGCTCAGTAGGAAAATTCAGTGGAGAAAAGAGGCTGAATGGTTTACGTGGAAAGCTAATAATTCCAAGGCAAGGAATTTACGTCACCTATGTAGGCCACAGGCATCCTCCCGTTCTCCTGAAGGAGAGGAGACACTAAGGCCTCCCGGTCAGATCTTAGAAGCCCAGGCATAATTAGTAGGATTGACGAGCCTCCACGTTCCAGATAATTCAGCCAGAAGGTGAGAGAACGAGCGACATGGGGAGACCAGTCTTTCGAGGAACTGATCCCATTTTTTATTTTTCCAGGGTCTGTTTCTATACACTGAGATGTTATACAAAAGTCATGCAGGGTCAGCAGTCCTGACTTTTATTAAAGTCAGGTGCTTCATACAGATGTATACAGAGGTCTTAGGGGTGTTACATCATCTTCTGGCCAGGGGGCCTGCTGACAATTTATGACCCTCTCCTTGTGACAGTGGTCAGTCAACCAGAACACTTATTTCTCCAGGGGTGATTATTCTTAAAACAGATGCCACCTTCCGAAGGTACCAGATAAAGTTACATTCCTATAGGGTGAGGGTGTAGTGGGTTTTAACTAAGGAAAGAATTTGCTTAGCCTAAGGTCTAACGTGATTAGTATCAAAGGTTAATACTTATTTCTTCTATATATTCATTAATGTGTATAAGGGCAGGGGATGTGGAGACTTAGCAGCAAACATTGGCTCAACAAATGAAAAACCCTTCACCAATACAATTTCTAATCAGCCCACTATACTATACTAATAGTTTTCTAACTTCTCTAAAGAACTTGTTTTTAGAAGGTTTAAAGCATCTCATGCCTCTCACGGTTAATCACATGTGACCGGACAAGCCTGTCAGGCAGGCTAGAGAACCTTCAGAGGAGTTTGTAGGTTGAAACACTGCTATCACGTGCAGGAATTATTATTAACTGGAGCTCTAAGTTAACTCCTTCTCCGAAAGAGGTGGTGGGGGACAGTCCCCCCTAAAGTCAGAGGTGTAGGTGAGAGCACAAAGTAGTAAAGTAGGCAGGCTCTGGTTTTGGGGGTAGATGCTCGAGAATTTCCAGGGGGACTCCTGAAGCTCGATCCCGCCTTTGCGTATGTCGACCCTCCTTCCTCATGACCTTTGCCACAGGCGGAGCTCCTGGCTCCCGGCACTTTGCTGTTTTTGTAGGCCTTTTCTTTCTCTCATGTTTCATGGATAGAGAAGTTCTTTTAATATTTTTTGTAGAGCTGGTTTTGTGGTATTGAATTCTCTAAATTTTTCTTGTCTTAAAGCTACTGATTTCTCCTTGGAATCTGAATGAGGTCTTTGCTAGATAGAGTAATCTGAGTTGTAGGTTTTTTTTTTTTTTTCCCCTTTCATCAATATAAGTATCTGCCTCTCCCTTCTGGCCTTCAAAGTTTCTTTTGAAGTATCAGCTTTCAGCTTTACAGGGATCCCCTTGTATGTTATTTTTTGATGTTGCCTTGACACTTTTAGTATTTGTTCTTTGTGTTTCATTTTTGTTAAATTAATATGTGTCTTTGTGTGTTCCTCCTTGAGTTTATCCTGTATGGGACTCTTTGTGCTTCCTGGAACTGGGTGGCTATTTCCTTTCCCATTTTAAGGAATTTTTTGACTATAATCTCCTCAAAATATTTTCTCAAATTCTTTCCTTTTCTTCTCTTCTTCTGGGACTCTGAATATTAATACACTTAATATTGTCCCAAAGGTCTCTGAGACTGTCCTCATTTCTTTTTATTCTTTTTTTTTTAAATTCTGTTCTGCCTCAGGTATTTCCACCATTCTATCTTCCAGCTCACTTATACATTCTTCTGCCTCAGTTATTCTGCTTTTGTCTCCCTCTGTTGTAGTTTTAATCTCATTTATTATGTTGCTCGGGCTTCCCTCATAGCTCAGTCAGTGAAGAGTCTGCCTGCAATGCAGGAGACCCGGGTTGGATTCCCAGGTTGGGAAGATCCCCTGGAGAAGGAAATGGCAACCCAATCCAGAATTCTTGCCTGGAGAATCCCATGGACAGAGGAACCTGGCAGGCTACAGTCCATGGGGTCTCAAGAGTCAGACATGACTTAGCGACTAAACTATTACTACTACTACTATTATGTTGCTCACTGCTTATTTTCTATTCTTTAATTTTTTCTAGGTCCTTCTTGATCTGTGCCTCCAGTCTATTTTTCTGTGCCTCTATTTTATTTACAAATTTTTGGATCATCTTTACTATCATTATTCTGAGTTCTCTTTCAGGTAGATGGCTTATTTCCCATTCATTTGTTTGGTTCTGTGGGCTTTTTTTGTTTTCCTTTTATCCACCCCATGCTTCTCTATCTTCTAATTTTGTTTAATTTACTGAGTTTGTTGTCTCCTTTCTGCAGTATGGAAGGTCAGAATTCCTCTTAATTGTGAAGTCAGCCCTCCATGGGTGGGGTTGGTCCAGTGTGTTGTGAAGATTTCCTGGTTGGTGTAACTTGTGCTTGTGTTCTGGTGGATGGTGCTAGATCTTGTCTCTCTGAAGGTAAATACTGTGCCCTGTAGTGTTTTGTCCTGTCTATGGGTTTGTTATGGCTTTGGGCAGCCTTTCTGCTGCCAGGTTTGTTAGCCTTTCTATCTGGTAGGTTTGTGTTCTAATTTTGCTAAAGGTTTGGCATGAAACGTCCAGCACTGGAATTTGGTGGCCTTTGGGTGGGGCATTGTCTTAATGATGAGATGGAGGCTTTTGGGAGTGTTCTCACTGATTAATGTTTCATGGGACTGGTAGTTATCTGGTGGTTCGAAGTCCTGTAATTGCATCTTCCACCTCAGTGGTTCAGGCCCAACCCCTTATTGCAGCAACAAGAGTTCACAGACCACACAGCACAGAAGACAAAACCCCAAGATTAATGGTGAAAAAACACTCAACAGCTAAGAGAACCCAAAGAAACTCACACACTTATAATAGAAAAGAAGATAGAGAAAAGAAAAAGAAAAAAGGATAAAAGTAGAAGTCAAAAAGGAAGACAGCAATCAAGCCAATAAATACCCAACTGAAAATGTATATTAAGAACTAGACTAGCAAAAATATAAAATCAAACATAGAAACAACAAAACAAACATAGAAAAATGCACTATAACTAAACAATACTGCAAAAATAGGAAAAGTAGAAATAAAATGAATTTATTTAAAAATAAATAAGGTGCTTTAAAATAGGAAAATGTATGTTATAAAAATAAAAATTAATGAGATGATAAAGAAAGAACAACATTAGAATAATATGAAAAAAAAAGGGAAATTGTATAGAGAGTGGTAGTAAGAATGTCCTTATGATTCCTCCATTTTTCTCTTCACACAGTGTGCTCTAGTCACTCTGCCTATGCAGAAAGTCCTCTAATATTTCCAGGAAGGTCTCTGGACCTGCTTTGGGAAGTGTTAGGTCAACTGAGACTCAGATTTGCCTTACTTCATTTGTACTTGCTCCCAAAATCCACAGTTACCCCTAAAGTCCACAGTGTTGAGCTAATTGCAGGGATTTAATCCACTGCACTTGTAGCTGCAGGAGATAATTCCCCTCCTCTTTGGTCACACATCTCCTGGTGTTCTGCTTTGGTTTTGGCCCCACCTCTGCTGGTACGCCATGCCCCAGTGTTCATTCTCTGACTAGATAAGAGGGGATGAAGCCCGAAGCTGGAGGTTTATTAGTGCTCACTTGCTCAGTTAGGCTGGGGAGAGGGAGGGTATGATAGCCACAATTGAAATGTACCAGGGAGTGCCTGGAGCACTAGAGGCCAATGGGATGTTATTACAGTCTGAGGCAGGTCATGAGCTCTCCCAGAGGAATTGGCCCCTTATCATGTTTCCCTAGGAGAAGCCAAGTTGCTTAGGCTCCCAGCAATGTATGGGCATTAACTTGTGCCTGTTCACAACTTGGTAGTATCTCCCACCTCTGGGGTTCTGACTACAGTGGTGGTGTTTTGTCTACTGCTTCAGGGACTCTCCCTGCCTTTTGCAGTGGCTTATGTTTCCCCCTCTGCAGTCACATCTAGTTCCACCACTGGCACTGGTGGTCCTCATATCTTTGGTGATGGTTGTTGGGTGTATAGCTGCTGTCTGTGAGCATGAAGAGTTAGAGTGCCTTGGTGGCTGTAATCTCTTGTCTCTCTGTGAGACCCAGGCTTTTCTCTGAACTCCCTCAGCTGTGTTGTACTAACCCCCTCAGAGTATCTTTATGGCAGTCAACCCTGGTCCTTTCCCTTGGATCCAGCCCCTGAAGCCTGAGAATTCAGCTCCCATTCACTATGGGTGTGTGTGTGTGTGTGTGCAAGACACTTCTCAGCTGGGAAGTGCTGTTTAGCATCAATCTTTGTGGTGAATTTTCTATTTTGCCCCTCAGGCATCTGTTGCTGCATTTCCCCACTGATGTTCTGAAGCTCTCCCTCCCTGACCCCACTCGTGAGGAGGTTTCTGAGTGTTCAGAAGCTTTTCCTCCTTCATGACTCCCTCCCCAGGGCTCTGGTCCCTGTCCCCAAATCATTTGTCTCTTTTTTATCTTTATCTTTTGCCCTATCTAATTCTGAGGAAATTAGTTTACCTTTTTGGAAGTCTGGGGTCTTCTGCCTGCATTCAGAAATTGTTCTGTAGGAGCTGTTCCACATGCAGGTTAATTTTTGATGTATTTATGTGTGTGTGTGTGTGTGGTGGGGTGATCCCCCTGTCTTATTCCTCCTCCATCTTGAAAGTATATCAAGAATCAACTTCTAGTGATGTTACTATTTTCTATTGCTTTCTTGTTCTCTCTTTTACTTATTTACACTCTAATATTTATTAATTCTTCCTTCTTCTACCATTGAGCTCATTTTTTTCTTTTTTTAGTTCCTTGAGGCATAGATATATGTTTTGTATTTAATATCTGTCTTGTTTCTTACTGTAGGCATTTATTTCTGTGAACTTCCCTCTTGAGCTGCCTTTGCAGAATCCCATACATTCCAGTGTGTTGTGTTTTCATTTTCCTTTGTCTCTAGATATTTTTAAATACCCCTTTGGTTTATTCTTTGATTCACTGGTTGTTCAGGAGATTAATGTTTAGTTCTGTGAGTTTTGTTGTTGTTGTTGTCATTGTTTGTTTGTGAGTTCTTTTTTTTTAGTTTTCCTCATGTTGTAGATGTCTAGTTTCATACAATTGTAATCAGAGAAAATATTTGGTATAATTTCAATCTTGTTGAATTTGCTAGACTTGAGGTCTAATATGTGATTTACCCTAAAAAGTGTTCCATGTGTGCTTGAGAGAAAATATGTATTATGTTGTTTTTGGATCGAATGTTCTATGTATGACTGTTATGTCCATTTGATCTGTGGTGTTTTTGATATCCATTGTTTCCTTATTGATTTTCCAGCTGGAGGATCTGTCCATTGTTGAGATGAGGTAAAAATTCCTCAGCTATTACTTTTTAATCACTATATTTTTAATTGAAGGATAATTTCTTTACAATATTGTGTTGGTTTCTGTCATATATCCACATGAATCAGCAATAGGTAAAAATATCTCAACCCTCTTGAACCTCTCTCCCACTTCCCACTCTATCCCACCCCTCTAGGTTGTCATAGAGCCCTGGGTTGAGTTCTCTGAGTTGTGTGGCAAATTCCCACTGGCTATCTATTTTAAATATAGTAGTGTATATGTCTCCATGCTACTCTCTCCATTAACACCACCCACTCTTGCCCTCTACCCCTCTGTCCATAAGTCTGTTCTCTATGTCTGTGTCTCCATTGCTGCCCTACAAATTAGGTTCATCAGTACCATCCTTCTAGATTCCATATATATGCATTAATATACAATATTTATTTTTCTCTTTCCTACTTACTTCACTCTGTATAATAGGCTCTAAGTTCATCTACCTCATTAGCACTAACTCAAATGCATTCCTTTTTATGACTGAGTAATATTCCACCACCCTTATGGCAGAAAGTGAAGAGAAACTAAAAAGCCTCTTGATGAAAGTGAAAGAGAGTGAAAAAGTTGGATTAAAGCTCAACATTCAGAAAACGAAGATCATGGCATCTGGTCCCATCACTTCATGGGGAATAGATGGGGAAACAGTGGAAACACTGTCAGACTTTATTTTTCTGGGCTTCAAAATCACTGTAGATGGTGATTGCAGCCATGAAATTAAAAGACGCTTACTCTTTGGAAGGAAAGTTATGACCAACCTAGATAGCATATTCAAAAGCAGAGATATTACTTTGCCGACAAAGGTCCATCTAGTCAAGGCTATGGTTTTTCCAGTAGTCATGTATGGATGTGAGAGTTGGACTGTGAAGAAGGCTGAGCGCCAAAGAATTGATGCTTTTGAACTGTGGTGTTGGAGAAGACTCTTGAGAGTCCCTTGGACTGCAAAGAGATCCAACCAGTCCATCCTAAAGGAGATCAGTCCTGGGTGTTCATTGGAATGACTGATGCTGAAGCTGAAACTCCAATACTTTGGCCACCTCATGCGAAGAGTTGACTCATTGGAAAAGACCCTGATGCTGGTGGAGGGATTGGGGGCAGGAGGAGAAGGGGACGACAGAGGATGAGATGGCTGGATGGCATCACTGACTCGATGGACACGTGTTTGAGTAAACTCCGGGAGTTGGTGATGGACAGGGAGGCCTGGCGTGCTGTGATTCATGGGGTCACAAAGAGTGGGATACGACTGAGGGACTGAAATGAACTGAAGTAAATATTCCATTGTATATATGTACCACAGCTTCTTTGTCCATTCATCTGTTGATAGACATCTAGGTTGCTTCTATGTCCCAGCTATTGTAAATTGTCCCACCTGTTATTGTATACTTTTTTATTTTTCATTTTAGTTTGTTAGCTTTTGCTTTATATATTTATATGCTGCAATGTTTGATCCATAAATGTTAACAATTGTTATATCTTCTTGAAATATTAACCTGCTTATTATTGGAGAATGTCATGGAGAGGACATGTGCATTGGTTGACCCACAAGGTGGACCCAGGTATCAGAGTTTCCTTACCTCATCTCTGTCATTTGGAATGCATGCTGCACCCACTGTTCTCACACTGAGAGTCATTTCAAAGATGAAACCTTGAGGGAGTAGTATTTTGTGAAGGACATCTGGATTGTATACATGCCTGAATTCCATTAAGTTCCCTATATAAACTTTCAAGATTTTCGTGGGCAGGTTTGAAGATCTACTAATCTTGCAGCCATATAGGACAAGTCTCATATACAAATTGCCTTGTTATTCAACCTGATACCTATCAATCTGGAGTGGTCTTCCTTTTTCTTCAGTCTCTCCTTCCCCACCATGTAGAGAGGTCAGTTTTGAATTTCACCTAGGAAATTTCTGAGGATGCAAACCAACACTTGGTGAACCAGTCAGGAGACTGAAGATACGGGTTTTGTGAAAGAGGAATCTGTGGTTGAAATACTGTGTTGACTATGTGGGGATGAATGGCCTGCACGTTACATGTTTATGAATATTGGTATGCCCCCAAATGCCAATTTATTTAGGGCATTATGGAACTTGGCATCACATGCTGTGGCCAAGAAGGAAAATGAATGGCTACTGCAACATACTGGCCTCTACTGAGGAGTTTGACTAGTAACTGATGCCCAACTAGAGGCTGAGGCTCCAGTTAGAAAGTTGGAAGAAGAGCTGAGGGTAGAGAAGGAAGTGTAGTCATCCACTATGTTTCTGGATTCAGGCTGAGCTGACAGGGTGAGATATTAACAGCAACAAATTAATTTGGATACTTTAGCATATTGTTTTGCAAAGCCAGGTGGATGAAGTCTGCTATGGCTTAAGGCCTAAGTGCTCATGAGAAAGCCTTATTGTGACACTAGAAGGTGGAATCCCTGGAAAAGTGAGAAGAGCAAAGTGGAAGATGCTATGGTAATTCACAGTGAAACAGATAAAACGCCTCGTGCGATCAGATCCCTAATACAGAGGAAAGAAAAGGCACAACAACTCTAACGGTGGGGCATCCACAACTCAAGAACATTCATGATAAGAGAACATACATCCACTGAGCTTACTGGCATAGCTGCTAATCACCGCCCCCCCCACCCCAAAGGCGAGGGATAGTATCCAGGAATGGTTAGTGAAGTATAGGGTATGGGAGATGATGGCATTCCTCTGACTAGGCAGAAGGTAGAGAAAATGAGCAACCTTACCACCCACCCTTCCCACCAGTAGCACCTGTATGGCACTCAGAGAGTCCAAGGGACTCACTCCCTTATAGGTTGGATTATTCTATCCTGCAGGAAAACTATAAGCAAGGTGAAAAGACAGCCCTCAGAATGGGAGAAAATAATAGCAAACAAAACAACTGACAAAGAATTAATGTCCAAAATATACAAGCAGCTCATGCAGCTTAATACTAGAAAAACAAACAACTCAATCAAAAAGTTGGCAAGAGATCTAAATAGACACTTCTCCAAAGAAGACAACCAGATGGCTAATAAATACATAAAAAGATCCTGAATATCACTCATTATTGGAGAAATGGAAATCAAAACCACAATGAGTTATCATCTCCCACCAGTCAGAATGGCCATCATCAGAAAGTTTATAAACAGTAAATGCTGGAGAAGGTGTGGACAAAAGGGAACCCTCTTACACTTTAGTGGGAATGCAAACTGGTACAGCCACTATGGAGAACAGTGTGGAAATTCTTTAAAAACCTGGGACTAGAACTGCCATATGACACAGCAATCCCACTGCTGGGCATACACCCCAAAGAAACCAGAATTGAAAGAGACACATGTACTCCAATGTTCATTGCAGCACTGTTTACAATAGCTAGGACATGGAAGCAACATAGATGTCCATTGGCAGATGAATGGATAAGGAAGTTGTGGTACATATACACAATGGAATATTACTCGGCTATAAAAAGGAATTTGAGTCAGTTTTAATGAGGTGGATGAACCTGGAGCCTATTATACAAAGTGAAGTAACTAAGAAAGAGAAAGACAGACACTGTATATTAATGCATATATATGGAATTTAGAAAGGTGGTACTGATGATCCTACATGCAGGGCAGCAAAGGAGACACAGATGTAAAGATTAAACTTTTGGACTCAGTGGGAGAAGGCAGGTGTGGGATGACTTGAGAGAAGAGCATTGAAACCTGTATATAACCATATGTAAAATAGATGACCAGTGCAAGTTTGATGCATGAAGCAGGGCACCCAAAGCTGATGCTCTGGGTAGGGTGGAGAGGGAAGTGGGAGGAGGGTTCAGAATGGGGGTACAAATGTATACCTGTGGCTGATTCATGTTGATGCATGGAAGAAACCATCACAATATTGCAAAACAATTATGATGCAATTAAATTACTTAATTAAAAAAAAAGAAATCTATCCATAGTATTTAGGGTGGGGGAGTCTCCTTATATGTAACTTTTCTTGTTTCTTTCAAAAAATTATTATCTTCACTTTTAACAATTTAATTATAATCTCTCAGCATAGCTTTATTCAAGTTCAATATATTTGGGGTCTTTTGAGCCTCATAAATCTGGATGTTCATCTTTCTCCTCAGGTTTGGAAAGCTTTTAGCCATTTTTGCTTTTACTAATAATACACTTTTTGTCCTTTTATCTTTCTTTTTTTCCTTGTGGAATTCTCATAATGTAAACATTGTTTCTCTTGTTTGTGTCCCATAAGTCACAATGGCTTTCTTCACTTTTTTAATTCTTTTTTTCATTTTGCTCCTCTGGATAATTTATAAAGTTCTGTTTTCTAGATCACTGATTCTTTTACATGTTCAAGTCTGTTCTTAAAGCTGTTTGTTGAATTCCTCGCTTTTGTCATTTTATTTTGGAGCTCCAGGTTTTCTGGTTTTTGTCTTTTTAGTAGTGTCTAATTCTTTGTTAAACTTCCTGTTTTGTTCATGAATTGTTTTCTTAATTTCACTTAACTGTATATTTTTGTAGTTTACTAAACTTCTTTAGGAGATTTATTAATTTTTTGTCTGGTTGAGAAGCAATATTTAGAACAAGACTTGGAACTGGAGGTTCATTCAAAATTGGGAAAGGAGTACATCAAGGCTGTATACTGTTACCCTGCTAATTTAACTTATTTGTATAATGAAGTGAAGTGAAGTTTCTCCGTCATGTCCAACTCTTTGTGACCCCATGGACTGTAGCCTTGCAAACTCCTCTGTCCATGGGATTTTCCAGGCAAGAATACTGGAGTGGGTTTTTCTTTCTCCAGGGCATCATCCTGACCCAGGGATCGAACTCAAGTCTCCTGCATTGCAGGCAGACTCTTTACTGTCTGAGCCACCAGACAAGCCCCTTATATGCACAGTACATCATGCAAAATGCCAGGCTGGATGATTCACAAGCTTGAATCAAGATTGCTCGGAGAAATATCAACAACCTCAGATATGCAGATGATACAACTCTAATGGAAGAAAGCAAAGAGGAACTAAAGAACATCTTGATGAGGGTGAAAGAGGAGAGTGAAAAAGCTGGCTTAAAACTTCATTTCTTTAGGTCATTTCTTGGAGATTTATTATTTTCTTTGATGTTATCCCCCTGGAGGAGGGCATGGCAACCCACTCCAGTATCCTTGTCTGGAGAATCCCTATAGACAGAAGAGCCGGGGGAGGGGGGGGGCGGGCTATAGTCCATGCGATCACAAAGAGTCACAACTGAACGACTTTCACTTTTGATGTTATTGTGTTTTTCTAATGTTTTATGAACCTTGATTCCTTATGTTGGTATCTGTGTGGTTGGGTAAGCAGTTTCCTCTTCCAGACTTTATAGGTTCTCTTTGAAAGAGACAGCTATCTTTTAGTAAGTTCAGCTTGGGTTTCTGTACATATCTGCTGGTTATGTACCTCAGGCATGTAGAGTCTGCTATCAAGGTCTGTTTTGGGGTGAGGCCACTGCCAAGCTCTGAGGTTAAGGTGGGTAATACTGACTGAGAAAAGTTGTATATGATTGCTGGCTCTATTCTTTGTCCAAGCAAGGCTGTATGTCAGGCTCTGCAGTTACCTGTGTTCTCTGTTCGGCTTCCTAGACCACCAGGACTCAGTACCATACTCAGCAGTAGGTGGGACAACAACAGTTTCCCTGCCTAGTGGGGCAGCTGAAAAGGCTCCAAGTTCTTCATGGCTTATTGTTTAGGAACCTGAATTATGCAAGACTGTGCATTGAATTCCCTGGCCAGAGATGGTCACAAGTTTTTCTCTGAAGTTGGGAAAAATCAGTCTGTGGTCTCTGTTCGAGTGCAACCATAAGCAGGATGTTGGATAAGCTAGAGCATTTTCTGTGTGTTCTGTTAGGTTCCCTTGTTGGGAAGACTGAAAACTCTATTTAGCAATGCGTAGGGGTATGACTTTGCTTTCCTGCCTGGGCAGAGTGAGAAAACCCACTTCGAAGTCAACAAGACTCCATGGTCTTTACTCAAGTGGACACATGCCTCAATTCTCTGGCTGAACTGAAGCACTGATTTTTCCCTGTGGATGATCAACTCTCTTGCTGGGCTCTCTGATCAAGTGTTGCTGGGCTACTGAGCTCTCCAGGTGTTCTGTCCAGGTTTTCTTGTTGGGTGGAGCTGGGAGTTTCACTCAGCACTATGTGAGGCAATTGATTAGCTCCTCAGCTGATGGTGCAGGGAAGTTGGGTCCAAGAAGCCTGCCAGGTGCTCCTAGTTATGCTTCCTGCTCAAGAAATGGCCAGTAGCTACACTCAGTCATGGGCTGGGCTATGACTATCTTCCCTATCTGGGTAGAAGGTGGGCAGAATTCTAGATCCAGCAAAACTTTTTGTTTAAGGACTTGAATCAGCAAGATCTGCACTCGGCCAAGTTTCCTGGTCAGATTGCACTACAGTCTGCTTTCTGCAGATGAGAAAATCTGCTGATTGGGATGACTACATAGGTGCTATGGGTAGGAACTCAGTCTTCCAAGATCAATGTGGTGGTTGTTGCAATCCTCCCCACTTCTCCTCACAACTAGAGTCTCAGTGGGCAAGCCATGCACATTTCTTCTCAATCCCTGTGAGGCAGGATTGAAACAGGGACTCCCAAAAAGCAATCTATAATGCTGGGACCTGGGTACCTACCCTGGGCACTCTTTCTCACTGGAGGGACTTTAGTCTTGGGGAAATCTCTCAGTGTGGTACAGTGCCAGCCTGAAGGACTGGCAATGCAATCAGCATGTAGTCACTTCTTTTAATCCTCTAGTGTGCACTGTTTTGGTCTCTGTGGTACAGGAGGGGTGCTTCAGGCTTATTCATGTTCTATTATTTTCTCAGTGGTGTTTTGTCCATGAGTAGTTTTTCTTCTTGTGAGTGGGAATGAAGTTGGGACAATCTGTCACCATCTTGGTAGTCTCATTCCTCTGATTCTATAGTTTGAAGTCTTCAGTCTACAAGTTGGTAACTTTCCAAATGGTAGACCAAAAACTAGGCTATTGTTAATATATCATGAGTTGTTAAAATAGGACAAACTTCCTCTAGAGTAGTACCAAGACCTATGCAAGTGCCCTTCAGTCTGAACACTGAGGACAGTGACCATGATCTGCTTTCAATTCTGTTTAGCTGGTAGTGAGATTAAACATACATAGTAACATAGTAGACACCACTAGGTTTCAACTTATCCAAACCATCAGTGAACCAGGCCTAGGGATTAGTTGAACCTCTAAATGAATCAAGACCTCACTTAGCTAGCAGTTTTACTTCAAGTGGCAGAGTGGTTAATAGAGCTTCCCTGAAGGTGTAGTACCCACTTTTTCATGTAAAGTCCATATGCCATCGGGTTGAAGCCAGGTAAGTATTAAATATGCTATTTACCTCTGACAAGCAAGACTTATCTTTTCCCACCATTATAAATGGTAAGTTGGAATTATCTATCACAAAAAGGGAAAAAAAGGCTAGAGAGAGACAAGGCCTCCATGGTGTGGGTGTTCAGTTTTGAAAACAGATGCTTTCTATAGGGATATATTTAACATACATATCAAGGAGAAGCTAAGTCCAGAATCCCAAAGCACACCTCCTGGCAAAGAATGTTTCCCTGTGCCAGAGACTCCAGTTGGAAAATCATCAGTTACAGGGCCTTAAATCTCAACTAGGTCAGTATGAATGTAGGGCCCCAAACATACAGAGTATGACACAGCTTGAGAGACAGTTTCCACAGCAGAATGTTGTTTTGGGCCCCACTCAAAAGATGGTAATTTATGGGTTAGCCAATATATAGGACCAAGCAGAATTTTCAAAGAATCACAAACTCTTCAATATCCGAGGGATCCAGCTTAATGATAGTCCTCCTTTTTAGTGGTAGGGGGCTGAATAGACAACAAATTTTCCTTGACTGCCTAAGGACTAGTACTGTGAATCTGCCTGCAAAGTCCCAAGAAACGTTACTAGGCAAGCAGACTACTGAATTCTGTTGAAGGTTTTCAAGCACTCTTCCTAGGAAACCAATACTTTTAAAACTGAAGCTTTTGAAAGCCAACCATCAGGACATCATGCATATATGTGAAAACTATAAATCAGAGGCCTTACTTATAGTGAAGGGCAGGGAAGCCTGGCATGCTGCAGTCCATGGGGTCGCAGAGTCAGACACAACTGAGTGACTGAACAACAATAAATACATTAAATTCTAAACTATCTGATTTTCACAAATGGCAAAGAAGATTAGGTAACCAAGAGGAGTACAAGAAAACATATATGAGATGCCTTGTCACATAAATGTGAACAGATTTGATCATCGGGTGCCAATAGTATGGCAAAGAAGGTGCTGCCAATGTTCAAGATAGTGTGTGTAATAGGTTCAGTTAGAGTCACATTGTATGGAACAGCTGAGATGATAGAAGAAACAATTGAATTTACCTGACAATAATCCACTATAAACCTTCAGCTCTTCTTAGACTTTTATACTGTGCATGCATGGCTTTTCTATACAGAACTTTCATTTCTTACTCCCATTGCTTCCTTTAAGTAATATTTAATCATGGCTGTGAATTTTTTATTCCTCCTGGGATTCTATACTCTGTGTGTGAAACCACCCAGGATGAGTCAGAGAGGCTACTGGTGGAACAATTTATGTTTCCCTAATACTTCTCTACATGTGGCTGAGTTTCATCTAGCACTTATGGGACAGGAAAATACAAGCATTATTTCCTACTATATATTCAGATATGAAGGTAACACTGAGATTGCACAGAATTGGCACAAATGGTTTCATTCAAGTTTCATATTCAAGTTTTCCCTATTCTAAACCTGGGCAAAACCTATAACACAAATCTAGATGCTGTTCCCCTCCACAGGTCCTGTACAATAGTAATTTGGACATCCATATCTACCAAAGCCATCAAATTTGATTCTCTCTCCTTACCAAAATTCTCCAGCCTACTCAGATAAGTGCATATGACATCTGATTTCCATTAGGGACAGAGAGGACTCAGTGTCATCTCTAATAATTTTTCTACTTATAGCAGCTGTGGTTGAGTAAGCCAGCTGTTTACATTCTTCATTTACAATAATTGTTTATCCAGCCCTCTCATATCCCAAGCCAACTACCAAAAGTTCCAAGGATTCTCCAGTTTGTGCTTAGGGTGCTTGTGCTTTCCTTCCTTTAACTCTGGGTCTCTGTGTGTCTCTGTCACTGTTATATGAAAGGATACAAAAACTTCTGCTTACTTAGGATTAATCTTAGGAATATTTGTTGTAGTGGAGTGGACCTGAAGTTAATGACTAGATTGAGGAATAACTTTCAACTGCAGTTGAATTATCAAGAAATAATGCATGAATATATTAATGCATATGTATAGAATCTAGAAAGATAATACTGATGAGTCTACTTGCAGGGCAGCAAAGGAGATGCAGACATAAAGAACAGACTTTTGGACACAGTGGATAAGGAAAGGGTGGGATGATTTGAGAGAGTAGCATTGAAACATATTACTATATGTAGAATAGATAGCCAGTAGGAATTTGCTGTATAACACAGGGAACCAAAAGCCAGTGCTTTGTGACAATCTAGAGGAATGGGATGAGTAGGGAGGTGGGAAGGATGTTCAAGAGGGAGGGGACATATGCATACCTATGACCAATTCATGTTGATGTATGGCAGAAACCATCACAATATTGTAAGTTATCTTCTAATTAAAAATTAAAATTAAGAAAAAAGAAATAACGCATGATTAAAGCCTGTCTTTGTATGTATTTCCTGGTACTCATCTTGCAGCAATTTCCTCAATTACTCCTCATTAACAGCTTATTATTTACAGCAACAGCTACAGTCAACCTTATCAGCAGTTTTACTCTAAATCCCTGAGTCCCACTTATCACAGGGTGACAGTAAGTGGACACAGGGCTCGTATATACACAATAGATAGCATTAGAGGAAAGGAAACTACTTTAATTAACTTAATCTTTTATAATGGGCAGTAAACATGTCTTCCTCTTATTGTAGAATAAGACATATTTATTATACTGCAGTAAGCATTCCTGCTCATTGCTATAGAAGGAACCACTATTCCATCTCAAAAAGATATTAGTTATTCAAACATCCTTCAAAGGAAAGTGGCAAGCCAAAACCATTCATTCCTTTGCTTGCAAAATGTAGGGAGGGATCCATACAGAATTGTCCTTCAACAGTAAAACTGTTGGAAATATGCCATCATCAAACTCACTGCTGCTGCTGCTGCTGCTAAGTTGCTTCAGTCGTGTCCAACTCTGTGCAACCCCAGAGACAGCAGCCCACCAGGCTTCCCGTCCCTGGGATTCTCCAGGCAAGAACACTGGAGAGGGTTGCCATTTCCTTCTCCAGTGCATGAAAATGAAAAGTGAAAGTGAAGTCGCTCAGTCGTGTCCGACTCCTAGCGACTCCATGGACTGCAGCCTACCAGGCTCCTCTGTACATGGGATTTTCCAGGCAAGAGTACTGGAGTGGGGTGCCATTGCCTTCTCCATCAAACTCACTAGATAATGGCAAACATATTTCCAACAGAACTCCTAGCAGTGGATGGGATCTCTCACTTTTTTTTATCTGATTGACAACAAATATTTTTCAACTTCATGCATGTTGTTGATCTGATAAATAGAAAGGTGTATATCATAACAATTTTCACAGTACAGCATGATTTTTTTCAAATTAGAGGATTTATATTTTAATGACAATATTTATCAAAATTTCCATCAATATGTCAATATTATAGTTAAAATTTTCACCATTTCCATAGGAAAAATATAAATACTTTCTTCTACTTTATTCTAATATTTTATAAATGCTACTTCCTAAATTGAGTACTAACTTTTTATCCATTCAGGACTAATTTTGTGTGTAAGGTGTGAAGGGATTTGAGTATATTCCCTGGCAAATGGAAAATAGATTAATCCTGCACTGTTTATTGAGGCTTCCCAGGTGGCTCTGTGCATGAATGCATGCTAAATTGCTTCAGTCATGAAGACTCTTTGTGACCCTGTGTACTAGCCTGCCAGGATCCTATGTCCATGGGATTCTCCATGCTAGAATATGGGAGTGAGTTGCCATGCCCACCTCCAGGGGATCTTCCTGACTCAGGGCTCAAACATGCGTCTCTTACATCTCCTGCATTGGCAGATGGGTTCTTTACCACTAGCACAGGTGGCTCTAGTGGAAAAGAAAACACCTGCAATGCAAGAAAAATAAGAGATGTGGGTTTGATCCCTGAGTCGGAAAGATTCCAATGGAGAAGGAAATGGCAACCCACTCCAGTATTCTTGCCTGGAGAATTCCATGGAGACATGAGCCTGGGGCGCTACCATCCTTGGCGTCACATATTTGGATAGGACTAAAGTGACTAAGCCGGCACACATGCACACTTATTATTGAAAAAAAATTCTATTCTTACTCACCTAAAATGTAACCTATATTCAACTTCCAGTTCTTATAGGCAAATATCAGTTATTTCACTGAAATAGTTGATGTTCCTCTCTCTGTCCTTGTACCCCATTACAGATTATTCTCGAGAGTTGCCAAAGAGTCCTGGTTAAAAAATCAGACAAAAAATGTTGTGCCTCTGCTTAAAATACTGAATGGTTCCCCATCACACACAGCATAAAAGTCAAATTCCATTCTTCTCCCAGATCCGCATCACTTCTCTGAGCTCTCTTCCTTGGTATTCTCTACCTTGCTCACTCAGTTCCAGCCATGTTGGTATTCTCAATATGGCTTGAACATGTCAGGCCTACTCTTGCCTTGGGCCTCAGCACTTGTTGTCCCTCTTGCTGGAATGTTCCTTCCCTAAACAACCACAGGGCTAGTCCTCTCAATGCCTTCAGGTCTTTACTCAAAAACTGTGCTCTCAGTGAGGCTCTCTCTGGACTCCCTATCTATCGAATTTCAGCCTCCTCCCTGGAATTCCAGTTCCCCCATTCTTTGCTTTATTTTTTCTTTCTTAACATTTATCAGTGTGAAAATACTTTATATTTTACTTTTTGTCTCTTGGCTACTGTCTGTCTCCTACACTACAATGAAAGTTCCATGAGGGTAAGATTACTTTATCTTTTTATGACCATATCCTAATCTCCTGTCTAGAAGACTGCCTGGCAGAGAGCCACCCTGAAGTAAGTATTGGTGAGATGAAGATAAAGCAACCAAAATAAAAACCAAATGGGGTTAAAGTAAGCCAACGGAGGCCTAAGCTACCAATGCAAATGCTTCCAGGGGACATCTGGGCATTTTATGAGCGTGAAGCAGGCCATCCGGGGGCATGGCCTACTCGAGAGAGTATTCTGAGTTTAAAATGGGCTGAGCCTTTCCTTAGAGTCAACTGCTTGTGTCCTTGTTGGAATGCGGGCCTCAACCCTTGGTCTATCGTTTTGTTTTCTCAGGCAAGCCAAGAATGTGGATTTTTGAAATGTGAAATCCCCCAAACGTCTATATAGCTAATTTTAAAACGGAGAATGATAAAAATATGATTGACCAACCAAAATATGACAGTGGGCTGAAACTGGCCCATGAGTGGCCTGCAGGTGTTTGCTAGACTGAATTATGTGATGTATGAAAGAAAACCTATCCCTGCTCTGGTGAGGTGGGCTTGTCTTGTGGAATTCTTGAGGCAAACAGCTTCAGATCATGTTGGGTGGAGAGAATGAACTGAAATTACCAACTTCTTTCCACTCTGGGAAGCTCCCTGCCTCCCCCTCTACCTGCTATGCCTGGAGTTATTGGCCAGAAGAGAGACACCAGAATTGTTTCTTTGAGGGCAGTGAAGGGTGTGTAGTGGGAAAACCAGAGAGAGTTTTGAAGCTTTTCCCACAGCTGAACTGGGAGAAGGAAAGAAAGAGAAGGACAAAGACCCATGTATTGGGACACCATACCTCAGAGGGAATTTATTGTGAATTACCACACCCTCTTCCCACCATCCACCTATGTGGCACTATACAGTGGAAGGACTTAGTTATACAAAGTCACATCTCCCTGCTGAACTGCCCATGCCACCTATCTCACCTGGAAATAGAACTGCACACATTTCCAGCACAGTTCCCTGTGTGCTTGAAGTGGGCAAGACTAGTCAGGAGGTACCGTGAAGGGTCAGTAGGCACTGGTTTTGTTGGGATATTGCCAGAATGGGGTTTCTGGAGGCAGCAGACCTCCATCTGGTGAAGCACAGGCAGGGGGACAGGGGTGGGATACCTGTGGTTTCAGGCAGGGGCTGAGAGAAGCGCGGGCAGTCAAGTATTCCCCATGCCCTGGAGAGAAACCTTAGGCTCAATCCTTTGTTGCTTCTCTTCTGTAAGGACGCAAGGCATAGCCCCGGAGGATGAAGAGCAGTGAGAGGAGTGCAATACCTGGGTCGAGCAAGTTTCCATTTTTCTGGATAAAATGCTTTCCAAATGCAAGGTGGCACATCTCTTATGTTCTGAGAACTCCACTAACTCATTCTTGAAAAAATCGTTTATTCCGTGTAGGGGAAGTGAACCAAGAACTTCAGGCCTGAGATTTCTTGATCCTGGGTCCTCTGGAAACTACGAGGAAACTGCCCACAGCCCCTCTGCTATGGAGCACCATGCAGTGCGTTTAAGCTGAGGGCTGGGCTCTGCTCAGCAGGTGTGGCATGATGTCCCTGATATAATAAAAGTCTTTTAAGTATAAACTTGGTTCCTGCTTAACTCTTGAGACTGTCCTGTCAAAATTCCCCTCTAGGGAAGCTCCAATCCATGTGGTTTGTTTGTTGCCACATCCTTTGTGCACAGAGCTAGGGAGGGCAACTTGGATACTGCCAGAGGGCCTAGTTTTCTTGGGTCTTTCCATCTCTCATAGGCTCCACACCTCATACCCTTTTTTCTCTGTTCTCACTCCCTCTGTCAGTCTTTCTTCTTAGAATTCCTCCTTCCTCAGTGTCCCTTCCCTTCTGGAGTGTCCCTTTAGTCTCTCCTCTGATCTCTGCCAACTTTGTCTTTCTCTCCCTTGCTCTGGACCTCTTCTAAACATCTTTGTGTCCCTCTTTACTCAATTTATCCTGTCCGTTTTTCCTCTTAGCCCCAAGATTTCACTCTCCCTGTTATTCTTCACCCTCTTCCAGTTGGCTGCCTCCCACTCTTAGGTCACCCTCCCCTTAGGAGCCTCTCCATTCCCAGCCCCTTCCCACATCCTTTCTTAAGCAGCCACCTTCCCTTTTCCTTTCCCCCACAGCCCATCTCTAGTTCATTCTCCTCTCCTCTCCCTAGCCCAAACCAGCTAAGTCCTATCCCATTTTTATTTGGGTGATTATGATAGTAGCTGAAATTTATTCACAGCCTGAATTTTACAGCTGCTCCTTCCTTTCTTGTTCCATCCACCAAACACACCCAACCTTTTCAACATGAAAAATTCCTTACACACAGCATTTCATGACCACATACATTTGTATTTCTTAGAACAAGACAATACTTATGCTGGCAAAGATGTTGAATCAACATGGACCCTAAAGCTTTCAATACACTGAAAAGCAACATTATCTTGCATGTCTACAAAGTACGCATTTGTTTTCACAAATGTGGCAAAGTTTATCCTGACAGTTAGGACTTTTTCACCAAATCATAGACATAGATATGGAAATCATCATCAAACTTGATGAAATACACAGAGGGTTTGGCTTCCACTTGGTGAATGACCATTCCGATCCGTTTGGAGCCATCTTCTTTGGTATATTCCACATGTTTACCTATCAGACCATCTACAACTCCTCCTGGCTCCCTTTCTGCGAGAGGAGACTCATTGGACTCTGGCATGATACGGAGGTCTCCTTCTTTATAATCATCTAGAAGTTGGTACATGTACAAGACAGGGTCTTTCTCATAGGTAATATAAAACCAGGCTTTCATGATTGGTGCTTGGGCTAAGACCATTCCTCTCCATTCATCCTTAGAACCATGCTCATCCTCAAACATATGTTCCACAGCTTTACCAATTATGGTATTTGCAAGGTTTGCATCACTGACTTGAGTTGATGCCACCCTGTCAGAAAGAATTTTAAGAGACAAAACTCTTTCATCTCTGTGAAGTTCCAGTCCATAGACACAGTCAATTCCATCATATTTCACCAGATAAAGAGAAGGATTTATAGGCACCTGATCCAGAACAGTTCCTTTCCACTGTGTGATGGGTTCATCACCTTCCTTCCATCCATGTGAAATTCTGCAGCCCACAATGTTCCTGCGGGGCTGGGACGAATGTCTGCCTCTCTGCTTCTTTTGGGAGGCTTTTTTCTTCATCATGTTTGCAGACCCAGTGGCCTTTCCTGCAACAGCCCTGGTTTGCTGCCCTTCGGCCTCCTGTGAGTTGGGGGTTTTCATGTCTGCTGGAGGAGGAGAGAAGATAAGAGAGAAACATTGAATATGCCATAAGGTGAAGTTCTGCCGACAGCGACATCTCCATGTGCCCTGCGCCAGCGCCTAAAATTTCCCCATAAGCCTGGCAGTAATGCTGGAAATCCTGGCTGTGTGCCTGAAAGTGCTCTCCCTTTTAGGTTCCCTGAGGCTGTGGTGAAAGGCGGCAGTGACAGCGGCAGCGGCAGCAGCAGTGGTGCTGCCTGGGTTTAGAAACTCTGCAGGAGGGGGCAGACTACGTCCTTGTTCAGAGACCTCAGCCTCTGTCACCGCCACTGACGCCCACTCTGAATCCCCTGCAAAACCCCATATCCCTCCACAGCCCTGACCCACATGCCCTCACTCACTGTCGTCCTGCTCAGAACACCCCAGTAGTCTGCTACTCACATGCCCCCTGTCTACCTCCACTCGCTTTCTTGGCCCCCAGTGCCCTCGGCTCCCTGTGCTCATCTTCAATATCTTGCCTGCTTCCTAACGCTATGCCCCTTTCCTATTGCCCTTGCACTCCCCCTTCCCACCCTAGCCTCACCCGGCGCCTGCCTCCACCCCTTATCTCTGGCAGGAATCCATCCCAAACCCCTTCTCTGTCCCGGCGCCCACCAATGGCCTTTCCTTTCCTGGCGTCCACCGCCGGGATCTCAGGCTTCACGTGTGCAAATTGGACACCTCGCAGCTTCCTTTACAGTGAGTCTGTTTGCAAGCAGGATAGGCAGGCGATGAGCTGGGTGCTTGCAACAGCTGGGAGGGGAGGATCCTTAGTCGAGGAGCTCTTTCAGAAGGGCGGAGGAGTAGGAGAGGAGGATGGCGGCGGTGTCTTCAGCACTCTGTTCTGAGGCCCTCCGCCTCTTTCTTGGTGGCGGCTGCCCCTCTGCGACATCGGGATCCCACCAGCCGCTACTGGTGCAGTAGTCTCCTCCCTTTTTCCGTAGCGCAGCTTCCTGCCAGGAGAGAAGCCTCCCCTTCCTGCCAAACACCGCCTGCCCCACCTCAACTCTTAAGCCCACCACTGCTCTGAGCATGGGAGGTGCTACTTGTCTCCCGATCCCGCCCCTTTTCCAAATCTGAAGCAGCTGGGCTTGTAATCCTTCTCCCTATTGCCCCCTCCTCTTTCCTCCCCGTTTCAGGGTCCTGTTTCTCCTGTGCACCTCCACCTCCATCCTGTAAGCGTCCCTGTTTCATCTGCTTTCCATCTACTAGGAATTTGTCTTTACTTTCCCCCAGTGCACTTATGTAGTTATTTTTCATACTAAAATGTGCCTTTCCTATCATTTACAAGGATTTTTGGTAGAAAGGGAGAAATGTGCTCAGTCTGCCATCTTGACCCAATCTCTATGTAAGCTTTCCTTGTAAGTAAGTGTGTGAGCTCAGTGGTGTGTGACTCTTGGAGTCCCCATGGATTGTAGCCCACCAGGCTGCTCTGTCAATGGAATTTTCCGGGCAAGAATACTGGAGTCAGTTGCAATTTCGGACTCCCTTCCCGACCAAAGTTTGGAACTCCTGCATTAGCTGGCAGTTTCTTTACCACTAGAACAACCTTACTGGTTGGACTTACTGGTTGGACTTGATTTCTTAAGTCCCCTTTCTTTTACTTTTACTCTATTGCAAATGAATTTCCTTCACAATGTTAACATTGTGGAAATTTTGGAAAATTGATATGAAGAAAACAATCAGCTGCAATTCTAGCTCTCATTCCCTAGGGTTCCCAGTCATATACTACCACTCATTATTTGTTTTGTCATTTTTTCTAGGATCTTACAAAACTAAGATCACTTTGCATAGGCAAGTTAATACTCTGTTTTTTTTTCCTTATTGATTATGCATTTTCTTAAAATATTAAATATTCTGAAAACCATTATTTCTCTTATTCATTCATCAAATATTTATTGAGCACCTACTGCATGTATGGCCTTTGGTTGATGAAACTCAGTTTTACAGGGGCCACAATTTAATTTCTCCCATTACTGAACATTGGGATTATGTTTCCACAATAGCTGGTAATTTAGTCTATCAGAAAAGAGAGCTTCATAAAAAAATAAGTTTATAAGAACCAATTAGATAAAATGATGGAGAATCAATGAAGAATTATTCTTTAAGGAATGCTGGAATGATTCTTTAAAAATTTGAAGGAAAAATTTTACACTAAATTTATTCTAATATCAATAGATTTATTAAAATGTAAAATGCAACAAAATAACTCAAAACCAACTAAACAAACTCAATGTTTAGTGGTTATTAAATACATATAATATCTGAATCAAGTGATAGATTGAATGTTAACAAAGCAACAAAGCTTAAAATAATTACTAAAAAGGAAAGATCAATAAAAAGCTGATTCAATTATCAAAGTATAAAATATTAATATTGATTATGAAAAAAATTCATATCTAAAACTGATGCAAATAAAAGTTCATACAATTTTTTTAATAGAAAGCAAATTTCAGACATGCTTTAGTTCATGGGAGAGTTTATTTCCAGCTAACTTTTATTCCTTGGAGTCCCAACCAAAAATTAATGGGATTTGCCAGGACTCTGGATTCCAATTATCCTTAGCTTCAATAGGGTGTCATAACCTCTTCTGAGATAAGCCTTTCAGCAGTTCCCTCTAGAGTGGTTAAACTTCCTCAGTGAGAAAACATCCACCAAATTCTCTGTCTCTTGGACCTGTTGTCCTCCATATCTTGGTTGGGAAATTATTTCCTATCATCTTACTTTTCATATCAACTATTTATAATAGCTCCACACTGGAAATCACCCAAATTTCCATAAATGGTAGATGGCATATTTGTGGTATATCCATTCATACAATGGACTATCATACAGGATTGAGAATGAGTAAACTACAACTGCATGCAACAATTTGAATGAATCTCACAAATATGTTGTTAAAAAGAAGAAACAAAAGGGCACACATTTTCTTTCCAATTTATTTAAGTTTCAAAAATCAATAGTCTATTATCTTAAAATTTAAAAAAAAGCAGTTATTCTTACAAGGATGTTTTCAAAATAGATGGTAACAATTCACATTTCACTGGTAATTGATGAAAGAATGCATGGAGGCTTTTAAAAAATTTTCCTCCTTTCCATTTTTATTAATAAATTTTAAGAGCTTTATTGAGGTATAATGACCTACAATAAACTTTCATTTTTAAAGTGTACAATTTGATGAGTTTGACACAGGCATACATCCATGAAACCATACCCACAGTGATGATAGTGAACAAATCCAAATCCTTAACTTTCCTCATACCCCCTTGTTTATCCCACCATCCCACACTTACTTACTGCCTCCTCTGCTTATCTGCTTGCTGTCACTGTAGGTTGAATTTCATTTTCTACAATTTTTAAAATTTGTATGGGGATATAGTTGTTTTGCAATGTTGTTAGTTTCTACTGTACAGCAAAGTGAATCAGCTATTCATATACAGATATGCCCTCTTTTTTTTTTTTTATTTCCTTCCCATTTAGGTCACCACAGAGCACTGAGTGGAGTTCCCTGACTTATACAGTGGGTTGTCATTAGTTATCTATTTTATATATAGTATCAATAGTTATATATGTCAATCTCAATCTCCCAACTCATCCAAGCCCTGTTTCTCCCCTTTGGTATCCATACATTTGCTCTCTGTATCTGTATATCTATTTCTGTTTTGCAAATAAAATGATTTATGCCATTTTTCTTGATTCCACATAGATGTGCTAATATTTTTTTTCTCTTTTTGACTTCACTCTGTATGACAGTCTCTAGGTCCATCCATGTCTGTGCAAATGACCCAGTTTCATTCTGTTTTAGGACTGCATAACATTTGACACAATGGAGACATATTTTAACATGTATATATAGCAAGAATGATTCATAAGGATGATATGCAGCAAAATGTGTTGAATTGTAACACATTGCAGCCTAGCATTCAATCACACTTTTTCTGGTAATAATATGTCCTTCTTCCTCTTGGGAACAACCTAACTCTGACCTTTCAGAGCACTGAAATACTGTCCAAGTGACTGTTTTATGACGAGGTATACAACCTAGTCAGAGTCAATGAAGCACAATGCTATTTCTGCACAAACTGCTGGGTGTGAAGTAAATGATCTTGTCCACTGGACATGAGTGAACCTGAGAGGATATGAAGATCGAGCTGCTCTATTTACCCTACAATGGTCTGGAGACTGAGGACAAAGCTGCACAGAGACAAGATCACAGCAAAACTAGGCAAAAGAGGGAGACTGTTGTCCTAATGACACATTCTGTACCTATAGGTGGTCATGGCCACTGATTTCCCAATATTCATCCCACTCTAAAAGTTTATTCTAAGCTATTCATGGTAATGCTACTCCCCCTGCAAGTGGTTGGCTTAGCATTTGGCATATGATCTAATCTTGGCCAATTAAACATGATAAGGTACTTCTGAGGAAAAAAAAAATTATTCTTAAGGGAAACAGAAAATGGTGTTTCCTTTTCTTCTTTAGGGCAATGCTATTTCTGTATATGACCGTTGGAATCAGTAACCAGCCTGAGGACAAAACCAGCACATTGAATATGGCTTAGGAGGAAATGAAAATACTCTGAGCTCTTTGTCATTTCATTTAGCTTCTGATCATACCATTCCTGGAGTCCTAGTTCTGACTCCAAGTTATGAGATAAGAAACTTCTTTATAAGTAAAGCAATTTGAGTCTGGGTTTTAATAATAACAATACTTGAAATGGAAGGTATCTGAAATGGCAGAGTCTGTTTAATAAATGTATGTGCATCTGTGTTTTACACATAAAAATACACTCATACATAAAAAATAGTAAGTCTTATGTAGGATTAAGAATAAATAAAATTTGAAGGTAGAAGTTAAATTTAAAATTTGCAAACTCTTAGCATGTAACTTTATATTTTTTTGAGTGGCTTAATGGAATTTATTTACTTACATGAATTATAATGTATAAAATCTGCAAATTAGCTATATATATATTTATATCAGTATAATCAAACTTTACAAAATACTTCAAATCTTATTTTTCTAGACAAAGCAGAACACTTGAAATTTTACATTTCTTAAAAGTATTTTCAGTGAATTTGACTTTTAACTTTTACTTCATATGAGAAAATAAGTTTTAACTAGTGGTTAGATGTTCATTCATATATTATTGACATTTTTTCTTTTCATCATTTGACATAATAAAGGACATGCTGAATAAATTTTGTAGAATTAAATAAATACTATTTTTATTTAACTCTCAAAGCCCAAGTCATACACAAGGACATAGAGGACAATATATAAAGGCCTTCAATGGCAGCCAATAGGCTCACATAGGTCACTTCTCAAGATATGACTTCAGAAATGAGCAATGATTTGAAAGCCTTCCAGTCACAGCCATTATTTTTGCTAGTATTTTGTAACACTGATCTCGCATACACCTTGTATATTTCTATAAACTCAATGTCAATGTTGCTCATGCTATATCTGAGAAAACCCAGTGAGAGTAATTGAATTCTAAAGAATAAGATTTTTTTCAGATACAGTTGAGCTTTGGAAGGCCACAAGCCATTCTAAAGCTAAGACTTTCTTTTTCACCTCCCAAACAAAGAGTCATTTTCTTCCCCTTTGTGGGCAATATCATTCTGGTTGAGAATTCGTGATCTAGAGCTTGCAGGGTAAAGCAAGGAGATTGGGTTGTATGTCAACTGTAATAGGAAGCTTTTGGAGAATTTTAAGCGAGGTGATATAATCTCAATTATATTTTTAAAATCTCACTCCAGCTATTATGTTGAGAATTGAAAGGAAAGCAAGGAGATCTTCATTCCCAACACTCAATTTAATCAAGCTTAAGGTTTTATTATTATTATTACTTTTTGCTCAGTTGTGTCCAACTCTTTGTGACCCCATGCACTGTAGCCTACAAGGCTCCTCCCTCCATGGGATTCTCCAGGCAAGAGTACTGGAGTAGGTTGCCATTTTCCTTCTCCAGGGGATCTTCCTGACCCAGGGATCGAACCTGGATCTCCTGTATTCCAGGCAAAAGCTTTAACCTCTGAGCCACCAGGTTTTATATTCTACACTAAATCCTTTAGTTACTGAGATAACACATTTCTCTCCCTATCTGCCAAAGCATCAAGTCATATGCTTACTGCTTTTGTTTTCAGTTTGTTCTTCATCATTGGTTCTGGGGTTTTTCTCACAATCTTTAAAGTTCAGCTATAAATTTAAAAGGAGAGCTGTCATATTTCATCCAACATTTTAAAGTGATTTAATAGAAGAGTTTTCCTCTACCTACACTTTATTCTTTTTTAAGCCTGTGGGTTCATTAGCCACTCTTTTAGTCAACTAGTTGTGCACTTCTTTCCCTTCATGATGGATACAAGAAGATTACAGGGGAGTCAGAGGAGTCATGCCCATATTTTGTGAGAGCCCTCCTTCAATACCTACTGTTTTTTCTTTAATGAGTGAGCTAGGTGGTTCATGGCTTATTTCAGAATCCTCTCAAATTGATATTAAAAATGACATTAAAGCCACACTTAAACATTAATTCTTTAAACTATAACACATTGCAAATTATGCCCAGGTATGTTGTACAACATATTAACAGTACAAGGCAAGAAATGTTGGGTGAGATGGATGAAAGGAGTCACTACGTACAAACTTCCAGTTATGTGTCATATAGACATAATGTACAGCAATGTGACTCTAGTTAATAATATTTTATTGCATATTGAAAGCTGCTAAGAGAGTAGAGCTTAAAAATTCTCATCACAAGGAAAACTATGAATGATGAATATTAACTGGACTACTGTAATCATTTTGCAATATATGCAAAATCAAAATATTGCACACCTGAGACTAAATAATATTATATGCCAATTATATACCTCAGTAAAAAGAAATATTATTTTTTGAAAATAAAATGCAAGTTATTTTTGCAGACCCTCATTCCCCTTACTTCACATCTCCCAATAACTTCTATAATGTGAGTTTGATAGGATGGATATATGAGAAACCTTTTGAGTTGTTTCTTGTAGTTATCTCTTTTAGGCACAATCTAATCTACTTTAAGACAGAGTAAACTTTAGACTTGCAGCGGTATCCAGCTTTGCCTGTGATTGAGTGACGTATGAGGAAGTACCTGTGGCCTCAGAGCTAAGCATGTCCTCCAAGCCAGCTTTATCAATTATAAAGGAAATATTTTGACCTCCATTTGTGTCATTATTGTGTCTGTTCCTCAAATGGTTAAAAACTTGCAAGGAGAAAAGGGGCTTTATTTATTTGTCTTTTGGAACCTCAATCCAAACATTATGTTGAGCTGTGGAACAATTTCAATCTGCAAGTGAAGGAGCAACAATTATAGATAAGCCATGGCCTGGCATTATTTCTTCAAGATAAATAGAGGACCTGGATAATTAGAGGATGTACTGTCATCTCTAAAACATGAAAGAAAACCTTTGGTATTCCAAATGTTTGTAAGTGCCTCTGGTAATAACCTGGAGGAAAGGGTTGGGAGATTCTGACAGTATTCCTTTAAATGTAATGCATGCCCAAACCAAGACTGATTGTGTGACTCCCATTAGTAATTAATCACTAGTACCATACCTACATCCATTTTAACTCAGAAAGGAAAATATCATCTGGGCTTGGGGAAGGAGGATGGAATGTTATCTAGGCAATGCACTTAAAACAATGTTACATTACTATAGGCACTTTTACTAATAAGAAAATTCAAGACCTGTCCAAAACCCGCCTCCTTTTGAAGAGTCAGTTATGTTAAATTCTTTACTAACTGATTTAAACCAATGATAAACTCTGTTGGGGGTACCTTCTGCCCATTATCATGAGAGCAACTATTAGTTCTTATCTGGTTACAATAGAAGGACTAGGGAACATTCCAAGGAGGTGAAGCAAAAGTAGGAATGTATACAGGCTTTCTTGGACAGTTTCTAATTCTCACTTCATCAGCATTATATACTCAATTTAAGGAAGGAAGAGCCCAAATGCTTCATCTATTCTTTCACTTGGGAAATTGTGTGGCTCAAGGATATCGGGAAACCTAATATTGTAAGTGACACCTCTTACATTTCCCTTCAAGCAGATATCTTGTCTAAAGGGCAAATCGGGCATGCTACACTATACTGTAAAATATAGTGAGATAGACCAATTTTGGGCTTTCCTGGTAGCTCAGTGGTAAAGAATCTCCTGCCAATGCAGGAGATGTGGGTATGATTCCTGGGTTGGAAAGGTCCCCTGGAGATGGAAATGGCAACCCATTCCAGTGTTCTTGTATGGGAAACACCTTGGACAGAGAATCCTGATAGGCTATAGTCCATGGGGGTCTCAAAAGAATCACACAAGACTTAGCAACTAAACAATCATAAAAACAAGACAAATTTCACATTACACATAGGGATGCCAGACTGCTTTAAACCATATCTGTTACCTGGATTATTGAAAAAGTCACAAAATTATCTCACATTTTCAGTCTGCACCCCATTACAAACTAGTCTCGAGTGTTGCCACAATAAATAATGTGCCTCTGCTTAAAATACTGAATGGTTCCCCATCACACACAGCATAAAAGTCAAATTCCATTCTTCTCCCAGATCCGCATCACTTCTCTGAGCTCTCTTCCTTGGTATTCTCTACCTTGCTCACTCAGTTCCAGCCATGTTGGTATTCTCAATATGGCTTGAACATGTCAGGCCTACTCTTGCCTTGGGCCTCAGCACTTGTTGTCCCTCTTGCTGGAATGTTCCTTCCCTAAACAACCACAGGGCTAGTCCTCTCAATGCCTTCAGGTCTTTACTCAAAAACTGTGCTCTCAGTGAGGCTCTCTCTGGACTCCCTATCTATCGAATTTCAGCCTCCTCCCTGGAATTCCAGTTCCCCCATTCTTTGCTTTATTTTTTCTTTCTTAACATTTATCAGTGTGAAAATACTTTATATTTTACTTTTTGTCTCTTGGCTACTGTCTGTCTCCTACACTACAATGAAAGTTCCATGAGGGTAAGATTACTTTATCTTTTTATGACCATATCCTAATCTCCTGTCTAGAAGACTGCCTGGCAGAGAGCCACCCTGAAGTAAGTATTGGTGAGATGAAGATAAAGCAACCAAAATAAAAACCAAATGGGGTTAAAGTAAGCCAACGGAGGCCTAAGCTACCAATGCAAATGCTTCCAGGGGACATCTGGGCATTTTATGAGCGTGAAGCAGGCCATCCGGGGGCATGGCCTACTCGAGAGAGTATTCTGAGTTTAAAATGGGCTGAGCCTTTCCTTAGAGTCAACTGCTTGTGTCCTTGTTGGAATGCGGGCCTCAACCCTTGGTCTATCGTTTTGTTTTCTCAGGCAAGCCAAGAATGTGGATTTTTGAAATGTGAAATCCCCCAAACGTCTATATAGCTAATTTTAAAACGGAGAATGATAAAAATATGATTGACCAACCAAAATATGACAGTGGGCTGAAACTGGCCCATGAGTGGCCTGCAGGTGTTTGCTAGACTGAATTATGTGATGTAAGAAAGAAAACCTATCCCTGCTCTGGTGAGGTGGGCTTGTCTTGTGGAATTCTTGAGGCAAACAGCTTCAGATCATGTTGGGTGGAGAGAATGAACTGAAATTACCAACTTCTTTCCACTCTGGGAAGCTCCCTGCCTCCCCCTCTACCTGCTATGCCTGGAGTTATTGGCCAGAAGAGAGACACCAGAATTGTTTCTTTGAGGGCAGTGAAGGGTGTGTAGTGGGAAAACCAGAGAGAGTTTTGAAGCTTTTCCCACAGCTGAACTGGGAGAAGGAAAGAAAGAGAAGGACAAAGACCCATGTATTGGGACACCATACCTCAGAGGGAATTTATTGTGAATTACCACACCCTCTTCCCACCATCCACCTATGTGGCACTATACAGTGGAAGGACTTAGTTATACAAAGTCACATCTCCCTGCTGAACTGCCCATGCCACCTATCTCACCTGGAAATAGAACTGCACACATTTCCAGCACAGTTCCCTGTGTGCTTGAAGTGGGCAAGACTAGTCAGGAGGTACCGTGAAGGGTCAGTAGGCACTGGTTTTGTTGGGATATTGCCAGAATGGGGTTTCTGGAGGCAGCAGACCTCCATCTGGTGAAGCACAGGCAGGGGGACAGGGGTGGGATACCTGTGGTTTCAGGCAGGGGCTGAGAGAAGCGCGGGCAGTCAAGTATTCCCCATGCCCTGGAGAGAAACCTTAGGCTCAATCCTTTGTTGCTTCTCTTCTGTAAGGACGCAAGGCATAGCCCCGGAGGATGAAGAGCAGTGAGAGGAGTGCAATACCTGGGTCGAGCAAGTTTCCATTTTTCTGGATAAAATGCTTTCCAAATGCAAGGTGGCACATCTCTTATGTTCTGAGAACTCCACTAACTCATTCTTGAAAAAATCGTTTATTCCGTGTAGGGGAAGTGAACCAAGAACTTCAGGCCTGAGATTTCTTGATCCTGGGTCCTCTGGAAACTACGAGGAAACTGCCCACAGCCCCTCTGCTATGGAGCACCATGCAGTGCGTTTAAGCTGAGGGCTGGGCTCTGCTCAGCAGGTGTGGCATGATGTCCCTGATATAATAAAAGTCTTTTAAGTATAAACTTGGTTCCTGCTTAACTCTTGAGACTGTCCTGTCAAAATTCCCCTCTAGGGAAGCTCCAATCCATGTGGTTTGTTTGTTGCCACATCCTTTGTGCACAGAGCTAGGGAGGGCAACTTGGATACTGCCAGAGGGCCTAGTTTTCTTGGGTCTTTCCATCTCTCATAGGCTCCACACCTCATACCCTTTTTTCTCTGTTCTCACTCCCTCTGTCAGTCTTTCTTCTTAGAATTCCTCCTTCCTCAGTGTCCCTTCCCTTCTGGAGTGTCCCTTTAGTCTCTCCTCTGATCTCTGCCAACTTTGTCTTTCTCTCCCTTGCTCTGGACCTCTTCTAAACATCTTTGTGTCCCTCTTTACTCAATTTATCCTGTCCGTTTTTCCTCTTAGCCCCAAGATTTCACTCTCCCTGTTATTCTTCACCCTCTTCCAGTTGGCTGCCTCCCACTCTTAGGTCACCCTCCCCTTAGGAGCCTCTCCATTCCCAGCCCCTTCCCACATCCTTTCTTAAGCAGCCACCTTCCCTTTTCCTTTCCCCCACAGCCCATCTCTAGTTCATTCTCCTCTCCTCTCCCTAGCCCAAACCAGCTAAGTCCTATCCCATTTTTATTTTCTTTTTTAAATATAAATTTATTTATTTTAATTGTAGGTTAATTACTTTACAATATTTTTATTTGGCTGAATATGATAGTAGCTGCAATTTATTCACAGCCTGAATTTTACAGCTGATCCTTCCTTTCTTGTTCCATCCACCAAACACACCCAACCTTTTCAACATGAAAAATTCCTTACACACAGCATTTCATGACCACATACATCTTTATTTGTTAGAATAAGACAATAGTTATGATGGCAAAGATGTTGAATCAACATGGACCCTAAAGCTTTCAATACACTGAAAAGTAACATTATCTTGCATGTCTACAAAGTACGCATTTGTTTTTACAAACGTGGCAAAGTTTATCCTGACAGTTAGGACTTTTTCACCAAATCATAGACATAGATATGGAAATCATCATCAAACTTGATGAAATGCACAGAGGGTTGAGCTTCAACTTGGTGAATGACTATTCCTGTCTGTTTGGAGCCATCTTCTTTGGTATATTCCACATGTTTACCTATCAGAGCATATACAACTTCTCCTGGCTCCCTTTCTGCGAGACGAGACTCATTGGACTCTGGTATGATATGGAGATCTCCTTCTTTATAATCATCTAGAAGTTGGTATGTGTACAAGACAGGATCTTTCTCATAGGTAATATAAAACCAGGCTTTCATGATCGGTGCTTGGGCTAAGACCATTCCTCTCCATTCATTCTTAGAACCATGCTCATCCTCAAACATATGTTTCACAGATTTACCAATTATGGCATTTGCAAGGTTTGCATCACTGACTTGAGTTGATGCCACCCCGTCAGAAAGAATTTTAAGAGACAAAACTCTTTCATCTCTGTTAAGTTCTAGTCCATAAACACAGTCAATTCCATCGTATTTTATCAGATAAAGGCAAGGATTTACAGGCACTTGATCCAGAACACTTCCTTTCCACTGTGTGATGGGTTCATCACCTTCCTTCCATCCATGTGAAATTCTGCAGCCCACAATGTTACTGCAGGGCAGGGACGAAGGTCTGCCTCTCTGCTTCTTTTGCAAAGCTTTTTTCTTCATCATATTTGCAGATCCAGTGGCTTTTCGTGAAACAGCCCTAGTTTGCTGCCCTTCGGCCTCCTGTGAGTTGGGGGTTTTCATGTCTGCAGGAGGAGGAGAGAAGATAAGAGAGAAACATTGAATATGCCATAAGGTGAAGTTCTGCCGACAGTGACGTCTCCATGTGCCCCGCGCCAGCGCCTAAAATTTCCCCATGAGCCTGGCAGTAATGCTGGAAATTCTGGCTGTGTGCCTGAAAGTGCTCTTCCTTCTAGGTTCCCTGAGGCTGCGGTGAAAGGCGGCAGCGGCAGCAGCAGTGGTGCTGCCTAGGTTTAGGAAGTCTGCAGGAGGGGGCAGACTACATCCTTGTTCAGAGACCTCAGCCTCTGTCACCGCCACTGACACCTACTCTGAATCCCCTGCAGAACTCCTATACCTCCACAGCCCTGACCCACATGCCCTCACTCACTGTCGTCCTGCTCAGAACACCCCAGTAGTCTGCTACTCACATGCCCCCTGTCTACCTCCGCTCGCTTTCTTGGCCCCCAGTGCCCTCGGCTCCCTGTGCTCATCTTCAATATCTTGCCTGCTTCCTAACGCGATGCCCCTTTCCTATTGACCATTGCACTCCCCCTTCCCACCTTAGCCTCACCGGTGCCTGCTCCACCCCTTATCTCTGGCAGGAATCCATCCCAACCCCCTTCTCTGTCCCTGCACCCACCAATGGCCTTTCCTTTCCTGGCGTCCACCGCCCGGATCTCAGGCTTCACCTGTGCAAATCGGACACCTCGCAGCTTCCTTTGCAGTGAGTCTGTGTGCAAGCAGGATAGGCAGGGGATGAGTTGAGTGCTTGGGATGGGCGGATCCTTTAGGGAGGAGCTAATTCAAAAGGGTGGGGCTCGGGTAGGTGAGGAGGTAGTGGTGTTTTCAGAGCTGTATTCTGCCTCCTTGTTGTTGGTGATGGCCCCCTCTGAAACATATGCCTCCATCAGTGCTATTGATGATGTATTTTCCTCCCTCTTTCTGTACAGGACTGGGATCTTAGTTTCTTGTTAATGAAGTTTGACCCCTTTTATCCTCAGCCCTATTCTGCCATATATCATCCCTTGCTTTGGAGGCACTCCAAGCGGCTCCTCTCCTTCCAAATTTAAATATCTGGAAATGATAGGTGGTCCTTTCCTTTGCAGGTTCTTCCAACTTCACCCCATCAGACTCTAACTCTACCCCTCAGCTGCCCTGCTAGAATGCCTGTTTATTCTCCACACATTCTTAACATTTTTTTTCAGACACACAAAATTCATGCAAAACATATATATGGGTACAGAAATCCTTTATATTCATATACATATTTATGTGCATACATATTTTTCTATGTATTTCTGATATTCATTTTCAAAGATACATAATCTTAAATACACACCTCTATTCAATCATATAACACATAGACATTTTT
The DNA here is from genome assembly GCF_029407905.1 of Bubalus kerabau. Lineage (NCBI taxonomy): Eukaryota > Metazoa > Chordata > Mammalia > Artiodactyla > Bovidae > Bubalus > Bubalus kerabau. The sequence goes on from NC_073647.1 coordinate 110,839,621, forward strand.
GGTATACAACTACACAGATATAAAATAATAAGAATTTCTCCAAAGCTGATGTAGCATCTTGTTCTGTTGGAGAAGTCTCTTGAGAGTTAGGAGATCAAACCATTCAATCCTAAAGGAAATCAATATTGAATATTCGTTGGAAGGACTGATGCTGAAGCTCCAAAAAAGTAGAATAGGCATTGTGTGATTAAAAAAAGATTTTTAAATTGCTTTTATTTTTAAATTCATTTATTTATATTAATTGGAGTATAATTAGTTTACAATATTTTGATGATATTTTGCCATATGTCAATATAAATCGGCCATGGGTATACATGTGTCTCCCTGATCCTGAATCCCCTCACACCCCCTCCCCACCCTGTCTCTTTATGTTGTCCCAGAACACTGGCTTTGGGTGCCCTGCTTCATGCATCGAACTTGCACTAGTCATCTATTTTACATATGGTAATGTATATGTTTCAATGCTATTCTTTCAAATTGGTCAGAATGACCATCATTCGAACATCTACAAACAATAAATTCTGGAGAGGGTGTGGAGAAAAGGGAACCCTCTTACGCTGTTGGTAGGAATGCAAACTGGCACAGCCATTATAGAGAATAGTGTGGAAATTCCTTAAAAAAGTGGAAATAGAACTGCCATATGACCCAGCAATCCCACTCCTGGGCATACACACTGAGGAAACCAGAATTGAAAGAAACACATGTTCCCCAATGTTCATCACAGCACTGTTTACAATAGCTAGGACATGGAAGCAACCTAGATGTCCATTGGTAGATGAATGGATAAGGAAATTGTGGTACATATACACCATAGAATATTACACAGATATAAAAAATAATGCATTTGAATTACTTCTAATGAGGTGGATGAAACTGGAGCCTATTACAGAGTGAAGAACATCAGAAAGAGAAACACAAATATAGTATATTAATGCATTTATATGGAATTTAGAAAGACTGTAATGACGACCCTATATGCAAGGCTGCAAAAAAGAAACAGATATAAAGAACAAATTTTTGGACTATGTGGGAGAAGCTGAGGGTGGGATGATTTGAAAGAATTGCATTGAAACATGTATAATACCATATGCAAAATAGATAACCAGTGCAATTTTGATGCATGAAGCAGGGCACTCAAAACCAGTGCTCTGGGACAACTCAGATGGATGGGGTGGGGAGGGAAGTGAGACAGGGTTTCAGGATGCAGGAACACATGTGCACCCATGGCTGATTCATATTGATGTATGGCAAAAGCCACCACAATATTGTAAAGTAATTACCCTCAAATTAAAGTAAATTACTTAATTAAAAAAATTGATACTACTGTTTTAAAACTGTGATAAAAAGAAAAGTCTTATTTGACTTTTAATATTGGGGACCAGTACAGAGTCCTTTTTTGCCCATTTAACATTAGGTAGTGTAGTAATATCAAATTCTGACCGACCATGACTTAAACACATCCACGGGGTGAAGAAGGTTGTAAGGAATCCTATTTCCAGTGCCTGAATGCTTCGCTGAAGCCGTTTAAACTGTCCAGGAGGAGTACAGCTGGTCTTCTCTGCGGTGTATTTTGGACAAGTGGGCCAGGTGGTTTCAAAGAAGATATACAGCTAATAATAGCTAAGTTGACACAAGCATGATACACATCATACAGCGTAAGGGAGCTACAGATGAAAAGAATAGGGTAGCACCACGCACCTGTGGGAAAAGACCCTGATGCTGGGAAAGACTGAAGGCAACAGGAGAAGAGGGTGACAGAGAATGAGATGGGTTGATAGCATGACCGATGCAGTTGAAAGGAATCTGAGCAAGCTCTGGGAGAGAGTGAAGGACAGGGAAGCCTGGCATGCTGCACTCCATGGGGTCAAAAAGAGTTGGATATGATTTACCGACTGAGCAACAAGAACACACACCTATTAGAACTGCTCCCTCCCTCCCCACTCACCCAAATGAAAACACCAAATACTGGAGGCTGGGAAACAACACCAACTTTAACTCATTGCTGAAAGAACACATTTGCTGACTCTCAAGAAAGAGATTGTCAGTATTTTCCGAAGCTAAGCAGGCCTCACACCTTGAGATCCATTGAGGTAGGCACTTTTTGGCCCCTTGTTAGTATTTCCCCACCAATAGGGATTCACAGATGCTATCATTCCATCAGTCGGTAGTAGTTTAATGCAAGTTACAGTGGCTGCGAGGGGGAATTTTAGTCTCCAGTAAAGCTGCGCTGCTATTTGGTCTGACTCGGATCTTTCCCTTTTAATCAAACCAACAGTTGTTTAACCCTCCAGTCTTGCTTTCCCTTCTCTGAGGCTAACTGTCAGGCCCCTCTAGCCAGTTTTTCCAAGTTATAATTTGGGGAAATATCCCTGTGCACCATGACAGAGGCTTGGCTACTGTCAGCTACTTTAATAGCAGCATTCCTTGGGGAAGTATCAGCAAGGTGATTTGATTTGCCATAGGTTCCAGAGCATGAAGTTTAGAATGCCTCGGTAAGGATTGCATCCACTAATCCGTGAACAAAAGCCATCTTAAATTTTGCTTCCCTTGGCAGTTAGGAAGTCGTGTTGTTTCTACACCATTCCAAAGCCATGAGCTACTTTGAAAGCATATCTACTATAAATTTAAATATTGTTTGTTTTGCACTTTGGAGAAGGCAATGGCACCCCACTCCAGTATTCTTGCCTGGAAAATCCCATGGATGGAGGAGCCGGGATGGCTGCAGTCCATGGGGTCGCTGAGGGTTGGACAGGACTGAGTGACATCACTTTCACTTTTCACTTTCATGTATTGGAGAAGGAAATGGCAACCCACTCCAGTGTTCTTGCCTGGAGAATCCCAGGGATGGGGGAGCCTGGTGGGCTGCCATCTATCGGGTCGCAGAGAGTCGGACATGACTAAAGTGACTTAGTAGCAGCAGCAGTAGCAGCAGTTTTGCACTTAAGAAGACACTTGAGAGTCCCCTGGGCTGCAAGGAGATCAAGCCAATCAATCTTAAAGGAAATACACACTGAATATTCATGGGAAGGATTGATGCTGAAGCTGAAGCTCTGGTACTTTGGCCAACTGATGTGAAAAGACCCTGATGCTGAGAAAGATTGAAGACAAAAGGAGAAAGGGCTGGCAGAGGATGAGACAGCTAGATAGCATCAGTGACTCAATGGACATGAACTTGAGCAAAGTGATGGACAGGAAAGCCTGGCATGCTGGAGTCCATGGGGCTGCAGAGAGGCAGACACAACCTAGCGACTGAACAGAACACAAAGTTCAAGCCTGTGTGCCTAATAAGTCACTTCAGTCGTGTCTGACTCTTTGGAACCCCATGGATAGTAGGCCTCCTGGCTCCTCCATCTGCAGGATTCTCCAGGCAAGAACACTGGAGTGGGTTGCCATGCCCTCATCCCAAGCCTGGGTAAGAACAGAGAGCTCATGATTTTCTCTCAAGAAAGTGGAGTAGAAAGACATGTACTCCTCTCCTCCTGAGAGAGCACCAAAACTGCAACTAGCTGTTGAACGACCATTGACAGGAGGATGCTGGAGGGTCATCTCTTGAAACTTTGTCTGCCAAACCTCTGATGAGGGTACAATGCTTCTGGTGATCTCCATTGTCTATGATCTTGAAAACATGAACTTTAGAGAAAAAGTGCCTGAGAGTTCTTCCTCGGGCACCTCCTTCTTACTCTAAAATGACTTCAATAGGCTTCCAAAATCTTGGATTTCACTCTAACATAGGATGCTTTGCCCAGGAGAGGTCTTTCCTGGCATGGGGGCATCAGCGGGGAGGGGGGGTGGAGGGGGGAGGAGGGGAAGGGAAGTGGGCGGGGGAAAGTGGGCAGGGGTTGGTAGAAAGATGCTGAAACTGAAAAAAATCTAACTCTTGATCCAGTGATGCTTTCAGAGAAAGATTTCAGTCAAAGGGAGAAGGGTAAAAATTAATAAAGAGAAACTTCCATTAAGATAGAGTTGGGAGGCCAGAAGGGAAGGCTCTCAGACATGACAGCAGAGCCCAGCAGGAAGAACAAAGACTTCCTCTTCTTGAGTGCTAAGAGCTGAACCAAATAGAGACTGTCAGGGCTCAGTGAATGAAGAGCCACCATACTTCAAAGCCTCAGTCTCCCATAGGCACTGCTTAGTGCAGCCTTCCTAACCTCCCCATTCTTTCAAAGAGTTATCTTCTCCTTTTTAGGGAAGCTTGTGCGTGACTGACCCTGAACTGCAATTCTCTGTTGATCTATAGTAAACTCATTTTTGGTGGAGCAAACCCTGGCAGTCTATTTGTTTTAGGTCAACACAATCTTAACACCAGTCTGGATAAACATGCGCTACCTTAGGGTCGTCTCAGCACTAGCATTCTAGGCCTGGCACCCTTCAGAAGTGAAACGGAAACAAAACAAACAGACAAAACCCACAGCGGGTTTCTTTGATTGGGTCGTCAAATCACGCAGTTGTCATCTCGCCACAAGTGACACAAAATGCCTGACCTGCACAATGGGCTCCCCAGGGGTCGGAAGAGGACCAGAGATTTGTGAGAGAATATTGAGCGAGTGTCCTTAGAAGGCCGTGAATCTTCCCAACCAAGGAAGAGGGGTGGAAAGTGGGTCCACTCCTCACATCCACTCAAACAAGCAAGAGGGTACTCACGGCCGTTTCCTAGAGCTTCAGGTGCGCCTCCATCTCCACTCGGAAGCAGGAGGTACTATGACGTGGTGGCGCGAGGCTGGGGCAAAGGGTATTTGCCCCGCCCCCCGTCCCCCCTAGCTCAAGCTACTTCCGGAACCCAACCTGCCCCCACCCCTCGAGAGCTCACCATCACCATGGCAGCCATCATTTGGTCCGCGTGCCTGTTGTTCCAGGAGATGCCACAGGCCTCTGCAAGACCAGGACCACACCTATTATTCTGCATCCCCAGGTGAATTACGTGAAGTAATGTTAAAAAAACTCTGACTTATTTTTAACCAAAAAAAAAAAAAAAGATTATCTGAAACTGGGGATGATGTTACATTGCTCACCTGGCTGGTATTTTCCCAATAAAACATTTCATGTTGCCTTTAACTCTTATCACTGTTCTCTGAATTTTTTTAAAGCCTACTAGCCCAAAAATGTATTGACAGTGCTTACAGTCTTTATTTATTGATTGATTTACTTTCAGAATGAGTTTTAACAAAGGTCATACATATTGATCTCTTTACAAGTCATGAATTTAAGACTAATTCTGGACTTAACAAGTTGAACATCTCAGGGTGTTCTAAAGGGGGAAAATGCATGAAGAAAGATGTATCCTCATCTCAGTCATTTCCATCCTCTTCCCCTGCCCCGGAATTAGAGCAATAAGTTGGGAGGGTGGGGCCCAACTACCCACACTTACTCCTTCGCTAGTACTTGGTGTTTTAACTGAGCAAAACACCATGAGCAGTAAAACTGTGAGTCTCTGGAAGCATAATTTGCCTCTTTCGAATTTTATTTTACTTTTTTTTTTTTTTTTTTTTTTAAGGGACTCGTTCTAATACCATTGAAGGATACAAACGAAAATGGGCATGAGAGGCTGGGGGTGGTGGACAATGTGGAGATGCTCATCCAAGGGTACAAACGTTGAGTTGTAAGATGAGTAAGTTATGAGGACCTAAGGTACAGCATGGAGACAATTGTTAACAGTACTGTCTTGTATACTTGAAACTCGCTATGAGAGTAGATCATTAATGTTCTCACCATGACAATAACAAGGAAATGTTAATTATGTGAGGGGAAGGATGTGTTCCTTAATCTTATTCTGGGAAAGGTTTTCCAACAGACACCTGTATGAATATTATCATATTGTATAACTTAAACTTAGACGATATCTCTATAAATCTGTCAGGGTGAACCTGAAAGGAAGGAAAACAAGTGTAATTTTTGTTGTCAGCAAGGAAGCATCCCTGGAGCTGAATAGAAGCCTGTAGTCCGTAGTCTTCATCTGTGCTTCCTGGTTGAGTTCTTCCAGGGGGCCTATAGAAGATTCCTGGAAGGCTGAGTAGGTGCAGTTCAGCCCACCTAAATCCCTTGAAACAGAGAAGCTCTGCTTGGGAGTGTCATTCCTATCCTGGTCTTTACTTGAACATGTGGTGGAGTTGATGGAATGGAGGCAGGAGTTGGGTTTGGAGGTGAGGAAAATGAGCCACAGATACTTGAAACCAACAGAAGTCTTTAAAACCTCATGTTACAGATCAAGGACACTGGATTGTAAGTAGCAAGATCCAAATACTTTTCTCATTTACATCCAGAGGCATTTTACACCACATGAAAAGCTAACCTACTGTATTAGGAGATTGAGTATTCAATCACTCATTATGGGTATATATCCAAATCCATTCACACAGAAACAGTGGAGATCCTTCACTCGGAGAATATTTGAGTGCCTTCCTGTGCCAGACACTGTGCCAGGTACTAGGAATTGCATCACAAGGAAGAAGATGGCCCCTTATCTCAAGGAGCCCACAACCTACTGGAGAGAAACCTCAGAGAAATCTGACGGTGGCTACACCATGGAGCGAGTGCTCTGGGGGAGTTAGCACAGGATGTGAGAGGAAACACAGGAGAGGCAGACACTTGAATTTAGAATTCTACCTAGCATTCACCGCCAAACTCCGAATTGATAAAGTCATGTCAACATAGAGCTAGAATTTGTCCATCCAGACTCCTATCCCAGTGCACTTCCCAGGATACCAGCTGATGTCTTCAGAGACTAGCAGAGGGCACCGAAAATCACCAAGCATATGAATTTATACTGATGCACAGCACCAAGTGAGAATAGGGGAAGACTTGAAGTGAGACTAAACATGCTCTGATTAGGCATGAACTCAGGCCCGTCCAGGATGTCTCTTTATGCCAAGTAACAGATACAGATATGGGGCAGGGAGATGTCGTCTGTAGGTACAGGGTTGGGTTCATAGGCTTCTCCCTGCTGAGTGAAGTGTATGCATCAGGAGGCAGCTGTGGATGGGTCAGCCTGGCCCTGGAGGCTTCACTTTGTTGGAATGGAGCACATAAAGGGCCAGACTAAGGATTCTTGAATCTTCCCTGCTCAAAAAGTTTCCTAATAGGGTCCATTAACAGACGTTGACCTGGTGATTGCTGTCTGAGGGTGGAGCAGGGGAGAACTGAAGGGTACAGAGGCTTGTCACAGAGTTATTCGTGCGTAACAAGGGGTGACTATATTTAACTGGCAGCAGGAACGTTCTGCTGATTCCCAACTCTCCAGGATTGAGAACAATTCCAGGAAAATCTCTACTTCTGTTTCATTGACTACACTAAAGCCTTTGACCATGTGGATCACACCAAACTGTGGACAATTCTTAAAGGGACAGGAATAGCACACCAGCTCACCTGCCTAGTGAGAAACCTGTATGCAGGTCAAGAAGCAACAGTCAGAACCTGGCATGGAAGAATGCACTGACTCAACATTGGGAAAGGTGTACATCAAGGCTGTAGATTGTCACTCTGCCTATGTAACTCATATACAGTGTACACCATACAAACTGTCGGCCTGGATGAAGCTCAACCTGGGCAGATGATTGCCAAGAGAGTTAGCAGTAACCTCCAATATGCAGATGACAGCACCCTTAGGACAGAAAGCAAAGAGAAACCAAAGAGCCACTTGATGAAGTTGAAAGAGGAGCATGAAGAAGCCTGCATAAAATCAAAATTCAAATGATTGAAGGCAGGAGGAGAAGGTGACGACAGAGGTTAAGATGGTTGGATTGCATCACTGACTGGATGGACATGAGTTAGAGTAAGCTCCAGGTGTTGGTGATGGACAGGGAAGCATGACATCCATTGGGTAGCAAAGAGTCGGAAACGACTGAGCAACTGAACTGAACTAATAGGGGCTTAGCCATAAGCCTGAATCCTGGAATCCAAATTCTACAAAACCTGTCACACCCAAAAAGGTACAGAGATGTTTGTCTTTGGAGTGCTTAGGTCTAATATAACTTGTTTGCTATATGAAGATAACTCTCCTTCCAGGGTTTATACTATGTCCTGGATACCTAACTTGTTGCTTTGAGATTTGTGCCTTTTTCTGAGAGACTCGGTAATCATGGGCCCCAGGAAATTTAAAGACTTCAATGATATTTTTATCTGAGGCCTCCAAGGAGGGACTACATATTAAAATATCATCTGCATAGCACCTGTAGAATAGCACCTTCTTTTAGATGTATTTCCCTTAGTTATTTTACTAGGTCTTAGATGAACAGATGTGGGTGGCCCCCAACCCCCTGAGGCAATACTGTCCAGGTATTTTGTTGCATATGGCATGAGTCAGGATTATTTCAGTCAAAAGCAAACAGATATTGTGATGAGGAATGAACTGGGATACAAAAGAAGGCATCCTTTGGATCGGCATCCTCAGGGATTGGGGTTAATATATTATAAGGTTTGGCCACAAGGGGATGTATAGGCACTACTGCAACTTTTACTGCTCTAAGGTCTTTGTACTATCCTATATTATGCATTTGGCTTAACAACTGGCAAGAGTGTTGCATGGAGACTGGCAGGGCACCAAGAGGCCACAGCTTAAGAATTTACAAGGGGTTGTAAACCCTTCTTCACGTCCAACTTTATTGGATATTGTCTCTTGTTAGGGAAGACGATTTCTGGCCTAAGGGTAATTCTTACAGGTTGAACATTTACAGCCTTTCCAGGGAGTCCTTTGTCCCATACTGAATGGTCTACTGCTTGTAGGATATGGCTGGGTATAGAATCTTGTTCTACCTGCTGGTCTGTCTCAGTCAGAGTCAAAGTAGGAGGCTGCTTGGGGCCTCCTAACTGGAGTATGGCCCTGAGGGATCTCAGAAGGTCCCTCCCAAGGAGAAGCATAGGACACTGAGGCACAACTGTAAAGGTATGCAAAATCAACTGCTGGTCATATTGGCAAATGAGAGGTCCAGTAAAATAATGAGTGAGAGGCTTTCCATCGACACTAGTCACAGTACAGCATTTGGAGGAGAGAGGTCCAACATCAGAAATAAAGACAGAGTAAATGGTTCCCCTATCAATAAAAAAAATCAACTTTCTCTCTTGCCAAGTTAAGGACTACCAGGGGCTCCTTGATGGAGATAGACATATCATTTTGGGGAGCTGCCAGAATCCCCAGGCTGCATCGGTTACCTAGCATGGCCATCTCAGGAGCAGGAGCCCCCCTTGCTCTTCAGGACTGAGGGCAGTCTCTCATCCAATGACCTATTTGTCTGAAGGCTGGTCATGGCCTGTGTGGGCTTTTGCTGGCAATCTTGGGTCCCGTGGTCATTTGACTTGCATTTCTAGTATTACCTCCAGATGAATAGTTGGACTTTCTTGGCCCTGTCCCATCTTTATTCACATTGCATTCTTTCTTCCTCCTGAGCTTGGTGTCAAGTATTAAATGTCCCAAAGGCCACATCTAGGAGTTGGGGTGTGGGTATTTGGGGGCCAAATTGTAACTTTTGGGGTTTTTGCATAATACATGGGGCAGACTGGATAAATGGGAATACTGTCAGGAGCAGGAAGAGCTAGGTTTTCTCTCCGAGAGACAGGAGAGCTTAGAGGAGGATCATCGAAAATGTCAGGAGCATCTTCTGGTTCATCAGGCTTTGAATTACAAAAGCTGTTTAGGGCGGGATTTTGGTAAAGGACCATGAGAGCCTGAACATGGGGAATCTCACTCTGCTTTCCCATCCTGTGGCAATAAAGATGCAATTGCAGAATGGTATTATAATTTAGATACCCATTTTCAGGCATTTTTTTCCCATTCCCCAACTTATACAAAGGCCAGACACTGCTACAGTAGAATTTTAAGTTTCTCCTTTTTTAACCCTTTGGTTTCATCACAATATTGGAAAGTAATTATTCTTCAATTAAAATAAATACATTTTTAATAAAAGAATTTCTAATTCTTATGGATATACTCCAGAGTTGACTCTTCTTGCTTGCAAGGAGATCGTCCCATGTTGAGTAACCTGCTACCAAGAACAAGAGAGCCACTACTATAATGGAATCCAGCATCCCAGAAACATTTACTAGAAGGCTTTAACCTGAAGGGACTAAAGGTGTCTCCCAAATTCCCTTTGAACCTGATGGGGTTTCAAGCATCCTCTACTCTCCCACTAATTTCTGACCAGACATCCCTGGCCCCTGTGATACCCTATGCAGGGCACCCAACTCAGCACAGCCTGAGAAGGGCTTTCAAACCAGTGTAGACTTGTTCCTGGGGCTTTCCTTAGGAGGGATCCCTTATCTATAGAGCTTATGTCCTATGATAAGTCTTCCTATGCTGGGTGTATTCCTTGAGAATGAGCATCTACAAAGTTTGTACTTTGGCTTCTGGGGAGCAGCCAGCCTGACAGGCTGTTTATAGCAGTATATAGGCTGCCAAATCTTGGAGTGAAGGGGGTCCAATATATGTCAAGAGGAACTCTTGGAGAAATTGGAGTTGGGCACTGTGGAAGATGGCACAGGCTTCAAGGCTTCAGGGCTGGTAGACAGAGCAAATCTCATAGTAGATTTCTGGGCATAGAGTGAGGTGAGAGACTAGAGAGCAGAAGAACACAAGATCCTTTGCCCTGTCTTCCTGGCAGCTAAGATAGAACTGGGAATCGTCTAATGATTTTTTTCTGAAACAGACAACAGTGAGTTTGACAGTGGCAGGGACAAAGTTTAGGAATGATACCTAGGAAAGCTTTTCCTGGAAGGGCACAGAGATAAAACATGAGAAAGAGATCTTACTGTGTGAGTAAAGTGGGAAAGAAAAGCATAGTGGAAAGTTCCATAAGGGAAAGTGAGCAAAGGAGAGTGAGAGCAAGAGAGACAGAGGGAGAGAGATCCCTTGGGCTTCTGCATGGCTGGAAATTGCATTTCCACCGTGTTTCAGAGTCAGCTGTCACACAAACAATATTTAAATCTGCATGGCCCAGGGAATTCCCTTGCCATCCCAAATGTTGGGGGAAGCCATAATGCTGTAAGTGGACAGAGGTCATGCCCTGTGTGTCTTGAAAAGAAAGCAAAGGGTATCTCTTTGCCCAGAGATTGGGCCTGAGGTTTCTCATAGATTTCTCACTATATGCCCAGAAATCTACTATGAGAATTTATCTGTCTGCCAGCCTTCAAGCCTTGAAGCCCGTACCATCTTCCACAGTGCCCAATTCCAATTTCTCCGTTTTCCTCTTCACATATATCAGACCCCCTTCACTCCAAGACTTGGCAGCCTACATACTGCTCCAAGAAAGCAAGGAAAAAAAGGCAGGAGTGAAAGTCAGGGAACTCAAGCCACATCTGGGTGAAGCTTGCAGTTTACCTTGACTTTCCAAATTCCTGGGTTTCTGCCCAAGATGTAATCTCAGGTGGCCTCTGTCTGCAGTGGCTTTAAGTGGGGCTTCAGTTCCCCGGGCAGAGATTAAGGCTGGGTCATGGCAGTAAGAGCACAAAATCAACACAAGAAGTTGCACAACTTGAGAGTTGTCAGTTTTTGTTTGTTTTTTTTTGTTTTTATTGGGGAGGGGATGATAGCATCCCCAGCTATCTGGGGATGCTGTCTCCCGGGTGCTGTCAGCAGCTCGGGAGACAGCACCCCAGATAGCTCTGACAAGCTGCTCCAAAGAGGTAGGAGGGGAAGGTCAATATACATGCTTTTGGTGAAGGGGGAGTTTACACAACCAAGCACTTATCTTACAAAAGGTTTTCTGCTAGTCACTAGGAGCTGATATCACCATGAAGGGATTTAGTACTTTTCTAGCTATGAGGAGATGCAAGAATTGGAATCAGTTCCTGAAAATATTGAAACTATCTAAAGGCCTGTTCTACCTGTTTTCCTGCTGCACAAAGTGCCTCATTCTCCACTGTGAACTTCCTTCAGGGCATGTCAGAGGTTAACAGCTGCAGCAGCACAAGATTCAATCCCTGCAGTTAGTCACTCAGTCATGCCCGACTCTTTGTGACCCAACGGACTGCAGCCCACCAGGATCCTCCGTCCTTAGTCCATGAGATTTTCCAGGCAAGGATACTGGAGTGTGTTGCCATTTCCTTCTCCAGGGGATCTTCCCAACCAAGGGATCAAATCCTGGTTTCCTGCACTGCGGGCAGATTCTTTACCGACTGAGCTACAAGGGAAGCCCAAATCCTTGCAGAGGCAGATGGCGAATGCCCTTGGCAAGTGCCAATTTGTAGCTGATGGCTGCCTATTTCCCCTACTTCCTCTTCTTTTATTTGGTCCTGAAGGTTTTTTTGATGAGTGGAACTGTGTTCTTCTTTTACTAGTTGTTCAGCCTGAAATTTCCAGCAATGAAGTTTGCAGGCAGTTGGGTAAAGCTGAGTCCTGGTTTTCAGATATGGACTTCTGGGATACTGCACTCTGATTAATATTCCCTGGGGCCTGATGTTCCCTGTTAGTCCAGCTCTCTGGCCTCTGAACCAGGGTCCCAAAACCCACAGGACACCACAAAAAAAAAAAAAAAAAAAAAAAAAAGAGAGAAGAAAAGAAAGCAGTAAAATAACAAAGAATAAAAATAAATTTAGAAAACTAACATATATTTGAAAACATAAGAATATATATGAAATAACCACTGAAGGGTAAAATCAAACTCCAATAGCAAAGAATAATGACAACAATAAAGGCAGAATAATCATTGACTATGGGTGTGGGACTTAGGTGGGGAAGGGTTTAGGCAGGGCTGTGATCCTGCTTCAGGACCTCTGACCAAAAGGCCCTGTGTGGTGATGATGGACAGGGCTTGTGCTCAGCCTCAGGCATCAGGGGTACAGAGGATCATGCTCAGGGTCCCAGGAGGCTCCCTGGGGCTCAGTGGGCAGGGAAACACTATATGGGCTCCTTGATCCTCTGAACCCTGAAGGAACCTCCTCTAGTCTGCTTGATTCTTCCTCCTTCCACTACCCTCTCACACCTGCAGGACCTTTGTGGGCAAAGAGGTCCTTTAGGGTGGAGGTGGCCTCAGAGGGTGGAACAGGGTAGGAGTGGAGGTCATGGCTTGGGGTCTCAGAAGACTCCCCAGGGCTGAGTGTGCAGAACACCAGGAGCTTCCCCAAATTGATCTTCCAATCCAGACATGACTTAGTGACTGAACAAAAACAACCACTACCTGGCCTGGTATGAATACTCCTCCTGCCCACTCCATCATGCTCCCAGTACCCACTTGGGTGGAGGGGGCCCTGGACTGTGAAGGACCAGACCCTGAGCCTCAGCAGGCTCCCTGGGAATGATGGGTAGGTGGGAATACCAATTATGTTCCCCTCAATCCTCTGACATCGAGGGTCCTTCTTCCTCCCCTCCAATCTCCTGGAGACAAGCGTACCTCTCCATGTGCCTAAACTGCTACCCTTCCCTCCCTCAGCCACCCCTTAATTGTGCTGGTCCTGTCCAGCCTCCACTTCTCTTCCTCCCTCTTGCTCCCTCCCATGTCCTTCCTGGTTGTTGGAAGTCCCCCACCAGTGTCTGGTGAGTTTCCTAGGTGTTGGGAGATTCAAACTTTGTATCTTGCCTCTCTGCCATCTTAGCTCCACCCCAATGAGGTTTTCAATACCTCCAAATTTGTAAGGGCATTCCCTTATGCCATAATTTTTGGGGTCATATTTGATTGTTTCAGACCCAAGTAAGTAGGAAGTTCATGTGAGAATTTTGTAGGTATTGGGGAGGAAGAAGTTCCTGATTGCTCCTGATTAATTATGTGAATTCTGTTCTCCTCAGCCCCTCCTTTCACAATGTTGACCCCTCCCTCAAAACAAACAAACAAAAAACCAGAATGTAATCAGTGCCCAGCAGGGCCCTGTGGGGTTTCAAGGAACAGAGGCTTCTTTGTCCCCCGCTGATTGTAGGTAAGACTCCAACCTCCATGGTCTTCCCAGAGTTCCAATGAACAGATTTGAACAGTTGCTAATCCAGTGAGGAGCAGCCATGAAACCACTGGAGGCAAGACCAAAGGTACCAGAGAAGTTCATCAGATTAAGAGAGTGGACCACCTAATCCGTGCACACATCCTAATCTTGTCAATAATCCTGCCCTTTTGAAACTTTGCATAGGACAGAGGAATGCAAAACTGTAACTGTTTTGATCCTTGTCACATATCCCTGCTTGATATATAACCTCTCCCTATTCACAAGGACATGCTGGTGCATGCTCAGCCACTCAGTCACTTCCGGACTCTTTGTGACCCCATGGACTGCAGCCTGCAAGGCTCCTCTGTCTATGGATTCTTCCAGGATACTGGAAGTGTTGCCACTTCCTCCTCCAGAGGATCTTCAAATCTAGGGATCGAACTCACATCTCCTACATCTCCTGGATTGGCAGCAGACTGTTTACCACTGAGCCACCTGGGAGGTCTATTCAATAGGGAGAGGGGCACTGGTCTTAAGACACTACTCTACTGTGTTCCCTCTTTGCCTGGCAAAGAAAAAGCCACTCTTTCTCCTCCATAACTCTGTCTCCCTGTGTCTGTTTGGCATTAGAGCACAGACAGCCAAGATTTTGGCAACAAATTTAGGGTCTCATCCAGGCTCTGCTCTTGGGCAGGCAGCCCTGCAGGACCCCTCAGCTTAGGGACTTCTCTACACAGTGGCCTCCTTTCAGAGAGTGGACGGTTGGAGGATTTTTCTGAGACCAGATCACCAGGGTTCCCCTGCTGTAGGGGCATGCCCTGATCATACCCAACCGACCCTCTAGGCCATGGAACTCTGAAGCTGCAGTGGACACTGGGGGAGAGGTTTCCCTAGCAGCTGTCACAGCTTTCTTTGCCTTGAGAACACTTTTTTTTTTTTTTCCTTTCTTCACACTGGCCTGGACTTCTACTCTGAGAAGACATTAACTTTTGGAGGATCAGAAAGAGAGCCTATGGTATGTTGTGACACACCCACCAGCAATTTCATAAGTCTCCTGGAATGCATACCAGGGTCTCTCTGACCTTGCCTGTTCAGGGGAACTTCAGTTCCAATTTGGGGAGTTCTTCCAGTGAAGGGCAACTCCATTCGTAAGGCACACTTTGGACAAAATCACAGGTCTAGAGGGACTGGAAAGTCACGTTTGGGGGCATTTATGCCATTTGGCTTTTGACTTCTGGGCATCTCTTTGCCATCTGTTTTTTTTGGGGGGAAGTGTGACTTCTGGTTGGTGAGGTTTTGGTGTGGTTTGGTTGGTTCAGTTACTTTGTTTTGAGCCTGCAGATTGGTTTCAGTGCACACTGATCTGGTACAAACTGCTTGAACTAAAATGGGAAGCTATTCCTCCAAGGTTCCATACACCACCTGGGAAACCCTTTGGAAAAATTTTAAATGACTAGCCAATCTATAGCTATGTGCACACATGCATGCGAAGTCACTTCAGTTATGTGTGGCTCTTTGTTATCCCATGGACAGTAACCCAGTAGGCTCCTCTGTCCATGGGATTCTCCAGGCAAGAATACTGGACTGGGTTGCCGTGGCCTCCTCCAGGGGATCTTCCCGATTAGGGGATTGAACCTGTGTCCCCTGTGTCTCCTGCATTGCGAGTAGATTCTTTACCACTGAACCACCAGGGAAGCCCTATAGCTATGACACAATGCAGGAAAAAAAAAAAAAAAAGCCTAAAAATGAGTCTCTTACAGTTAGATCTTTATTGCCACAGGATGAGAAAATAGACTGAAGTTCCCTTATGTCCAGGGCTCTTCACCTACAATCAATAATCTAGGGCTGATCAAACTAGGACCCCCACCTCCTCAGAGGGACAATCACTGTTGGGACTAGTCTGCTCTTGTTATAAGGGCCAACTTGGGGACTATCTGGTCTAAATTTTGTTTATGAAAATATGACTATGGAAAAAGATTTTTTTTTTAATTTTACTGTGTGGCCACAGTATTCTTTAGACACCAGAGAAACTGGGTTAAAGTTTTTTTTGACATTGTCATACTAGGAGAAGATGTTTTTCTCTCCTTGTGCCTTGAGACCATGGCTCTCAGAGACATTTATCTAGACCATCTCTAATTCCTAAAACTGAGGGGGGAAATACAGTAAAATAAGCCTTTAATTTTTTTTCATATTCCAACTCTTGTTTGTAAACTATTGTTTTATACTCTGATATCTGAGTCATGACTAAGTTTGGAAAACAAGGCTATGAGACCTTTTGTCATGTGGATATATATACATTTCAGTATGTGTCTTTGTCTCTGGATATTGGTTCTGAGATTAATTTGTAAATGAGCTCTATGTAGTTGGCTTAAATAAAGTTAAGCACTTAAAAATTGAACAATTCTAACTGCAAGTGAAATTAGGCTAAATGAAGTTAGGGCTCATGTGAACTAGGAGATATTAGTATCAAAGTAATACTTGGTATTAATGCTTCTTTGTTGTTGTATGTGTGTTGTTACTTACAAAATGACTTTGGTAAATATTAATAACAGGACAGGGCTTACATGTGACAACACCAGGGAAATCCTTCCCTATTGCTTCAGGCTCTGCCTGTGGTGGAAAGTTGGTTGGGATTTTGCCTTTAGGATTATCCTTGTTATGGGTAAGCTTTGTTCCATCTTGTAGCCAACCCCCACCCCAGGGTATTTTTCTCCCCTGTGTCCAGGCCCTCAAAGAAAAAGTGGGAATTTGGCAATAGCTTTTTGAACTCAAGTGAAAAAAAGTGAGATTTCTGGTTTGACATTTATGTAAAAGTTAACTTGTAAATGAACTATTTTATTTGACTTGAAATTAAGCACTTACAAATTAGATCTAAAAATATAGAAAATTGGACAAGATAAATTTTAGGACCCATGATCTGGGAAATATTCTGTACTGATTTGATATATGCTATTGAAGGTGACTTAAACTTGTTTGTTTGATGAATATAGACATGTCCTTAGAGTTATCAATATTAAGTATAATATTTCTGTTGTACCTAGGTTTACTAGAAGTCAAATTAGACCTTAATCCATCTGTTATACATTTATCAACAAGAAAAAGTAACTCATTCTTAAAAGAAAATTTAAGGAAAGTAAAATATGTGTTGTCAAAATGACACTCACCTCTCAAGTACAAATTGGCACTTGCCAAGAGCATTTGCCAGAGACTGAACAACAACAGAAAGGGAATTTTCCATCTGTCTCTGCAGAGATTGAACCCTGTGCTGCAGTGGTTGACCTTCAGCATTCCACTCCTGAGGCACTCTGATGGAACAGGTCTTTAGATAGTTAGATATTTTCAGGAAGTGATTTCATGATTCAAATTTTTGCATCTCCTCACATCTAGAAAACACTAAATCCCTTCATGGTGACATCGGCTCCTTGCGACTAGCAGAAAACCTTTTGTAAAGTAAGTTTTTGATTGCATTGAACTCCATCTTCAACAACATCTTATATATTGACCTTCCCCAACTGCCTCTTTGAAGCAGTCTCTTAAAGCTATGTGGGGTCCTGGCTCCTGGGCTGCAGTCCTCATTTTGTCCCAAATAAAATTTAACTTGCAACTCTCAATTTGTACAACTTCTAGTCAACAGTTACGGTAACTGACGAAGCAACCCAGGGTGGACTTCCTTCCTTCACCTGAACTCCATGAGTTACCAGAGCTTTGGTACCAGCAACAGCCCATTGTGCTCATCTGCCTTCTTGGGGAATGCAGACGAATTTGGGTCTCTCCTGGTTCTTGAATCTCCCATATTGGTTGAGATTCTCAGTTTTATTTGCTGGTGGAGCAGGTTACCTGCCCCCTCCCAGTTGGAAAGATACTGGGGTGGGGGGTGAAATATCTGGGGCATACCCACTCATGGTCTAGACACTGAATGGGGCTCAGTTGAAAGATACTGATAAATTCCCAACCAATCAAAAGATACTGGGTGAGGGCCTGGCTGAAAGATGCCCAGGGGAATACCCACCCAGTAGCAAGGTCCTTGGGGGTGGGTGGGGAGGGACTCAATTGAAAAATATCAAGGAATACCCAGGGCTTGGCTGAAAGGCACTGAGGTTGCTCCATTGTAGGGGCCTGAGTGGTCCTGGCTGAGTGGTTAGGTAAGAGGCTGATCTGACACTTTTCCTCATTTTGACTGCCTATATGGAATGTCTTGGGACAAAAATAAGAAAAATACATAAGAGCTTTGCTCTGAAGAAAAGGGACAAGATTCCCCCTGGATGGTTACAGTTTTCTTAGGTAACTGAGAAATTGACTGGAGGGGTGGAAGCCTAGTTCTCATGCCATGCACTGATCTCATAGGGAAATCCACTTGTTAATTAAAATACTTGCTCATCTGGGGATTGCAATAAGAATTGACCATTCAGTGACCTGAGCAGCCATGGTGGTCTTAGATTGCTGGAAGCAGAATCCAAGAAATATAAAAGGAGCT
The DNA here is from genome assembly GCF_029407905.1 of Bubalus kerabau. Classification (NCBI taxonomy): domain Eukaryota; kingdom Metazoa; phylum Chordata; class Mammalia; order Artiodactyla; family Bovidae; genus Bubalus; species Bubalus kerabau. The sequence continues at coordinate 110,857,928 of NC_073647.1, forward strand.
GAAATGACTCTGGGGTGACTCCTGGAGGAGTGAAGCTCACAAGCAGTGAAAGAGGAAACCACGTTCATTTGCAGAGCTGAAGAATGAACTTTGCACACATACAAACACTCACGGTAGCAAGCAAACAGGATTTATTTCAAGGAGAAAGAGAGTACAAAGCTTTCAGCATAGAACCTGAGAGGGGGTGAAGTGACCTGAAGAGTTGGGACTTACAGGAGTTTATATCCTCACTACCATTGATTTGTCCACTTTTAATTGGTTCTTACTTTTAACATATTCCATTTCTAACCAATCAGCTTAAGGGTCACAATGTTTAACTTGACATCTTTAAGGGTTCTTTTGATCTTTTGACTGTAAGTTTTCTTAGATGTTAAGTTGCCATCCTGTAATCTTTTCTCATGTCTCTCAGCCATTTTGCGATGGACCAGATGTATGGGCTAAAGATTAATGATCACCTGTTGTTTTTCCTTCAGGCATATTGAACAGAAGTTAATTATTACCCTTTCCTGGATCTGAGTGCTGATAATTTATCAGATGAAGGACACATTCCACTGATAGCCAGGAATTCAGGACAAAGGGTATAGTTTCAGTTTAATAGAGTGGGATGTTTATGAAACCAGCTGAGGTCTCAGAGTTCCTACACTCACTAACAATTTCTACTTCAATCCTCCCCCCACCCTCTCTGGAAATGGAGATGCTAACTGCCAATGGGGAAATGGGAGACGACCCCTCTGCTTCTTTGAGCTGAACAGGGACATTGTTAGGGGATGGCAGTTAGGTCTCCATACGTGGGATGTTCTAGTGGAACTTGGTATATTATCTTTGGCTCCATTTCCATAACCATTACCATCTGAAGCTTCTATGGGAGACATTGCAAAGCAAGAAAGATGATTTAAAACACAAGGGCCAAAAAGTAATAAGAGTAAAATAAGAGGATCAGAGGTCTCCACCAGGTGGAAGTTGATATCAAATTCAGTAAGGTGGTCCCAAAAGAAAGAGTGGGGACAGTCATTGCATGGATTAGACTTTATCGATCCTGGACTTTTCTTGAATAATCCTTTCAATCCTTCCAAAGGGGTGTATTAATATTCTGAATACTGTGAACTCTCCTCTGGGGATGTTGGATGACCTTCTTGATTCTCTCCCGAAGGATTCCAAGTTTTTATCCATGTGTGATGAATCTGGGTGCCAATACCCATAACCTTCAAAGTGGTGGGTGAAGAAAACATAACAGAGTAGGGTCCTTCCCATATGGGAGTTAAGGTGGGGATATTGTTACGAATAGCCTTTACTAACACCATATCTCCAGGATTATATAGGGACCTTTCATTTTCCTTATATTGTGATATTCCATTATCTAAGGATTGTACTTGTTTTTGGAAAGAAGCTAAATTGTTGTTGTTCAGTCACTCAGGCATGTCTGACTCTTTGCAATCCCATAGGCTGCAGCATGCCTGGCTTCCCTGTCCTACGCCATCTCCTAGGGCTGGCTCAAACTCATGTCCATTGAGTCGGTGGTGCCATCCTCCCATCTCGTCCTGTTTCAGGCCCTTTGCCTCCTGCCTTCCGTCTTTCACAGCATCAGTGTCTTTTCTAATAAGTCAGCTCTTCACATCAGGGGGCCAAGTATTGGAGTTTCAGATCAGCATCAGTCCCTGCAATGAAGATTCAGGATTGATTTCCTTTAGGATTGACTGGTTTGATGTCCTTGCATTCCAAGGGATTCTCAAGAGTCTTATCCAGCACCACAGTTCAAAAATATCAGTTTTTTGGCACTCAGACTTCTTTATGGTCTAATCCTCACATCCATACATAACTACTGGAAAACCATAGCTTTGACTATACAGACCTTTGTTGACAAAATTATGCCTCTGCTTTTTAAAATGCTGTCTATGTATGTCAAACCTTTTCTTCCACCCAGCAAGTGGCTTTTATTATCATGGCTGTGTCCCCGTCTGGAGTGATCTTGGAGTCCAAGAAAACAAAACCTGTCACTGTTTCCATTTTTTCTCCGTCTATTTTCCAACAAGTGATGGGACCACATGCTTTGATCTTCGTTTTTTTTTTTGTTGTTGTTGTTGAATGTTAAGTTTTAAGCTAGCTTTTTCACTCTCCTCTTTCACTTTCATCAAGAGGCTCTTTATTGCCTCTTCGCTTTCTGCCATATGGGTGGTGTCATCTGCATATCTGAGGTTATTGATATTTCTCATGACAATCTTGATTCCAGTTTGTGCTTTGGCCAGCATGGCATTTTGTATGACATACTCTGCATGTAAGTTGAAGAAGCAGGGTGACCTTGACGTACATCTTCCCCAATGTGGAACCAGTCCATTGTTCCATGTCCGGTTCTAACTGCTGCTCCTTGACCTGCATACAGGTTTCACAGGAGGCAGGTAAGGTGGTCTGTTATTCCCATCTCTTTAAGAATTTTAAACACAGTCAAAGGCTTTAGCATAGTCAATGGAGCAGAAGAAGATGGTTTCCTGGAATTCTCTTGCTTTATCTCTGATCCAACGGATGTTAGCAATTTGATCTCTGGTTCTTCTGCCTTTTCTAAATCCAGCTTGAACATCTGGAAGTTCTCAGTTCATGTATTGTTGAAGCCTAGCTTGGAGAATTCTGAACATTGCTTTGCTAGCATGTGAAATGAGTGAAATTGTGCAGTAGTTTAAACATTCTTTGACATTGACCTTCTATGGTATTGGAATGAAAAAATGGCCTTTTCCAGTCCTGTGACCACCACTGAGTTTTCTAAATTTCCTGGCATATAGAGTGCAGCACCTTTCACAGCATCATCTTTTAGGATTTGAAATAGCTTAGCTGGAATTCTATCACCTCCCCTAACTTTGTTCATAGTACTGCTTCTTAAGTGCCACTTGACTTCACACTCCAAGATACCTGGCTCTAGGTTAATGATCACACCATCGTGGTTATCTGGGCCATTTAGATCTTTTTTGTATAGTTCTTCTGTGTATTCTTGCCACCTCTTCTTAATCTCTTTCTGCTTCTGTTAGTTCCAAATTGTTTATGTCCTTTATTGTGCCTATCTTTGCATGAAATTTTCCCTTGGTATCCCTAATATTTTTGAAGAGATCTCTAGTCTTTTCCATTCTATTGTTTTCTTCAGTCTCTTTGCATTGATCACTGAGGAAGGCTTTCTTCTCTCTCTTTGCTGTTCTTTGGAACTTTGCATTCAGATGGATATATCTTTCCTTTTCTCCTTTGCCTTTCACTTTTTTTCAAAGCTATTTGTAAGGCCTCCCCAGCCAACCATTTTGCCTTGTTGCATTTCTTTTTCTTCCTTGATCACTGCCTCATGTACAATGTCATGAAACCTCCATCCATAGTTCTTCAGGCACTCTGTCTATCAGATCTAATCCATTGAATATATTTGTCACTTTCGCTGTATAATCAGTAAGGGATTTGATTCAGGTCATGCCTGAATGGCCTAGTGGTTTTCCCTACTTTCTTCAATTTAAGTCTGAATTTTGCAATAAGGCATTCATGATCTGAGTCACAGTCAGCTCCTGGTCTAAATTAGTGATGTGTTGTGTTAGTTCAGCTGTTTTTTAACCTAGAAGTAAATAATTTTTGAGATCCTGCTTTAGGTTCTCCTTTCTCTGTAAAGAGCTGCCATCTGTAAACATAGTTACATCTGGATTTTCTTATGGTTTATCTTTTAAGTCCTCACTTGCCAAGCAATTTAAAGCTAGGACTTGATGACAGTCGTGCTCTGCTTTTTGTTAATCTAATGATTTAGGAAGGGATGCCACCGAGTTTCAAGTTGAGTAAGTTTTTAGCTGAATTATGAGCAGGGATTGGTATCTGAGAAGCCGATTGTCTGATATCCACAAACCTCCCTTGGAGTTCAAAATTCCAGAAATATCATGTGAAGTATAGACTATTATATCTCGGCCTATAATTAATTTAGTAGCTTCAGGAATTAATAGGTCTATTGAGGCCACTATCCATAGACAATGTGGCCATCCTTGAGCTACAGGATCAAGTTCTTTGCTCAAATAATCACCAGGTTGTTGTGAGTTTCCTTTGGGTTGTGTTAGGTCTCACAGTGGTATTCTTGATCTCTCTATTATAAAAAAGTTAAATTGGTCTCCTGTAGGCAGACTGAGAGCAGGGGCCTGACAAAGAGCCTGTTGTAAAGTTTTAAATGCATATATTTCTTCAGATTCCCATTGTAATATCCTTTGTCCTGATTGTCGAGTCTCTTTCAATAAGTTATATAGAGGTCAAGCCAGTTCTCCATATCCAGGAATCCAAATTTGGCAGTAGCCAGTTATACCAAGGAAACCACAGAGTTGTCTAATAGCACTAGGGCAAAGATGTTGTAAGATGGTCTTTATTCTTCCCTTCCCTAAGGCTCAAGTTCCATGTGAAAGTTTGAGTCCTAAATATTTAACTTCCTATTGGCATATCTGAGCTTTAGATTTTGACATTTTGCAAGCACATTGGGCTAGATAATTAAGATGATTACAGGCAGCTTGGTCACATGGTTCCTTTGTGTCAGAACAAAGGAAAATATCATCTACATATTGGATAGTTTTTATAGGCTCTGGTGCCTGAAACATAGCTAGGTCTTAAGCCAAAGCCTGTCCAAACAAGTGAGGACTATCTCTGAATCCTTGAGGCAACATTGTCGAAGTTATTTGGGTAGAAGAACCAGATGGATCCTCAAAAGCAAACAAGAATTGTGAACTTTGGGCTAGAGGAATATGAAAGGAGGCATCCTTTAAATCTAATACAGTAAACCAGGCTGCTGTTTCTGGGATCTGGGAAAGTAAAGTATAGGGGTTAGGCAGCACAGGATGTAATGGAATTACAGCTTCATTAATGAGACGAAGGCCTTGTACTAGGTGCCATTCTCTGTTGGGTTTTTGTACTCCTAGAATAGGCGTGTGTGTGTTACAAGGGCTGTTTCATTTAACTAAGAGCCCCTGTTATTTGAGATTTTTAATTAGGGGAATGAGTCCCTGTCGTGCCTCTGGTTTTAGGGGATATAGTTTTTGATGGGGAAAGTTATTAGGACCTTTAAGAGTTATCTGTGTTGGCTGAGCAGAGACTGCTTTTCCTATCTCTCCTCCAGTTGCCCAACCTCAGGGTTAATATCTATTTCTGTTTGGGGTACACATATGTTTTCTGTGGATTCATGTCAATATATGGCAAAACCACTACAATGTTGTAAAGTAATTAGCCTCCAATTAAAATAAATAAATTTATATTTAAAAATAAATAAAAAAGAAAAAAAAGTTTTCTGAGGATTCCACTTTCATATGGATTGAAGCTTGCATCTTAGATAGTATATCTCTTCCCAGGATGGGAGTTGGGCTTTCTGGTATTATCAGGAAGGCATGGGAAAAGGGAATGGAATCCCAGCCACAACTCAATGGTTCTGTAAATAATTTTGTAATAGGCTTCCCAGAAATTCCACGTATAGTGGTTGATTTACTTGAGGGAGGTCCTGGATTAGAGAGGATGGCCGAAAAGGTGGCTCCCATATCAAGAAGAAAGTTATCAGAGTGGCCTCCTCCAGAGTTACCCGAAGCTCCTGTGCTGTGATGAAGATAGGAGCCAAAGTGGGAAGCCCTGGGCCCCATCAGTTTTGATCTTGGGTCTGAGGAACTAGCCCCAGAGACCCACGTCTCTGAGGGAAGTCTCTCCCCCAGTGATAACCTCGACAAAGGGGACATGGCTTAGGTGCTGGTACCTTAGCCTAGGGCCATTTTCCCCTGAAGTGTCCCTCCTTGCCACAGAGGAAATGGGGTCTGGGTATCAGCTTTTGTCCTCCTGCTTTTGCAACTCTATAGTTAACTCCCTGTAGGGCCATAGCAAGAGCTTCAGTCTTATCTTATCTTTCCTCTATTCTCCTCATGCTCCTCTTGATCTCTATTATAAAACAAAAACCTGGCACCTGGTCACCTGAGCTGCTAGGACCTGGGAAGGGCACAAAATGCAGGCCCAACCGAGTCTGAGCCTTTGTGGGCTACCCCAGAATCTGAACCTGAGAGGCTTAGACCTAGGAAGTGCACGCAACCCAGGGCCCATTCCCTGCAGAGCAACCTGAAACCTGAGCAGTGTAGACTGGGAAAGCACACACGCCGTGAGCGGGGGAAAACCCAGTGTGGCCGAGACACTGCGGACACTCCCCACACACGCCAGTGATATTTGTTTACAGTGTTCCTCCCTCCCCACAGCACAACTGAACAAGTGAGCCTAAACAAGAGACCACCTTTGCCCCCTTGTGTCAGGGTGGAAATTAGACACTGAAGAGACCTGCAAACGGAAGAAGCCAAAAAAACCCAGGGAACGGCTTTGGAAGTGACAGGTGCAACAAATTAAAATCCCTGTAGTTAACACTGACTACATTGGAAGGGGCCCATAGATCTTGAGAAGTATAAGATGGAACAAGGAACTATCTGAACTGACCCCAGACTGCCTGCAACAGCTCAAGAGAAGTTCCTAGATATACTTTTACTATTATCATGTTTTTATTTTTTTTTCCTTTTATAAGTCCTCTATTACTTCTTTAATTTTCATTTTTATTACCTTGTCAAAAAAAAAAGACCTTATTTTTAAAGCAAACTTCATATATATTTCTTATACTTTTTGTGATTTTGTTTGGACTTTTTTTTTAATATTGTATTTTTGAGAGTCTAACCTCTACTCTAGATTTTTAATCCTTGCCTTATGGTATTTGTTATCAATTTTGTACTTTTAAGAATCAACCAATACAATATTGTAAAGTAATAAGCCTCCAACTAAAATAAATAAATTTTTAAAAAATAAAAAAAAAATGTGAATTTAAGCTAAAAAAAAAAAAAAATCAAATCTTCAGTACGCATTTTAACTTAAGAGTGTGATTACTGGCTTGATGACTCTCTCCCCCTTTGGACATTCCTTTTTCTCCCCCAGGTTACCTCTATCTCCTCCCTTCCCCTTCTCTTCTCAACCCAACTCTGTAAATCTCTGTGTGTGTTCTGGGCTGTGGAGAACACTTAGGGAACAGAGTACTGCCTAGATCTCTTTCTCTCTCCTTTTGATTCCCCCTTTTCCCCTGCCTACCTCTATCTCCTTCCTACCTCTTCTCTTCTCTATATTACTCCATGAACCTCTCTGAGGCCTCCAGACTGTGGAGATCACGTAGGGAATTGTTTACTGGCTAGCTTGCTCTCTCCCCTTTTGATTCCCTCTCTTCACCTCCTGGTCACTTCTATCTCCCTCCTCCCTCTTATCTTCTCCATGTAACTCCACAAACTTCTCTGGGTTTCCCTCACTGTGGAGAATCTTTTCACCATTAACATAAAAGTTTTATCATCAGTGCTGTATGAATGGAGAAGTCTTCAGGCTACTGTAAGAATAAGACTGAAAACCAGAAGCAGAAGGCTTAAACACCAAACCTGAGAATACCAGAGAACTCCTGACTCCAGGGAACATTAATTGATAAGAGATAATCCAAAAGCCTCCATACCTTCACTGAAACCAAGCACCACCCAAGAGCCAATAAGTTCCAGAGCAAGACATACCACACAAATTCTCCAGCAATGCAGGAACATATCCCTGAGCTTCAACATACAGACTGCCCAAAGTCACACCAAACCCACAGACATCTCAAAACTGACTACTGGACACTTCATTGCACTCCAGAGAGAAGACATCCAGCAACACCCAGAAGAACACCAATGCAAGCTTCCCTAGCCAGGAAACCTTAACAAGCCACTCGTCCAACCCCACCCACAGGGAGCAACCTCCACAATAAAAAGGAACCACAAACTTCCAGAATACAGAAAGGCCACCCCAAACACAGCAATTTAACAAGATGAAAAGGCAGAGGCAGAGAAATACTAAGCAGGTAAAGGAACATGATAAATGACCACTAAACCAAACCAAAGAGGAGGAGTTAGGGAGTCTACCTGAAAAAGAATTCAGAATAATGATAGTAAAAATGATCCAAAATCTTGAAAACAAAATGGAGTTACAAATAAACAGCCTGGAGACAAGGATTGAGAAGATGCAAGAAATGTTTAGCAAGGACATAGAAGAAATAAGAAAGAGTTAATAAATAATGAATAATGCAATAAATGAGATAAAAAACACTCTGGAGGGAACAAATAGTAGAATAACGGAGGCAGAAGATAGGATTAGTGAATTAGAAGATAGAATGGTAGAAATAAATAAAGCAGAGAGGAAAAAAGAAAAATGAATCAAAAGAAATGAGGACAATCTCAGGGACCTCTGGGACAATGTGAAACACCCCAACATTTGAATCATAGGAGTCCCAGAATAAGAAGACAAAAAGAAAGGCCATGAGAAAATATTCGAGGAGATAATAGTTGAAAACTTCCCTAAAATGGGGAAGGAAATAATTGCCTAAGTCCAAGAAACTCAGAGAGTCCCACACAGGATAAACCCAAGGTGAAACACCCCAAGACACATATTAATCAAATTAACAAAGATCAAACACAAAGAACAAATATTAAAAGCAGCAAGGGAAAAAAAAAAAAAAAAAAACAAATAACACACAAGGGGATTCTCATAAGGATAACAGCTGATATTTCAATAGAAACTCTTCAGGCCAGAAGGGAATGGCAGGACATATTTAAAGTGATGAAAGAAAATAACCTACAACCCATATTACTGTACCCAGCAAGGATCTCATTCAAATATGAAGGAGAAATCAAAAGCTTTACAGACAAGCAAAAGTTGAGAGAATTCAGCACCACCAAACCAGCTCTCCAACAAATGCTAAAGGATCTTCTCTAGACAGGAAACAGAAAGGGTGTATAAACTCGAACCCAAAACAACACAGTAAATGGCAACGGGATCATATTTATCAATAGTTACCTTAAACGTAAATGAATTGAATCCCCCAACCAAAAGACACAGACTGGCTGAATGGATACAAAAACAAGACCCCTATGTATGCTGTCTACAAGAGACCCACCTCAAAACAAGGGACACATAAAGACTGAAAGTGAATGGCTGGGAAAAGATATTTCACACAAATGGAGGCCAAAAAAGCAGGAGTAGCAATACTCATATCAGATAAAATAGACTTTAAAACAAAGGCTGTGAAAAACAGACAAAGAAGGACAGTACATAATTATCAAAGGATCAATCCAAGAAGAAGATATAACAATTATAAATATATATGCACTCAACATAGGAGCACTGTAATATGTAAGGCAAATGTTAACAAGTATGAAAGGGGAAATTAACAATAACACAATAACAGTGGGAGACTTTAATACACCACTCATACCTATGGATAGATCAACTAAACAGAAAATTAACAAGGAAACACAAACTTTAAATGACACAATGGACCAGTTAGACCTAATTTGATATCTATAGGACATTTTACCCCAAAACAATGAATTTCACCTTTTTCTCAAGTGCACACGGAAACTTCTCCAGGATAGATCACATCCTGGGCCATAAAACTAGTCTTGGTAAATTCAAAGAAATTGAAATCATTCCAATCATCTTTTCTGACCACAATGCAGTAAGATTAGATGTCAATTACAGGAAAAAAAATATTAAAAATTCCAACATATGGAGGCTGAACAACACGCTGCTGAATAACCAACAAATCACAGAAGAAATCAAAAAAGAAATCAAAATATGCATAGAAATGAATGAAACTGAAAAGACAACAACCCAAAACCTATTGGACACTGTAAAAACAGTGCTAAGGGGAAGGTTTATAGCAATACAGGCTTACCTCAAGAAACAAGATAAAAGTCAAACAAATAACCAAACTCTACACCTAAAGCAACTAGAAAAGGAAGAAATGAAGAACCCCAGGGTTAGTAGAAGGAAACAAATCTTAAAAATTGGGCAGAAATAAATGCAAAAGAGACAAAAGAGACCATAGCAAAAATCAACAAAGCTAAAAGCTGTTTCTTTGAGAAGATAAATAAAATTGACAAACCATTAGCCAGACTCATCAAGAAAAAAGGGAGAAGAATCAAATCAATAAAATTAGAAATGAAAATGGAGATATCACAATGGACAACACAGAAATACAAAGGATCATAAGAGACTACTATCAGCAACTGTATGCCAATAAAATGGACAACATGGAAGAAATGGACAAATTCTTAGAAAAGTATTACTTTCCAAAACTGAACCAGGAAGAAATAGAAAATCTTAACAGACCCATCACAAGCATGGAAATCGAAACTGTAATCAGAAATATACCAGCAAACAAAAGCCCCGAATCAGACGGCTGCACAGCTGAATTCTACCACAAATTTAGAGAAGAGCTAACACCTATCTTACTCAAACTCTTCCAGAAAATTGCAGAAGGTAAACTTCTAAACACATTCCATGAGGCCACCATGACCCTAATACCAAAACCAGACAAAGATGCCACACACACACACACACAGACACACACACACACACACACACACACACACAAAGCTACAGGCCAATATCACTGATGAACATAAATGCAAAAATCCTTAACAAAATTCTAGCAAATAGAATCCAACAACATATTAAAAAGATCATACATCGTGACCAAGTGGGATCCCAGGGATGCAGAGGTTCTTGAATATCCACAAATCAATCAATGTAATACACCACATTAACAATTGAAAGATAAAAAAGATATGGCTATCTCAATAGATGCAGAGAAAGCCTTTGACAAAATTCAACATCCATTTATGATAAAAACACTCCAGAAAGCAGAAATAGAAGGAACATACCTCAACATAATAAAAGCTATATATTACAAACCCACAGCAAACATTACACTCATTGGTAAAAAATGGAAAGTATTTCCCCTACAGTCAGGAACAAGACGAGAGTGCCCACTCTCACCACTACTATTCAACATAGTTTTGGAAGTTTTGGCCACAGCAATCAGAGAAGAAAAAAAATAAATAAATAAAAGGAATCCAGATTTGAAAAGAAGATGTAAAACTCTCACTGCAGATGACATGATCCTCTACATAGAACCCTAAAGACTCTACCAGAAAATTACTAGAGCTAATCAATGAATACAGTAAAGTTGCAGGAAATAAAATTAACACACAGAAATCCCTTGCAATCCTATACATTAACAATGAAAAAACAGAAAGAGGAATTAAGGAAACAATTCCATTCACCATTGCAATGAAAAGAATAAAATACTTAGGAATATATCTACCTAAAGAAACAAAAGACCTATATATAGAAAAGTATAAAACACTGATGAAAGAAATCAAAGAGGACACAAATAGTTGGAGACATATACCATGTTCACGGATTGGAAGAATCAATATAGTGAAAATGAGTATAGTATCCAAAGCAATCTATAGATTCAGTGCAATCCCTATCAAGATACCAATGGAACTTTTCACAGACCTAGAACAAATAATTTCACAATTTGTATGGAAATATAAAAAACCTCGAATAGCCAAAGCAATCTTGAGAAAGAAGAACGGAAGTGGAGGAATCAACCTGCCTGACTTCAGGCTCTACTACAGAGCTACAGTCATCAAGACAGTATAGTACTGGCACAAAGACAGAAATATAGATCAATGGAACAAAATAGAAAGCCCAGAGATAAATCCACACACCTATGGACACCTTATCTTTGACAAAGGAGGCAAGAATATACAATGGAGAAAAGACAATCTTTTTAACAAGTGGTGCTGAGAAAACTGGTCAACTACTTGTAAAAGAATGAAACTAGAACACTTTCTAACACCATATACAAAAATAAACTCAAAATGGATTAAAGATCTAAAGGTAAGACCAGAAACTATAAAACTCCTAGAGGAAAACATAGGCAAAACACTCTCTGAAATAAATCACAGCAGGATCCTCTATGACCCACCTCCCAGAGTAATGGAAATAAAAGCAAAAATAAACAAATGTGACCTAATTAAACTTAAAAGCTTTTGCACAACGAAGGAAACTATAAGCAAAGTGAGAAGACAGCCTTCAGAATGGGAGGAAGTAATAGCAAATGAAGCAACTTACAAATAATTAATCTCAAACATACACAAGCAACTCCTGCAGCTCAACTGCAGAAAAATAAATGACCCCATCAAAAAATGGGCCAAATAACTAAACAGACATTTCTCCAAAGAAGATATACAGATGGCTAACAAACATATGAAAAGATGCTCAACATCGCTCATTATCAGAGAAATGCAAATCAAAGCCACAATGAGGTACCATATCCGCTGGTCAGAATGGCTGCTATCCAAAAATCTACAAACAATAAATGCTGGAGAGGGTGTGGAGAAAAGGCAACCCTCTTACACTGTTGGTGGGAATGCAAACTAGTACAGCCACTATAGAGAACAGTGTGGAGATGCCTTAAAAAACTGGAAGTAGACCTGCCGTATGACCAGTCCCACTGCTGGGCATACACGCTGAGAAATCCAGAATTGAAAGAGACACATGTATCCCAATGTTCATTGCAGCACTATTTACAATAGCTAGGACATGGAAGCAATCTAGATGTCCATCAGCAGACAAATGGATAAGAAAGCTGTGTTACATATACATAATGGAATATTACTCAGACATTAAAAAAATAATACTTTTGAATCTGCTCTAATGAGGTGGGTGAAACTGGAGCTTATTATACAGAGTCAAGTAAGCGAGAAAGAAAAACACCAATACAGTGTACTAATACATATATATGGAATTTAGAAAGATGGTAATTATAATCCTATATATGAGACAGCAAAAGAGGCACAGATGTATACAACAGTCTTTTGGACTGTGGGAGAAGGCGAGGGTGGGATTATCTGAGAGAATAGCGTTGAAACATGTATATTATCATATGTGAAACAGATCGCCAGTCCTGGTTCGATGCATGAGACAGGGTGCTCAGGGCTGGTGTACTGGGATGACCCAGAGGGATGGGATGGGGAGGGAGGTGGGAGGGAGTTTCAGGATTGGGAACCTATGGCTGATTCATGTCAACGTATGGCAAAAACCACTACAATATTGTAAAGTAATTAGCCTCCAAATAAAATAAATATATTTAAAAAAATGGGAAGAAGATATGAAAAATCAGTTCATAGAAAATGAGATTAAAATCACAAATAATCATGAAACATTCCTCAAACACTCATGAAATGAAAATTAAATTTTCATGAAGATGAAATTTAAATAAAAATTAAAAAGAGAAAAAGAAGAATTTGGCCCTCCATAGACCACTGGAGTCAGAGAAGGCAATGGCAACCCACTCCAGTACTCTTGCCTGGAGAATCCCAGGGACGGGGGAGCCTGGTGGGCTGCTGTTTATGAGGTCACACAGAGTTGGACAAGACTGAAGTGACTTAGCAGCAGCAGATCACTGGGGTATGGTCCGTTGGAGTATTTTTTCTCAATGCCTCCCTGAGTCTTTCCATAAAAGCCAAAGGACTTTCCTTTTCTTCCTTATTTACTTTGGATAACTTTGAGTAGTTAAAAGGTTCAGTTCATGCCCTTTTTAACCCTTCAATAATGCAGGTAATAAAATGCTTTCTATCCCAACCACCCCTATCATCCTTATCTGGAGCCCAATTGGGGTCACTAATGGCCGCCACTTGGCAGCCCCTGGGAAATTGGGCTAATTGCTCACTTGACCTGCCCCGTGCATAAATAGCATACCATTCATCTCTCCATTCTTGAGCACCTTTAATTAACTTTTCTCTCTCTCCTCCAGTGAAGGTTTGGTTTAGTAGCAACATAATGGCTCTCCAGGCTAGGTCAAAAGATTGTGTAAGACCCTGGACATTTTCTATGTATTTATCCGGCTTATTGGTGAAATTTCTCAGACATATTTTTATTTGCTGTAGGTCCTGGAGAAGGAAAGGAACGTGGACCCATACTTGCCCCCATTCCCCACTTGCTACTTCTTGTAATGAAAGGAAAGAAGGATATAGCTTTGAAGTAGGAATGGCCAGTGGTGTTGACAGGGACTGGTGAGGTTCTGGGGGATTTGATTTAGTCAGTCCCAGATAAGGGTGACAGTTTAGACTTAGAGATTCAGAAGAAACTACAGGCGGTACAGATTGAGAAAACTCACAATTCTTACATAAGGTGGGGTCTTCTCTTAAAGCAAAGAAAGCCTGTACGTAAGGGATTTCTGACCGTTTCCCCTCCCATTTACAAGAAAGACTTAAGAGTAAGATGGTGTTGTAATTAAGTGTGCCCTCAGGGGGACATCTTTCACCATCAGATAAGTTATATTGGGGCCATGTCTTGGTGCAAAAAAAGATCAAATGTTTCTTCTTTAGGGTTTGAGGGTCCAGTTGTTCCCAGTTCTTCAGGATTCATGCCAGAAGTGTCTGCTTTGAGCTGGCTGATAGGTTCGATGAAGTTGTTCCCATCTGAAAAAGAGATAAGGCCAGTGTTCAGCACTTTTTGTCTTTTGTCTAGTTCCTCCTGTCAAGAAGGCATCCCCTCTTTTTGGACTGAGAGCAAAGAAGCATTAGTGGTACATGCCTCCCTCAACATTCTTTTAGCCTGACTAGACTTAACTGCTCATTACCAGCATAGCCTGAACTTTCATCCCTGTCTTTTCCCCACCTTAAGACAGAGGTGCCAGAGCTTAGGGTTGTGGGTTTTCCTACGTTTTTAAGTGACTGGCATGCATAAACAGAATTTCCCCCTTTCTCTTACGTTTCACTGAAACATTGTGAGAGAAAAACAGCATATGTTCTGCAGTTCTTGCTGATTTAGCGTACTTGCAGAGCATTCACTCAGTACCGTCAAGTCAACTGGTCAGTGCCTAGGCTTGGGGCCACTGTCTACTGACTCTGTCTACCATTGAAACCCAAGCAGGCTATGGGGAAATAAAATAGCTTAGGAGACTATACAGTTAGGCTGTGAGAGACGAGAAATAGGATCGAGAGTGTTTGCCCTTACCTTGAGTAGGCATTGAAGGATCCCGGACAAGCCCCTGAAAAATGAAATGGGAATCAGAGTTCTTGTTCCTGGAGCCAAAGTATGAACTTTGCAAACACACAAAACACTCACAGTAGCAAGAAAACAGAGTTTATTTCAGAGAGAAAGAAAACACAAAGCTTTCAGCATAGACACTGAGAGGAGGTGAAGTGCCTGAAAAGGCAGGACTTACAGCAGTTTATATCCTTACTAATATTGATTTGTACACTTTTGATTGGTTCTTACTTTTAACATATGTCATTTCTAACCAATCAGTTTAAAGGTTGTAATGTTTATCTTGACATCTTTATGGCTTATTTTGATCCTTGGATTCTTAGTTTTCTTAGGCATTAAGTCACCATTCTGCAACCTTTTCTCATGACCCCTGGCCATTTTACAATGGACCAGATGTATGGGCTAAGGACTAATGATCACCTGTTGTTTTTCCTTCAGGCATATCAAACAGAAGTTAATTACTACCCTTTCCTGATTCTGAGTGCTGATAATTTATTAGACCAAGGACAGATTCCTCTGAGAGCTAGGAATTCAGGACAAAGGGTATAGCTTTAGGTTAATGGAGTGGGATATTTATTGAAACAAGCCGAGGTGTCAGAGTTCCTATACTTAACTGCCTAAGAATTTCTACCTCAGCAGGAGACATGCCCACCACACAATTTCACTAGTGATTTTTATCACTGAAAAATTAAAATGGGAAACAGAATCTCAAAAACAGAAAGAGGAATGTCAGAAATCCAGACTCTCATGTACTCCAGCCAGATTCATGTAGACTACATATAGAGCTCATACCTGCAAGTTCCTAGTTCTTTGGGGAAATTATACTAAATGAGATCTCAATGAAATGGCCAAAACTGAAGTTCTTTTGATATTCCAAAATTGATATTTTTGCATGTGCAGAAAAAGCCAGCCATAAGATCAAATATACTGAAAGGGATATTTACTTTGGTATCTAGAAGATTCTAAAAGAGAAAATGTTAGACTAACCTCTTTGCAGGAAACCAGGTATAAATTGCTTGAAAATATATCAGAACTAAAAAAGGCTGTTAGCACTGACTCTACCAGGCTACAGGTCTAGCAGGGCTGGGAAGTCATATTTGACATTTATGCCATTTGGATTTTGATTCCTGGGCATCATTTTGACATCTTTTTCAGGTACTCTTGCCACTTGCCTTTTGATTTCTGGACATTTCTTTGCCTTTTCTTTTATTCAGAATGTGACTTCCGGCTAGTGAGGTTCTGGTTTCATTGCTTTGCTTCAGAGTGCAGACACCTGGTACAAACTGCTTGAGCTAAAATTAGAAGTGCTTCATCTAAGGTTTCACACACCACCTAGAAACACCTTGGAGAATAATAATAATGATGATAATAATTCAAATGACTGGGCAACCTATAGCTATGATCTAATGACAAAGAAAAATTACCTAAAAATATCAGATCTTTATTGGCACAGGATGAGAAAATGGACTGAAGTTCCCTCATGCCCAGGACTTTTTTTCTATAATCAACAGCCTGGGGCTGATCAAACTAATACTTCTACTTCCCCAGTGGGACAATCCATAAAGGGACCAGCCGTCCATTTCTATCAGGGCCAATTTCAGCACTATCTGGTCTACATTTTGGCTGTAAAACTATGATCACAGAAAAATAAAAATGACATTTGACAGTGTGGTCACAATATTCTTTAGAATCCAGAGAAAACTTGAAAAATATATATATATATTTATAATTCTTGCCCTGAGGAAATAGTTCTTACTATGCCTTGAGACTTATTTAACTTATATGCAGAGTACATCATGAGAAACGCTGGGTTAGAAGAAGCACAAGCTGGAAACAAGATTGCAGGGAGAAATATCAATAACCTCAGATATGCAGATGACACCACCCTTATGGCAGAAAGTGAAGAGGAAGTAAAAAGCCTCTTGATGAAAGTGAAAGAGGAGAGTGAAAAAGTTGGCTTAAAGCTCAACATTCAGAAAACTAAGATCATGACATATGGTCCCATCATTTCATGGGAAATAGATGGGGAAACAGTGGAAACAGTGTCAGAATTTATTTTTTTGGGCTCCAAAATCACTGTCAGTGGTGACTGCAGCCATGAAATTAAAAGACACTTACTCTTTGGAAGGAAAGTTATGACCAACCTAGATAGCATATTAAAAAACAGAGATATTACTTTGCCAACAAAGGTCTGTCTAGTCAAGGCTATGGTTTTTCCAGTGGTCATGTATGGGTGTGAAAGTTGGACTGTGAAGAAAGCTGAGCACCAAAGAATTGATGCTTTTGAACTGTGGTGTTGGAGAAGACTCTTGAGAGTCCCTTGGACTGCAAGAAGATCCAACAAGTCCATTCTAAACGAGATCAGTCCTGGGTGTTCTTTGGAAGGACTGATGCAAAAACTGAAACTCCAGTACTTTGGCCACCTCATGCAAAAAGTTGAGTCATTGGAAAAGACTCTGATGCTGGGAGGAATTGGGGGCAGGAGGAGAAGGGGACGACAGAGGATGAGATGGTTGGATGGCATCACCGACTCGATGGAGATGAGTTTGGGTGAACTTTGGGAGTTGGTGATAGACAGGGAGGCCTGGCATGCTGCGATTTATGGGGTCTCAAAGAGTCGGACACGACTGAGTGACTGAACTGAACTGAACTGAACTGATCCCTTGAGACTAGAGCTCTCTGGATGACTTACTAGATCATCTCTAACTCCTGAAACTGAAGAAGAAAAAAAAAATGGGAACAAAACATTTTGAAAATTTTCTTATTCTAAGTGTTGTTTACATTTAGTGATGTTTACATTGCAACATCTGATTCATAAATAAGTTTGCGATATCTGATTCATAAACAAAGCTATGAGACCTCTTGTGTCTATTTGTATTTATGCATGTCTCAGTATGTGTCCTTGTTTTTGGATAATATTGCTGAGATTAGTTTGTAATCTATTTGGCCCCAAGAAAAGTAAACCCTTAAGAAATCAAACAGTTTTAAATACAAGAGAAATTAACCTAAATGAATTTCAGGTTCACATGGACTGAGCATTTTTCTGCATTAAATTAATACCTGTATTTATTTTTGTTTATTGATCTTACAAGAATCATTAACATTAAGCAGAATAATTTTATTGAGCCTAGTTTAAGCTCAATAAAATTGTCCATTACAAGTTTGTCAGCAAGGAAAATAACTTGAGTAAAGAAACCTCTAGGGAAAGAAGAATGTAAAGGAGTCAGGAGCTATTGGATAAACTATATTAAGAATAATTATGCTTTAGGAATATCTGTCTAAAATAGTCTCTCTAGATTTTGGTAACACAAATTTCTAGGGT
The DNA here is from genome assembly GCF_029407905.1 of Bubalus kerabau. Lineage (NCBI taxonomy): Eukaryota > Metazoa > Chordata > Mammalia > Artiodactyla > Bovidae > Bubalus > Bubalus kerabau. Next base: position 110,876,160 of record NC_073647.1, read on the forward strand.
TTTAAAATTTGTGGTAAACGAAGTGATGAAAGTTTATTGAATACCTGTCATTTTCAAATAAAGTAAGATTGTAAAACACTGATTCCTGAAAACTAACTTACTCTTACAGAGAGTCAAGTGGGCCTTAGGAAGCATCACTACAAACAAAGCTAGTGGAAGTGATGGATTTCCAGTTGAGCTATTCAAATCCTCAAAGATGATGCTGTGAAAGTGCTGCACTCAATATGCCAGCAAATTTGGAAAACTCAGCATTGGACACAGGACTGGAAAAGATCAGTTTTCATTCCAATCCCAAAGAAAGGCAATGTCAAAGAATGCTCAAACTACCACACAATTGCAGTCATCTCACACTCTAGTAAATTAATGCTTCAAATTCTCCAAGCCAGGCTTCAGCAATATGTGAACCATGAACTTTCAGATGTTCAAGTTGGGTTTAGGAAAAGCAGAGGAATCAGAGATCAAATTGCCAACATCCGCTGGATCATCAAAAAAGCAGAGAGTTCCAGAAAAACATCTATTTCTGCTTTATTGACTATGCCAAAGCCTTTAACTATGTGGATCACAATAAACTGTGGAAAATTCTGAAAGAGATGGGCATACCAGACCACCCGACCTGCCGCTTGAGAAACATGTATGCAGGTCAGGAAGCAACAGTTAGAACTGGACATGGAACAACAGACTGGTTCCAAATAAGAAAATGAGTTTGTCAAGGCTGTATATTGTCACCTTGCTTATTTAACTTATATTCAGAGTACATCATGAGAAATGCTGGGCTGGAGGAAGCACAAGCTGGAATCCAGATTGATGGAAGAAATATCAATAACCTCAGATATGCAGATGACACCACCCTTATGGCAGAAAGTGAAGAATAACTAAAAAGCCTCTTGATGAAAGTGAAAGAGAAGAGTGAAAAAGTTGGCTTAAAGCTCAACATTCAGAAAACGAAGATCATGGCATCTGGTCCCATCACTTCATGGGAAATAGATGGGGAAACAGTGGAAACAGTGGCTGATTTTATTTTTTGAGGCTCCAAAATCACTGCAGATGGTGATTTCAACCATAAAATTAAAGGACTCTTGCTCCTTGGAGGGAAAATATGACCAACCTAGACACTATATTAAAAAGCAGTGACATTATTTTGTCAACAGATGTCTGTCTGGTCATTGCTATGATTTTTCCAGTGATCATGTATGGATGTTAGAGTTGAACTATAAAGAAAGCTGAGCATTGAAGAATTGATGCTTTTGACCTGTGGTGTTGGAGAAGACTCTTGAGTGTACCTTGGCCTGCAAGCAGATCCAATCAGTCCATCCTAAAGGAGATCAGTCTTGGATGTTCACTGGAAGGGCTGATGCTGAAGCTGAAACTCCAATACTTTGGCCACCTGATGCAAAGAGCTGACTCATTGGAAAAGACCCTGATGCTGGGAAAGATTAAGGGCAGGAGGAGAAGGGGACGACAGAGGATGAGATGGTTAGATGGTATTACCGGCTCAATGGACATGGGTTTTGGTAGACTCCGGCAGTTGGTGATGGAAAGGGAGGCCTGGCATGCTGAGGTTCATGGGGTCTCAAAGAGTTGAACACGACTGAGTGACTGAACTGAACTTATAGAGAAACTAACCAGCTTTTGGACTATTAATGAATATGTTTGGTGCCATGCTGAATCATTCTCTATAAGAAAGTAAAGGTTTTTAGAAGTTATCACTGATATTTATGCTCAACAATCTATAGACTGCTAAAATAAAGGTCAATTCTTGGTTGCATAAGCAAAGTAGGATGTGTAGTTTCAGTAAAGAAAGTATGGGGAATGGAATTGCATTTTATGAAGGGAAAAGGAAGTACGTCTGATTTACAGGCGGCTATTTCAGGGTGGGAGAATAAAGTAATGGGTACAGAAATTGACAAGAATGTTTGTGGAAAGTGGACCCTGAGAAAAGAATTTTGTGTATGGCGAGGACTAAGTTTAAAATGAATTTAAGTGTACTTTTAAATGAATTTAAAAGAAAGCTGGTGCAAAAACTTGAATTTGGCTTTTCTCTCTGTTAAGAGGACATACTTTCTTCAGATGTTGAATTGCTTTTGATAACAGATTTCAGTCGCTTTACCTCTTAAATTATCTGTTCTATATTTGCCTTTGAAATAATTTTTGTTATTTTTGCTAAGTGAATAGCTATTTTCTTGGAGTGACCTATGATCCTATCTGACTGAGTGTTCTAAACCCTTTTGATATTTATTGAAAAAACTTCCTACATTATCCAAATGAAGCACTTTTGACTTCTAGCTAACTTTGGGATGCTTCAGATGGACCCTGAAACATCCTGAAAAGAGATATTAAATAGGTTCATTTGGTATATGGAATTGCATGGCTAATGTCAAATGGGCAATAAATCGCAGGTTATACTGTATGGTAAAAGTTACTAAGATAGATATCCTAGAATTATATGGAGTTCCTAAAATTCTGATATGTCCTCGTATTCTAACGGGAAGCCTGGTGACTTCACAAAGGTTAATAAAAGTACTGAATGAACTGGCAAGTATGCTTATAACGTTTATGGTTTATATCTGACAAACAACCTGTTTGGATTTGTGTTTTCCACATGTGAGGAAAACCTTCCCCTCAAGCTAATTATGACTTACACAAGTTTGGTAAAATTATATTTGTGTAAGCAAACTGAACTATTTAATTTTTCTCACTGCTGGATCCCTCCAGAGATTGGAAACTCTTAGGTTTCCAGTAAAATTAGCAGATAAGTTAGAAAGGTTATCTCAGTAACAGATACAGAAATCTCAAGGAATTCTGGAGACCTTGAGAAGGGAAGAGTTCACCTAGATCTGTTACACAAAATCTGTGAGAAGCCTTTGGCATTATTTTCCTAGCCCTGAGAGGCTTTATTTTAAACGTTCTGTCTGACACTCTTATGTTTAAGTAAAGCAAAAAAAGTCTCTGATCAATTATGGTTATACAAATAAATCATCAGAACAAGTTTATTGAAACAAGACCTATTTTGCAAACAAATTAGTCTTAATTTGGTTATATCTGGTAAAAATGAGGGTGATTTCCAGAGATAAAAAGACATTTCAGTGAATGTTAAATCTCAGTTTGTTAATGGAGTCTATATCTACTCTACTAAGATTCTTTCCCTGGATAGTTCTTTGCTGTTATGGTATATTAATGTAAAATTTAATTGAATTATTAAAGGATGCTCTAGGTTTGTTTCTGAAGCTTATCTTAGTACTTTATCTTTGTGAGATGAATTTTAAACATTTTTTAAATTAATTAATTAATTGGAGGATAATTACAATATTGTGATGGTTTTTGCCATATACCAACATGAATCGGCCACGGGTACACATGTGACCCCCATCCTGAACCCCTCTCCCATCTCCTCTCCCACCCCATCCCTCTGGATTGTTCCAGAGCACCAGCTTTTGGTGCCCTGCTTTATGCATTGAACTTGCACTGGTCATCTGTTTTACATATGGTAATGAACATGTTTCAATGCTATTCTCTCAAATCATCCCACCCTCGCCTTCTCCCACATAGTGCAGAAGTCTTTTCTTTACATCCATGTCTCTTTTGCTGTCCCCTGCATATAGGATTGATGTTACCATCTTTCTAAATTCCATATATATGCATTAATATACAGTATTTATGTTTCTCTTTCTGACTTACTTCACTCTGTATAATAGGCTCCAGTTACTTCCACCTCATTAGAACTGACTCAAATGCATTCCTTTTTATAACTCAGTAATATTCCATTGTGTATATGTACCACAACTTCCTTATCCAGTCATCTGCTGATGGACATCTAGGTTGTTTCCATGTCCTAGCTACTTTAAATAGTTGCTGCAATGAACATTGGGGTACATGTGTCTCTTTCAGTTCTAGTTTCCTCGGGATGTATGCCCAGCAGTGGCATTGCTAGATCAGATGCCTCAGAACCTACAACCAAGAATGCAAGATATACTTTAAAGAGCTGTCTCCAACCTGGATGGAAGGATCTTTTTATCAGGTACTCTTAACTAGTTCGTGCACAGTGAAACTGAAGGGAAATTGACTCTTGGATTAATTCCCATTTCCAAAGCCCCCTACACTGGACTGGTCTATAGAGAGGGCTGCTCATCTCAAATTCACCTTAAAACAATGCTCAAACAGAGAAAACTGCACTACACTAGGACGAGAAGAAGATGACATCAGAGGTAAACAGCTTGCCCAAGACCTGATTCTTAAAATCATTTATAATGTTTTCCTGACTTTTTGGACCTTTGCATATAAGTCAAATGTTTTGTATTATGGACACAATCCTATGCTAGTTTAAGACTCAACCCAACTATTGTAAACAATTACCCATGTCTAGTACCTCTGGGTTACCTTAGTGGATTTCTCCCCTCCAGGGCTCTGATGGGACACCCCCTAGGAAATTTATTTTATTTTATTTTTGTATATCTATCATATACTTTATTCTTAGAAAAGAGTAAGCTAGAGAGAAGAAAATGGTACTAAGAAAATCATTAGGAAAATACACTTATAGTACTTTACTGTATTTGAGTTTATGTCATCTGTTTAAAAGATGATGGAATGATACAAACAAAACATTGTAACTGTTATACATAGTATTAACACTGGACCTCAAAAATACTGCACAGTAATAGAAATGTTTCTTTGAAAGCAAAGTTTTAGAACAGAGAAAACTAACACATTATTAGTTTTATGTTGTCTATCACTCACCTTATGTCTATGTAAGGATACGTTAACCACTTTAACATCTTGCACAGGATATACTACACAATGAACACTTAGGGGAAAATGATGATGTTGACACAGAAATGACATAGTTTTTGCTGTACAGTTTTTTTTTTTCACATGAAAATGTACATATACACAACAGATAAGTTTATTAAATGTAGAGCATGGTGATTCAGTTCAGTTCAGTTCAGTTCAGTCGCTCAGTCGTGTCCAACTCTTTGCGACCCCATGAATTGAAGCACGCCAGGCCTCTCTGTCCATCACAATCTCCCGGAGTTCACTCAAACTCACGTCCATCGAGTCAGTGATGCCATCCAGCCATCTCATCCTCTGTCATCCCCTTCTCCTCTTGCCCCCAATCCCTCCCAGCATCAGAGTCTTTTCCAATGAGTCAACTCTTCGCATGAGGTGGACAAAGTACTGGAGTTTCAGCTTTAGCATCAGTCCTTCCAAAGAAATCCCAGGGCTGATCTCCTTCACAATGGACTGGTTGGATCTCCTTGGAGTCCAAGGCACTCTCAAGAGTCTTCAACACCACAGTTCAAAAGCATAAATTCTTCGGTGCTCAGCCTTCCTCACAGTCCAACTCTCACATCCATACATGACCACTGGAAAAACCATAGCCTTGACTAGATGAACCTTTGTTGGCAAAGTAATGTCTCTGCTTTTCAATATGCTATCTAGGTTGGTCATAACTTTTCTTCCAAGGAGTAAGCGTCTTTTAATTTCATGGCTGCAGTCACCATCTGCAGTGATTTTGGAGCCCGGAAAAATAAAGTCTGACACTGTTTCCACTGTTTCCCCATCTATTTGCCATGAAGTGATGGGACCAGATGCCATGATCTTCGTTTTCTGAATGTTGAGCTTTAAGCCAACTTTTTCACTCTCCTCTTTCACTTTCATCAAGAGGCTTTTTAGTTCCTCTTCACTTTCTGGTAATTACTAACTATTAAGTGGAAATAGATCATTGTAAAGGTCTTCACCCTTGTCGTCTTCACATTGAGTAGGCTAAGGAGAGCGAGGAGAAAAGGTTGGTCCTATTCACAACCTCAAGGGGTAGAAGGGGAGATGAGAGGCAGGTATAGTCTGTAACCTTATGGAAATATGTCATCATATCTATATGACTATTTTGCTTTTTCATATCTCTAAAAAAATGTTTCTATATAGGGCCAATCCTTCTGCCATTTGTTTTAGTTTCAGTGCTTGTATCATAGAAGAGTTTATGTTGAAGTTTATGAAGAAGTCGAGTGATTTGCATAATCAGAACCTTTCCTCCACATTGTATAACGTCAATTTGTTTTCTGGCCCTGCTTCTTCTCTGTCTTCTTCTTCATTGTCTGGCACTAGATCAGAAGCACGTATCTCTATCAGGTCATCTTCTGTTAGTTCCTCTGATGTGGTTTCTATTAGTTTTTGAATTACAATAAGATCTGTATCGTGAAACCCTCCACATCCCACTAAATTTTTTTTTTCCATATCCACAATCTCTTTCATGATTTCCTTGTTTGGCTCTGTAATAAATCATGTGAAATTAAGCATAGCATCTAGATACAGTTTTCTCCAGTAACAATTTATTGTTTTGAGTTTGATGACTTCTGTGGCTTTTTCTATAATGATTATGACATCTTCAGTGGTGTGACCATTCTAGACTTTCATGATGTGCTATTTTATCAGAGTTCTCTTCCACACCATTGACAATCCTTTCCATAGAATACCGTGGGTGGTTGTTGTTGTTCAGGTGCTAAGTTGTGTCCAACACTTTGCAACCCCTTGAACTACAGCACACCAGTCTTCCCGGTCCTTCACTATCTCCCAGAGTTCGCTTAAACTCATGACCATTGAATTAGTGATGCCATCCAACCATCTCATCCTCTGTCACCCCCTCCTCCTCTTGCCCTCAATCTTTCCCAGCATCAGGGTCTTTTCCAGTGATTCAGCTCTTTGCATTAGGTGACCAAAGTATTGGAGCTTCAGCTTCAGCATCAGCATGAGTCCTTACTGTGGATAAGAAGCCTTAACAGTCCTTGTGACTCCCTGATCTAGAGGCTGAATTAGAGACACGTGTTTTGAAACAAAATAGAACACTTCAACACCTTTCATTGTTGAACTCATAGGGTTTTGGGTGGACAGGGACATTTTCCAGTATCAAAAGGACGTTAAAAGTAATTTCTTTGCTGGCAAGATCCATTTCCTGATTTTAGAGACAAAGTATCAATAGAGCTAATAGAAAAACCTTCTTAGTCACCAGATAATGCTTTTCTGGTCATGACATTTTTAAAGCAATCTTTTTTTCTTTTTTTCCTTAAAATTATCAAACTGTATTTTTCTGGCATTAAATCTTCCAGCCTTAAATCCTTTGTCTTTCTTTTAAGTTGTCATATATTGGCTTCAGGTTTTCCTCCAGTCATATTAGAGTCTATAGGTATCTTTTCTTATATCAATTTGGCAATATGAGATAAGAAGTTATTTTGCAAAAAGAGAATTGTTTACACATATGCTGATGTAGCTGCAGGAATGACTTCAGGAATTTGCTTTTCCTTTTTTTTTTTTTACAATGGTCCTTACACAGGATTCACTTATCCTGAAATGGGGCAACAGCAGGTGCAGACCTCACTCTATGATACACCTCAAGCAATTCAGCTTTTTCGTAGGCCGCAGGCGTCCTTCCGTTCTCCCGAAGGAGAGGAGACACTGAGGCCTCCCCGGTTGGATCTTAGAAGCCCAGGAATAATTAGCAAGCATGGTGGGTTCCGCGCTCCAGATCGGAAATTTATTTTAGAAGAGAGTTCAGTCCTGTTCTGTCTACTCATATTACTAGATGGGATCTTCTCACCTGTCCAGCTATTAATACCTGCTCTGAACCTGCCCATAGATTTAAGTTTTCTCTTAGTGTCACTCAATTCAATCAGAGCAATGAGCTAAGTCTCAATCAAAAAACTGTAATCTCTTGTCTATTAAAAGGAAAACTCCTGGGATGGATCTATATGGTTGACGTCAGACTATGGTCCTTTACATTGTTTAAATGTTCCTCCATGTTGGGAACAATTAAACCATACTAAGAATGGTCAACCTGGCTGTGTGCCTTATGAGCTATGCCTGTTATTACCCTTAGAGGCAGTGACTTATATGGAATTCATTAGATTTGTGGTATTAATTTATGGCCTTGGCTTCCACTGGGGTGGATAGGAAGGTGCAGCCTGGAATTCCCATGAACTTAAGGTCATTCAGGTTAATAAATTAGTGGTAACCTCAGCCAGTCTACCACTGGTATGAGTCCAGTGGGTCAAGAGATCTGAATTCTACTGGTATGACCATGTAGCAGCTTTCTTTTGTGCCTTCGGTGAGACTGGAAGATGTAATTAGACATATGGAAACCTTAGCGACTTTTACTCAACAAACTTTAAATGATACTGTTAGGTAGGTAGAATAGGGAAAAGGAGTCCAAAATGGCGGTGGCTAAAAGACAAGGAAGGTCAAAGGAAGGTCCAAAGACCAGAGTGAAAACCTCAGGGAGAACAAACAGCACTCCTGGCTAAGCCCAATTTGCATAGGGCAGGCCCAGGTGGAAGAAAAATACATATAAAAGGAGGAGCCAAAGCGCTTTCTCTCGGACTCTCTCTCCCGCGTGCGTGTGCTCTTCTCTCTCTCTCTCTCTCTCTCTCTCTCTCCTGCTATCTTCTAAATAAAATAGAGCTGTAATACTGATTTGCCTAAGAGCTGTAACACGGTTTATCCAAGACCCAAGAACTGTGATGCGCCGAGGGCTTTAATGTCCGTCGCTCCAAATCTTTGTTGTGACGAGACAAAGAACTGTGAAACATACACTCACGTGACATCTATGGTGCCATGACTCGGATTTAACCTGGCTGAAACAACCTCTACGTGGAAGAGGCCAAGCACAACAGGAGCCCAACTCAGCAAAGCTCCTGCACTAGAAGCGGAAGGCAAAGAAACCCAGCGCAGAGGAAGGCCCATCGTGCTGGAAACCGGGACAGCGAAAAACGAACTCAGCAGAAAGCTCACATGGCCCAGTCTCAGATTCCAGAAGACCTCCGGTTAAGGTAAGAAGTCCTCACTCCTATGGCTGGAAGGACCTTTACAATCTCTCGTTTCTTGTTTCCTCGAACCTCCTGCTAACAGGCGGGCGGCAGGGGCACAATTGAGGGACTCTGGAGAGGCTGCTCCTCAGTATGTCTCAAAGGCGCTGTCTGCTGAGACCCAGTATCTGTTACACAAGCCGGTGGGGGTTCTTCTGTCCTTTCTCTTCTCTGCCAAAGATTAGACCAATGAAACTGTGAGCACCGGTCAGATATTCAGCAAATTTTCCGGCGGGCTATGAAGGGGATTCCTTGGCATGTTTTTCCCACTGCTTTTTCCTCCTGTCCTTCAGCTCTCTCCCGGGACTCAAGCCCGACCAAAACTAATGAAACTCAGGCTCTGATGTCTCATTGCAAAAATTCATTGAGAGACAAAATGATAAGAGGTAGATTTGTTAGGATCCAGAGAGAAGCCACCCTTCAGGGTGTGAACCATTGCCGAGGGCAAGGGCTGCAACCATGGTAGTAGGCCTGGCTAGGTTTTGTGAGGGGATGGAATTCATATGCTAATGAGTGAGAGGCTCATCCCAGCCATTGGGGAACCACCCACTCCTCCCTCTTTTACTTTGTCCCTTGGAGCTGTCTTGCCACCTCTGGGTGTGTCTGTTGGCTTATAGATTGGGGATTAAGGTTTACTTGAAGTTGACTTGTCATCTTGGACCCAATTGATTTTAAGCGGTTTACATTATACCCTTGTGCTATGTCATTCTTTCAGTGGTTGTGCTCTGCCCCCTTCCCTCCTGTTTCATGCTCTTTTCCTGAGCCCCATCCAGACCCACAAGGCAGCCTCTATAATCTTCTGGAGAGACAACCAGAAAATAGCTGGCCTTGGGAGGTAAATACTCTATAATATCCAACCCCCTAATCCTACCCAATACTGGGCACACTGGAGATCTTGGGGATGCCCAAACTCCAGTCTGGGGGGTCCCAGGAGGTCTTCACGCCTTGACCTGTCTAGGGATCGGTCTTTGAAAGGTTGTCATGCCTCAACCTGTTCAGGGATCCTCTAGTCCCAGGGGTCCCAGGAGGTCGTCACGCCTCGACCTGCCCAGGGACCCAATTCTCGGGAGGCCATCATGCCTCGACCTGCCTGGGGATTCGATCTCTAGGAGGCTGTCACGCCTCAGTCTGCCTGGGGATCTGCACCCTGACCTGGGCACGCCTGGCTCTCAGGTTGCAACAGTACTAGGTAGGATGAACTTACATCATATCTATTCCCATCCACGGTGGGCAAACTAGCAATGAGTTACAAATCTCTTAATTCTACCCAGCATTGGTCACACTGGAGATCTTGCGGACGCCCAAACTCCAGTCCGGGGGTTCCCAGGAGGTCATCATGCCTTGACCTGCCTAAGGATCGGTCTCGAAAGGTTGTCACACCTCAATCTGTTCAGGGATCCTCTAGTCCCAGGGGTCCCAGGAGGTCGTCATGCTTCGACCTGCCCGGGGACCCAATTCTCAGGAGGCCGTCATGCCTCGACCTGCCCAGGGATTCGATCTCTAGGAGGCTGTCATGCCTCAGCCTGCCTGGGGATCTGCACCCTGACCTGGGGACGCCTGGCTCTCAGGTTGTAACAGTTCTGGGTAGGATAAGCTTCAGAAAGACTCACCCCTAAGGAAGTCTACCTATGGAAACAGAAAGAAGCCTATTACTTGTGGGACTGTGCCCAGTTTCAGCAATAACTCAGGAGCCCAATGTGAACCCCATTGCCTTTCTGGAGAGGCTAAAAGAGGCACTCCAAAAGTTTACCAACCTGGACTTAGACTCTTATGAGGGATGGGTGATTTTAAAGGACAAATTCCTGTCCCAATGTGCATCAGATATCAGAATTAAGTTACAGCAGCTACGACAGCAGGACCCTGCTGCCTCTTTAGATGAGATGGTCCAGACAGCCACCAATACCTTTTATAACAGAGAATAGGAGAGGGAGGCCAAGGCCCAGGAGAAGGAGAGAAAGAAAGAGACAAGGCATGCGCAGATGCTGGCTGCCCTCCAGAGAAGCCCTATGGCAAACCCCGAGTCCTTGAGGGACAAGGCATGAGACAGATGCCTGATCTGTAGACAAGCGGGGCATTGGGCCAAAGAGTGTCCAAACCATGACAAGTCTCCTAGAACGGCTTGCCACAAATGCCATCAACTGGGATATTGGGCGGCACTCTGCCCTCAGGACCAAAGAGCCTCAAGGTCAAGTGCCAAGCCTACCCTCACGATGGTTCAAGAGGACTGAAGCGGCCTGCTCCAGCCAGCCTGCCTGTCACAGATAACCATCACGGGGCTGGAGCCAAGGGTGCAACTGGATGTGGCAGGTAGGTCCGAGAATTTCTTGGTTGACACAGGGGCTACCTACTCTGTTTTGATCTCCTACTCCGGAGCCTTCTCCTCCCAAACCTGTACCATTTTGGGTGCTACAAGAAAAGCAACTACTAAAAGATTCATCCGAGCACTTCTTTGTTGCTTGGATGGACAAATATTTTCCCACCAGTTTCTGGTGTTCCCTGAGTGTCCTACCCCCTTATTGGGAAGAGATATACTCACTAAACTGGGGACCACCCTTGTGATGGGAAGTTTTTCAGCCCCTAGAGCTCTACAGCTCCTGGTTACCACTGAAGAACCCATTACACCTTCAATAGAGAGGGACCAAAAACTATGGGAAGACAAAATTAACCCCCAGGTGTGGGATCAGGGGATTCCTGGACGAGCCCACCAAGCTGAAACAGTCATCATTGTCCTCCGAGATCCCACTCGGTTTCCTAACCGGAAACAATATCCTCTCAAAAGAGAGGCTCAAGAGGGACTACAGCCTTTAATAAATAAATTCCTTTCTTGTGGGCTATTGGTCCCCACCAGTTCGCCATGTAACACCCCAATCCTCTCAGTAAAGAAAAAAGATGGAACCTGGCGAATGGTGCAAGATCTCTGGATCATAAATGAAGCTGTAGTCCCCCTCCATCCCACAGTACCCAATTCCTATGTAATCTTGGGAGAAATCCCACCCAGTGCCAAGTGGTTTACAGTCTTGGATCTCAAAGATGCATTTTTTTGCATACCACTGGCTAAAGAATCCCAATACCTTTTTGCCTTTGAGTGGGAGGCCCCAGGAGAAAAACACCAACAGATGACTTGGACAGTATTACCTCAGGGGTTCAGAGATAGCCCCCACCTGTTTGGACAGGCCCTTAGCCGGGATCTCCTAGATCTAGACCTGGGACCTAATGGGAAAATATTACAATATGTAGATGACCCACTAATCTGCTCTCCAGATGAGAAAAGTGCCCAACAACATGCAATTCAGGTTCTAAACTTCTTGGCAGAAAGGGGATATAAAGTCTCCCGTGCTAAGGCACAGATGGTCGAGACAAAGGTCACTTACCTGGGAGTTCAGATTACACACGGGCCCAGGAGGCTGTCCTCTGATCGGGTACAAGGAATCCTCCTGTTGCCCTCCCCCATGACTCGAAAACAATTGCGAGCTTTCCTGGGGCTAACTGGGTATTGTAGAATCTGGATACCCAACTATGGTCTAATTGCCCAGCCCTTATATTAAAGCTTAAAGGGAGGAGATGATTCAATCCCACTGATGTGGGGAACTCCTCAAAAGAAGGCAGAGGCTACATTAAAACAGGCCTTAACTCAGGCACCTGCCTTGAGGTTTCCAGACCCAGAAAAAGCATTCCAACTTGATGTCCATGAAAGAGAGGGAATAACCTTGGGAGTGTTAACTCAAAGGTTGGGATCTGAGCCCCAGCCTGTAGCTTACTTATCCAAGAGGCTCGATCCAGCTTCCCGATGTTGGCCTCCCTGCCTTCGAAATCTTGCAGCTATTGCAATCATGATAGAAGATGCTTTAAAACTCTCCTTTGGGGGCAAACTAACTATTTTTACCAGCCACCAAGTAAAACAACTCCTAAATGGGAGAGGCCGCTTATGGATGTCTGATCAAAGAATCCTCAGATGTCAAGTAATGCTGATGGAAAATCCAGGCCTCACTATATCTATCCTTGTGAGGTTCTTAACCCAGCCACCCTCCTACCTACCCCCGAGGGCTCTCTCCCATTTCACTCTTGTCTAGAAACCTTGGACCACTGGACAAAACCCCGAGAGGGATTGTCAGAAGATCCTCTGACCAATCCTGAGGAAATCTGGTACACTGATGGAAGCAGCTTTGTCTTGGATGGAAAAAGAAGAGCCGGGTATGCAGTAGTCTCCAATTTTGAGACCATAGATGCTAAGCCTCTGCCACCAGGTACTTCAGCCCAATTATCTGAGCTCATAGCTCTGACTCGAGCTTTAGAGCTGGGAAAAGGAAAAAGAATAGCCATTTACACTGACTCCAAGTATGCCTTTCTTGTGCTACATGCACATGCGGCTGTTTGGAAAGAAAGGGGCCACTTGACCAACCGAGGGTCCCCAATCAAATATGGTGATCAGATTCTTCGACTCTTGGAGGCAGGGCTTTCAAGAAGATCATATGGGGCGGTTCCAAAAGGAGGGATTCCTTTTTCTGCCTGGAAACCTCCAATGGAAGTTGGTTAACTCCTTACATGCCACTACTCATTTAGGAGAAAAGGCCCTCCAAAGATTACTAGAAAGGTCCTTCAGAGGAACAGGCCTCCAAACAACTGTAAGACAGGTGGTCTCCTCTTGTCCCACTTGCCAATTAAACAAACCCCAAGGAGCTCGAAGACCCCAGCTGGCCCAGCCCATCCAACGACGTGGGGCCTACCCAGGAGAGGACTGGCAGATGGACTTCACCCAGATGCCAGTTTCTCAAGGGTATAAATACCTATTAGTTATGATAGATACATTCACAGGATGGATTGAAGGCTTTCCCACCCAGACCGAGAAGGCTGAGGAGGTAATTAAAAAACTGCTCCATGAAATAATTCCAAGATTTGGTCTGCCCAGGTCATTACAAAGTGACAATGGGACATCATTTACTTCTAAGGTCACCCAAGGAGTCTCGAAAGCATTGGGCATTACTTATTATCTCCATTGTGCCTGGAGGCCTCAATCTTCAGGAAAAGTAGAAAGTCAATCAATTCTTAAAATCAGTGATAAAAAAGATAACCCAGCAGACCTCCCTGGGATGGAAGGAGGCTTTATCAATAGCTCTCCTCCACACCTGCATTGCCCCTAAGGAACAGATTGGTCTTAGTCCTTATGAGATGCTATATGGGAGACCTTTTGTTTATGTCAATGACCTCTTCCTAGATCCAGAGGTTCAGACCCTCCAGTCTTATCCATGGCCATTGGGCAATTCCAACAGGATATACGCTTGTGTGGTATGAACCAGGACCCAAAAGATTATAAAGAGTCACCACTACATGCTCCAGGAACTCAAGTCCTAATTAAAGTCTGGAAAGATGGGTCCCCAAAGGCTCAACTCCAGCCCACATGGGAGGGCCCCTACCCTGTAATACTTTCTACCCCCACAGCAGTCAAGGTACCAGGACATGACTCCTAGATTCACTGCTCAAGAGTCAAGCCATGGAAGAAAACAGAAGAGGACACTCAATACACCTGTGAGCCCCTGGGAGATCTCAGATACCTATTCAGAACTACCAATGAGTGTCATTCTAATGAACACCCCCAAAATCTGGTTTCTGGGGATAAGATTTCTCAGGATAACTCTAAGGAGCCAACACAGCTTGACAGAGACTGTACTCCAAAACAGACAGGAGATAGATCTTCTGATCCCTGAACAAGGAGGGACTTGAGCTATCCTGGCGATGTGAATTTAAAATTGACCAATGTCCCTACTAGTTCTCGTTATGCTATATTGATGATGCCTATGATTATTTCAGGTACTGTCAATTGTCTAACCTGTTTTGTCTCTGCACAGGTCAACCAGCTACAACATGCAGTGCCAGTTCAACAAAGATATAAAACTACAGCTGACCACGGAAAATATCACACACCCTTGGACACCGCTATAAGGACTCTGAGGATTGAGACTAGTAAGAGAGGGAGGCCCAATATCCCTTGCCACCCCAGTTCAGCAGGAAGTAGCCAGAAAGACCTCGACGCCCCTATTCCCAAAGAATTGGGCCTCCCATCTCTTGAGGGGGGAATGTTAGGTAGGTAGAATAGGGAAAAGGAGTCCAAAATGGCGGTGGCTAAAAGACAAGGAAGGTCAAAGGAAGATCCGAGGATTAGAGTGAAAACTTCAGGCAGAACAAACAGCATTCCTGGCTAAGCCCAATTTGCATAGGGCAGGCCCAGGTGGAAGAAAAAACATATAAAATGAGGAGCCAAAGCGCTTTCTCTCGGACTCTCTCTCCCGCGTGCATGTGCTCTTTTCTCTCTCTCTCTCTATCTCTCTCTCTCTCTCTCTCTCTCTCTCTCTCACTCTCCTGCTATCTTCTAAATAAAATAGAGCTGTAACACTGATTTGCCTAAGAGCTGTAACACGGTTTATCCAAGACTCAAGAGCTGTGACGTGCTGAGGGCTTTAATGTCTGTCGCTCCAAATCTTTGTTGTGACGAGACAAAGAACCAAGGAACATACACTCGCATGACAATACTAACCAGGGTATTAATCGATTGAACTCGGAGGCCTCTATTATGAGAAGGACACTGCTACAAAACTGCAAGGCCCTAGACAGCTTACAGCACCTCAGGAAGTCACCTGTGCCATAATTCAAACTGAATGCTGTGTTTTCACACCTGATGAATCCTCTAATATAACACTTGATGAACTAAATTAAAAATCAGATTTCTGCCTTAAGTGATGCATTGCTTAGCCTTGATGATCTGTTAAAAAAAATGGTTTGGTGTGGGAGGCTCATGGCTGAAATATTTGCTTATAATTCCTCTATTGTTATTAGCTATACTATTTGTATTTTGCCTGTTTTACAAGATTATTTTTTCTTGTGTTACCAAGTGTATGACTGAGCCTCCAACAAAAATAATGATTATTAGACTTGAAGCAGCTGATCAAATGTATAGCTCAATATGTGATCAATGATTATAATAGTGTAACACTAGATATGGGAAGGAGAAGGCAATGGCACCCCACTCCAGTACTCTTGCTGGAAAATCCCATGGATGAAGGAGCATGATAGGCTGTAGTCCATGGGGTCGCTAAGAGTCAGACACGACTGAGCGACTTCACTTTGACTTTTCACTTTCATGCATTAGAGAAGGAAATGGCAACCCACTCCAGTCTTCTTGCCTGGAAAATCCCAAGGATGGTGGAGCCTGGTGGGCTTCCAACTATGGAGTCGCACAGAGTCGGACACGACTGAAGCGACTTAGCAGCAGCAGCAGCAGATATGGGAAGATGAAACAAGTGGGAATATTTTCCTCGACCACAGCTAGAAGACAGGGGTCCAGATATCTTTGACTATTAAGACCTAGTCCAGTAATAACACAATGAATGGTCTATCAGAAAACCTTCTCCAAAACTAGGAATGAGCCTTCCTAACAATGTGAGATGAAATGGTCATGAAATGCCTCCCAAAGTAGGGTCAAATTTATAACCATGAGGGGGCCCTATCAACTACACATTGACACTTGTCAAGAGCATTTGCCAGCTACTGAACAACAAGGGCATTTGCCATCTGCCTCTACAGGGATTTAACCCTGTGCTGCTGCAGCTGTTGACCTTCAACACCGCTCCACACACACCCCCAAGGGAGTTCAGGGTGGAGTGAGGCACTCTGTGCTCCAGGGAATCTGGTGGAACAGGTATTTAGATAGTAAATATTTTCAGGAACTGATTTCATGATCCCAATCTTTCCATCTCTTCATATCTAGAAAAGCACTAAATCCCTTCATGGTGACATCAGTTCCTTGTGACTAACAGAAAGCCTTTTGTAAAGTAAGTGCTTGATTGCATCAGACTCCCCCTTCAACAAAATCTTATATATTGGCCTTTCCTGACTGCCTCTTTGGAACAGTCTCTCAGAACTATCTGAGGTGCTGTCTCCCCGGCTGCAGTCCTCATTTTGACCCAAATAAAACTTAACTCTCAACTCTGAAGTTATGCATCTTTTTAGTCAACAGTGTTTTCAGTAGTAGGTGTAAGGATAAAATATTTAATTATGTATGTTCAGGATTCTCTAAGATTGGTTTGAGTTTGGTTGGATAAGTGAATTTTGTTAGAAATGGGCCAGAACAAGACTGGTTTTGGTTTCTCCCTCGAGTATTCTTGAAACATTTTTTTTTTTTTTGACAACAGTCTATGTGAGTTTCTTTGCCTTTAAGAAATTTGTATTAATATTTGCTTTTCCCTCATAGCTCAGTTGGTAAGGAATCTGCCTGCAATTCAGGAGACCCCATTTCGATTCCTTGGTTGGGAAGATCCTCTGGAAAAGGGATAGGCTACCCATTCCAGTATCTTTGAGCTTCCCACTTCCCTTGTGGTTCAGCTGGTAAAGAATCCACCTGAAATGTGGTAGACCTGGGTTAGATCCCTGGGTTGGGAAGATCTCCTGGAGAAGGGAAAGTCTACCCACTCCAGTATTCTGGCCTGGAGAATTCCAGGGACTGTATAGTCCATGGGGTCACAAAGAGTCAGACACGACTGAGTGACATTCACTTTTTGAGATCTCTGGTTACTTTGGTAAGGAATAGATATTGCTTCACAGTGACTGATGATCTTGATCAAGTGTTTTAAAGCTTTTAGACAAGCTTCCCAAATATCAAATTTTAAAGTTCTTTGGATTTCCAGCTAACTTTGGATACTTTGGAGGTTCCCCAAGGTGTCTTAAAGAGAAATATTTAACTAGAATTATTTTGTATGTTAAATGCAATCATTCACAATTCTGGTTACTGTAACCAAGTTTCTTTATCCATTAATCAGATGTTTCACCATGCCCTTTAAGTCTTGTCATTTATAGACACTTTTGTACTCTGGTGCTGTTACAAAAAGGCCTTCATTATCAAGGAGATTATGTAGGAAGGCTATGGAAGCAGTTACAACAGCTTTGCATCAAAATTACAGCTATGTAAGAATTCCAGCACATGCAGACTTAACACAAGGAGCCATCCTACCCCTGGAAGCCCTAGATCACATATTCAGAGATTTTCACTCCCTGACAGGCAGGGTTGACACCCCTACACAGCCTTGAAGTTATTACAGGCGATTGACTGTCACCCCTCTGCTTCCTATAAGAATGTGGGAGTAAAATCTCTGAGGCAGGAAATGAAACAGGAGGGAAGGGACAGTACATGAAGTTTGAAGGAAGACGTAACCCAAGGACATTACATAGGCTGAATAGAAGCAAATAGGTCCAAGATGGTGGACGGATCCTTGAGCCTCAGTATAAGCATTTTGTAGCAGATCAACAAGCTAAGTGGCACACCAACCACTGGTTGGGTAGTGGCCCAATTCAATGTAAAGAAACTTTTAAGGACAGAAAATGCAAATGAGATAGTGTTTAGATACACTATTAAGAATGGTTACGCTTTAGAACTATCTGTCTAAAATAGTCTTTCCAGGTTTTGGTAACTTGAAATTCTAGAGTTGCACTAAATTAAGTGAGGGAAGATTATTGAACAGCTGGGTCATTCTCAAATAAAATAAGATATTAAAACATTGATTACTTAACATTGACTTCCTCTCACAAGAAACCAAAGATATTTAGAACTATTAATGCATACTTTTGGTGCCATCCTGAGATGTTGTCAATCAGAAAGCAAAACATTTTTTTTTTTAAAGAAATTATCACTGGTATTCATGTTTAGCAATCTACACAATACTAAAGTAGAGGAGAGTTTATGATTGCTTACTTCTTCGTTCTCACAAGAAATTAAGGCTTTAAGAGGCAAGGATTCTAATTTAAGCTAATAGATTATAGCCAATAGAAATGATACAAAAATTTCAGCAAACCATAGGAAAGTAGCATGAAAGTTTTCAGTAAAGATGGTATGAGGAATGGAGTTGCATTTTACTGAGGGAAAAGGAAGTAGGTCTGACTTACAGCTTATTCTTATTAAGAAAATAATAATAAAGTGGTAGTACAGAAAGAGATGAAAGGTTCGTGGAAAGTGGGCCCCAAGAAAAGAGCTTTGTGCATGGCCAGGAGTGACTATGTTTAAAATTTTAGTTGAGTACATTTCTATAAATAACCGAGTATGATACTTAAAGGTGGCTTTTATCTCTGTTAAGAAGGCAAGTTTTCTTGATGCTGAACTGCCTTTGATAACAGATTTCAAGTTCTTTGCCTTCTAAGTGATCTGCTCTTTTTTCCTTTTGAAATATTATATTGATATTTTGGCTAAGTGAATAATGATTGTGTCATAGTGACCTATGATACTATCTGACTTAGTGTTCTAAGCCCTTTATTTAATTGGCAAAGCTTCTTAAATCAAATTTAACAAAGTCCTTTGACCTCTAGCTAACTTTGAGATTTAGGTTCATTTGAATGTTGAATTACATGGGAAGTTTTGTCAAATGATTAATAAATCTTTTCAGGTTAGCTTATGAAAGAAGGGATCAGTCACTCAGTCATGCCTGACTCTTTGCGATTCCATGGACTGTAGCCCACCAGGCTCCACTGTCCATGGAATACTCTAGTCAAGAACATCAGAGTGGGTTGCCATTCCCTTTGCCAGAGGATCTTTGCAACCCAGGAATCGAACATGGATCTCCCACATTGTGGGCAGATTTTTTACCATCTTAGCCACCAGGGAAGCCCAGATTAGGTTATATTGCATGGTAAATGTTACTTATGTAGATATTATAGAAATTATATGGAATTCTTAAAGTTCTGACATATCCTGATAAAATGTTATCAGTCATAATTCTAGTCATTATCTTAAAAATTGTTGTATGTCACAACAGTAACCAAGTAACTTTGTCAGTTGTAGTGTAATCAGATTTTAAACATGCCTTCTTAACAGAGTTTCACTGTAATGCCTTTGCAAAAAAATGCCTCCTCTTCAAGGAGATTTTTGGATAAATACAAGTGTCTGACTTTCAAACATAATTCTGAACTGAGTAAAAAAATATAAACATTCTGATGAGAAATCTGATGACTTCATAAAGCTGTTACCAAAAAGGATTATTTATGTAGGACTGAGTAAACTGGTAAATATGGTTGTACTTTTTATATTTTCTATCTGGAAAGTAAATCATTACTAACTAGAATCTGTGTTTTCCAGGTGTAAGGAAAAATTTTCCTTCAAACTAATTATGAGAGTAGGTAAATTATAGGTTTGTAACCAGAATTGAAATATTTATCTTTTCTCTCTACTTGCTCTTTCCAGATCTTCAAAACTCTTAGGTGACAAACAACTTTATTGGATAAGTTAGGAAGGTTACCATCCTTGGAAAACAAAATGTATGATAAGCCAATGGCATGACTTTCCCAGCCCTGAGAGAACTTTTACAAGTTCAGTCTGAGACCCCTTTTAAAAGTCTCAGCAAATCAAAAAGTCTCCAATCAAGCAGAGTTATATAAATCTTCAAGCCAAATTTTTGAGACCTGATTTATTTTGCAAACTAATTAGTCTTAATTTGGTTATCAGTTCAGTTCAGTTGCTCAGTCATGTCCGACTCTTTGCAACCCCATGGACTGCAGCATGTCAGGCCTCCCTGTCCATCACCAACTCCCGGCGTTTACTCAAACTCACGACCCTTGAGTTGGTGATGCCATCCAACCATCTCGTCATCCCCTTCTGCTCCTGCCTTCAATCTTTCCCAGCATCAGGGTCTTTTCAAATGAGTCAGTTTTTTGCATCAGGTGGCCAAAGTATTGGAGTTTCAGCTTCAGCATCAGTCATTCCAATGAATATTCAGGACTGATTTCCTTTGGGATCTCCTTGCAGTCCAAGGGACTCTCAAGAGTCTTCTCCAACACCACAGTTCAAAAGCATCAACTCTTCAGTGTACATCTTTCTTTATAGTCCAACTCTCACATCCAAACATGACTACTGGAAAAACCATAGCCTTGACTGGACGGACATTTGATGACAAAGTAATGTCACTGCTTTTTAATATGCTGTCTAGATTGGCCATACTTTCCCTCCAAGGAGTAAGCGTCTTTTAATTTCATGGCTGCAATCACCATCTGCAGTGATTTTGGAGCCCCTAAAAATAAAGTCAGCCACTGTTTCCCCATCTATTTGCCATGAAGTGATGAGATCAGATGCCATGATCTTCGTTTTCTGAATGTTAAGCTTTAAGGCAACATTTTCACTCTCCTCTTTCAATTTCATCAAGAGGCTCTTTAGTTCTTCACTTTCTGCCATAAGGGTGATGTCATCTGCATATCTGAGGTTATTGATATTTCTCCTGGCAATCTTGATTCCAGCTTATGCTTCCTCCACCCCAGCGTTTCTCATGACGTACTGTGCATATATGTTCAATAAGCAGGGTTACAATATACAGCCTTGACGTACTCCTTTTCCTATTTGGAACCAGTCTGTTGGTCCATGTCCAGTTCTAACTGATGTTTCCTGACCTGCATATAGGTTTCTCAAGAGGGAGGTCAGGTGGTCTGGTATGCCCATCTCTTGAAGAATTTTCCACAGTTTACTGTGATCCACACAGTCAAAGGCTTTGGCATAGTCAATAAATAGAAATAGATGTTTTTCTGGAACTCTCTTGCTTTTTCGATGATCCAGCAGATGTTGGCAATTTTACCTCTGGTTCCTCTGCCTTTTCTAAACCCAGCTTGAACGTCTGGAAGTTCATGGTTCACGTATTGCTGAAGCCTGGCTTGGAGAATTTAAGCATCACTTTACTAGCTTGTGAGATGAGTGCAATTGTACAGTAGTTTGAGCATTCTTTGGCATTGCCTTTCTTTGAGATTGGAATGAAAACTGACCTTTTCCAGTCCTGTGGCCACTGCTGAGTTTTCCAAATTTGCTGGCATATTGAGTGCAGCACTTTCACAGCATCATCATTCAGGATTTGAAATAGCTCAACTGGAATTCCATCACCTCCACTAGCTTTGTTCATAGTGATGGTTCCTAGGCCCACTGACATCACATTCCAGGATGTCTGGCTCTAGGTGAGTGATCACACCATCGTGATTATCTGGGTCATGAAAATCTTTTTTGTACAGTTCTTCTGTGAATTCTTGCCACCTCTTCTTAATATCTTCTGCTTCTGTTAGGTCCCTACCATTTCTGTCCTTTATTGAGCCTATCTTTTCATGAAATGTTCCCTTGGTATCTCTAATTTTCTTGAAGAGATCTCTAGTCTTTCCAGTCTTTCTATTGTTTTCCTCTGTTTCTTTGCATTGATCACTGAGGAAGGCTTTCTTTTCCCTCCTTGCTATTCTTTGGAACTCTGCATACAGATGGGTATATCTTTCCTTTTCTCCTTTGCTTTTCATTTCCCTTATTTTCACAGGTATTTGTAAGGCCTCCTCAGACATCCATTTTGCTTTTTCAGATTTCTTTTTCTTGGGGATGGTCTTGATTCCTGTCTCCTGTACAATGTCAAAAACCTCCGTCCATAGTTCATTAGGTACTCAGTCTATCAGATCTAGTCCCTTAAATCTATTTCTCTCTTCCACTGTATAGTCATAAGGGATTTGATTTAGGTCATACCTGAATGGTCTAGTGGTTTTCTCCACTTTCTTCAATTTCAGCCTGAATTTGGCAATAAAGTGTTCATGATCTGAGCCACAGTCAGCTCCCAGTCTTGTTTTTGCTGACTGTATAGAGCTTCTCCATCTTTGGCTGCAAAGAAGATAATCCATCTGATTTTGGTGTCGACCATCTGGTGATGTCCATGTGTAGAGTCTTCTCTTGTGTTGTTGGAAGAGGGTGTTTGCTATGACCAGTGTGCTCTCTTGGTAGAACTCTATTAGCCTTTGCCCTTCTTCATTCTGTACTCCAAGGCCACATTTGCCTGTTACTCCAGGTGTTTCTTGACTTCCTCCTTTTGCATTCCAGTCTCCTATAATGAAAAGGACATCCTTTTTGGGTGTTAGTTCTAGAATGTCTTGTAAGTCTTCATAGAACTGTTCAGCTTCAGCTTCTTCAGCGTTACTGGTCAGGATATAAACTTAGATTACTGTGATATTAAATGGTTTGCCTTGGAAATGAACAGAGATCATTTTGTCATTTTGGGGATTGCATCCAAGTACTTCATCTCAGACCCTTTTGTTGACTATGGTGGCTACTCCATTTCTTCTAAGGGTTTTTTGCCCATAGTAGTAGATATAATGGTCAACTGAGTTAAATTCACCCATTCCAGTCCATCTTAGTTCGCTGATTCCTAGAATGTCGACATTCACTCTTGTCATCTCCTGTTTGACCACTTCCAATTTGCCTTGATTCATGGACCTAACATTCCAGGTTCCTATGCAATATTGCTCTTTACAGCATCAAACCTTGCTTCTATCACCAGTCCCATCCACAGCTGGGTGTTGTTTTTGCTTTGGCTCCATCCCTTCATTCTTCCTGGAGTTATTTCTCCACTGTTCTCCAATAGCATATTGGGCACCTACCAACCTGGGGATTTCATCTTTCAGTGTCCTGTATTTTTGCCTTTTCCTACTGTTCATGGGGTTCTCAAGGCAAGAATACTGAAGTGGTTTGCCATTCCCTTCTCCAGTGGAGCAGATTCTGTCAGACCTCTGCATCATGACCCATCTGTCTTGGGTGGCCCCACACTGCATGGCTTAGTTTCATTGAGTTAGACAAGGCGTCCATGTGATAAGATTGTTGGCCTGTTGCTGTGATTGTGGTTTCAATCTGTCTGCCCTCTGATGCCCTCTCTCAGTGCTTAACGTCTTACTTGGGTTTCACTTACCTTGGATATGGGGTATCTCTTCACGGTTGCTCAAGCAAAGCGCAGCTACCACTTCTTACCTCGGACATGGGGTAGCTCCTCTTGGCCACTGCCTTACTGTCTGAGCCCTATTGCAGCCCCCTGGAAACAGGATTAACCTGATAGTCAGCTGACAATATAATCCCTGATTGTTAATTTAATCATGTTTCCATCGTGGCTCTCCATTGTATGTATTTTTATTTTTTGTCTGGCTATTGATTGTGAAAACTGATAAACATCTTGTACTATTCTGGTGGACATGAGAGTTGTACTATAAAGAAGGCTGAGCACCAAAGAATGGATGCTTTCCAACTGTGGTGCTGTAGAAGACTACTGAGAGTCCCTTGGACAGCAAGGGAGATCGAACCAGTTACTAAAGGAAATCAGGCCTGAATATCCATTGGAAGGACCGAAGCTGCAGCTGAAGTTCCAATATTTTGGCCACATGATGCTAAGAGCTGACTCAGTGGAAAAGACCCTGATGCTGGCAAAGATTGTGGGCAGGAGGAAAAGGGAGATACAAAGGATGAGATGATTGGATGGCATCATCGACACAATGGAAAAACTCTGGGAGATAGTGAAGGACAGGAAAGCCTGGTGTGCTGCAGCCCATGGGGTCACAAAGACAACAATGCCTAACTCCTTGTTGTTGTTCAGGGGCCCAGTCATGGGCGAATTTCTACGATCCCATGGACTGCAACTCACCAGGCTTCCCTGTCCTTCACTGTCTCCCAGAGTTTGCTCAAACTCATGTCCATTGAGTCGGTGATGCCATCCAACCATTTCATCCTCCATTGTCCCCTTCTCCTGTCTTCCATATTTCCCAGTAACAGAGTGTTTCCCAAGGAGTTGGCTTTTGGCATACAGTTGGCCAAAATATTGCAGCTTCAGTATCAGCCCTTCTAGTGAATATTCAGGGGTGATGTCTTTTAACATTGACAGGTTTGATCTCCTTGTAGTCAAGTGGACTCTCAAGAGTCTTTTCCAACACCACAGCTCAAACATCAGTTCTTTCCTGCTCAGCCTTCCTTATGGATGAACTCTCACATCTGAACATGACTGCTAAAAAATTCATAGCTTTGACTATATGGACCTTTGTTCACAAAGTGATGTCTCTGCTTTTTACTATGCTGTCTAGGTTTGTCAAAGCTTTTCTTCCAAGGAGCAAGTGTCTTTCAATTTTATGGCTGCAGTCACTGCCTACAGAGAATTTGGAGCCCAGGAAAATAAAGAGTGTCACTGTTTCCCTTGTTTCTCTATCATTTGTCATAAAGTGATGAGACCAGATGCCATGATCTTAGTTTTTAGAATACTGAGTTTTATGCCAGCTTTTTCACCCTCCTCTTTCACCTTCATCAAGAGACTCTTTGGATCCTCTTTGCTTTCTGCCATCAGAGTGGTGTTATCTGCATATTAGTGGTTATGGATATCTCACCCAGGAATACTGAGCCCAGCTTGCACTGCATTTCACATGGTATAACCTGCATAGAAGTTAAAAAAGCAAGGTGACAACATACAGCCCTAAAGTATTCCTTTCCCAATGTTGAGCCAGTCCATTCTTCCATGTCTGATTCTAACTGCTGCTTTTTGACCTGCATACAGGTCTCTCATGAGGCAGGTGAACTGGTGTGCTATTCCTGTCCCTTTAAGAATTTTCCACAGTTTGGTGTGGTCCACACAGTCAAAGGCTTTAGTGTAGTCAATGAAAGAGAAGCAGAGATTTCAGTATAGCTGGGGAGGAGCTAAGATGGTGGAGGAGTAGGACGGGGAGAACACTTTCTCCCCCACAAATTCATCAAAAGAACATTTAAACGCCGAGTATATTCCACAAAAAAACTTCTGAATGCTGACAGAGGACATCAGGCACCCAGAAAAGCAACCCAAGTCTTCGAAAGGAGGTAGGAAAAAAATATAAAAGACAAAAAAAGAGACAAAAGAGGGAGGGATGGAGTTCTGTCCCGGGAAGGGAGTCTTAAAAAGAGAGAAGTTTCCAAACACCAGGAAACCTTCTCACTGCCAAATCTGTGCCGAGTCTTGGAAGCACAGAGGGCAACATAACAGGGAGGAAAAATAAACAAACAATTAAAACCCACACATTGTGAGCCCTATGGTAACTCACCCAGCAGAGAAGCAGCGCAGACGCCTGCATCCGCCATTAGCAAGCGGGGCCTGGGCAGGGAGGCACGGCGCGGGCTGCATCGCAAGGATCTAGCCTGAATACCCCGAGCGCTTTCTGAGTGAAATAATTTGGGCTAGCAAACCAGACTGTGGGATATCTACCACACGAAAAGCCAGCCCTAACCTAAGACACCGCCAGGCCCGTGCACGGAACAAAGGACTGAACAGAGATAGCCGGCGGCAGACCATCCCCCTCCGGTGACAGGCAGCCAGAGCCGGAAGGGGACAATCGCAGCCCCAGAGAGACATTATCTATAAAACTGTAAGCAGGCTTCTTTGCTAACTAAAACTTCTTGGGGGTCTGGACGGTCAACATCTGCCTGAGAAGGTGCACCGGTTGCACACCTAGATAATGGAGCAGTGGGGAGATGATAAGTCACAGCAATCGCGTGCGCCAAACACCTCATCACCTGAGCTGCTCGGATCTGGGAAGGGCACAAAACGCAGGCCCAACCGAGAGTCTGCACCTCTGAGGACTACCCGAGTGCCTGAACCTGAGCAGCTTGGACCTGGGAAGTGCAGGCAGCCCAGGGCCGGTCTCGGATAGTTCCCGGCGGAGCAACCTAGAGCCTGAGCAGCGTGGGCAGGGAGGCTACATGCGCCGTGAACGGGGGGGGGGCAGGCCCAGTGTGGCTGAGGCACTGCGAGCACACACCAGTGTTATTTGTTTGCAGCATCCCTCCCTCCCTCCCCACAGTGTGAATGAACAAGTGAGCCTAAAAAAAAAAAAAAAAAAAGTGTCCTCCACCGTCCCCTTTGTGTCAGGGCGGAAACCAGACACTGAAGAGACCAGCAAACGGAAGAAGCTATAACAGAGGGAACCGCCTTGGAAGCTACAGGCAATAGATTAAAACCCTGTGGTTAGTACCAACTACATAGGAAGGGGACTATAGATCTTGAGAAATATAAGTCGTTCCAAGGAACTAGCCAAAAATGAACTGAACCCACAAGACTCACAACAAAACCAGAGAAAGTCCTAGATATATTTTTACTATTTTTACAATCATTCTTCCTTTCTTTTTTTTATTTTTATTTTTTTAATTAAAAAAAATTTAAGTCCTCTATTATTCCTTTAATTTTCACTTTTATAACCGATTACCTTGCAAAAAAAAAAAAAAAAAAAAGAGAGAGAAGACCCTATTCTTTTTTTTAAAGCAAACTTCATATATATATATATATTTTATAATTTTTTGACCTTTTCTTTTTTTTCTCCTTCTTTTCTTTAACATTATATTTTTGAAATTCCAAACTCTACTCTAGATTTTTAATTTTAGCTTTTTGGTATTTGTTATCAATTTTGTACCTATAGTTTTTTTTTTTTTATAATTTCTGTGACCCTTTTTGCTTTTTTCTTTTTCTCTGTTTCTTTCTCTTCTTCTTTTAAATAACATTGTATATCTGAAATTTCAAACTCTACTCTAGATTTTTAATTTATGCTTTTTGGTATTTGTTATCAATTTTGTACCTGTATTTTCTTTATAATCTATGCGACTTTGTTTGTTCTTGTTTGTTTTTTTTTTCTCTCTCTCTTTCTTTTTCTTTTTCTTTAACATTATATTTTTGAAATTCTAAACTCTAGATTTTTAACTTTTGCTTTTTGGTATTAGTTATTAATTTTGTACCTATATTTTCTCTATAATTTTCGTGACCTTGTTTATTATTGTTTGTTCGTTTTTTCTCTTTCTTTTCCTTCTTCTTTTCTTTAACATTGTATTTTTGAAATTCCAAACTTTACTCTAGATTTTTAATTTTTGCTTTTATGTATTTGTTACCAATTTTGTACCTTTAAGAACCCAATCTTCAGTGCCCATTTTTC
Organism: Bubalus kerabau; assembly: GCF_029407905.1. Taxonomy (NCBI): domain Eukaryota; kingdom Metazoa; phylum Chordata; class Mammalia; order Artiodactyla; family Bovidae; genus Bubalus; species Bubalus kerabau. The sequence continues at coordinate 110,903,735 of NC_073647.1, forward strand.
ACTAGGGAGCGAGATTACTGGCTTGACTGCTCTCTCTCCCTTTGGACTTTCCTCTTTCTCCACCAGGTCGCCTGTGTCGCCTCCCTAACCCCTCTCTACTCTACCCAACTCTGTGAATTTCTGTGTGTTCCAGACGGAGGAGAACACTTAGGGAACTGATTACTGGCTGGATCTGTCTCCCTTCTTTTCATTCCCCCCTTTTATCCTCCTGGCCACCTCTGCCACCTTCCTCCTTCTTCTCTTCTCTGTATAACTCCATGAACATCTCTGAGCAGTCCAGTTGTGGAGTGCACATAAGGAAGAGATTACTGGCTAGCCCACTCTCTCCTCTATTGATTCCACCTCATCTCATTCGGGTCACCTCTAACTCCCTCCCCCCTCTTCTCTTCTCCATGTAACGCTGGAAACCTCTCTGGGTGACCCTCATGGTAGAGAAACTTTTCATCTTTAATGTAGATGTTTTATCAATGGTGCTGTATAGAAGGAGAAGCTTTGAAACTACTGTAAAAATAAGACCAATAACTGGAAGCAGGAGGCTTAAGTCCAAACCCTGACTCCAGGGAACTCCTGACTCCAAGGAACATTAATTGACAGGAGCTCATCAAATGCCTCCATACCTGCTCTGAAACCAAGCGCCACACAAGGGCCAACAAATTTCAGGGCAAGACATACCAAGCAAATTCTCCAGCAACAAGGAACACAGCCCTGAGCCCCAAGATACAGGCAGCCCAAAGTCACCCCAAAACCATAGACATCCCATAACTCATTACTGGACATTTCATTGCACTCCAAAGAGAAGAAATACAGCTCCACCCACCAGAACACCGACACAAACTTACCCAACCAAGAAACCTTGACAAGCCACCTGTACAAACCCACACAGAGTGAGGAAACGCCACAATAAAGAGAACCCCACAAACTACCAGAATACAGAAAGGACACCCCAAACTCAGCAATTTAAACAAGATGAAGAGACAGAGGAATACCCAACAGATAAAAGAACAGGATAAATGCCCACCAAACCAAACAAAAGAGAAAGAGATAGGGAATCTACCTGATAAAGAATTCCGAATAATGATAGTGAAATTGATCCAAAATCTTGAAATCAAAATGGAATCACAGATAAATAGCCTGGAGACAAGGATTGAGAAGATGCAAGAAAGGTTTAACAAGGACCTGGAAGAAATAAAAGAGAGTCAATATATAATGAATAATGCAATAAGTGAAATTAAAAACACTCTGGAGGCAACAAATAGTAGAATAACAGAGGCAGAAGATAGGATTAGTGAATTAGAAGATAGAATGGTAGAAATAAATGAATCAGAGAGGATAAAAGAAAAACGAATCAAAAGAAATGAGGACAATCTCAGAGACCTCCAGGACAATATTAAATGCTACAACATTCGAATCATAGGGGTCCCAGAAGAAGAAGACAAAAAGAAACACCATGAGAAAATACTTGAAGAGATAATAGTGGAAAACTTCCATAAAATGGGGAAGGAAATAATCACCCAAGTCCAAGAAACCCAGAGAGTCCCAAACAGGATAAACCCAAGGTGAAACACCCCAAGACACATATTAATCAAATTAACAAAGATCAAACACAAAGAGCAAATATTAAAAGCAGCAAGGGAAAAACAACAGATAACACACAAGGGAACTCCCATAAGGATAACAGCTGATCTTTCAATAGAAACTCTTCAAGCCAGGAGGGAATTGCAAGACATACTTAAAATGATGAAAGAAAATAACCTACAGCCCAGATTATTGTACCCAGCAAGGATCTCATTCAAGTATGAAGGACAAATCAAAAGCTTTTCAGACAAGCAAAAGTTGAGAGAATTCTGCACCACCAAACCAGCTCTCCAACAAATACTAAAGGATATTCTCTAGACAGGAAACACAAAAACGGTGTATAAAATCGAACCCAAAACAATAAAGTAAATGGCAACAGGATCATACTTATCAGTAATTACCTTAAACGTAAATGGGTTGAATGCCCCAACCAAAAGACAAAGACTGGCTGAATGGATACAAAAACAAGACCCCTACATATGTTGTCTACAAGAGACCCACCTCAACACAGGGGACACATACAGACTGAAAGTGAAGGGCTGGAAAAAGATTTTCCATGTAAATAGGGACCAAAAGAAAGCAGGAGTAGCAATACTTATATCAGATAAAATAGACTTTAAAACAAAGGCTGTGAAAAGAGACAAAGATGGTCACTACATAATGATCAAATGATCAATCCAAGAAGAAGATATAACAATTATAAATATATATGCACCCAACACGGGAGTGCCGCAATATGTAAGACAAGTATGAAAGGAGAAATTAACAATAACACAATAATAGTGAGAGACTTTAATACCCCACTCACACCTATGGATAGATCAACTAAACAGAAAATTAACAAGGAAACACAAACTTTAAATGATACAATAGATCAGTGAGACCTAATTGATATCTATAGGACATTTCATCCCAAAACAATGAATTTCACCTTTTTCTCAAGCACACATGGAACCTTCTCCAGGATAGATCACATCGTGGGCCATAAAGCTAGCCTTGGTAAATTCAAAAAAATAGAAATCATTCCAAGCATCTTTTCTGACCACAATGCAGTAAACTATTAAAAATTCCAACATATGGAGGCTGAAAAACACGCTGCTGAATAACCAACAAATCACAGAAGAAATCAAAAAAGAAATAAAAAAATTGCATAGAAATGAATTAAAATGGAAACACAACAACCCAAAACCTATGGGACACTTTAAAAGCAGTCCTAAGGGGAAAGTTCATAGCAATACAGGCATACCTCAAGAAACAAGAAAAAAGTCAAATAAATAACCTAACCCTACACCTAAAGCAACTAGAAAAGGAAGAAATGAAGAACCCCAGGGTTAGTAGAAGGAAAGAAATCTTAAAAATTAGGGCAGAAATAAATGCAAAAGAAACAAAGGAGACCATAGCAAAAATCAACAAAGCCGAAAGCTGGTTCTTTGAAAGGATAAATAAAATTGACAAACCATTAGCCAGACTCATCAAGAAACAAAGGGAGAAAAATCTAATCAATAAAATTAGAAATGAAAATGGAGAGATCACAACAGACAACACAGAAATACAAAGGATCATAAGAGAGTACTATCAACAATTATATGCCAATAAAATGGACAACATGGAAGAAATGGACAAATTCTTAGAAAAGTACAACTTTCCAAAACTCGACCAGGAAGAAATAGAAAATCTTAACAGCCCCATCACAAGCACGGAAATTGAAACTGTAATCAAAAATCTTCCAGCAAACGAAAGCCCAGGTCCAGACGGCTTCACAGCTGAATTCTACCAAAAATTTAGAGAAGAGCTAACACCTATCCTGCTCAAAGAGGATGGTAAACTTCCAAACTCATTCTATGAGGCCACCATCACCCTAATACCAAAACCTGACAAAGATGCCACAAAAAAAGAAAACTACAGGCCAATATCACTGATGAACATAGATGCAAAAATCCTTAACAAAATTCTAGCAATCAGAATCCAACAACACATTAAAAAGATCATACACCATGACCAAGTGGGCTTTATCCCAGGGATGCAAGGATTCTTCAATATCTGCAAACCAATCAATGTAATACACCACATTAGCAAATTGAAAAATAAAAACCATATGATTATCTCAATAGATGCAGAGAAAGCCTTTGACAAAATTCAACATCCATTTATGATAAAAACTCTCCAGAAAGCAGGAATAGAAGGAACATACCTCAACATAATAAAAGCTATATAGGACAAACCCACAGCAAACATTATCCTCAATCGTGAAAAATTGAAAACATTTCCTCTAAAGTCAGGAACAAGACAAGGGTGCCCACTTTCACCATTACTATGCAACATAGTTTTGGAAGTTTTGGCCACAGCAATCAGAGCAGAAAAAGAAATAAAAGGAATCCAAATTGGAAAAGAAGAAGTAAAGCTCTCACTGTTTACAGATGACATGATCCTCTTCATAGAAAACTCTAAAGACTCCACCAGAAAATTACTAGAACTAATCAATGACTATAGTAAAGTTGCAGGATATAAAATCAACACACAGAAATCCCTTGCATTCCTATACACTAATAATGAGAAAACAGAAAGAGAAATTAAGGAAACAATTCCATTCACCATTGCAACAGAAAGAATAAAATACTTAGGAATATATTTACCTAAAGAAACTAAAGACCTATATATAGAAAACTATAAAACACTGGTGAAAGAAATCAAAGAGGACACTAACAGATGGAGAAATATACCATGTTCATGGATTGGAAGACTCAATATAGTGAAAATGAGTATACTACCCAAAGCAATCTATAGATTCAGTGCAATCCCTATCAAGCTACCAACAGTATTCTTCACAGAGCTAGAACAAATAATTTCACAATTTGTATGGAAATACAAAAAACCTCGAATAGCCAAAGCAGTCTTGAGAAAGAAGAATGGAACTGGAGGAATCAACCTACCTGACTTCAGGCTCTACTACAAAGCCACAGTTATCAAGACAGTATGGTACTGGCACAAGGACAGAAATATTGATCAATGGAACAAAATAGAAAGCCCAGAGATAAATCCATGCACATATGGACACCTTATCTTTGACAAAGGAGGCAAGAATATACAATGGATTAAAGACAATCTCTTTAACAAGTGGTGCTGGGAAATCTGGTCAACCACTTGTAAAAGAATAAAACTAGAACACTTTCTAACGCCATACACAAAAATAAACTCAAAATGGATTAAAGATCTCAATGTAAGACCAGAAACTATAAAACTCCTAGAGAAGAACATAGGCAAAACACTCTCAGACATACATCACAGCAGGATCCTCTATGACCCACCTTCCAGAATATTGGAAATAAAAGCAAAAATAAACAAATGGGACCTAATTAAACTTAAAAGCTTCTGCACATCAAAGGAAGCTATATGCAAGGTGAAAAGACAGCCTTCAGAATGGGAGAAGATAATAGCAAATGAAGCAACTGACAAAGAACTAATCTCAAGAATACACAAGCAACTCCTACAGCGCAACTCCAGAAAAATAAATGACCCAATCAAAAAATGGGCCAAAGAACTAAATAGACATTTCTCCAAAGAAGACATACAGATGGCTAACAAACACATGAAAAGATGCTCAACATCACTCATTATCAGAGAAATGCAAATCAAAACCACTATGAGGTACCATTTCACACCAGTCAGAATGGCTGCGATCCAAAAGTCTACAAGTAATAAATGCTAGAGAGGGTGTGGAGAAAAGGGAACCCTCTTACACTGTTGGTGGGAATGCAAACTAGTACAGCCACTATGGAGAACAGTGTGGAGATTCCTTAAAAAACTGGAAATAGAACTACCTTACGATCCAGCAATCCCACTGCTGGGCATACACACTGAGGAAACGAGAAGGGAAAGAGACACGTGTACCCCAGTGTTTATCGCAGCACTGTTTATAATAGCCAGGACATGGAAGCAACCTAGATGTCCATCAGCAGATGAATGGATAAGAAAGCTGTGGTACATATACACAATGGAGTATTACTCAGCCATTAAAAAGAATACATTTGAATCAGTTCTAATGAGGTGGATGAAACTGGAGCCTATTATACAGAGTGAAGTAAGCCAGAAAAAAAAAAAAAAACACCAATACAGTATACTAACGCATATATATGGAATTTAGATGGATGGTAACAATAACCCTGTGTACAAGACAGCAAAAGAGACACTGATGTATAGAACAGTCTTATGGACTCTGTGGGAGAGGGAGAGGGTGGGAAGATTTGGGAGAATGGCATTGAAACATGTAAAATATCATGTATGACATGAGTTGCCAGTCCAGGTTCGATGCACGATACTGGATGCTTGGGGCTGGTGCACTGGGACAACCCAGAGGGATGGTATGGGGAGGGAGGAGGGAGGAGGGTTCAGGATGGGGAACACATGTATACCTGTGGCGGATTCATTTGGATATTTGGCAAAACTAATACTATTATGTAAAGTTTAAAAATAAAATTAAATTAAAAAAAAATAAATAAAGTGAGAAAAAAAATGGGGGCAAGCTGAGTTACAGCAGCAGCAGGATAAGGAGGTTATGTAAAATATTAACTTTTCCTCTTCGATATCATGTACCATTCCGTGAGAAAAGATGTCAGCGTAGAGTGTCCTGTAAGTGTTGACTACCAGTTTTACCCTGAATAGGTGAAACTATACTGTCAAATGACTTCCCAGAAATAAGTGGCAAGCAGCCCATTGAATTCAAAATACTCAAAAACTTAACCAAAGATGTAATGCAGAGAAAAATAAGCCAGTGTGTCTTTCTAGCAGGTTTGAGGCCGAAACTCTCCAGCTTTCACAGTGGAAACTACTTATTTGCCATCAGGCTCCAACTCCCAGGTTCACAAAAATTTCAGAGTTATGTAAAGAACGCCTAGGACACATTGTACCTATTCATGAGAAGAGATTTCAGGAGACAGTGTTCTGTGAGTGTTGACTACCAATACTGGTTGTTACATTGATTAGGTAACACTACTATCATATGACTTTCCAGTAAGAAATGGCAAGTGACCTGTTGATTTTAAAATACTCAAAACTTTGACCAAAGCTGTTGTGTTAATGAAGAGAAAAATGAACCAGTATGTTTTTTTCTGGCAGCTTTGAGCCTTCAATTATCCAGCTTTCACTGTGAGAAAATACTTCCTTTGATATCAGATCCATTTCCCAGGTTCACAGAAACATGTTTTCCTGCATTTTCAGAGCTTTCTAAAGACACACCTAGGCAACACTGTACCATTTCACAAGAGGTCAGGGGAGAGTGTTCTGTGAGTGTTGGCTGCCATATCTGTTGCTACTCTGATTAGATGAAAGTGTACTGTCAGATGACTTCCCTATAGAAGTTGGAAGCATCCTTTTTTTATTTTAGAAAACTAAAAATTATAAACAAAGTTGTTATTGTTGTAATGTTCACTTCGGTTCAGTTGCTCAGTTGTGTCTGACTCTTTGTGATTCCATGAACCGCAGCACGCCAGGCCTCCCTGTCCATCACCAACTCCCGGAGGCCACCCAAACCCATGTCCATTGAGTCGATGAGGCCATCCAACCATCTCATCCTCTGTCTTCCCCTTCTTCTCCTGCCCTCAATCTTTCCCAGCATCAGGGTCTTTTCCAATGAGTCAGGTCTTTGCATCGGGTAGCCAAGTATTGGCGTTTCAGTCTCAACATCAGTCCTTACAATGAACACCCAGGACTGATCTCCTTTAGGATGGACTGGTTGAATTTCCTTGCAGTCCAAGGGATTCTCAAGAGTCTTCTCCAACACCACAGTTCAAAAGCATCAATTCTTCAGCACTCAGCTTTCTTTATAGTCTAACTGTCATATCCATACATGACCACTGGAAAAACCATAGTCTTGACTAGATGGACCTTTGTTGTAATGTAGTGAATAATGAACCACTGTGTTTTTCTGGCACATTCAAGGCTGCAACTCTCCAACTTTCACTGGGGGAATATACTACTTTTGCCATCAGGTCCCAGTTCCCACGTTCAGAAGAACATGTTCCCCTGAAGTTTCAGAGCTGTGTAAAGATATTTCTAGGAAATATTGAACCATTCCATGGGAAAACATGTCAGAAGAGTGTATTCTGTCAGTGTTGACTACCATTTCAGTTGTTACTCTGAATAAGTGAAATGGTACTGTTAGATGACTTCCCAGAAGAAGTGGCAAGCAGCCCATCACTTTCAGTTCAGTTCAGTTCATTTCAGTCGCTCAGTCGTGTCCAACTCTTCGTGACCCCATGAACTGCAGCACGCCAGGCCTCCCTGTCCATCACCAACTCCCGGAGTTCACTCAAACTCACGTCCATAGAGTCGGTGATGCCATCCAGCTATCTCATCCTCTCTCATCCCCTTCTCCTCCTGCCCCCAATCCCTCCCAGCATCAGAGTCTTTTCCAATGAGCCAACTCTTCACATGAGGTGGCCAAAGTACTGGAGTTTCAGCTTTAGCATCATTCCTTCCAAAGAACACCCAGGACTGATCTCCTTTAGAATGGACTGGTTGGATCTCCTTGCATTCCAAGGGATTCTCAAGAGTCTTCTCCAACACCACAGTTCAAAAGCATCAATTCTTCGGCACTCAGCTTTCTTCACAGTCCAACTCACATCCATACATGACTACTGCAAGAACCATAGCTTTGACTAGACGGATCTTTGTTGGCAAAATAATGTCTCTGCTTTTGAATATGCTATCTAGGTTGGTCATAACTTTCCTTCCAAGAAATAAGCGTCTTTTAATTTCATGGCTGCAATCACCATCTGCAGTGATTTTGGAGCCCCCCAAAATAAAGTCTAACACTGTTTCCACTGTTTCCCCATCTATTTCCCATGAAGTGATGGGACCAGATGCCATGATCTTCGTTTTCTGAATGTTGAGCTTTAAGCCAACTTTTTCACTCTCCACTTTCACTTTCATCAACAGGCTTTTTAGTTCCTCTTCACTTTCTATCATAATGGTGGTGTCATCTGCATATCTGAGGTTATTGATATTTCTCCCGGCAATCTTGATTCCACCTTGTGCTTCTTCCAGCCCAGCATTTCTCGTGATGTACTCTGCGTATAAGTTCAAGAAACAGGGTGACAATATACAGCCTTGACGTACTCATTTTCCTATTTGGAACCAGTCTATTGTTCCATGTCCAGTTCTAACTGTTGCTTCCTGACCTGCATACATGTTTCTCAAGAGGCAGGTCAGGTGGTCTGGTATGCCCATCTCTGTCAGAATTTTCCACGACTGAGCGACTGAACTGAACTGACCCTCTCCTTTCATTTGTGTTGTATTTCTCTCTTTTTCTAACCTGTTTCACTTGAGGTCTCCTTGTCTCAGGCCTTAGGGTTATATTCCTTCTTCCTTTTGGTCTTTTCCTTTGGAGGGAAAGGTTGTTTGAGAAGTCTGTGTTCACCTTGTTAGGGGTGACTTCTGCCTGTGTTATAGTGGGAGCAGATCAAGCAAATCAAGAAGGTATTTACAGAAACAATGGGGGATATACTCACAATTCCACACACACATTTATAAGCCACATATTCTATAGAAAAGATTATATGAGATTGACTTGGTGAACAAAGGAAAACAAAAGTGATATTGACCAAATAAGCAGAGCTAGCTAATGCTCAGTTTGGAAAACTGAGCCCGAGCAGTGTGCCAACTGGGGGATACAGCAAAGACAGCTCAAATTTCATTTTGATATATGACAAAACCAATACAATATTGTAAAGTTAAAAAATAAAATAAAAATTTAAAAAATTAACTTATTTGGTGAAAAAGAAACAGTGAAGGAAAAAAGGGAGAAGAAAAAGAGGAAACAAGAGGAGTGGGAAAGAAAAGAGAAAATTAAGGGGTGAGAAAGAGGGTGGAAAAAAGAGATAGAAAAGAAAACAGAAAAGCAAAGGTAAACAGACATATTGAATAAGATTTATATATATTCAGGAAGAGCTACACCTGTTAAAGAACTATAAGAAAAGCAGTTGAATATGTCAAAAACAAATTCAGAAGAATCACACAAAAGTGTGAAAAAGGAAAAATATAAAGAAAATTATTTTTATTAATTTATATATCATTTTATTTGTATGAATGCTGTGCTATAGATATGATTCTCTGTCAGATTTTTTTAACACTGTCTTCTTATTTTTTTTTAATTTATTTATCTTAATTTGAGGCTAATTACTTTACAATATTGTATGGGTTTTGCCATACATTGACATGAATCTGCCACGGGTGTACATGTGTTCCCCATCCTGAACCCCCCTCCCACCTCTCCCCCCGTTCCATCCCTTTGGGTCATCCCAGTGCACCAGCCCCAAGCATCCTGTATCCTGCATCGAACTTGGACTGGAGATTCATTTCACATATGATAATATACGTGTTTCAATGCCATTCTCCCAATTCATCCCATCCTCGCCCTCTCCCACAGAATCCAAAAGACTGTTCTATACATCTGTGTCTCTTTTGCTATCTCGCATACAGGGTTATTGTTACCATCTTTCTACATTCTATATATATGCATTAGTATAGTGTATTGGTGTTTTTCTTTCTGGCTTACTTCATTCTGTATAATAGGCTCCAGTTTCATCCACCTCATTAGAACTGATTCAAATGTATTCTTTTTAATGGCTGAGTAATACTCCATTGTGTATACGTAACACAGCTTTCTTATCTATTCGTCTGCTGATGAACATCTAGGTTGCTTCCATGTCGTGGCTATTATAAACAGTGCTGTGATGAACATTGGGATACACGTTTCTCTTTCGATTCTGGTTTCCTCAGTGTATATGCCTAAGCAGTGGGATTGCTGGGTCGTATGGCAGTTCTATTTCCAGTTTTTTTTAAAGGAAACTCCACACTGTTCTCCATAGTGGCTGTACTAGTTTGCATTCCCACCAACAGTGTAAGAAGGTTCCTTTTTCTCAGCACCCTCTCCTGCATTTATTGCTTGTAGACTTTTTGATAGCAGCCATTCTGACTGGTGTGAAATGGTACCTCATTGTGGTTTTGATTTGTATTTCTCTGATAATGAGTGATGTTGAGCATCTTTTCATGTGTTTGTTAGCCACGTATATGTCTTCTTTGGAGAAATGTCTGGTTAGTTCTTTGGCCACTTTTTGATTGGGTCTTTTATTTTTCTGGAACTGAGCTGCAGGAGTTGCTTGTATATTTTTGAAATTAATTCTTTGTCAGTTGCTTCATTTGCTATTATTTTCTCCCATTCTGAAGGCTGTCTTTTCACCTTGCTTAGAGTTTGCTTTGTTGTGTGGAAGCTTTCAGTTTCAATTAGGCCCCATTTGTTTATTTTTGCTTTTATTTCCATTACTCTGGGAGGTGGGCCATAGAGGATCCTGTTGTGATTTATGTCAGAGAGTGTTTTGCCTATGTTCTCCTCTAGGAGTTTTATAGTTTCTGGTTTTACATTTAGATCTTTAATCCATTTAGAGTTTATTTTTGTGTATGGTGTTAGAAAGTGTTCTAGTTTCATTCTTTTACAAGTTGTTCACCAGTTTTCCCAGCATCACTTGTTAAAGAGATTGTCTTTTCTCTATTGTATATTCTTGCCTCCTTTGTCAAAGATAAAGTGTCCATAGGTGTGTGGATTTATCTCTGGATTTATTTCTTTCACCAGTGTTTTATAGTTTTCTATATATAGATCTTTTGTTTCTTTAGGTAGATATATTCCTAAGTATTTTATTCTTTTCGTTGCAATGGTGAATGGAATTGTTTCTTTAATTTCTTTTTTTGTCTTCTCATTGTTAGTGTATAGTATTGCAAGGAATTTCTCTGTTTTAATTTTATAGCTTGCAACTTTACTATATTCATTGATTAGCTCTAGTAATTTTCTGGTGGAGTCTTTAGGGTTTTCTATGTAGACGATCATGTCATCTGCAAACAGTAAGAGTTTTACTTCTTATTTTCCAATTGGATTCCTTTTATTTCTTTTTGTGCTCTGATTGCTGTGGCCAAAACTTCCTAAACTATGTTGAGTACTAGTCGTGAGAGGGCGCACTTGTCTTGTTCCTGACTTTAGGGGAAATGCTTTCAATTTTTTACCATTGAGGATAATGTTTGCTGTGGGTTTGTCATATATAGCTTTTATTATGTTGAAGTATGTTCCTTTTATTTTTGCTTTCTGGAGGGTTTTTATCATAAATGGATGTTGAATTTTGTCAAAGGCCTTCTTTGCATCTACTGAGATAGTCATATGGTTTTTATTTTTCAATTTGTTAATGTGGTGTATTGCAATGATTGATTTGAGGTTATTGAAGAATCCTTGCATCCTTGGGATAAAGCCCACTTGGTCATGATATATGATAGTTTTAGTATGTTGTTGGATTCTGTTTGCTAAAATATTGTTAAGGAATTTTGCATCACTGTTCATCAGTGATATTGGCCTGTGGTTTTCTTTTTTGTTTGTGGCATCTTTGTCAGGTTTTGGTATTAAGGTGATGGTGTGTTATTGTTAATTTCCTCTTTCATACTTGTTAGCATTTGTCTTACATATTGCGGTGCTCTTATGTAGGGTGCATATATATTTATAATTGTTATATCTTCTTGGATTGATCCTTTGATCATTATGTAGTGTCCTTCTTTGTCTCTTTTCACAGCCTTTGTTTTAAAGTCTATTTTATCTGATATGAGTATTGCTACTCCTGCTTTCTTTTGGTCTCTCTTTGTGTGGAATATATTTTTCTAGCCATTCACTTTCAGTCTGTTTGTGTTCCTTGTTTCCAGGTGGGTCTCTTGGAGACAACATATGTAGGGGTCTTGTTTTTGTATCCATTCAGCCAGTCTTTGTCTTTTGGTTGGGGCATTCAACCCATTTACATTTAAGGTAATTATTGGTAAGTATGATCCTGTTGCCATTTACTTTATTGTTTTGGGTTCGAGTTTATACACTGTTTTTGTGTCTCCTGTCTAGAGAATATTCTTTAGCATTTGTTGGAGTGCTGGTTTGGTGGTGCTGAATTCTCTCAACTTTTGCTTGTCTGTAAAGCTTTTGATTTCTCCTTCATATTTGAATGAGATCCTTGCTGAGTACAATAATCTGGGCTGTAAGTTATTTTCTTTCATCACTTTAAGTATGTCTTGCCATTCCCTCCTGGCCTGAAGAGTTTCTATTGAAAGATCAGCTGTTATCCTTATGGGAATTCCCTTGTGTGTTATTTGTTGTTTTTCCCTTGCTGCTTTTAATATTTGTTCTTTGTGTTTGATCTTTGTTAATTTGATTAATATGTGTCTTGGTGTGTTTCACCTTGGGTTTATCCTGTTTGGGACTCTCTGGGTTTCTTGGACTTGGGTGATTATTTCCTTCCCCATTTTAGGGAAGTTTTGCACTGTTATCTCCTCAAGTATTTTCATATGGTCTTTCTTTTTGTCTTCTTCTTCTGGGACTCCTATGATTTGAATGTTGGGGCATTTAACATTGTCCCAGAGGTCTCTGAGATTGTCCTCATTTCTTTTAATTCATTTTTCTTTTTTCTACTCTGTTTCATTTATTTCTACCATTCTATCTTCTACCTCACTTATCCTATCTTCTGCCTCCATTATTCTACTGTTGGTTCCCTCCAGAGTGTTTTTGATCTCATTTATTGCATTATTCTTTACAGATTGACTCTTTTTTATTTCTTCTAGGTCCTTGTTAAAACTTTCTTGCATCTTCTCTATCCTTGTCTCCAGGCTATTTATCTGTAACTCTATTTTGTTTTCAATATTTTGGATCACTTTCACTATCATTATTTGGAACTCTTTATCAGGTAGATTCCCTATCTCTTCTTCTTTTGTTTGGTTTTGTGGGCATTTATCCTGTTCATTTACCTGCTGGGTATTTCTCTGACTTTTCATCTTGTTTATATTGCTGCGTTTGGGGTGGCTTTTCTGTATTCTGACAGTTTGTGGATTTATCTTTATTGTGGAGTTTCCTTGCTGTGGTGGGGTTGGAGGGGTGGCTTGTCAAGGTTTCCTGGTTAGGGAAGCTTGTGTCGGTGTTCTGGTGGGTGGAGCTGGATTTCTTCTCTCTGGAGTGCAATGAAGTGTCCAGTAATGAGTTATGAGATGTCAGTGGGTTTGGTGTGACTTTGGGCAGTCTGTATATTGAAGCTCAGGGCTGTGTTCCTGTGTTGCTGGAGAATTTGCATGGTATGTCTTGCCCTGGAACTTGTTGGCCCTTGGGTGGTACTTGGTTTCAGTGTAGGTATGGAGGCATTTGATGAGCTCCTATTGATTAATGTTCCCTGGAGTCAGGAGTTCTCTGGTGTTCTCAGGATTTGTTCTTAAGCCTCCTGCCTCTGGTTTTCAGTCTTATTCTTACAGTAGCCTCAAGACCTCTCCATCTATACAGTACCAATGATAAAACATCTAGGTTAAAGATGAAAAGTGTCTCCACAATGAGGGACACCCAGAGAGGTTCACAGAGTTACATGGAGAAAATAAGAAGGAGGAGGAAGATAGAGGTGACCAGGAGAAGAAGAGGTGGAATCAAAAGAGGAGAGAGCAACCTAGCCAGGAATCACTTCCTTATGTGTTCTCCACAGTCTGGAATGCTCAGAGATGTTCATGGAGTTATACCGAGAAGAGAAGAGGGAGGAAGGACACAGAGGTGGCCAGGAGGATAAAGGGAGGAATCAAAAGAAGAGAGACAGATCAAGCCAGTAATCAGTTCCCTAAGTGTTCTCCACAGTCCAGAACACACAAAGAGCTTCACACAGTTGGGTAGAGAAGAGAAGGGGGAGGGAGTAGATAGAGGCGACCTGGTGGAGAAAAAGGAGAGTCTACAGGTGGAGAGAGCAATCCAGCCAGTAATCTTGCTCCCAAGTAAAAATGGGTACTGAAGATTGGGTTCTTAAATGTACAAAATTGATAACCAATACCAAAAGGCAAAGATTAAAAATCTAGAGGTTGGATTCTCAAAAATACAATATTAAAGAAAAACAAAGTCACAAAAATTATAATATATATATATATATATATATATATATATATAAAGTTTGATTTAAAAAATATGGTCTTTTTTTTTGCAACGTAATAGTAGATTATAAAAATGAAAATTAAAGGAGTAATAAAGAACTTAAAATTTAAAAAGTTTTTTTAATTTAAATAATTATAATAGTAAAAATATATCTTTTCATACTGTTCATGGGGTTCTCAAGGCAAGAATACTGAAGTGGTTTGCCATTCCCTTCTCCAGTGGACCACATTCTGTCAGATCTCTCCACCATGACCCACCCATCTTGGGTTGCCCCACGGGCATGGCTTAGTTTCATTGAGTTAGACAAGGCTGTGTTCCTAGTGTGATTAGATTGACTAGTTTTCTGTGAGTATGGTTTCAGTGTGTTTACCCTCTGATGCCCTCTTGCAACACTTACCATCTTACTTGGGTTTCTCTTACCATGGGCATCAGTGACTCGATGGACGTGAGTCTGGGTGAACTCTGGGAGTTGGTGATGGGCAGGGAGGCCTGGCATGTTGCGATTCATGGGGTCACAAAGAGTCGGACACGAGTGAGCGACTGATCTGATCTGATCTGATCTGAAAAATATATCTAGGGCTTTCTTTGGTGGTGTTGTGGACAGTGTGGGATCAGTTCATTTTCAGATGGTTCCTTGATCTGGCTTATATTTCTCAAGATCTATAGGCCTCTTCCTATGTAGTCGGTTCTAACTACAGGGTTTTAATCTATTGCACCTGTCTCTTCCAAGGCGATTCCCTCTGTTTAGTTTCTCCTGTTTGCTGGCCTCTTCAGTGTCTAATTTCTGCCCTGACACAAGGGGGCGGTGATGTGGGCACTTTTTTAGGCTCACTTGTTTAGTCATGCTCTGGGGAGGGAGGAGCACTGCAAACAAATAACACTGACATGTGCTTGCAATGTCTCAGCCACACTAGGCTTGCCCCCGCTCACAGTGTGTGTGCTTTTCCTGTCTACATTGCTCAGGCTCTAGGTTCCTCTGCCAGAAACTTCCTGAGGCTGGCCCTGAGTTGTATGCACTTCCCAGGTCTAAGCCACTCAGGTTCAGGTACTCAGATAGTCCACAAAGGTGCAGACTCAGTTGGGCCTGCATTTTGTGCCATTCCCAGATCCGAGCAGCTCAGGTGATCAGGTGCTTGGTAAGCACAGTTGACCCCAACTGAAGGCTGCAACGTATCCCCTCCCCTGTCCCTGCCGCTTGGTTTTCTGGGTGTACAACTGGCTCACCTTCTCAGGTGTGCTGTGTGTCTCCTCTGGGGAGCTGATTTCTGGCTGTGACCCTCCCGGCAGATGTCGACCGTCCAGAATCCCAAGAAGTCTTGGTTAGCAACGAAGTCTACTTGCAGTTTTGTATAGGATGCCTCTCTGGGGCCGCGATTGCCCCCTTCTGGCTCTGGCTGCCCTCGCCTGCCTGTCTCTGGCTAGCTCTGCTCAGTCCTTTGTTCTGTGAGCAGGCCTGGCAGTGTCTTAGGTTAAGGCTTTTTGCAGGATAGCTATCCCACAGTCTGGTTTGCTATTTCACGTTAGTTCCCTCAGATTGCCCTCAGGGCATTCATGCCGGTCCTTACCCTAAGCAATGCAGCCCATGCCTCCCTGCCCAGACCCTGCTTGCTAGTGGCAGATGTGGGAGTCTGAACTGCTTCTCCACTGGGAGTTACCATTGGGCATGTAATCTGTGGGTTTTAATTATTTATTTATTTTTCCTCCTGGTTATATTGCCCTCTGAGGTTCCAAGGCTCTCCACAGACTTGGCAGTGAGAGTATTTTGTGGTGTTTGGAAACTTTTCTCTTTTTTTAAGACTCCCTTCCCAGTAGGGATCTCCATCCCTACCTATTTTGTCTCTCTTTTTATCTTTTATATTTTTTCCTACCTCCTTTCGAAGATAATGGGCTGCTTTTCTGGGTGCTTGATGTCCTCTGCCAACATTCAGAAGTTGTTTTGTGGAATTTACTCAGTGTTCAAATGTTCTTTTGATAAATTTTTGGGGGAGAAAATGATCTCCCCATCCTATTCCTCTGCCATCTTAGGACAGTCAAAAATTCTTAAAGTAAATTTTTTAACAAGAAAAACAAAGAGGAAAGCTCTACAGCACCACAAAAGGCTAATGGGAAGATAGAAATGTGTAAGGGTAATGTAAGTCGTTCTCAAGGTCATAGTTCTTTTTGGTTGTGGAGTCTGCCTCCATACATGGAGTTGGATTAATGTCCTGTGATGTTTTCCTGGTTGAGGAAGCTTGTGCCTATGTTCTGCTTCATGGAGCTGGATCTCATCTCTCTGAAGGTCAGTGCAGTGTCCAGTAGTAGGTTTTGGGTTGTCTATGGTTTCAGTTTGTCTTGGGAAGTCCTGGTTTTGGCAGTGTTAGACATGTCTATTTCCAAAGGCACTTCAAAGCGGCCCTATCAGCATATCTTCACTGTCAGCAGTATTTGCCAGTGCTTCTTTTCCCAGGTCGCACCCTACACTGCAAGCCAAAGCTTGGTAGGTACGGGCTTGTGTGGGTCTTTTCTTGACATCTCAACTTTGCCCTCTGCATCATGGAGACTTGTGTGGGCTTTCCTTAGCCCCCTAAGCTCGCCCTCTGCATCACAGGGCTTGTGTGCCCTTGTCTTGGCTCACTGGGCCCAACCTCCTCTATATCATGGATCTTGTATTCACTTATCTCTGCTCAAGGGGCCCTCCCTCTGCATCCTGGGGCTAGTGTACACTTGTTTTGGCTAACTAGCCTTCCCTCTATGTCATGGGGCTTGTGCGTTCTTTTGGCTCCCTGGACCCGTCCTTTGCACCCCCACCCCCACCCCGTTTGTGTTCACTGGAGAGGTTTGTGTGCCATGCTTTTCTTGCCACCCTGAGCCACCCTCTGTGCATAGAGGTTTGTGTGTGCTTGAAAAGTTTGTATGCCATGCCACTCTGGGCACTCTAGGCCTGCCCTCTGGACTGTGGGGCTTCTGTGGGATTCTGTCAATTTTCCGAACCCACCGTCTGGTCGAGGCCACAGTTCATGAGCTGTTTATGGGATGAGAAGTGCAGCTTTCTCTTTTTTCTGTCCTGTAAGTTCTTTCTTTGCTCGGTGTTCTGAAATTCCACAGCTTCCCCTTGGACCTGCCTGTGAGGGAGCGTCCCAGTGCATGGGAACTCTTCCTGTTTTAGGACTGCCTCCTTCCCTTGGGGCACAAACTCCAGTCCAGAAATTCTCTGTCTTTTCCCTTTTTATGTCTCCATCCACTCTCCTACTCATTCCAGGGAGCTTAGCCTGTCCCCTGGAGGCATGGGGTCTTCTACTGTCAACTAGAAGTTGTTTTGTAGGAGTTGTTCCATATCTTGATCAGCCTTTGACATATTTGTGAGCTGGCTGGCAATCTCCCCATCTTATTCCTCCACCATCTTCATCTCCTTAGTTTTTTTTTTTTTTTTTTAGTTTTAGGCTGGATCTGTCACTCTCCTCCTTTACCCTCATCAAGAGGCTCTTTAGTTCCTCTTCACTTTGGGCCATTAGGGTGGTATCATCTGCATATCTGAGGTTGTTGATGTTTCTCCTACCTATCTTCATTCCAACGTGAAACTCATCCAGCCTGGCATTTCTCATGATGTGCTCAGTGTATAGATGAAACAAACAGGATGACAGCAGACAGCCCTGTCGTACTCCTTTCTCAATCTTGAACCAATAAATTGTTCCATATGGGGCTCTGACTGTAGCTTCTTGACCCATATACAGGTTTCTCAGGAGATGGGTAAGATGGTGTGATATTCCCCTCTCTATAAGACCTTTCCACAGTTAATTATGATCCACATAGTCAAAGGTTTTCTCATAGTCGATGAAACAGATAGATGTGTGTTTTTTTGTTTGTTTGTTTGTTTGTTTTTTCCCCTGGAATTCCCTAGCTTTCTCTGTGATCCAGTGAATGTTGGGAATTTGATCTCTTGTTCCTTTTCTAAGCTCAGCTTGGACATCTAGATTTTGGTTCGCATAATGCTGAAGCCAAGCATGCAGGGTTTTAAGCATGACCTTACTAGCATGGGAGATGAGTGCAATTATCTGATGGTTAGCACATTATTCAGTAGTACCCTTCTTGGGAATTGGGATTGAAAGGTTGTTGTTGAATCACATGAAGACACCGGGATTCTTGGCCCCCGGAGGAGAAGAATTCAATCCGGGGCCAGAGACGAGGCTTGATCACTCAGAGCTTTTGTGTAATAAAGTTTTATTAAAGTATAAAGGAGATAGAGAAAGCTTCTGACATAGGCATCAGAAGGGGGCAGAAAGAGTACCCGCTTGCTAGTGTTAACAATGAGGTTATATAATCCAAAGAATATCTGGAGGTCGTAAAGACCTCATCAGACCTACCCCCATAATTTACATTTTAAGATAACACTGTCCTCAGGCAAGATACATCCTTGTAAAGACCAGGTCTATTCCCATAATTAACATTTTAAGATAACAGAAGGTTGAATCCAAAGACTGTCCTTAGGCAGGATACATTATTGTTATATAATCCTAAGGAATGTGGAGAAAGAAAAAAAGTTTGTCCTTTCTTCCTCCTTGAGAATTCCAGACCCCTCTCTCCTTGGGGACCCCTAGACTCCCTATCAACCTGCCTAGGAAATGACTCTCTCAGGATGAGGACTGACCTTTTCCAGTCTTGTGGCCAATGCTGGTGTTTCAGATTTGCTGACATATTCAAGGCAAACAACTTGATGGCATCACCCTTTAGGGTTTTGAGTAGTTCTACTGGTATTCCATTGCATCCACTAGCTTTACTAACAGCAGTGCTTCTTAAGGCCCACTTGACTTTGCTCTCCAGAATGTCTGGCTTTGGATGGCTGGCCACACCATCATAGCAACCTGATTCATTTGGATCTTTTTTGTACAGTCAGCCTGGAAGATAGAATGATGGAAATAACTGAAGGAGAGAAGAATCAAGAAAAAAAGAATGAAAAGAAATTAGGACATTTTCAGAGACATCTGAGACAACATTAAGCACACCAACATATAAATTATAGGTGTCCCAGAACAACAAGAAAAAAGGAAAGAGTATGAGAAAAAAATCTGAGGAGATTATAGTCAAAAACTTTCCTAAGTTTTTTTGGGAAAGGAAATAGTGACCCAAATCCATGAAATCCATAGAGTCCCACACAGGATAAATTCTAAGAGAAGCACACTAAGATACATGCTAATCACACTAACAAAAATTAAGCAGAAAGAAGAAATATGAAAAGCAGCAAGGAATAAGCAACAAATAACATAAAAGGAAATCCTGATAAAGTTAACAGCCTATCTTTTAGCAGAAATTCTGCAGGTCAGAAGGGAGTGGCAAAATATACTTAAATTGATGAATGAAAAAATTAAAAAAAAAAAAACAAACAAAAAACCTACAACCAAGATTATTCTACTCTCAAAGGTTCTCATTCAGATTTGATAGAGAAAGCAAAAGCTTTTACAGGAAAGATAAATTTAAGAGAATTCAGCACCAGTAAACTAACTTTAAAACAAATGCTGAAGGAACCTCTGTAGACAGGAAACACAAGAAAAAGAAAAGACCTTAAAAAAACATGAAACAATGAAGTAAGTGGTAATGGGATCATACATATCATTAATTATCTTAAATGTAAATGGATTAAAGACTGCAATCAAAAGCTCCAGACTGGATGAATGGGTACAAAACAAGATCCATATATATGCTGGCCCTAAGAGACACACTTCAGATCTAGGGACACATACAGACTAAAAGTTAAAGGCTGTAAAAAAATATTTCATGCAAATGGAAATAAACAGAAAGTAGGAGTAGAAATATTCACTTTTGGTAAAATAAACTTTAAAATAAATACTATTACAAGAAACAAGGAAGGAGACTGCATAATAATCAAAGAATCAATCCAAGAGGAAGATATAACAACTATAAATACATATGGACTCAACATAAGAGCACCTCAATACATAAGGCAAGTGCTATCAACCATTAAAGGGGAAACTGAGAGTAAAACAATAATAATGGGGGACTTTAACATGTCATTCACACTAAAGGACAAAAAAATCAATTAAGAAACAAAAAGCTTAAATGACACATTAGACAGATTCACCCAATTGATACCTACAGTGCATTCCATTTCTAAGGAGCAAATACAGTTGTTTTCTCAAGCACACACAGAACATTCTCCAGGATAGACTGCATCTTGGGTCACAAATCAAGCCTTTGTAACATAAAAGATGCCTCCTCCTTGGAAGAAAAGCTATGACAAAGCTAGACAGTGTATTAAAAAGCAGAGACGTCACTTTGCTGACAAAGGTCCATATAGTCTAAGCTATGTGTTTTTTTTTCCAATAGTCATGTACAGATGTGAAAGTTAGACCATAAAGACCAACAGCTGAAGAATTGATTGCTTTGAATTGTAGTGCTGGAGAAGACTCTTGAGAGCAAGAGTCAGCAAGGAGATCAAATCAGTCAATCCTTAGGGAAATAAAGCCTGAATATTCATTGGAAGGACTCATGCTGAAGCTGACGCTCCAATACTTTGGCCACCTGATGCAAAGAGCTGACTCACTGGAAAAGACCCTGATGCTGGGAAAGATTGAGGGCAGGAGGAGAAGGGGGCAGCAGAGGATGAGATGGTTGTATGGCGTCATTGACTCAATGGATATGAGTTTGAGCAAACTCCAGGAGGTAGATAGTGAAGGACAGAGATACCTGGCATGCTGTAGTACATGGGGTCACAAAGAATTGGACATGACTGAGTGAACAACAACACCAGAATTTTTTTTTTTATGACAACAAAACTATGAGATTAAATATCAATTACTAGAAAAATAATTGTAAAAAGTACAAACAAATAAAAGCCAAACAATATACTTGTAAATGAACAAGAGGTCACTGAATAAATCAAGGAAGAAAAATAATACCTAGAAACAAATGACACTACACTAAAATCTAAAACATATGCATATTAAGTTGTTTCAGGCATATCCAACTCTTTGCAACCCTATGGACTGTAGCCTGCCAGGCTCCTCTGTCCATGGGATTCTCCAGGCAAGAATACTGGAGTGGGTTGCCATGCCCTCCTTTAGGGGATCCAGGATGCAGCAAAAGCAGTGCTAACAAGGAAGTTTATAGTGATACAAGCCTACCTCAAGAAATGAGAAATCATCAAATTAAAAACCTGAGCTATCATCTCACCTTGGTCAGAATAGCCATTATCAAAAAGTCTATAAACAATAAGTGCTGGAGACGATGTGAAGAAAAGAGAACTCTCTTACTCTATGGTGAGGGTATGAATTGATACAGCTACTATGGAGAACAGTATAGAGATGACTTTAAAAAAACGGGAATAAAACTACCATATAACCCAGCAATACCACTACTGGGAATATACCCTGAAGAAACTTTAATAGAAAAGGACACATGTACTCCAGTGTTCACTGCAGCACAATTTACAATAGCCAGGAAATGGAACCAACCTAGAAGTCCATAAATGGATGAATGGATAAGGAAGTTTTGGTGCAGGCATACAATGGAATATTACTCAGCCTCAAAAAGAAATGAATTTGTGTCAGTTAAGATGAGGTGAATGAACCTAGAGCCTTTTATACAGAGCTAAGTAAGTCAGAAAAAGAAAGAAAAAATATCATATATTAATACATATATAATACATATATATAATATATGTAATTATTAATATATATAATATATATAATATTATATATATACAGCCTTTTATACAGAGCTAAGTAAGTCAGAAAAAGAAAGAACAAATATCATATATTAATACACATATATAATATATGTATTAATATATATTATATATTATATATATATAATTAGTATATGTAATAATACATATATAATACATATATATAATCTAGAAAGATAGTACTGTTGAACTTATTTGCAAGGGAAGGATGGAGATAGAGATGTAGAGAATGGATCTGTGGACACAGCAGGGGAAGGAGAGTGTGGGAAAAATTGAGAAAGTAGCATTGACATATATACACTGTGAGTGCTTAGTCGCTAAGTTGTGTCTGACTCTTTGCAACCCCTTGGAGTGTAGCCCACCAGGTTCCTCTGTCCATGGGATTTTTCAGGCAAGAATCCTGGAGTAGGTGGACATTTCTTCCTCCAGGAGATCTTCCCAACCCAAATATTAAAACTGCATCTCCTGTATTGCCAGGTGGATTATTTACCACTGAGCCACCTAGGAAGCTCTCTATATACATTACCATGTGTAAAATAGATAGCTAGTGGGAAGTTGCTATAACACAGTGAGTCCAGCCTGGCATTCTCTGATGACCTAGAGGGTCAAGATTGGGAGATGGGTAGGAGGGAGCCTCAAGAGGAAAGGGATATTTATATATACTTATAGTTATGAGTGATTTGTGATGTTGTATGGCAGAAACCAACACAGCACTGGAAAGTAATTATAATCCAATTAAAAATAAATTTAAGGATGGGAGTGATATAAAACAACAACAACAACAAAAAAAAAAAAAAAACAAACTATACTTTTACAAGATCTCACAGTTTGCTGTAGAAAGGATGAAAAGTGGAAATGCAAGGGTAAAAGTATTAACAGGGAAGAGGCTATTATATTTGTTCAGTTGAAAGGTGATAGTGGCTTGTACTTGGGTGGGGTATAGAATTTTTTTAAATAGATTGGTTTTAGATATATTTTTAATATACAACTGGTACAAATTATGTTTAGATTGGAATTGAAAAGTGCAAGATAGGGAGGGCTGACAGATTACTCAAGTTTCCACATTGAATAGCTTCATAGATGGTGATATTTGCTAAAATGGGATACAATTGATGAAAAGCACATTTAGTGGGAAAAAGCAGTGTTTCTCCATTAGACTTGTTATAATTTGAATTTTATATTACATTCTAAAGATATAGTACATTCTCAAGCCCTCTCTTAGTCTGACCTGGAATGCTTTTTCACCTATCTACCAAGTTTCTCCTCATCCTTCAAGATTCAGCTGAAGTATATTCTCTTTGATATTCCTCCTAATCCCTCCCAGTTATCTGGTTCTTCCATTTGCTTTTAGAGCACTTTAGTTATAACTGTCTTCTGTACTGGAAAATGGTATCTAAAACACTGTCTTAATTTTTTTTACAAGTTGTAACAAGAGATTGGATGGAGGTATGGCCAAGGTGGCTGACTAGGAAGACCCTGATCTCACCTCCTTCCATGGGCATAATGAAATTGCAACTATTTATAGAACAACTATCTATGAGAGCAACCCCAAAAACTAGCAGAAAAGATCTGCTACAGCTAAAGACATAAATAATGAATCACAACAAGATGAGTAGGAAAGACAGATCTTTTTTTTAATATATAATTGAGACCCATATTCCCTGGTAGATGACCATAAAAGGAGGATAAGCACAATTGAAGTGGTTCTTCCCAAGGCTTAAGGGAATGAGCCACATATCTGGGCTCTCCAGCTGAACCAGTCTTGTACCAGTAAGATGACCCATATAACATTTGATTTTGAAGGCCAGTAGGACTTACTTTTGGGAGAGAAAGAGGGCTATGGGAAACAGAGACTCCACACTTAAAAGACACACACAAAATTTCACATGCTCTGATATCCAGATCAGAATCATTAATTTAAAAGGTACCTAGGTGAGGTCTACTTACTGATTTTCAGGAACCACTTAGAGAGGCAGGAGATGGTTGAAACTCACCCTGAGGACATTGACACTGGAAGCAGCAATTTATGGGAACTCATCATACCAAGAGGGTTTCCCTGGTGGCTCAGTTGGTAAAGAATCTGCCTGCAATGCAGGAGATCTGGGTTCAATCCCTGGGTTGGGAAAATCCCCTGGAGAAGGGAATGGCAACCCACTCCAGTATTCTTGCCTGGAGATTTCCATGGACAGAGGAGCCTGGTGGGCTACATTCCATGGGGTCGCAAAGAGTCAGACATGACTGAATGACTAATACACACACACATCATACCAAGAGGACACTGGTGTTGGTAAGTACCATTTTGGAATCCTCCCTGTTGCTTACTAGTTCTGGAACCTAGTCCTGCCCTCCAGCAATTTGGCACCAGGTCTGGGACACTCCAGGTCAAGCAGCTAGCTGAGTAGAAACACAGGCCTACTCACCAGCAGGTCAGCTTCTGTAAGATCCTCACCAAGCCTTTCCAGAATTGGACTCACCCACCAGAGGACCCAGGAATGACTCCCACCCACCAGTGGATCGTTATTAGACCTGGAATCCATCATCATCCACCAGGACTTGGGCACAAGCTCCAGGACCCCGAGTCCTGTTATCACCCACCAGCAGGACAACTTCAGCTCCAGAAACTCTAGGTCCCATAGACAGAGACCCCAGGATCTGATTTTGCCAACCAGTATGCTGGCACTAAACTTGGCACCAGGACTCACCCACCAGCAGGCAGGCATCAGCCCTTGGATCAACAAGTCCCTGCATGCAGCTGTGATAAGATACAATGTAATCACCAGTAGCCTAGCACCAGCCCAAGGATTCCCTGGTACCTTGCCCTGTCCACCTACCTATACCAACTCCAGGACTACCAGGGCCCTGCAGAGTGACTTAAATCCCTAGCTCCATCCACCAGTGTGTTGGCATTTGCCCTGGGTCACCATGGGCCCTGGAACTGGATACCAATAAGCCAACATCAGCTCTGGGAACCTCTGGCTTTAGCCAGGGACCTGAGACTTCACTCTGAAAGTCAGTTGACCAGCACTAAACCTAGGATCTAGCTTCACTACTTGTGTATGAGCACCAGCCCTCGGACTTCAGCAGGCTTTCATCTAGCTGTGTCAATATCCACCCCATTCTCTAGCAGGCCAACAGTACCCAGGATATCCTGGGCCTGACCCTACCCAGCAGCCAATCAACATTTGTTCTGGGATCCTTGACACCAGAGTCAGCCATCCAGGGACCTGGCCATACACACTGGTGGACCAGCACTAGCTCTGAGATCTTCCTGGGGCTTAGTAGCCAGTTACCCTGTGACATGGCCACAACCTGTCTGTGGCTCAGCACCAAGACCTGGACTCCCCTGACTGTGAACAGAGCCATACCAGGACATGGCCTTGTCCACCAGTGGCTCAAAGACTGTTCACAAAACTGCCTGGCAGCCAACTGGACAAGAGAACAGTCCCACCTACCAGTGTCTTCACAGTAATCAGACCCACCACAACAGGACACACACAGCCCACAGAGAGGACACTCATAAAGTATATTGTCTTTTCTCATTCAAGTTGTGATTTTCCTGGCTCTTGGTATGATGGAGCTCTGAACCATATTAAAACAATCTATTTTATGAGGCAATAACCCTGTTTGTGTTTAGCACAAGTACTGGCATAATTTTGTGTTAAAATGGCTATCCAACTTTCAGAGACTTTGCTTTACTTTTCTATTTTGCTTGGTTTCTCTGGTGTCACTGAGGCTCCTGTTGATCTCTGCCAGAGCTACTTATTGTCTCTGAATAGGAAAAGGGATTCTCCATCTTGCAGGCACAAAGAGTACTTCCTGGGCTGAAACTTGCTATGTTGAGATTCCCCTTACTGTTTCTTTCCCATGTCTAATTGGAGGAGGGGAGTCTCTGGCCAATAGAGATGAAGTGCAATTTCCAAGACTACTTGAGATAAGCAAGGCCCCAGTCCCTCATTCCAGAGTCCCCAAATCCACCTGGGGTTGTCATTAGAACTCCTTTTGTTTTTACTTTGGGCTGCAAAGATGCCCTGTTATTGTGCTTCTCTGTTCTTCTCCAGGCTCCCTTCTTCTTTTCTATCTTTTTTAGTCCTTACATCATTGTTTTTAAAAAATTCCCAGTGTTTATTTATCACCAGAGAGAGATGTCTATGGTAGCTCATCTAAACTGGAAGTCCAATTTATGCTTTTCAACCATCAGTTTTCTGTGACACAGGTTCAATCCCTGGGTCAGGAAGATCCCCTAGAGGAGGGCATGGCAACTCACTCCAGTATTCTTGCCTGGAGAATTCCATGGACAGAGGAGTCCAGAGGGCTATAGTCCATAAGTTTGCAAAGAGTTAGACACAAATGAAGTGACTTAGCATGCACACAGAGTGAATGTAAAGCAATAAGCAGGAGGATAACACACAAGTCCAGGTAACAGATGGCTGTGCTTTAGTAGCAGTGAAGATAGAAACAAATGAACAAATTAAAGTTATTTTGTAGGAAAAACAAGATTTACTAATGTGCAGACTTTGAGGATTTTTGACTTGAGCAATTGAATGATTGGAAGTGCCACTTAATTGTCAAAAACATCCCCTCCATCCCCACAAGGAGCAAAACCACCACAAAAAAAATTAAAAAAATGTATCCGTTTCTGAAATATATGGACTTTAGCTTATATTCCTCAATCTGGAGTAGGATTACACACTCAAAAGAAATGTATCTCCATCCCACCTATTTCTCTTTGTCTCAGATTCATGACTGAGACCAAGTTAACAACCTTCCAGCTGCATACAAATTACAGCTAATAATTAAGTAGAGTTCCCAGAGTGAACTGGGTTTTCAATAACCTTCATGTTAACAATACACCAACAGAGTTCTGTTGTATATTTCCTTGATGATGCAATGGCTAAAATACCCTAATTTGATTTTATCATTAACAGTCCAAATCTTCTCCTACCTTTACCCCCAATATGTTTCTGAGATTTCCAGTAAAGCCTGCCACAAAGCCATTGACCAGAGTAAACCAAGATGAATGATAGGCTCTGGCTTGTGTTTTATCATCCAACTTTCAACATTATTTAGCAACTCAACACCATTTCTGCGGGTTTCTACACTTCAGAGCATTGCTAACTTGGCAGATAAGTTTGCTGGAAAGACAGAAAGAGGGAAGTTGGATCCAATATGGATAATGAATGATGGAGATTAGTGGAGTTTCCATGATATAGAAGGATGAAGCAGATATTTGGAGTTGAATAGATGAAGGCTTGAATCCTCACTCAGTTTTTAGCTGAATGGCCTGAGGTAAAAATCACTTTCTCTTATCATTTGCTTGCTTAAAAGTACAGCAAAAATGTCACCCTGATAGAACTAATGGAAGTCAAATGCAATTAGGTATTAGATGTTTTGTAAAATATAAAGCACAATAGATTTAAGTTATTGTTTTCACTGTCCTGATGCTTCTTCCATTCTCTATTTGCCATGTAAAATGGTACAATGGATACCATAGTAAGAATGGGTCTTTTCTGTGTTCTTTGACCGAGGTTTTAGAGACGGTTGAACTTGTGACAAAGGAATATTGCTTTTAATTACCAGAGGAAGGACTCTATAAAATTGCAAGTAGACATCTCATACCCCCAACTACCAAAAGAGCTCACTAGATCTGTGCCCTCCTCTCCTTGCCCAGTGTAAAGGTTTGAACCTAGTTCCAGCCCTCTATTTCCCTCTGGCAACATTTCTTAGCATCTATGATATTTTTGGCACTTATGGATCTTGAGATCTCCTCCGGGACAGCTTCTTCACTTTCGAAACACAAACTTGAAGCATCCACAAAGGATAGGCAGACTCATTCTATGCCCACCCCTAAACACTTCCACCAGTCTCACCGAATGCTCTCTCTTTCAGCAACAATCACAACCTTCAAGAGACCACAGAGACAATCAAAATCAAAAAGTTCACTTTTATGGTGTTATAACAATCACTTTAATATGTAGAATCTTCTGATGAAAGCATGGAGAGGACACTCAACATTCCCTTCAGTGCAACTGTACCAAGAACTTGGAATACTGGCTTCCTGAGGAGTTTCTGTCCCCAGAGGTTGTAGTTGCTCTTGGCAGTAATATTGCATTTACCCACTTAACAAAAATGGTCCACTCTCAAGAAAAGTAAAAATATAATTTGGATCTTTAAATCCTACCTCACTTATTTCCCATCATGCTATGTTCTTAGTCTTTACATATGGATTATTGTCACAGCTCACTTAGCCTTGGTTCAGAAAAAAAACTTGCCTAAGTGCTGGAAAGCCGTAGAAACTTAATCAATGAACCTTACTTTTGGCATCTACTTTGTGAGAAAATGTTTCAGTTTTTAGAAATTACCAGATATTCCAAGTGTCAGTGGGTGATATAATCTAGCTATTGAAATTTGTGATATGAGATTCTAGGGGACTCAGCCCCAGATGCCCAAGTGGAACAAAGAAACTAAAGAAAAAGAAAGAATACAATTTCCATACAAATAAATAAATGAAGAAATACTCAGATGAGTTTGATTCCTTCCTCTGCCTTTTCTACAACTCATACCCTTTAAATGCATGTCAGCTGCTAGTCCATGGCCTGCTGAGAGTATATTCCAGATGTGCAGTTCCAAGATCCAGCTGTTACTGCTTGAGAGACAGAAGCTTGAAGCTGTCATCCAGGATGGACCTCCTGTTGCGCCGTAACTTTCTCTGATGATGCTGGTACCACACCACACCTCCAAGAACCAGAGCAATGAGCAGGAGAATGACACCCATGGCAATCAAGACAGAAGTCAGCATCTCGATATCCTTTATAGGGATTTGCATGCCCAGCATCTTCACACTGCCTTCTCCAATGTCTCTGGGAATTGCTACTGAAATGGAACAAGAGGAAAATGGGAACCATGGGCTGGAGAGTACTCTTGAAGACATATTTTATAATCAACTCTGGAAGAGGAGAAATAAGCTCATCCAAGTAGGACAGAAGAATGGTACTTATACCTCAAAAGATCAGCCAATGATGATAGACTCAGTGGTTATAGGGAATCAATGTAACAAAATGCCATAGTTGAGAAAATCCTTAAGAAGCACTGAAGCTCCAATGCCCCCATACAAAGAACTAGGACTCAGAGTGAGAAGGGCCTTGACATATTTCTTAAAATATATAAAGGCTTATGATGTAGCAAAAAAAAAAAAAAAAAAAAAAAAGAATTTTTGTTGCATGGCTCCAGAGGGTAGAACTAGTAGTAGTAGGTAGAATCTCCTGCGAAACAGTTTGACTCAATTATCTAGCTTATCAATACTCACTTTGACAATTGGGCCATGATAAGAGCGTGCCACTGTTCTATCTGGTCTCTTGCATCTTTGAGTCATTATAACACTGATGTCACATTGATATTTCTAGGTGAAATATCTAATTTTCTTAGTCCCCAGCATATGAACATTTGATGACCCCCGATTAGCCCATGGAGTAAAGCTCAGACTCAAATCAGACATTCCAACTCTCACAATCAGGTTCTAACCTACCCTACTCTTAATTGCTACTCTTCAGCCATAGCAACTCATTCCTTGTTCTGCAGAATAGGTGAGCCTTTTGTCAGGCTTTCAAGATTTTCTCATGCTGCTCATTTGCCTGAACAGCTTTTCTTCTTCCTTACCATTCTATCCCCAGCTTAAACATTATAGGTCTCAGCAAAGATTTAATCAATTCTGCTAGACAATTAATAATGTTCATGTCTCGGTTTTGGTTATATTTATGGAAAATATTAAAATGCACACCCTGCAACTTAAAAAAAAAATTATCGTCCTCTATTTGGTTTGCCCAAAGCACCTGTACTATTTGTAATCCAACAGTTTACTTGCTTGGGCCAACTGACCCAAGCTACCCTCAATTCTGGCTTTCTGTCTCCTCTTTTATAAAATGAGGATAATAACCATGCTTAATTTTAATGTTTATTGTGAGGTTTGAGGTAATATTTATAAATATTCAACATAGTTCTTGGAAGATAGCAAATGCACAATAATTGATCAGTTGTTACTATTTCCGCCCACCTTTAAAAATAATATATAGCATCCAGAACTACAATTATTGTTTCTGTGTCTCATTCTACTTTTGAATCTCCTTGAAAATGGTGATTATGTCTTATTATTTTGGTGTCTCTGGCAGACAGCATGTGTTTGATGAATGTATACTTGGATGAATCAATATTCTTACAGAACTGAGAGAAGATGTAATAAAATGAGTTCAGTCAGAAGCTGGGAAACATCCTGGTCTTGAGTTCACATTCCACTACTGACTTACTTCTCTTGTGACCTTGGAAAAATCACTTTCCATCTCTCAGTTTCTCATGTAGAAAATCCTGGACTTTTGTAGATCACCAGTTCTGAGGGGGTTTTCCCACTGTTCAACATTGTAAAACAAGCAAGAGCTTACGAAGATATATGTTTGTATGTACATACTGGTATGTACAAATGTATATACAAATGTATGTACAAAACATGTATATGTGTGTGTGTTAGTCACTTAGTCATGTCTCACTCTTTGCGACTCCATGGGCTGTAGCTCACCAGGCTCCTTTGTCCATGGAATTCTCTAGGCAAGTATACTGGAGTGGGTTGCCATTTCCTTCTCCAGGGGATCTTTCCGACTCAGGGACTGAACCCATGTCCCCTGCACTGCAGGCAGATTCTTTACTGTCTGAGTAACCAGAGAAGCCTGCAAATATGTATATACATACACATATATGTATGGCACTCTGCTCTCTCTGTTTCACCTTTCCACTCCCTAACCCCTGGAGAACATAACCTAGTTTCCTGGTTGACTGTTTATAAGATACTTAGGCATATGATTGTTCAGTCAGTAAGTTGTGTCCAACTTTTGTGACTCATAGACTGTAGCCCTCCAAGCTCCTCTGTTCATGGGGTTTTTCCAGGCAAGAGTACTGAGTTGGTTGACATTTTCTTCTCCAGGGGATCTTCCTGGACCAAGGATTGAACCTGCATCTCCTGCACTAGCAGGCGAATTCTTTACCACTGAGTCCCCTGGGAAGCCCAGGCAGGTCATCAGGTCTTTTCCAAATAGAGCTGAAAATTTTCCAGACTGAACTGAAGATCTCTAACATCTGTTCTAGACCTTCATAACTTTCTGAAACTTTCTCAGTTTAGATGCAAATGAGGAAGAAAGTAAAATAATTATTTGAACCTAGCCTGGATAGGACAAGAATCTCTGTTTTCTTGAAGTGCAGAAATGGCTGGTCCCCAAAAGTCAACTATTTAGTATTCCATGTGTCTTAGTTTCACACTGTTCTTGTGGGGAATTCATATCTGTGCTGTAGCTCCTTTATGCACAACTCAGTAAGACCTTGATTTTTCTTCCCCCTCACATATTAGGTGAGAGGATAAGATAGCAGCCTTCTACTGGAGATGAGGCCATTTCCCTCAACTAAAGTGGCTGGGCATGGGGGTCAGAGAGAATAAATCTGCCGAGAGAAGCTTAACTGGAAGCTTAACCTTAGATTTCTTGCTTCTGAAATCTTAAATAAATCTCAGGATTCTTCCTGTTGGCATTGTAGTACAGCTTTCAGTCATGTGAAGCCCATTTTCTAGAGGCACTGCACCTTTCCCCGAATGCACAACATATATAAGTACCAAATCTGTGTGTCATTCTCCCTACCTTTTCCAATCTCTTCAGGGATGGTGGTGGTAGTGCTTAAGTGTTCTGGAGGGAAAAAAAAAAAAAGAGGTTAGTCCTATTATTCTTCCTACCTGTTCACAGGCTTGTTGTAGGAGGTTAACATTGATTAGAGGGACTCTCTGTGATATAGTAAGCAAAATGGAGGTGACTGGAATTAACTAGCTTGTAGTCAAAGTCAGTATTGGTATGTGGATTTGATTTTTTAGCATTGATACAAATATGAACAAGTGTATAGGCTTGGGAGTCCAAAAGGTAAATCACCACTCTACCAATATTAACATATTTATTGGCACTTCATCTTCATTATTGTTATTTTTGCCACACTTTTCCAGCTTTCCTTCAGGAAGGCCCTGCTCTTTGTTAAACCCATCCATACATATTCAATCTCTCTGACTATTTCTTCCTCTTCTTGCTTTAAAGGGGCTGAACTCTTCTCTGAGGACAATATTTCCTTTGCATCCTCTCAATACTACTTTGAGATCACTTATTCCTCCCCTTTTTGCAAAGATTCATGACTTTCGAGGCTCATTGCTGCTGCTGCTAAGTTGCTTCAGTCATGTCTGACTCTGTGCAACCCCATAGACTGCAGCCCACCAGGCTCCCCTGTCCATGGGATTCTCCAGGCAAGAACACTGGAGTGGGTTGCCATTTCCTCCTCCAATGCATGAAAGTGAAAGGTCAAAGTGAAGTCACTTAGTCGTGTCCAACTCTTAGCGACCCCATGGACTGCAGCCTACCAGGCTCCTCCGTCCATGTGATTTGCCAGGCAAGAGTACTGGAGTGGGGTGCCATTGCCTTCTCCTTTGAGGCTCAATATTTGGCTAGAAAAAAACGCAACCACTTCTTATCACTGTTACCTAGCAGTTCTCTTCATTCATGAAAGTCTTCGGTATGTGCTTCAGTCTTTATTGTCCTTAATTCCCACTGTAGGTATTGACCTATCTAACACGCAAGTCTCACAGTTTTTGGACCTCTTAACTCCAACAAATTTCAAATATACTCTAACTCTGGTCACATTGGCCTAATTATGCAGAACTGCTTCATCTCAAATGTCTAACAATGCTCTTCTATTCTATGTTCTAATGCAACTTACTCCATTTAACCTTTTATTTTATCCTCTCATGAAGATCTCTAGCTCTTGGACAGTTCAGTTTTTTTTTTTCCCAACTCACCAGCTTTATCTTGTTTTTCCTTCCATTCCTAGTCAGGTTAGACTCCATTGTTTATCACTTCAACTACTAGATTACCTGGACTGTTATAATCATTTGCTGAAACCCCAGTAACTATATTTTCTTTTTTCATATATATCCTGAATGCTGGTGGAGAAACATCATACAATTGTAAATATAAGTATTCTATTTTTTTAAGTATAAGTAAGTATTCTTTGGGTATAAATTTAAGTCCTCAATGCTGCTTGGCAGTAATTAACTTATCTTCCACCACTCAGAGTAACTTTTGCCCCCACTTCCAAGAGTGGTTATTTCAAACCTTTGCCCACTTTTCTCAAGCCCCTTACCCTAGCCTCTGTCTTTCACTTCATTACAGATGAAACGTAGCCCATCAGACAGAAATAGTCTACCTTTTTTGTCAAACTTTTCACCCAAACCTACATATTGATCCTTTCCTCTCACCCAAACCTACACATTGATCCTTTCCTCTCTCCTTTTAGTAGAAAAATAACCTTACTCCACTCTAATATTTTATTGTAGCTTTGGCTTTCATTCCCTGCTACTTCCACAGGAAGCTTTTTCCAACAATCAATCTTTTATTCCCTATCTGCCTTCAGCTCTTCTCTCTGGTTGGCCTGGTTAGCTCATATGGAACTGGAACAACATCACATTAGACTATAGGGTGTCAAACAAACAAAAGAAAAATAGGTAAAATTATGGACTGGCTCATTATTAAAAAGAGATATGAGCTATTCTTTATGGACGTTTCTTGATGACATGTATTGATGCAGTGTCTTATATAATAAATGGTCCATATTTGAGATGACCTGCCATTACACGTGGAGACAATGTATTGCTTTGGATCTATAGGATCTTGATGATACAACAATTCACCACTTGACTTTAATTCTAAGGACTGACAAAACACACTAAAGAATTATATGTGCTTGTCTTTGAGGTAGGGAGTAGTACTATAGTGGTAGCTAGAAGACACATTCTAGCATTATGTTACCAGAGAACAAAGTTTTCCAAAGATATAGGAAATGATAATGTACAATCATTTGTCTCCTTTCCTGGGGTTAAACGGCAGAGTTGTATTTTCTACCATGCTTTTCTAGACCTATTTGAATGCCTAAAGACATTTTCCCACTTTCTATTTATGCTGATAGAATGCCAGTGGCAAGGAATCCCAGAATACCTACCTCAATATTAAGTAAAGTGAAAGTGAAAGTCGCTCAGTCGTGTCCGACTCTTTGCGATCCCATGGACTATACACTCCATGGCATTCTCCAAGCCAGAATACTGGAGTGGATAACCTTTCTCTTCTCCAGGGGCTCTTCCCAACCCAGGAATCAAACCCAGGTCTTCTGCATTACAGGTGGATTTTTTTACCAGCTGAGCCACAAGGGAAGCCCAAGAATACTGGAGTGGGTAGCCTATCCCTTCTCCAGTGGATCCTCCTGACCCAGGAATCGAACCATGGTCTCCTGCATTGTAGACAGATTCTTTACCAATTGAGCTATCAGGGAAGCCCCTCTCAATATTACCTCTCAATAGTTTTCAAAACAGCATGACTTAAACAAAAACAAACAAACAAAAAAACCTCCCTAAATTTCTGTGGGCCCTAAGAGTTTCTATTGGGACTCTTGGGAGGGGGATAATGATGAGTACTGGATTCAGGTTAAGAGGCACAAGAATGAGACTCAACCTTTTAACACCCCAAAGACAAAATTCAACACAACCTACTCTTCTATGTTCTTGGTGATGAATAAAGATTGATAAAGAAACTACCCTGGCTATTACTTCTCCATATAACAAATAAAAGGAAAACTTTTTACCACCCTTGGTAGCATCTGTCTGGGATTAGTTGTAATTGAAGGCTAATTATCTCTTTTAAGCCTTAGACAGTCTCCACAAAACAAACCAATTAAGGGGTAGCTGTTGGAATTATATTTCTTCCTTTAGAAAAAAAAAAATAACTCATTAAACTAGCTAGTACCTAATAAATTCTAAAGTAATAAATTTATATACAAATTAAATATGTTGAAAGGAAGCAAGTCTATACTAAGCATCAATGCATACAGCCCACTCAGTTTCAGGCTGAGTCAATTCATTGGAGCTCAACAGATGTGGAAGAAATTAGGAGGCATGACCAGGGGAGCAACAAGGTTGACAGAACACCTAGGGGTGTTAGTTTTGTTTTAAAACCTGGTACTTAATGGGATCAGAAGACAGATAGAGACTTCTTGGGATTTTCTGGTTCTTATAGACTAGATACAACACTAGAAGATGGCATAGTTAGGCTTTACCTCTTTGGGACAAGACCGTAAAGATGGTCTCCATGCCAGCATGGACATGGTCAGTAACATGGCAGTGAAGCAGCCATGTCCCAGGGTTGCTGGCCACCATCTCCACAACCTCAAAGGTCCCTGGAAACAAATCCACAACATCTGCCCGGTAGCTCTCTCCACTCTGCAAAAGAGATTGGTGGTGGGAGAGAAAAAGTGAAGGGTATAACAATCATCTCAGAGTTTATAGAAAGTATAAGGCTTTGGTATCCACATCAGGTACACAGGACTCCAAGAGAGCAGCTAAAAGATTCTACCTTATCTATCTTCTCTATGAACCCACCCATACAAACTGACTCAACAGAGGAGACTCTCTCTTCCTACTTTTCTCAAAGTGACCCAAAGTTAAATCCATTCCAACTCTCATTAGGGGGCTAAAAACTAGTATATCCATACATTTTAGCAGGTTTAAGCCTTGACCCCTAGGAAAGATCCACGTATTTCCTTTAGAAATAAAACTCAGTTTGCTTTATCTTCCATGCCGCCACCTTTATCAGCATTTCTAAATTTTTTATGTTATTCAATCACTAAGTTGTGTCCAACTCTTTGAGACCCCACGGACTTCAGCATGCCAGGCTTCCCTGTCCTTCAGTATCTCCCAGGGTATGCTCAAATTCATGCTCGTTGAGTCAGTGATGCCATCCAACCATCTCATCCTCTGTCACCCCCTTCTTCTTCTGCCCTCAATCTTTCCCAGCATCAGGGTCTTTTCCAATGAGTCAGCTCTTCACATCAGGTGGCCAGAGTACTGGAACTTCAGCTTCAGCTTCAGCTTCATCATCAGTCCTTCCAATGAATATTCAGAGTTGATTTCCTTAAGGATTGACTGGTTTGATCTCCTTACTGTCCAAGGGACTCTCAAGAGTTTTCTACAGCACCACAGTTTGAAAGCATCATTTTTACAGTGCTCAGCCTTCTTTATGGTCCAACTCTCACATCCATACATGACTACTGGAAAAACCATAGTTTCGACTATATGGACCTTTGTCAGCAAGTCCACTCATTAATGACTACAACTCTAACCCCCTTTCCTAAGACAAAATCTTCAAAACCCACATGTTGTCCAATGTAGTTTTTGAATTGAAGTTCAGGAATGGATTAAGGATTTTCGGAGATCATGATACAATTGTCTTAAATTTCTTGCTCTTAGGATGACTGCTCACTGGGCCTCAAGTCCCTGGCTGAGATCTGATAACATTTATTCCTTCGGTCTTCTTATCCCATAAATGAACCACTCATTTCTTTTATATCAAAGGGGAAAGATAAGGCTTGGAGGACAATGACTGACCTTGGGATACAAACCCAAACTAGATTTCTCTGCTCAATACTCCACGTGCAATACCTTTCATCTTTTAACTGATTATTATCTTGTTTCTTGCTTTCCTCTTCCTTCTCAATGGATATTAGATAACTCCTAGAATCACCCCTGAGGGACTCAGCCCTCTTTCTAGCTCACCCGGTAGAGAAAGCTTTCTGCATGGAAATGGACAGTGTGTAGGTCAATATCTTGTCCCATTGCCATCATGTACCAGGCCACTCGTTCTCCTTGGTACATTGTAAGGCCCATGAGGTTGGCATAGAGCTTTCCATTAATGGCTGTAAGAGAAGAAAAAGTATTTTGTATATCTCATTTCGACTTACCACTGCCACTACCATAAAGATAATCCCTATCATCTCTGATGACAGCAGCATCCTCCTAGCTTCTCTCTTTTCTATTCCATTTGTCCCTCTCCAATATATCTCCCACATTGGTGCTATAAGAGTGGTCTCTCTAATAACTAGTATGACCATGTCATTCTGCTGCTTAAAATACCTTAAAAGCCGCCCCCCTCCCCGCCCCACCCAAAAGATCAAGTCCATGACTCCTTAGACCAACAAGGTCCTTCAAAATATAGTCCCAAGCTTTCCCATATGTGTCTAACACTATCTAACATATTTCAATTAGGGTAATTTCTTAACCATCCCTTATTTTGGCCCCTTATTCATGTTCTTTGTGTTCTTGCTCATGTTTCTGATCTTCCCTCTCAAAAATTCTTCCTTTTACTCATCTTTTCAAAGCTCAGTCATATTTTCACTTCTTCTAACAATAGTTCCCTGATCTTTTTCCTCTTAGGACCCCTCATTCTCTGCATCCTCTTCCACATCTAAACTCCTCCAGTACTATCTGTATCACTCTTTGGAATTCACTAGAAACTGCCTCCTACATTCATCTATCTTTTAATTTGTGGAATTTAATATCCCCAAATAGGTTGAACGTTTTTAATAAGCAGGAAATAAATGTATATACTATAATACTGTACTCATATTCTTCAGAACACCAAGCAGACACCTGATCCTACAATATATGTTAAAAAATACTTGTCACATTCTTGAAATTAATAATGACATTAATGCATGGGACTCCCTATCTGCTTCTTCCCAGGACACATCTAATGCTCTAAAGATAATAAACCACTCAGCACTGTGTTAATTCACACTTTCAAGAGTGTACCCAGGATAAACTTCTCCACTTTTAATATTCTCATAGAGGGAAGATAATTGATACTCTTCATCCAAGAGAAGAAATAATGGAAGGAACATTTATAGCCTGTTTATTTACTCTAGTAAAATTTTGTATTTGAGAAAGGAACTAAATATACTCAACTCAGCCCCATTCTGAATCTTCTCTCTCTTAGATCAGACCACTGTAAGTGGTGCAAATGGATTTGTTATTCCATCATGGGGGAGATTTTGCCTTTGAAAAGAAGGAGGGCTGTTTTTGTCCCTCTATGTCACTAACAGGACAGAAAATCTATCCATTGTTGGGGCAGTATTAGCAAGCCCATTTTGCTGCAAAACTAAATTCAGTTTGCCAACTAGCTTTGTCAGTAAGTTCACATTTGATCTTAAGCAACTCTGTCTCTTTCTCAATTAGTTCAGAAATCTAGACAGGAAGGAAGGGTCTTATTTATTTGCTCTCAGACTCCAACATTACTTTTTTTTTTTTTTATCTCTAATGCCCACATTCACAGAGTGTTCAATAAATACTAGATAGATAAGTAGACTGATATCTGAAGAGTTGGATGAATAAACACTTAAACATCAGATGTAAATGAGCATTAGCCAAACCCCTGCACTAGCAAGATCTGTATCCTCATTCCATTTGGTTTTGGGCAATTTATTTATCAGATTTGAAAGGAGCTAAAAAGTCACTCTGTAACGTATTTGAATTATCAGATCCAATGTGAATAACTCATATTTCCATCAAGGGGAAATAGCTATAATTTGTGTGACAATGAGATACTACTTTTGAGTTCCAGTAGAGTAACTATCAAAGTTTCAATTTACCCTCAAATCAAAGAAATATTGCACTACTACATTCC
The DNA here is from genome assembly GCF_029407905.1 of Bubalus kerabau. Taxonomy (NCBI): domain Eukaryota; kingdom Metazoa; phylum Chordata; class Mammalia; order Artiodactyla; family Bovidae; genus Bubalus; species Bubalus kerabau. The sequence continues at coordinate 110,942,520 of NC_073647.1, forward strand.
CCTGCACTGAAATTCTTCCTCTTAGTTGAGATTTTCTCTGTTTTTAAAAGATACACAAATATGTAGAACAAAGGAAGGTTTGGGTGCACAATTTCCCTCCAAAATCCATTTGAGTGTCAAAAAGTTCTTATTTGTAATATAACCCAGTATGTTGCTCTTTGAGGCTCTCTCTCCATCCTTCCATCTGTAAATATAACCATTGTTTCAAAAATAGATTAAAAGACAAGCTGTCCTTCATTTATCTATATTAGAATCCACTGATAAAACATATCTCAGATCCAGGGTGGCAAGGAAATAAGATAATATTGAGAAACTAAATTCAGAATTTTTAAGTAGAGAGGCCCTAATCAGCCAGTGCACCAGGTACATTGAGTGTCGTAAATGTCTGTCTTGCACTCTCTAACAGGTTAAAATGTGCTCGTGTTACCACAGCAACTTTATAGAGTCAGCTTCCTGCTTTCTGAGCACCTGATCTAACATGAACCACATTATAGATAATACTGTAGTACTAGACATTTCTTCTAATGTGTCCCCATTCCACCTTCCTAACTTTTCAGAGATTACATTCCCTTAGGTTGTGATGGGCCTATCAAAAATACCTCCATGAAACCAGTAAGGATTTCTTTGGAAATGGGATAGGTTCCTTTCTACAGACCATGCATTTTATTGCTCTCCAAGAAAGCCTCATCCTGTAGGTTAACACGGCCTGGATCCTGGGACCCATAAGTTTCCACATTCTCCTCCAGATACCAAGACTTGTTCTCATCAAAAATCAAGAATAACAAGGCAAATTCTCGGTTCATGTCACGTCGTCCTCCGTAGGGCTCCAGGATGCCTTTTCGGCAGATGGCCAAGGGTCCCACCAGGCCACTGTACATGTCCTGAGGATGGGGAAGGAATGAACAAGATGTAGTTGTTCCTGGGCAATAGGTGCTCTCCAGGGAGATAGGCTGATATCCAAGCCCACTGTGTCCTCAGCACTTTATCATAATGCCTTGTATTTATAAGAGGCTCAACTGTATTATCTGAATCTATCCTCACAAACACCTTGGGGCACAGGTAATATATGCTATTTCACCTATGATTTATCTCTGCAGGAATATTCATTGATCTCCAAACCCACCAATCACTTTCACAACCCAGTGCCTTTTCTCAGGTTGTTTCTTCTTCTTTGTAATGCCCACTCCTACACCATACCCCTTATCTTATGTTATACCACTATTCCACTTTTAAGTCTCAAAGTGCATCTACTTATCATCACATTGCCTTCTCTAGTTTCCCTTTCATTCTCTCCTCCAAATAGAATTAATCACTCTCTCATGGACCCCATAGCACTTTCTATTAAATAGTTTTAAGTAGTTGCTAACACTATGCTATGTTTATATGGCTTCCCGTGTAGCTCAGTAAGTAAAGCATCAGCTTGCCATGTGGGAGAGACCTAGCCTCATTATATATTTTACTTGTATTTTATATATTCAATGCTAATATTATGTTTATATTCATCTGTTTCCCACAGCTATTATAGATCTCACTCTTTGAAGATGGGAATTGAATCTTATACTTTTATCATCAAAAGAGCCAGGTAAAATGCCTAAAATGTAGTAGGCTGTCAATAAATTGATTGCTGACATCTGGCTGTGGTTGGCTGACCACACAGATTAGCCTTTTCCAGATGAGAAATCAGAGGCAGAATGACTTGCCTAAAGTCAATCGAAAGATAAGACAGAACCAAATTTGGGTTAGAAACCTAATCTCTTGACAACCAATTCTAAGTTCCTAAAATGATAACATACTGCCTTATACTATCCAAGAAGAAGAAACAAGGAAGAAAATCCTCAGAACAAACATGGGTGCTACCTAATCATTTTATCTCTCCTTCTACCTATTAAAATAAGCTCGGGATTTGAGGAATTTCCCCCAGTCCCTGGACTTCAGTGCTGGGCTCTTTAACACATCTGTTTAATACCTTCTTTTTGCTAGGCAGTCTGCCCATTTCTGAGACATCTCCAAGAAGCCAATATTGTCTTTACCTTGATGGGATCCACTGCAGAATAGTAGATCCAAGAAACACAAGCAGAATCATTGAGACCAGGGCCAGATCTCTCTGGAATGTTCCATTGGTAAGTGAGAACCTCACCTAGAAAGGATAAAAGAAATCTCCAGTTGGACCAGGTCAGAAATGCCTCCCAGTTCCCAGGTATCCCTAAAAGGCTGTAGCAGGTGAGTCCCAGGACCTTTAAGATATTTCTTCATCATTTCCATACCAGTATTCATTTTATTTTTGTGACTTTATTCTTCTCCCTCCTGGGACACCCTTAGCTTCTCTTTTACTGTCCTTGTCTTTAAAGATCCAGGTACAAACTTCTAGTAAGGCAGCTCTGCTACTGTTCTCCCTGTTTATCATGTCCTTCCTTCTTTAACTCTGTTCTGATCTCCTTTTCCTGCTGATGATTCCTAAATGCAGCTGTTCAAGGTTCTGTCTCTAGTCCTCTTCTCCTATTTTTCCATATGCTCCCCATGGAAGCTTTCAGCCATCTTTCTGATGTCAATTTTAATCTGTGTGTACTGATGATTCAAATAGCCAGATCTTTCTTGTCATTAAGTTGTAATCCAAAACCTTCAATCATATACTGGAATTTTTTATTTATGTATTTAATGGGATTAACAGAAATGAACACCTATGTACAAAATAGATAAGCTGCAATAATATACTGTATAGCACAAGGAATTGTAATTATCTAATAATATCATATAATGGAGAATAATATGCAAAAACTCTGAATCACAACGCTGCATATATGAAGTTAACATAATTTTGTAAATCAAAGATACGGGACGTCTTTTGAAAGTTGACCTGACAACACATAAAAAACTAAAATTGTTATGAATTCACCTTCCTCCTTTGGAAAAAAAAATGCTATTACTCAATCTGTGCTCCCAGTATCTAGTGATGACATCAAAATCCTCCTAATTACCCAGATTCAAAAATGTAGTTTACTTTGTCTCCCCACTCTCATGAATTTAAAATCCAACTAAATGGCAAGTCTTACTGATTGAACCTCTACATTATATTTTATAATCATATTCTCTTCCTTCCAATTCCTGATATTTTCGCTCCAGTTTAGATGATTATTTTAAAGACTGGACTAATACAAAACTTCCTAATTTGTTTCTCTGTCTCAAACTCTGGCTCTCTTCAATCCATCTTCCAACTGATATCATATTAATTTTATAACATCTTTATTGAGGTATTTTCAAACCAAAAATTTCACACATGTAAAGAGTACAAATCAATGGTTTTTAGTATATCCATAGAATTTTGTAATCATCACCACAATCAGTTTTAGGAAAATTATTACCATTAAAAAAGTTCCTGCACTCCTTAGCCTCATTCTCTAATCCATCTCACACCCAAGCCCTAGACAACCACTAATCTACTTTATGTCTCAATAGTTTTATTATTCTGAATATTTTATACAAATCAGATTATTCACAAGTCATGTCAGGAAGATAGCAGACTAAGGAGATCCCAATACTCACTTCTCCCTACAATAACCACCAAAACAAGGAATAAGCAGCTATATACCCACTTAATAATTCTGAGAGAGTTCCACAATACAAAGAATGTGTAACAACCCAGTGGGGCAAAAAAATTGAAGATAGGCAAATAAGTAAATGCAAGAAGTATCTTACCCACATCACTCCAGTCTGGCACAGCTAGGAATCAAGAGGTAATCCCCATGGTTGAAAAAGACAGCAGGAGAATTCCAGCAGCCCTCACTACCAGACTGTCTTTCTTTACACTCACCTTTCAACTGAACTTGGAGTCCATACCTCTCTGCCACCTCTACAAGAAGGACCCACCAACATTCTGTCACAACTCAAGAAGAAGCTGTAGCTTCTCTGCATTCCAGGAAGGAGCAGCCATCACCTCAACCTCAAGAAAAGCCTTCCCTTCCTTCCTCCCAAGAGAGAACCACTCCCTTGCCCCCCACCCCCAACTCAAGGATCCACAGTCAGTTGGTCCTTACTCCAAGAAGCTTCAGTTGTCCCACCTCCAGCTCCACAAGGAGTAACTACTGATATGTCACACCAGAGAAGAAATTGTTACTGCTCCACTCTCCTAGAAGAAGCCATCGCCACTGCATCCTTCTGAAAAGAAGCTACTGCTACTCCTTGCCGTCCCATATCCATAAAGAACTGCTGCCCTCTTTCCCCCTCCATTTGACAAGGAGCCACCAATGCTGCCTTTGCCAGAAGAAGTCACTGCTGCTCTGCATTTCACCAGAAGAAGCCACAACTGTTCCTTATGACCCCAAGAAAGAGCTGCTTCAACTCCCCAACCAAAGAGACACTGACACTTAGCTCGCCCCAAAAGGATCCATCAACACCTAACCCCTCAAAAATGAGCTGCTGAAGCACCCTTTCCCAACAGACAATTCACCTCTGTGTTCTCCCAGGGAAGGAGCCATTGGTGCACTAATACTCCTACACAAGGAGCTGCTGCCACGCAGCCTTCCAAAAAGATCCAACTCTACTCTGGCTTCCCTACTCAGAAGGAGCCACTGCTGCTCCACTCCCACCAGCTGCCACTTGCACCCTCTCCCCCAACAGGAGATGATCCTCTGCTGAGACACTACCACCACTGCAGCAGTGAGGGGCCCACAGAATTCTGGAGCCAAAGCTATTTCTGTGCATCACAGACACAGCTAGATGTGCACCCACATGTTGGACATAGTGTCAAGAGGAATGTTCTCAGTCATAATTCTGCCCCATGGTGGAAAAAGTGAACAGAAAGATCCAAGTAGTGAGAGTGTTAATAGCCCTGGAAGGGAGGGCAGATGTCCCAAAGCAGCAGGAGGAAATAAAACTGCAAGTGACAGACTATTTTTTCTTTTCTTTTAAAATTCTGTGTTGTCATGATGACATCTGGTTCCATCTGAACTTAACTTTATCTCAAACCTTGAGCTAACCAATGCTTTTTTTTCTCATGGAAATGTCTTCCTTAGGCTATGTTAATGAACTAGGTATTTGCTTGGAAATCTGCCTTTCTTCAAGATTCAGGTCAATTGTTTTTTAGCCCAGGATGACTCACCTTATGCCAATGCTATCTCAAAGTGTATGTTGTGGGTGAGGGGTCTGGTGCAACTCTCTCAGTTTTGAGGTGTTTCCTTTCTCTAATTAGAATAGTTAATAGGTATATAACTCCTTGGTAAAAACTAGCAAGGGCACTCTTTCTGTCCCTTTCTGATATCTATGTCAGAAGCTTTCTCTCTTTTATACTTTAATAAAACTTTATTACACAAAAAGCACTGAGCAATCAAGTCTTATCACTGGCCCCAGATCGAATTCCTCTCCTCTGGAAGCCAAAAATCCTGGCATTGTTCACAACTCTCATCAGCAACTTTTCAGTAGCCTTTACCACCAAGGACTCCAATAGATCTTGTCACTACTGTGGACACCTGGAGACTTAGTTTCTGAAGATCACTGCAGTTTTCAGCTGATGGAACTGTATGTAGGCTATACCAGTGTGCCCTCCCCAGAGTCAGAGCCAGTGTCAAACAATCATAGAGCCAAAGCTATCATATTCTACCCAGCTAGCACCCTTGCATCCAAGTGTAGGAGAAGATCTTTCCCCATGGCAGCTAGTTCATAAAGTTTGGAAGAGGTGGTCAATCTTTCAAAAGTGGAGATACCATTGCAAATATAGAAAAACATGAATAATTAAGGAAATATGACACCATCAAATACCAACAAAGGAACATAGTTTTCCAGTAATCAGCTCCAACACAATGGAGATCTAAAAATTGCCTGACCAAAAAAATTTATTGTTTTTTAAAGTTCAGTGAGCTACAAGAGAACACAGAGAGACAATTTAACAAAATCAGGAAAGCAACCCATAAATAAAATGATAAGTTCAATAAAAATGATAAAGAATCAAACAAAAACTCTGGAGCTAAAAAAATATATATGTAATGATCTGATCAGTTCAGTTCAGTCACTCAGTCGTGTCTGACCCTTTGTGACCCCATGGACTGCAGCACACCAGGATTCCCTGTCCATCACCAACTCCCAGAGCCTACTCAAATTCATGTCCATCGTGCTGGTGATGCCATCCAAACATCTCATCCGCTGAAATCCCAGTCTCCTCTGGCCTTCAATCTTTCCCAGCATCAGGTGGCCAAAATATTGAAGATTCAGCTTCAGCATCAGTCCTTCCAATGAATATGCAGGACTGATTTCCTTTAGGATTAACTGGCTTGAACTCTGTGCTGTGTTCAAAGAGACTCTCAAAAGTCTTCTCCAAGACCACAGTTCAAAAGCATCAATTCTTCAGTGCTCAGCTTTCTTTATAGTCCAAATCTCAAATCCATACATGGCTACTGGATAAACCATAGCTTTGACTAGACGAACCTCTGTTGGTAAAATAACGTCACTGTTTTTTAATAGACGGACCTCTGTTGGTAAAATAACGTCACTGCTTTTTAATATGCTGTCTAGGTTGGTCATAACTTTTCTTCCAAAGAGCAAGCATCCTTTAATTTCATGACTGCAGTCACCATCTGCTGTGATTTTGGAGCCCCAGAAAATAAAGTCTCTCACCATTTCCATTGTTTCCCCATCTATTTGCATGAAGTAGTGGACCGGGTGCCATGATCTTTGTTTTCTGAATGTTGAGTTTTAAGCCAAATTTTTCACTCTCCTCTTTCACTTTCATCAAGATGTTCCTTAGTTCTTCGTTTTCTGCCTTAAGGGTCGTGTCATGTGCATATCTGAGGTTACTGATATTTCTCCTGGCAATCTTGATTCAAGCTTCTGCTTCATCCAGACCTGCATTTTGCATGATGTACCCTGCATATATGTTAAATAAGCAGGGTGACAATATACAGCCTTTACGTATCCTTTTCCTGATTTGGAACCAGTCTGTTGTTCCATGTTCAGTTCTAACTGTTGTTTCTTGACCTGCATGTATGGATGTGAGAGTTGGACTATATGGAAAGCTGAGCACTGAAGAATTGATGCTTTTGAACTGTGGTCTTGGAGAAGACTCTTGAGAATCTCTTGGACTGCAAGGAGATCCAATAAGTCCATCCTAAAGGAAATAAGTCCTGAATATTCATTGGAAGGACTGATGCTGAAGCTGAACTCCAATATTTTGGCCACCTGATGCAAAGAACTGATTCATTTGAAAAGACCCTGGTGCTGGGAAAGGAAGGCAGAAGGAGAAGGGAATGACAGAGGATGAGATGGTTGGATGGAATCACCGACTCAATGGACATGAGTGTGAATAAACTCCAGGAATTGGTGATGGAAAAAGAGGCCTGTCGTGCTGCAGTCCATGGGGTCACAAAGAGTCAGACATGACTGAGCAACTGAACTGAACGGAACTGAGATGAGTGCAATTGCACAATATTTTGAGCTTTCTTTGGCATTGCCTTTCTTTGGGATTGGAATGAAAACTGACCTTTTCCAGTCCTGTGGTCACTGCTGAGTTTTCCAGATTTGCTGGCATATTGAATACAGCACTTTAACAGCATCATCAATTAGGATTTGAAATAGCTCAACTGAAATTCCATGACCTCCACTAGATTTTTTGTAGTGATGATTCCTAAGGCCCACTTTACTTCTCAGTCCAGGATGTCTGGCTGTAGGTGAGTGATCACACCATTGTAGTTATCTGGGTCATGAAGATCTTTTTTGTATAGTTCTTCTGTGTATTCTTGCCACCTCTTAATATCTTCTGCTTCTGTTAGGTCCATACCATTTCTGTCCTTTATTGTACTCATCCTTGCATGAAATGTTCCCTTGGTATCTCTAATTTTCTTGAAGAGATCTCTAGTCTTTCCCAGTCTATTTTCCTCTACTTCTTCACTTTGGTCCCTGAGGAAGGCTTTCTTATCTCTCCTTGCTATTCTTTGGAACTCTGCATTCAATTGAGTATATCATTCCTTTTCCCCTTTGCCTTTAGCTTCCTTCTTTTCTCAACTATTTGAGAGGCCTTGTTAGACAACTGTTTTGCCTTTTTCATTTATTTTACTTGGAGATGGTCTTGATCAATGCCTCCTGTACAATGTCACAAACTTCCACCCATAGTTCTTCAGGCACTCTGTCTATCAGATCTAAATTCTTGAACCTATTTGTCACTTCCACTGTATAATTCTAAGGGATTTATTTACGTCATACCCGAATGGTCTAGGGGTTTTCCCTACTTTTTTCAAATTAAGTCTGAATTTGGCAATAAGGAGATCATGCTTTTGAACTTTTGTTTTGCTGAGCCACAGTCATCTCCTGGTCTTGTTTTTGCTGACTGTATAGAACTTCTCCATCTTTGGCTGCAAAGAATATAATCAATCAGATTTTGTTATTGACCATCTGGTGACGTCCATATGTAGAGTCTTCTCTTGTGTCATTGGAAGAGAGTGTTTGCTATGATGAGTGCATTCTCTTGGCAAAACTCTGTTAGCCTTTGACCTACTTCATTTTGTACTCCAAGGGCAAATTTGCCTGTTACTCCAGGTAGCTCTTGACTTCCTACTTTTGCATTCCAGTCACCTATAATGAAGATGACATCTTTTTTGGATGTTAGTTCTAGAAGGTTTTGTAGGTCTTCATAGATCCATTTGACTTCAGCTTCTCCAGCATACTTGTCGGGGCATAGACTTTGATTACTCTGATATTGAATGGTTTGCCTTGTAAACAACCAGAGATCATTCTGTCGTTTTTTTGAGATTGCATCCAAGTAGTGCATTTCAGACTCTTTTATTGGCTATGATGGCTATTCCATTTTTTCTAAGAGATTCTTGCCCACAGTGGTAGATATAATGGTCATCTGAGTTAATTTCACCCATTCCAGTCCATTTTAGTTCGTTGATTCCTAAAACAGTAATGTTCACTCTTGCCATTCCTGTTTGACCACTTCCAATTTGCCTTGATTCATGGACCTAACATTTCAGGTTCCTATGCAATATTGCTCTTTACAGCATCAGATTTTACTTTCATCACCCGTCTCATCCACAAGTCAGTGTTGTTTTTGCTTTGGCTCTGTCTCTTCATTCTTTCTGAAGTTATTTCTCCACTCTTCTCCAGTAGCATATTTGACACCTATCGACCTGGGGAATTAATCTTTCAGGGTCATATCTTCTTGCCTTTTCATACTGTTCATGGGGTTCTCAAGGCAAGGAGACTGAAGTGGCTTGCCATTGCCTTCTCCAGTGGACCACGTTTTTGTCAGAACTCTCCACCATGATCCGTCCTTCTTGGGTGGCCCTACATGACATGACTTATCGTTTTATTGTGTTGGGCAAGGCCATGATACATGTGATCTATCTGCCCTCTGATGGATAAGGATAAGAGGCTTATGGAAGCTTCCTGATGGGAGAGACTGATTGAGGGGAAAACTGGGTCTTGTTCTGATGGGTGGGTCCATGTTCAGTAAATCCTTAATCCAACTTTCTGTTGATTGTTGTGGCTGTGTTCCCTCCATGTGGCTTGACCTGAGGCCAAACTGTGGTGGAGGTAATGAAGATAGTGGTGACCTCCTTCAAAAGGTCCCATGCACACACTGCTGCACTCGGTGCCTCCAACCCTACAGCAGGCCATCTCTGACCCACACCTCCACTGGAGACTCCTGGAAACTCGCAGACAAGTCTGGGTCAGTCTCTTGTGGGGGTCACTGCTCCTTTCTCCTGGGTCCTGGTGCACCAAGGTTTTTTGTGCCCTCCAAGAGTCTGTTTCCCCAGTCTTGTGTAAGCTTTAGCGTTTCTATGGTGGGGTTAATGGCAACCTCTTCCAAGAGGGCTTATGCCATACCCAGGTCTGCTGCACCCAGAGCCTCTGCCTCTGCAGCAGGCCACTGCTGACCCGTACCTCCATAGGAGACACTCAGACACAATTCTGGCTCAGTCTCTGTAGGTTGGGCGTGTGTTTTGTGCCCTTCCCTGCTCTGAGCAGCTCAGGCAACCAGGTGCTTGGCCAGCACATTGTCCCAGGTGGGCCATATGTCTTAATCAGCTCCCAGGTCAGGACCACTAGGTTTCCCAGGTGCACCATGAGAGCACCATCTCAGGTGTGCTGTATGTCTCCTCTGGAGAGCTGATCTTAGGCTATGACCCTCCTGGTGGATGTCAACCATACAGTATCTCAGAAAGATGTGGTTAGCAGCTGGGAGCCTGCTCACAGTTCGGTGGAAGATGCAGCAGCCCTTTGCCTTACATCTTTGGCTGTTGCAAACCTGCCCCTCTGCCTTTGGGTGGGGGTGGGTGGGGAGGGGCTAGGTACCAGTGGCTAGCTCTCCTTTGGTATTCAGTCAATCCTTTGCTCTGTGAGCGGGCCAAGCTGCACTTTAGGTTGTTAGGTTATAGCCTTTTGCAGGAAAGTTCTTTTTTCTGCAGTTGTGGTTAGGTATGTATTCTGAGGGTTTTTGTTTTGTTTTTTTTCTCCCAGTTATGTGGCCTTCTGAGATTCCAAAACTCCCTACAGACCCTCTGTGAGAGGGTTTCCTACTGTGTGGAAAGTTCTCCTGCTTCATAACTTCCTCCTCAGAGCAGGTCTCCATCCCTAACTCTTATGTATATTTTTTTGTCTCTTATATTTTGTCCTACCTCCTTTTTAAGATAATGGGCTGCCTTTATGGGTACCTGGTGTCCTCTGCCAGTGTTCAGAAGTTGTTTTGTGGAAGTTGCTTAGCATTCAAATGATCTTTTGATGAATTTGTAGGGGAGAAAGTATATGATAGGATAAGGGAAAAAGAGAGATTGATCAAGCAGAAGAGAGAACCTGTGAACTTGAAGATAATTCATTTGAAGAATTGATAATTCATTTCTTACAAGAAGAAACAAAAAAGAAAGGAAGAAGCAAAATGAGTAAAGTAAGGCTATGGGATTTATGGGATACCATAAGACAATTGACATGCATTATGGGAGTTACGAAGGAGAAGAGAGAGAAAGAGGGGCAGAAAGCCTATTTAAAGGAATGATGGCTGAAAACTTCCCAAATTCCAAAAATGAAACAGACATCCAAATTCATGAAACTCATGTGGGCTCACTTAGTTGTGTCCAACTCTTATGACTGCATGGATTGTAGCCCACCAGGCTCCTTTGTCCATTGGATTTTACAGGCAAGAATACTAGGGTGGGTTTCCATTTCCTCCTCCAGAAGATCTTTCCAACCCAGAGATTGAACTCACATCTTCTGTTTTAGCAGGCAGATTATTTACCACTGAGTCACATGGGAAGCTCCTCATGAAACTCAACATTTCTCAAATAAGATCATCCCAAAGAAGACTGCACTTAGATATAAACAAAATTTCAAAAGTTAAATACACAGAATTTTGAAAGCAGCAAGAAAAGCAATTCACATATAGGGGGACGCTCATAAGACTAAAGACGATTTTTCAACAGAAACCGAGCAGGCTAAGAAAGAGTGGGCTGCTATACTCAAAGTATTGGAAGAAAAAAATTCAGTCAGGAATTTATAAAAATTATAAAATTACACATTAAAAATGAAGAAAATATAAAACAAAATCTTTCCAAGACCAAAAACAAAAAACTGAGTAAATTCATCACTACTAGATATGCCAATTAAAAAAAATTAATTTTAAAAAGATGACTATAATATAGCAGAAAAAATAGATTTTAAGTCTAAAACTGTCTCTAGAAACAAATGTCACTATATAATGATAAATGGGTCAATTCAAAAAGAAGATTTAGCAATGATAAATATAGGCATACTCAACATTAGAGTACCTAAATATATAAAGCAAATAATGACAGCTTTGAAGGCAAAAATTGACAGCGAGACAATACTAGTAAAGTGCTTCAATATCCTAGTTACAATAATGAATATGACATCTAAACAGAAAGTCAATAAAGAAACATCTGACCTGAAAAATACCATATACCAAATGGACCTAACAGTGATACACATGAGATTTAATCACTTATCATGAATTTCCCAACATAGACAATCCCAGGGCTATAAGGCTTCATATGTGAATTCTATCAAACACTCAAAGAAGAATTAATGACAATATTTCTTTAAATTCTTTCAAAAAAGAGAAGAAATGCTTTCAGATTCATTTTATGAAATGAGCCTTACAATGATAGTAAAACCAAAGACATAATTACAAGGAAAGAAAACTGCAGGCCAATATCCCTAATAAATACAGATGCAAAATCATCAATAAAATACTAGCAAACTAAATTCAATAGCATGTTAAAAGGATGATACATTGTAAACCAGTGGTATTTATCCCTGGTATGCTAAGGTAGTAAGATATATGCAAATATATTAATGCAATGAACCACACATTTAAAAAAAAAAGAAAAAAATACATGACCATCTCAATGTATACCAAAAAATAAATAAATAAAAATTAACATTTCATTCATGATTAAAATTCTTAAAAAAATAGGTATAGAAGGAATTTCTCTCAACACAATAACAGCCATTTATGAAAAGCCCACAATTAGCATCACAGTCAGTGGAGAAAAATTGAAAACTTTCTTTCTAAGAGTCAGTAAAGGCAAGGATGTTGACTCTTGTTACTTCCATTTGACATAGTACTGGAAGCCTTTAACCAGAACAATCAGATAAGAAAAATATTTTTTTAAAGGCATCCAAATCAGAAAGGAAAACGTGAAAGTATCTGTAAATAAAATGATTTTATATTGCAAAATCTCTAAAGACTCAACAACAATTGTAGAATTAATAAACATATTTAGCAAATATGTAGTATAAAAGCATACAAAAATCTGTTGTATTTCTATACACAGACAACAAACTGCTTGAAAAGGAAATTAGTAAAACTATCCCTTTCACAATACAAAACATTTTAAAATATATCTAGGAATAAACTTAACCAAAGAGGAGAAAGACATGTACACTGAAGATTATAAAATCTTAATTAAAAAAAAATAATGTTGAAGAAGTTATGACTAAATGGAACAATGCCCTGTGCTCATGAACTGGAATAATTAATATTGTTATTATTAACTATATAGTCCATGGAATTCTCCAGGCCAGCAACTGGAGTGGGTAGCCTTTTCCTTCTCCAGGGGATCTTCCCAACCCAGGGATTGAACCCAGGTCTCCTGCATTGCAGGCAGATTTTTTACCAGCTGAGACACAAGGGAAGGCCAAGAATACTGGAGTGGGTAGCCTATCCCTTTTCCAGTGGATCTTCCTGACCCAGGAATCGAATTGGGGTTTCCTGCATAGCAGGCAGATTCTTTACCAATTGAGCTATGATGGAAGCCCAATTAATATTGTTAAAATTCCTATATTATCCAAAGTGATCTACAGATTCAATGAAATATTTATCAAAATTCCAATGGCATTTGTACAGGAATAGAAAAATATACTAAAATTTCTATGGAACCACAAAAGACACAGAATAATCCAAGAAATCTTGATCAAGAAGAAAGCTGGAAGCATCATTTTTCCAGAACTAAAACATATTACAAAGCTACAGTAATCAAAAAAGCATGGTATTGGCATATATGTTTACATTTATATTTATATATTAGAACAACAGAATAAAAAGAAATTCATGGATCTACAAGCAACCAAACTTGAATTAATTAACTGTTTTTAATTGAATTACAATTAATCTGCAATGTCATGTTAGCTTCCATTATAGATTCTTGCAAGACATTGAGTATAGTTTCCATGCTATACATTAGGTCCTTTATTGTTTATTTATATAATAGTGTGTGCATGCTAATCCCAAACTCTTAACTTATCTCTCCCCTCAACTCCTGCTATTCCCTTTGGTGAACATAAGATTTTTTTCTGTCTGTGAGTCTCTTTCTGTTTTGTAAATAATTTCTTGTATAATTTCTTTAGATTCTACATATAAGTGATATCGTATGATAATCATCTTTCTCTATGTGACTTACCTCATTTAGTTTGACAGTCTCTAGGTCCATCCATGTTGCTACAAGTGGCATTTTTTTTTTTCATTTATTTTTATGGCTGAGTAAACTGGGTAAAGATGATGTGGTATATATACCACATTGTCCACATCATCTTTATCCATTCCTTTGTCAACAGACATTTTAGGTTGCCTTCATTTCTTGGCTTTTGCTAATAGTGCTTCTATGAACACTGGAGTGCATATATATTTCTGAATTATAGTTTTCTGCAGATATATGTCCAGAAGTGGGATTGCAGCATCATATGATAACTATTTTCTTTTTTTTTTTGCTTTTTAAGCAACCTCCATTCTATTCTCCATAGTGAATGCACCAATTTACATTTCCACAGGAAAGTGATCTTTGACAAGTGTTCAAGAAACATACAATGAGGAAAGGATATTGTCTTCCATAAACGATGTATAGAAAACAATATTCAACAGTAAACAATGACATTGGATCCTTATCTCACATAATACACAAAAATCAATTCAAAATGGATTAAAATTCTTACATATAGGATCTTAAACCATAAAACTAATAGAAGAAAATATTGTGGAAAAGTTTCTTGATATTAGTTGTTGCAATGATTTTTTAGATATGACATCTAAAGCAAAGCTGGCCAAAGCAAACATAGTAACTCTGTCTATAATCACCAAAAGTCTGGAACCAATTCAAATGTCTTTTAATGGGTAAACGAATAAAATGTGCTACATATATGCACTAAAAAGGAAATACCTATCAATACATATAATAACACTGATAAATAATAGTAAAGGCATTATGCTGAATAAAAGAAATCAGTCTCAAAAATGTACTTACTATATGATTCCACTTATATTAGAATTATGGAAAATGTGAAGCTATAGTTATAGTGACCATTTTAATGGTTGTCAAGATTTAGTGGTTAGAGGAGGGTATGACTACAAACCCCTTCATGGATCACCACCTTGTAATGGTGAAGGAGCTTTTGTAACTCAGTGAGGATATGAGCCATGCCATGAAGGGCTAACCAAGATGGATGGAGCATAGTGAAGAGTTCTGACAGAACGTGATCCACTGGGGGAGGAAATGCAAACCATCCCAGTATTCTTGTTGCAAGAACTCCAGAAACAGTATGAAAAGGCAAAAAGATATGACACTAGATGAGTCCCTCCCCAGATCTGAAAGTGTCAGATATGCTACTGGGGAAGAATGGAGGAAATTACTAATAACTACAGAAATAATGAAGAGGCTGGGCCAAAGTGGAAATGATTTCCAGCTGTGGTTGTGTCTGGTGGTGAAAGTAAAGTCTGAAGCTGTAAAACAGTATTTCATAGGAACCTGGAATAGTAGGTCCATGAATCAAGGTAAATTGGACATGGTCAAGTAGGAGATGGCAAAATTGAGCATTGACATATTAAGAACCAGTGAATTAAAATGGACAAATTTAATTCAGATGACCATTATATATACGACTGTGAGTGAGAATCCCTAAGAAGAAATAGAGTAGCTCTCATAGTCAACAAAAGAGTCTGAAATGTAGTACTCGGGTGCAGTCTCAAAAATGACAAAATGATCTCAGTTTGTTTCCAAGGTAAAGCAATCAACATCACGGTAATCCAAGTTTATGCCCAAACGACTGATGCAACAGTCAAGAAGCAACAGTTTGAATTGGATATGGATCAACTAATGGGTTCCAAATTGGGAAAGGCATATGTCAAGGCTGCATATTGTCACCTTGCTTGTTTAACTTATATACAGAGTATATCATGTAAAATTCCATGCTGGATGAATCACAAGCTGCAATCAAGATTGCCTGGAGAAATATCAACAACTTCAGATATGTAGATGATACCAGTCTAATGGCTGAAACTGAAGAGGGACTAAAGGTGAAAAAGGAGAGTGAAAAAGCTGCCTTAAAACTCAACATTCAAAAAAATAAGATCATGGCATATGGTCCCATCCTTTATGGCAAATAGAAAGGAAAAAAATGGAAACAATGAAAGAATTTATTTTCTTGGACTCCAAAATCACTGAAGGCAATTACTACAGCCACAAAATTAAAAGACACTTGCTCCTTGGAAGGAAAACTATGAGAAACCTAGATAGCACATCAAAAAGCAAAGACATCACTTTGCTGGAAAATGTCCATATAGTCAAAGCTATGGTTTTTCCAGTAGTCATGTGTGGATGTGAGTTGAACCATAATGAAGGTGTCAAAGAATTGATGTTTTTGAACTGTGATGCTGGAGAAGACCCTTGAGAGTCCCTTGACAGCAAGGAGATCAAATCAGTCAACCTTTAAGGAAATCAGTCCTGAATATTCATTGGAAGAACTGATGCTGAAACTGAAGCTCCAATCTTTGACCACCTGATGTGAGAAGCTGACTCATTAGAAAAGACCGTGATCCTGGGAAAGATTGAGGGCAAATGGAGAAGTGGGCAGCAGAGGATGAGATGGTAGCATCATCTACAGTCTCCAGTAAGATAGCATCACTGACTCAATGCACATGAATCTGAGCAAACTCTGGGAGATAGAGAAGGACAGTGGAGCCTTGAGTGCTGCAGTCCATGGGGTCACAAAGAGTCGGACACAACTGAGCAACTGAACAACAACAACAGCAGCAACAATTATCAAAAACAGAGATAGTGTGAGGGTCAAATTTGGATATGGGGATAGATGTATACATGCTACTATATGTAAAATAAATAATAAGAACCTACTGTATAGCACAGAGAACTCTATTCAATACTCTGTAATGGCCTACATGGGAAAATAATCTTTAAAAAGAGTGAATATATGTATAACTGATTTACTTTACTATACATCTGAATTTAACTGGGGAATATTATATATCAATTATACTCCAATAAAAAAATTAAAAGCAATAAAGATAGCAAGCATTGGTGAGGATGTAGAGAAGTGGGAATCCTTGTGTATTGTTGATGAAGTGAAGTTAAAGTTGCTCAGTTGTGCCCAACTCTTTGCAACTCCATTTTCCAGGCCAGAATACTGGAGTGGGTAGCCTTTCCATTTTCCAAGGGATCTTCCCAACCCAGGGATCGAACCCAGGTCTCCTGTATTGCAGGAGGATTCTTTACCAATTGAGCCACAACGGAAGCTCAAGAATACCAGAGTGTGTAGCCTATCCCTTCTCCAGGAGATCTTCCTGATCCAGGAATCAAACTGGGGTCTCCTGTATTGCAGCTGGATTCTTTACAAACTGAGCTATCAGGGAAGCATGTAAATTAATATAGCCATTATGTAAAATAGTATGGAAGTTCCTTAAAAAGTCAAAAATAGGACTATTATTTGATACAACAATTCTATTTCTGGTTATATAGCCAAAGGAAATGAAATTGAGATCTTGAAGAGATATCTCCACTCCCATATTCTTTACAGTATGATTCATAATAGCCAAGATATGAAAATCCACATATATATGCAAATTACCTGTCTATCATCTATGATGGAATACTATTCAGCCTTAAAAATGTTGCCATTTGAGGCAACTAAACTAACTGGGAAAGAATTATGCTGGGTGAAATAAAACAAATAGTGTATGATCTCACTTAATGCATGCTCAGTTGCTCAGTTGTGTGTGACTGTTTGTGACCCCATGGGCTATACCCATCAGGCTCCTCTGTCCATGGGGTTATCCCACCAAGAATCCTGGAGTGGATCGGCATTTCGTCCTCCAGGTGATCATCCTGATCCAGGGATTGAATCCACAGCTCCTTCATTGGCATGCAGATTCTTTACCACTGAGCCACCTGGGAAGTCCATTATCTCACTTATATGTGGAATCTAAAATGGTCAAATGGAAATTGAAAGTAGAATGATGGATATTAGCAGTAGATAGAGGAGGACATTGGGAGATATTGGTCAAGAGATACACAGTTTCAGCTATGCAAGATGAATACATTCTGGAGAATTGATATACATCAATGTTTCTATAATTGACAAATTATGTCATATACTTGAGATTTGCTAAGACAGTAGATCTTGGGTTTTCTCAATGCATGCACACACAGAAACACAGGAGAAAGTAATAGCTATGTCAGGCATTGGATATATTGACTAGCTTGAATGTGTTGAGCATTCACAATGTGTATGTATACTGACTTTTCAGATTGTATGCCTTAAATATATACATTTTGATCAATTATACCTCAATAAATCTGTGAAAAAGACAAATTGAATCATACAGGAAATTTCCTTTTGTGATTGGATTCCTTCATTTAGCATAATACTTTCACTGTCCACCAATGCTGCAGCATATATTTAGCACTTAATTTCTTTTTATTGTCAAAAATATTTCATTTTATGGCTATAATGTATTGTATTCATCTATTCATGAGTTGATAGACATGTGAGTCACTTCCATATTTTGGCTGTTAATGAATAATACTGCTATGAACATTCGTGTACAAGTTTTGTGTGGACATTTGTTTTTATTTCTCTTGGGTATATACATAGTGATGGAATCACTGGGTCATATGTGCAACCATTTGAGGATTTGCCAAACTGTTTCCTAATGGAATTACCATTTTTATTTCCTATCAGTAATGGATGAGGGTTTCAATTTCACCATATCTTCATGAAAACTAGTTACTGCCTGTCTTTTTTTAGTTTAGCCATCTTAGTGGATGAGAAGTTTTACTCATTGTAGTTTTTATTTGCATTTCCCTGATGACTAATGATGTTGAATGACTTTTAATATACTTATTGGCCATTTTTTATATCTTCTTTGAAGAAATATCTGTTCAAACTCTTTGCCTGCTCTTAATTGGGTTATTTGGTTTCTTGATAATAGCACTGTCAAGTAATAAAAACACTGAGTTATAATTATTTTTATATCCTAGATACTAGCCTTTAATAAGATACATGATTTGCAAATTTTTCTCCCACTTTGTGCATTATCTTTGCATTTTCTTGATAGTGCCTTTGAAGTACTGCTTCTGCTGCTGCTGCTAAATCGCTTCAGTTGTGCCCGACTCTGTGTGACCCCATAGACCCCAGAGACCATCAGGCTCCCCCATCCCTGGGATTCTCAAGGCAAGAATACTGGAGTGGGTTGCCATTTCCTTCTCCAATGCATGAAAGTGAAGAGTGAAAGTGAAGTCGCTCAGTTGTGTCCGACTCTTAGCAACCCCATGAACTGCAGCCTACCAGGCTCCTCCGTCCATGGGATTTTCCAGGCAAGAGTACTGGAGTGGGATGCCATTTCCTTCTCCGCTTTGAAGTACAAAAGTTCTTAATTTTGAGGAAGCCCAATATATTTATTTTTAATTTGATCACTTGTACTTTGGTGTTGTATCTAAGTAAAACATTCAAGATCATGAAAATTTGATGTTTTCTCCTAAGAATTTTATAGCTTTAGCTCTTACATTTAGATCTTTGACTCATTTTGAATTAATTTCTCTAAATGGTGTGAGGTAGGGTATCCAATTCCATTGTTTTGCTTATAGATATCCACTATGTTTCAGCACCATTTGTTGAAAAAAAAAATGTTTTTATCCATTTAATTGTCTTGGCACTCATTGAAATAAATTGAACATAAATGTAACAGTTCATTTCTGAATTCTCAATCCTATTCCATTGATCTGTATAATCTAACTTTATGCCAGTACCACACAGTCTAGATTACTATAGTTTTGTAATAAGTTTTGAAATTGGTCAATGTGAGTTCTCCAACTTTGCCTCTTTTCTTTAAAATTGTCTTTGTTCCATGATTTTAATATTTCTAAAACCTGTTTGTTCATATCATTCCTATTTTCAAAAGGTTTTAATCTCTCAAAAGAGCAATCTCCATACTCTTTGCTGAAGAAACCAAGTCCTTCTTTGCTCAGTCCAGGCCTAAATTTTAAGCCTTGTCTCACACTTTTCCTGCTTCTTCAAAATATATACTGATCTCATCTCTGAGCATGCCCCATCCATTCTCAGCCATGTGCCTTTGATCACGTTATTCTCTTTACTAGACCACCCTGCAACCTCTTCACTGTGCTATACACTCCTTTATTCAACTACTTAATTAACAATTCTATTTGTCTATAATTTTCATCTTCAACTCAACACATCCAAAATATATCATTGGCTTCTCTCCAAAATCTATTCCTCCTCTAGTCTGTCCTATCTTAGTAAATAGTACCACCAATTATTCAAGCCAAAAATCAGGAGTTATCTTTTGTTTCTTTTCACTCTCTCATGTCTCAAGTCCATGAGCAAATTCTGACAAATCTACCTGAAAGATACATTATATATCCATCTCTACTGCTACAACCTTAGTACATGCCATTATCTTCTATTACTTGGACAACTACAATAACCAAATAACTGGCCCCTTGCATAATGCATGCCACATATAACAATATATTAATGAATGTAATCCTTTTATAAATATAAAGTAGACCACTCTGCACTCTTGTAGCAACTTCCCATTGTAACTAGAATATAATGAAAACACTTACCATTGTCTGCAAAGATCTATGTGATATATCAGTTTTAGTTTATTTCTCCTAATTGACTTCCTACTCTTCTCCATTTTGCTCAGTATGCACCAGATATACTGTCTCCTTCTTTCCTCAAGCACACTGAGATCATTTTGTATGAAGGTATTTTCACTTATGGTTCAAGCTATCCTGAAATTTTGTTAATACAGTTGGCTCCTACATATCATTTAAATATCAGTTTAAATATCACTGCTTCAGGAGGGGGCACTGTTCCGACTATAGTAGCCAAGCTTTCACCCTTGTATCCAGAATACACAGAGAACTCTCTAAAGTCAACAATATGAAAATAAACCACCCAATTAAAAATGGGAAAAACTTTGAAAACAGATTTCACTAAAGACGATGTAAGAATGACACACAAGCACATAAAATGCATTCAATATTTTTTAGCTATTTGGAAAATGTGAATTAAAACCACAGTTAGATATTACAACATATCTATGTGAATGACTAAAATTAAAAAAAAAAAGTGATAACATCTAATGTGAACCAGCATATAGAAAAATTGGATTTCTCATACTTAGGTGGTGGAAATGCAAAATGGTACAGACACTCTGGAAAACAATTTGGAAATTCTTTATAAAAGTAAATATTGAGAGACAAGATGATAGAGAAGTAGATGGACATGGGGTACATCTTTCTCCATCGATGCATTAGGAACACACCTTCAGACACAGGTGATCTTGCAGAACACCAGCTAATAGCAGGCAAGAATCCCTGACCACCAGAAAGGAATATATATAGATCCATGCAAAACTTGGTAGGATGAATCCGCCACAGGTGGATTCATTTTGATATTTGGCAAAACTAATACAATTATGTAAAGTTTAAAAATAAAATAAAATTAAAAAAAAAAAAACTTGGTAGGATGAAGGAAGGGAGGGAAAAAGAGGAGAGAGAGCAGAACTGAACCTACACCTGGAGGGTGAGAGAACTGAAGCAGGGGTCAGGTCCCCACATTAGGGCAATAGTCTGGGACAGAGGAGAATTTGAGGCTTTTGGAGAGTGCAGCAACTGATCTGTGACAGTCTGAATGGAATGAGAACCACACAGACAATCTTTGCACCACCCTACCCTGGACAGGGAAGTAAGTTGCCTGGAATGTGTGGCAGCTGGGAGCTGGAGCATAGGGATTAGAGAGCAATCCCAGGGTGAGGTCTGCTGTTGAGTGTGGGGAGACAGCCTGAGTTGATGTAAAAGAGGAGATCACAGAGGGAAATGCCTTTGGAGGAAAGTTGCACAGCCATGGAGGCAAGGCTATACTGCTGAGTCATGTGAAGAGGGTAGAGCCATCACTGTAGCCTCTCTCTTCCAACACACCAGCACAGGCAGCTGACCAATAAAGGCCCCAGAAAGGGCGGCTTTTAAGTGCCTGATGCACCAAGCAATAGAGGACTCCAGCCAGGCAGGCCCTTAAGTGCCTGATGTGCCAAGCAACAGAGAATGACCAAAGAGTCCCTTTGAACACCATCTGCCAGAGGCTAGCAAAATAACATAATAGTGCCATAGTTTCTGTGGCTGAGGCCACCAGCATCCTTGATTACTTGGTGCTGCCAGGATCACCACAATCCAAAAAGCTGCACCGCCTCCATGCTCAATCCTCAATGGGGCAGAGCTGCCAGAGAATAGAAAAAAATCCTAATAGGGCCATATCTACTGTGTCAGTGGCCACTGGCTCCCCTGTGTAGCTGGCATTGATAGGGTCTCCATGATCCAAGCAGCCATGCCACAGCCATACCTGGTACTCCCTGGGGCAGAGCTAAGTCCTCCAGGGCAATCTCAGGAATAAACTCTTGTGGATGACTCACATGCAGAGGTGGAGATAAAACCACAATTGAAACTCAGGGGCACTCTGGCTAAGGAAGAGGATCAAAAACCTTCCCAACAGATGTATAAGCTGAAACTAAATCCACACGATCACCTAGGCAGACTCTGTGCCTATGGAATATATAAAAAGACAATGAGAGTTCAAACAAAAGAAAACACACTAGTTTTGTCAGCTGTGAACATTGGAGGCAAGAAATAAAAGGAATCCAAATTGGAAAAGAAGAAGTCAAACTCTCACTGTTTGCAGATGACATGATCCTTTACATAGAAAACCCTAAAGGCTCCACCAGAAAATTATTAGAGATAATCAATGAATATAGTAAAATTGCAGGACATAAAATCAACACACAGAAATCCCTTGCATTCCTATACACTAATAATGAGAAAATAGAAAAAGAAATTAAGGAAACAATTCCATTTACCATTGCAATGAAAAGAATAAAATACTTAGGAATATATCTACCTAAAGAAAGAAAAGACCTATGTATAGAAAACTATAAAACACTGGTGAAAGAAATCAAAGAGGACACAAATAGATGGAGAAATATACCGTGTTCAAGGGTCAGAAGAATCAATACAGTGAAAATGAGTATACTACCCAAAGCAATCTATAGATTCAGTGCAATCCCTATCAAGATACCAACATAATTTTTCACAGAGCTAGAACAAATAATATCACAATTTGTATGGAAATACAAAAAACCTCGAATAGCCAAAGCGATCTTGGGAAAGAAGAATGGAACTGCAGGAATCAACCTGCCTGACTGCAGGCTCTACTACAAAGCCACCTCATCCAGACAGTATGGTACTGGCACAAAGCCAGAAATATAGATCAATGGAACAAAATAGAAAGCCCAGAGATAAATCCACACACCTATGGACACTTTATCTTTGACAAAGGAGGCAAGAATATACAATGGAAAAAAGACAATCTCTTTAACAAGTGGTGCTGGGAAAACTGGTCAACCATTTGTAAAAGAATGAAACTAGAACACTTTCTAACACCATACATAAAAATAAATTCAAAATGGATTAAAGATCTAAATGTAAGACCAGAAACTATAAAACTCCTAGAGGAAAACATAGGCAAAACACTCTCTGACATAAATCACATCATGATCCTCTATGACCCACCTACCTCCCAGCATAATGGAAATAAAAGCGAAATAAACAAATCGGACCTAATTAATAATAATAATAAAAAAAAAAACTTTTGCACAGCGAAGTAAACTATAAGCAAAGTGAAAGGACAGCCTTCAGAATGGGAGAAAATAATAGCAAACGAAGCAATGGACAAAGAATTAATCTCAAAAATATACAAGCAACTCCTGCAGCTCAATTCCAGAAAAATAAAAGACCCAATCAAAAAATGGGCCAAAGAACCCAACAGACAGTTATCCAAAGATGATGGCCATTTGGATGGATGTGAGATAATAACAGCAAAGGAAACAACTGACAAAGAATTTATTTCCAAAATATACAAGCAGCTCATGAATCTCAATACTGGAAAAACAAACAAACCAATCAAAAATGGGCAGAAGACCTAAACAGACGTTTCTCCAAAGAAGACAGAAATAGCCAATAAACAAATGAAAAGATGCACAATGTCCCTCATTATTAGGGAAATTATTTTTTTAATCACACTTTTCATTTCCTTTGTATACTTACGGGTTTCTCTTGTGGCTCAATGGGTAAAGAATCCACCTGCAATGTGGATACCTGGGTTCAATCCTTGGGTTGGGAAAATACCCTGAAGAAGGGAAAGGGTACCCATTCCAGTATTCTGGCCTGGAGAATTCCATGGACTGTATAGTCCATGGGATTGTAAAGAGTCGGACATGACTGAACAACTGAACTGAACTGAATTGATATCGTCAGGACATTCCATCCAAATTAAGAAGAATACACTCTCAAGTGCACAGGGAACATTCCCCAGGATAGACCACATCTTGGGTCACAAATCAAGCCTCTCTAATTTAAGAAAATTAAAATCATATCAAGCATCTTTTCTGACCACAGTATGAGACTAGATATCAATTACAGGGAAAAAAATAAAAATCACAAACATATTGAGATTAAACAATATGTTCCTAAATAATAAACAGGTTACTGAAGAAATAAAAATGGAAATTAAAAAATTCCTAGAAACAAATAACAATAAAAACATGATGACCTGAAACCTATGGGACGCACCAAAGGCAGTTCCAAGAGGAAAGTTTGTAGCAATATAATCCCAACTCAATAAGTAAGAAAGACATTGAATGAATAGGCAACCTACCTTTACATCTAAAACAACTGAAAAAAAGAAGAAGAAGAAAACCCCAAAATTAGTGGAAGGAAAGAAATCATAAAGATCAGAGGAGAAATAAATAAAAAATAACTGAAGGAAACAGTAGCAAAGCTTAATAAAACTAAAATGTGATTCTTGGGAAGATAAACAAAACTGACAAACCATTAGCCAGTCTCACCAACTAAAAACTGGAAAGGAATCATATCAACAAAATTAGAAATGAAAAAAGAAAGGTTACAACAGGCAATGAAGAAATACAAAGGGTCACGAGAGACTATTATGAGCAACTATATGCCAATAAAATGGACAACCTGGAAGAAATGGACAGATTCTTAGAAAAGTTTAACCTTCCAAGACTGAACCAGGAAGAAATAGAAATTATGATGAAGCCAATTACAAGTGCTGAAATAAAAACTGTGATTTAAAAATCTACCAAAAAACAAAAGCCAATGGCCAGAAGGCTTCACAGGCAAATTCTATCAAACATTTGGAAAAGAATTAATGCCTATTCTTCTGAAACTCTTTTTAAAAAATTGCAAAAGAAGAAACACTTCCAAACTCATTCTATGGGGCCATAGTCACCCTGATACCAAAGCCAGAAAAAGACATCCAAAAAAAGAAAGATAGAAAATTACAGACCAATAACACTGATATTGCAAAAATCCTCAACAAAATTCTGGTAAACAGAATTAAGCAACACATTGAAAAGATCATACACCACAATCAAATTGGGTTTATCCCAGGTATGCAGCAATTCTTCAGTACATGCAAATCAATCAATCTGATATACTATATTAATAAATGGTAAAAGATCTTCAAAAATGGTCATAGAAGGAACCTACCTCAACATAATAAAGGCCATATAAGATTAAACTCACAACAACATTATAATCATAGGTGAAAATAGGAAAACATTCTCTCTAAGGTCAGGAACAAGACAAGGGTGCCCACTATCATCACCATTATTCAATAGAGTTTGGAAGTCCTAGCTACAGCAACCAGAAAATATAAGAAATTAAAGGAATCCAGATTGGAAAAGGAGAAGTAAAATTCTGTTTGCACATGACATAATGCTATATATTGTTGTTGTTATTCAGCCATCCAGTCATGTCCTACTGTTTGCTATCCCATGGAAAGCAGTACACCAGGCTTCCCTGTCCTTCACTATCTCCCAGAGTTAGCCTATTGTGTCAATGATGCCATCAAATCTTCTCAACATCTGTCGCCCCATTGTCCTATTGCCTTCAATCTTTCCCAGCATCAGAGTCTTTTCCAATTAATCTGTTCTTTGCATCAGGTGGCCAAAGTATTGGAGCTTCAGCTTCAGCATTAGTCCTTCAAGTTAATATTCAGGACTGACTTCCTTTAGGATTGACTGGTTTGAACTCCTTGCTGTCTAAGGGACTCTCGAGAATACTCTCCAGCACCACAGTTCAAAAGCATCAATTCTTTGGTGCTCAGTTTTCTTTATGGTCCAACTCTCACATCCACACATGACTACTGGAAAAACCATTTATTTGACTAGGTTGACATTTATTGGCAAAGTAAACCAATAAGCAGTCTAGTTTTGTCATAGCTCTTCTTCCAAGTGTCTTTTAATTTCATGGCTGCAGTCACCATCTGCAGTGATTTTGGAGCCCAAGAAAAGAAACTCTCTCATTGTTGACATTGTTTCCCCATCTATTCCCCATGAAGTGATGGGGCTGGATGCCATGATCTTAGTTTTTTGAAAGTTGAGTTTTAAGCCAGCTTTTTCACTCTCCTCTTTCACTTTCATCAAGAGGCTCTTTAGTTCTTCTTCACTTTTTTCCATGAAGGTGGTGTCATCTGTATTTATGAGGTTGTTGATATTTCTTCTGGCAATCTTGCTTGCAGCTTGTGTTTCATCCAGCCTGGCATTTTGCATGATGTACTCTGAGTAGAAGTTAAATAAACAGGGTGACAATATACAGCTTTGACATACTCCTTTCCCAGTTTGGAACCAGTCTGTTCCATATCCAGTTCTAACTGTTGCTTCTTGAGCTACATACAAGTTTCTCAGGAGGCAGGCAAGGTGGTCTGGTATTCCCATCTTGAAGAATTTTCCACAGTTTGTTGTAATTCACACATTTAAAGGCTTTAGCACAATCAATGAAGCAGAAGTAGATGTTTTTTCTGAAATAATCTTGCTTTTTGTATAATCCAAGGGATTTTGGCAATTTGATCACTGGTTCCTCTGCCTTTCATAAATCTGGCCTGAACATTTGGAATTTCTCAGTTCACATGTTATTGAAGCCTAGCTTAGAGAATTTTGAGCAATACTTTACTAGCATGTGAGATGAGGGTGATTGTGCAGTAGTTTGAATATTCCTTGGCACTGTCTTTCTTTGGGATTGGAATGAAAACTGACCTTTTCCAGTCCTGTGGCCACCGCTGAGTTTTCCAAATTTGCTGACATATTGAGTGCAACACTTTAACAGCATCATCTTTTAGGATTTGAAAGAGTTCAGCTGGAATTCCATTACCTCCACTAGCTTTGTTCATAGTGATGCTTCCTAAGGCCCACTGACTTTGCACTCCAGGATGTCTGGCTCTAGGTGAGTGATCTTTCCATCATGGCTATCTGGGTCATTAAGATATTTTCTTTGTATAGTTCTTCTGTGTATTCTTGCCACTTCTTAATATCTTCTGCTTCTGTTAGGTCCATACTGTTACTGTCCTTTAATGTGCCCATCTTTGCATAGAAATGTTCCCTGGGTATCTCTAATTTTCTTGAAGAGATCTCTATTCTTTCTCATTTTATTGTTTTCCTCTATTTCTTTGCAGTGTTCACTTAGGAAGGCTTTCTTATCTCTCCTTGCTATTCTTTGGAACTTTGCATTCAAAGGGGTATATTATTCCTTTTCTCCTTTGCTTTCAGATGCTATGCATAGAAAACCCTAAAGATACTATCAGAAAATTACTAGAGCCAAACAATGAATTTAGCAAAGTCACAGGATACAAAATCAATACACAAATTACTTGCATTCTTTTACACTAACAACAAAAAATCAGAAAGAAAAATTAAGGAATCAATCCCATTTACCATTGCAACAAAAATAATAAAATACCTAAAAATAAATGTACCAAAGGGGAAAAAAAAGAGCTGTATACAGAAAACTATAAGACACTGATGAAAGAAATCAAAGATGATATAAACAAAAGGAAAGATTTTCCATGTTCCTTGTTGAAAAAATCAATATTGCAAAAAATACTATACCACTAAATGCAATCTACAGATTTAATGCAATCCATATCAAATTACCAGTGATATTTTTCACAGAACTAGAACAATAAATTTCACAATTCGTGTGGAAACACAAAAGACCCCAAATAGCCAAAGCAGTCTTGAGAATGAAGGATAGAGCTAGAGGAATCAACCTTTCTCACTTCAGACTATATTACAAAGCTACAGTTATCAAGACAGTATGGTACTGGCACCAAAACAGAAATATAGACCAATGGAACAAGATAGAAAGCTCAAAGTAATCCCACACACTCATGAGTACCTGATCTTTGACAAAGGAGGCAAAAATATAAAATGGAGAAAAGCGTCTCTTCAATGAGAGGTGCTGGGAAAACTGGACAGCTTTATGTAAAAAAGTGAAATTAAAACATTTCCTAACACCATACACTAAAATATACTCAAAATGGATTAAAAACCTAAATATAAGACCAGCAACTATAAAACTCTTTGAGGAAAACAAGAAGAACACTCTGTGACATAAACTACAAGATTCTCTATGACCTACCTTCACAGGTAATGAAAATAAAAACAAAACTAAATAAATAGGACCTAATGAAACTGAAAAGCTTTTGTACAGCAATGGAAACTATAAAAAAGGGTGAAAAGACAACTCTCAGTTCAGTTTAGTCACTCAGTCATGTCCGACTCTTTGCGACCCCATGAATTGCAGCACGCCATCACTGTCCATCCCTGGTCCATCACCATCACCCGGAGTTCACTCAAACTCACGTCCATCAAGTCTGTGATGCCATCCAGCCATCTCATCCTCTGTCGTCCCCTTTTCCTCCTGCCCCCAATCCCTCCCAGCATCAGAGTCTTTTCCAAAGAGTCAACTCTTCGCATGAGGTGGCCAACATACTGGAGTTTCAGCTTTAGCATCATTCCTTCCAAAGAACACCCAGGGCTAATCTCCTTTAAAATGGACTGGTTGGATCTCCTTGCAGTCCAAGGGACTCTCAAGAGTCTTCTCCAACACCACTGTTCAAAAGCATCAATTCTTCAGCGCTCAGCTTTCTTCACAGTCCAACTCTCACATCCATACATGACCACAGGAAAAACCATAGCCTAGATGGACTAGATGGACCTTTGTTGGCAAAGTAATGTCTCTGCTTTTCAATGCTACCTAAGTTGGTCATAACTTTTCTTCCAAGGAGTAAGCGTCCTTTAATTTCATGGCTGCAGTCACCATCTGCAGTGATTTTGGAGCCCCAAAAAATAAAGTCTGACACTGTTTCCACTGTTTCCCCATCTATTTCCCATGAAGTGATGGGACCAGATGCCATGATCTTCATTTTCAGAATGGGATAAAATAACATCAAATCAAATAACTGACAAAGGATTAATTTCCAAAAAATGCAAGCAGCTCAATGCAACACAATTCCAGAAAAATAAGTAATATAATCAAGAAGTGGGCAAAAGACCTGAATAGACATTTCTCCATAGAAGACATACAAATGGCCAACAAAGACATGAAAAAATATTCAATGTCACTCATTTTTAGAGAAATGGCAAATCAAAGGTACAAAAAGCTATCACCTCACATGGGTCAGAGTGGCCATAATCAAAAATCTCCAAACAATAAATGTTGGAGAAGATGTGGAGAAAAGGGAACACTCTTACATTGTTGGTGGGAATGTGAATTGATACAGCCACTATGGAAGACAGTATGGAGATTCTTAAAACAAAAACAAGGAATAAAACTATTGTTTGACCCAACAATTCCACTGCTTGGCATATACCCTGAGAAAATAATAACTGAAAAATACACATGTACCCCAATATTCATTGAAGCACTGTTACAATAGCTAGGATATGGAGGCAGTATAGATGTCCATCAACAGATGAATGAATGAAGAAGCCGTGTTACATAGATACAATGGAATATTATGCAGCCATAAAAATGAAGACATTTGAGTCAGTGCTTATGAAATGGATGAACCTAGAGCCTATCATGCAGAGTGAAGTAAGTCAGAAAGAGAAAAACAAATACCATGTTTTAATGCATACATATGGAATCTGGAAAGATGGTACTGATGAACCTATTTTTGGGGCAGCAATACAGATGCAGACATAGAGAACAGACTTGTGAACACAGCAAGGGCAGGGAAGGAGAGGTTGGAATGAACGGAGATGGAAACATATACTTTGCTATGTTTAAAATGGATAGCCAGTGGGAATTTGCTATATAACTCAGGGACTCAAAGGGGCTCTGTGAACACCTAGAGGGATAGGATGGGGTAGGGATAGGTATACACATATCCCCTCACATACCTATGGCTGATTCACATTGATGTATGGCATAAACCAACACAATATTATAAAGTAATTATCCTTCAATTAAAAATAAATAAATGTTTAAAATGCAAATATCTCCTTACTGTATGATTCAGCAACCCCATATCTATGTGTCTGCCATAGATAAATGAGAGCTATGTTCACATGGAAGCTTCTACACAGATACTCATAGCAATTTTATTTATAAGAATCCAAACTGGTTACAGCTCAAATATCATTTAATAGCAAATGGTTGAACAAAATGTGGTTCTTTATTGATGATAGATAGATAGATGATAAATAGATAGATACATAAGAAATATCCTGAGATAGATAAACTATAGAATAGGGGACAGATTAGTGGTTGCCTGGTAAGATGGGGTTGAAGGAAAGATTGTAACTGTCTTGACTCCTAATAATGGTAGTGGTTACACTAATTTATATATGTGTTAAAATTCATGCAAATATATGTCCAAAAAAGTCAATGTTACTATAGAATAAAAAAACAACTACAAGAGTTCAGTGGTTTTGATCACTGAAGAAGGTATTATTAGAAATTTGAGGCTTGCACTGATTCTTAAGGAATAAGAAGGACAAGCAGTCATAAGGAAAGCATTGAGTTTTCACTCATACAGCCAACACATTTTATTGAACACATACTACATGCTAAGTGTTTGGAATAGAATAGTAAGCAAAACAACATGATCCCTGTCCTCTTTCAATCTAGTGAGGGAGGGAAATAATGTATAAATAAATAAAAACATCTGGAATCACAAACTGAGGTAATGGCTATGACCTTATGAAGAGTCCTATTCTCCTCCACCTTATTTTATCCTAACTCTATCCTCTTCCCTATCTAGCCTGAATTCCTTATCACCGTGGTCAGCACTTGAACTATTCTTTTACAAATATTTTGAACTCTCATGTTATTTGCCTACTTTGTTCAACACACTGCATATGCTCTCCCAGCACCACTCTCACTCATAATACATCCCCCTAAATCATGTAGCCACTGGACCAGGAGCATCATAAGTTACCTAAGAACTTGTTAAAAGTGCAAATTACTGGAACTCTTTCCACACCTACCAAACCAGCAACTATAGGAGTGGGCTCAGCAATTTATGATTTAGTAAGGTTTGCAGGTGATTAAAATTTGAGTACCACTGATCTTCCTAAATCTATCTTATAATTTGCCTCCTCTGATCTTAGACCAGGGATTGCTAGACAGAATTGAAGGAAATTGAACAATCCTGTGTATGGATGACTCTTCAAATTTACAATTTCCAGTCTCAGCTGTGTCTTCAGTGTTGCCTGGTAATAATTTTGCTTGTTCTTCATAGCTCCATACCCCTTTCCCTTGGCAAAAATTCCAAACTATCACCACACTTTTTAAGCCCCATCTGTTCCTTATGTCCCCACTCTTGATAGCTGGTTTCAACTCCAATTCCACAGAATAATAATATTTGCAAACACTTGTGTAGGACTTACAATCTTGTAACTTATTTAATTCTCACAAGCTCCTAAAAGATAGATTTTTAATAATAATAATAGCAGTGGCAGTAATAGCAATAATAGATGAAATAACTGAGGTTTAAAGATGTTCAAGACTTCCCAAAGTTCATGCATCATAGCTGAAATTTGAATCTATGCAGTCTGGAGAATCCCAAGAACAGAAGAACCTGGCAGGCTAAAGCCCATGGGGTCACAAAGAGAAGGACATGACTGGATGACTGAGCAGGCAGGCAATCTAGCTCCAGAATCCCTGCTCTTACAACCCAACACTCTATGAATGCTCTCACTCCATGAATGCTCTCACTCCTCATATTCTCACTCCCCATCCCACCAACATATTAATATTTATATCCACCAAGCTCTCCATCCTCAGAGGACCTGAGCAGCTTCATAGCAGCCTATTCCTGCTGCTACTGCTAAGTCACTTCAGTCGTGTCTGACTCTGTACGACCCCAGAGACGGCAGCCCACCAGGCTCCTCTGTCCCTGGGATTCTCCAGGCAAGAACACTGGAGTGGGTTGCCATTTCCTTCTCCAAGCCTATTCCTACTCAAGGCTGATAATTCCACGAGAGCTCTTTGTCCCATTTTCTCCCATTTCTTGCTTGACTCAGACTTCTCTCCTTCATGAATCTTCAACTTCTCTACTGGTTCATTCTCATACATGAAGTAAGCTCAAATCTCTTTGTTTCTTTTCCCCATTACCCTCAAGCCACTACTTTCCCCACACTTTTCTTCAAAGCTAAACTTTTTGAAAGTTTTGCCATCATTTAGTATCTCCACTTCCTCACTTCCTATTCACTCCTTAATTCTCCACAATCTGGCTTCTACTACTTTTATCATTACATCATAATTGCTCTGGTTATGATCTGTGTTATGGATTGATGGGTGGATCTATATGCCCCCAGTTCACATAATTTATATAATTCATATAAAACATCCAAATATCCAGTACCAAAAAATGTAATCTTATTTGGAAATAAGGTATCTTCAGAGGTCATCAAATTTAAATAAGGTCATTAATGTTGGCCCTAATCCACTTGTATTGCTGATCCTGTTCAGGGTGACAATTATCTTTCTTTTTTCACTGTTTGCTGAACCCAGGGTAGGCAAGGTGTAAGCTAAGAGGTTGGAAGGAGATGTAAAGAGCCATAGGAACTGCAGACACATTTATTCTCTCCTGGTTGATGCAGTAGCCTTAGCAGTAGCCATAGTATAACCTAACACAACACAACCTCTCTCCTGGCTAACACAGCAGCCATAACAGCATTCTCTCCTGGCTGATGCAGCAGCCATAGCAGTATACATGCTATATTCTCTCCTCTCGTGGCTGACCCAATGGACACAGCCATGATGCAGCAGTAAATGCGTTGCTTTCCTAGGTGGAGCTCACACAGGTGTGTGCCACAAAGCAATCCATGGCCAAGTGACTACCTCGTGTGATGTGCATGTGCAGTGTTATAAATGAGCTCAGCTGTTACATAGTCATTATTTACAAAACGTGGGGCCAGAGAGCCTGAACACAGCATCTTGGCTAATTTACTCTCTCCCTACATCACTGTAACTTGTGTCCTTATAAAAAGGGGAAATTTGGCCACAGAGACACACATAGAGTAAAGAGTATTTGAAAAGACCTAGGAAGATGATGGTCATCTATAAACCAAGGAGAAAAGCCTGGAACAGAGTCTTTTCTCACAGTCCTCAGAAAGAACCAGTCCTACTGACACAAATTTTTTTTAGCCTTCAAGCTAAAGAAATGTGAGAAAATTAATTTCTATTGTTTAAGTCATCAAGCTTATGGTATTTCATTATGACAGCCTTACTGCTACTGCTACTGCTAAGTCACTTCAGTCATGTCCGACTCTGTGCGACCCCATAGACGGCAGCCCACCAGGCTCCCCCATCCCTGGGATTCTCCAGGCAAGAACACTGGAGTGGGTTGCCATTTCCTTCTCCAATGCATGAAAGTGAAAAGTGAAAGTGAAGTCGCTCAGTCGTATCCAACTTTTAGCGACCCCATGGATTGCAGCCTATCAGGCTCCTCCATCCATGGGATTTTCCAGGCAAGAGTAATGGAGTGGGGTGTCATTGCCTTCTCTGATGACAGCCCTAGAAAATGAATATAACATCTAACAACATCCATGCTATCAAAGCCAAAATACTTTAGAACCCTTATGTGTTTTTCCTGACCTTGTGCCTCATGTTTTCAAAGATTAAGCCAAATTAATATGCTAACATACTATCACTCAAAAATGATTATTTACCTTGCCCTTCCAAAAGGAACAGGTGATGGGATAAATCTCCTTTTCTCTCTCTCTTTCTTTCTCTCTCCTATTGTCAGGTGATTAAAAAAAAAAAAATCAAATGTCTGACACTCTGATGGTGTTCCCAGCAACTGCCCAAGAAATTCCTCACTTAGTACTTGATTCTCTTCTATTCCAGTCCAAGAATCTTTCTTCACCTCACATACTCCTGTTTCCCATTGCAGATTTGGTCCTGAACTCTGAAACTCAATTTTGACAGCAGAACAAATATAACTTAAAATGTCTGAGCCCTGTCATATTCACTGAGGGCTCCAAAATTGGCCTCATGCCCTCTTTTGTTTGAAGTACTTGTTTCTTTAACACGCTTCAAGCTAGGAAGTTAATCACATGAAGTTTGTGAATTCTCTACTGTAATGTAAAGCATTACTTTTCCCATCGAGGAAAAGTAGTTAAAACCTGGAAGCCAATGAGACACTGTGGGTCAGGCTGTATTACAGTAATCATTATAGCTGTGCTTTGCTCACAGATTTAAAAAATGATGGGAACTCTTTGAAACATGAGAGGTTAATTAAAGAAAGTAATTCCCTCTGGCACTCCTCACACTGGATTACCCTCAATAGGACTTTCCTCCATACCTCTTCTAGTTTTAGCTCCTCACAGCAACTTCCAAAGATGACCTGTGTGGCTGACCACCTAGATGAAGGCTTCCTGGCTTTGTGAGAGTGGGAGATGGGGATGAAGACATAATTCAGACATTATTTTTACCTGCCACAGCATTCGACACCTTAGACCACTTCTTCCTTAAATTTTTATTTGACCTCTACATACCACTCTCTCCTGTTTTACTCACCAATCCGATGTTCCCTTTTGGTTTCTTTCATTAGTCTATCTTTGTCTACACATCTCTTTTTTCATTCTAGAATAGAAGTAATCAATAGCTGTATTTCTGTTTGGTAAAGTAATATATATACATAAAGTGTGTATAAATGCATAGCAAAAGATTTAGAAGGAAATACACAATATTAATAAGATGGGCTGCCTTTGGGAAGAGAGTTGAGAGTAGACCCAGGGGGACTTATGTGTACTATTTGAGTATAATGAAAATGAATTCATTATAAAATAACTATCATCCAATTAAAAATAAAATGAGAACAATATTATTAATTTTACGATTAAAAATCCATTTAAATATATATATATATATATATAAAACATGCTCAGTGCTGAATGTTTTGCAAACTATGAAAAGGATAAAAAATAAAGACACTAATGTCTCATGTATATTTTATATATATATATATATATGCAGTATATATATGGGTTCAGTATGTAAATATCACTACTTTCTTATATTTAAGTGCGTTTTCTTTCACTGATTATGAATACATGTAGAGAGGTAGGTACATGTATATATGTATACATAAGCATAGTTTATTGTATAATAAAATTAGAATCAAAATTTCTAATATAGTATTGGAGCATGAATTTTTTCATTTAACTTCATATCATCAGCACTTTCCTATTAACACACTACAAAAATTTACCTTAATGGCTACATAAATTCTACATTTTATGTATTTGCCATCATTAATATAACTGGTCTCCTCTTGTTGAACATTTAGACTGTATAATTTTTTTATAATGATGTGGAATGGTTATACCATTTAAAACCCCCAAGGGTAATATATATGGCACTGTTTTCTTAGTAACACAAATAATTATAATTAACACAATCTTTGAGAATTTGAAAATCAAAAATAAAACACCAAGATACAAATAAAAAACAGGAAAAAGAGGAAGACCGATCTCAGTTGAAATTCATTATCTAAAACCACAGATGGGCCCTTGTATACTGTTCAACATTTTTATTCTGTTTTTCAAAAAAGCTTGTTTTTCTGTCCTCTGAATTAATAACTTCCTATATTCTCCTTTGGCTTCAAAACTCCTATTCTAGCACCCACTTTAACATCATTTATGACCTTGCCTAAGATGTGAATCAGTAAGCTGAAGCCATTAGAAAAGAACTCTCATCATTCTACTTCAATATCTGCAAACCAATTTGCACCAATCCTCTTTTTTATTGTTCCAGTTACAACTGATAAAGCATCTCTTCCATAATCAAATATAAATTTCCCTCATTCATTCTCTGGATCCCCTTTTCTCTCCATTTTTTAGTTATCATAAATCCTTTAGTTTCTCTCTCTCTCAGTTTCTCTCTTTCTCTTTCCTGGATCATTGCCATTAGCATAGAAGCATAACCTAGTTCAATACTCTCCAGTATAGCAGCCACTGGCCACATATGGCTAGTGCAACTGAGAAAATGAATTTTTAATTTAGCTTAATTTTAATAACTACATGTGACTAGTGGCTATAGTATTGACCAGTTCAGTCCTAGAATATACCATTCCAAACCCTCCTGGGAGCCCACATTCCTGTCCAACTATTCCATCTTTTTACCACGTTTCACAATCAAGCCTCCAAAAGAGTGTTGATAACTCCCTTCCTTCACATCCACATCTACTTTCCAGTTATTGGTCCATTTATCGTGACATTTGTTCCCGTTACACCACTAAAATGGCTCTTGTAAACGTTATCAGTGACCTCAATGATGCAAATCTTTATTAGTTTCCTATTGCTGGGGTAACATATTACCACAAATTTAATGACTTAAAACAATGCAAATTTATACTCTTATACTTCTGGAGGTCAAAAGTCCAAAATGGATAACAATGGGCTAAAGTGATGTCAGGGACACTTTCTTTTTTCTTTTTTTTTCCTGGAGGCTCTAGAGGAGATTCCATTTCCTTGCCTTTTCTAACTTCTAGAGGCTGCCTGCATTCCCTGGTTTGCCCCATTCTCAATTTTCAAACCAGTAAGAGCAGATCAAGTTCTTCTCATGCTTCATGACTTTGACCTCCTGTTTTGTCCCCCTTTCCCACTTATAAGGACCCTTATGTTTACAATCAGTTCACTGGATTTCTATGATAATTTTCCTATCTAAAAAAGCAGACAAGCAACCATAATTTCAGCAGCAAGTTTAATAACTCATTGGTATGCTCCAGGGATCTGAATGTGGGTACTGCTGAAAGGTCATTTTTTTTTTCCTACCACACAATTCAATTGTAACTTTTTCTTTCCAAAATTATTCCACTGCTGAACAGCATATGACACATTTAACCACAACTTCATTTTCAAAACTCTTACCTTTCTTTGTTTCCTTGATACCATACTCTCATAAATTCTTCCTACTTTCTGGTTAACTTCACTACTCTACCTTTAAATGTAGCAATTCTTCAGAACTCATTCTGATCCCTCTTTAGACCACAAATTTCCCTCAGATAGTTTAATTTACTCCTACAGCTTTTTTGTTGTTGTTTTTCAGTTACAAAGGTGTATCTGATACTTTGTGACCCCATGGGCTGCAGCATGCCAGGTATCTCTGTCCTTCAGTATCTCCTGGAGTTTTGTTCAAGCTCATGTCCATTGAGTCAGTGATGCCATTGAACCATCTCATCTTCTGTCATCCTCTTCTCTTCCTGCTCTCAATCTTTCCTAGCAATGGTCTTTTCCAATTAGTCAGCTCTTCACATCAAGTGACCAAAGTATTGCAGCTTCAGCTTCAGCATCAGTCCTTCCAATGTATATTCAGGGTTGATTTCCTTTAGGATTGACTTGTTTGATCTCCTTGCTGTCCAAGGGACTCTCAGGAGTCGTCTTCAGCACCACAGTTTGAAAGCTTCAATTCTTTGGGATGTAGACTTCTTTATGGCCCAATTCTCACAACTGTATATGACTACTGGAAAAACTACACGCTGAAGGTCAGGAAGGGTGGCGGTGAGGAGATACCCCTCGTCCAAGGTAAGGAGCAATGGCTGTGCTTTGCTGAAGCAGCCATGAAGAGATACCCCACACCCGAGGTAAGAGAAACCCAAGTAAGACGGTAGGTGTTACAAGAGGGCATCAGAGGGCAAACACACTGAAACCATACTCACAGAAAACTAGTCAGTCTAATCACACTAGGACCACAGCCTTGTCTAACTCAATGAAACTAAGCCATGCCCGTGGGGCAACCCAAGATGGGCGGGTCATGGTGGAGAGATCTGACAGAATGTGGTCCACTGGAGAAGGGAATGGCAAACCACTTCAGTATTCTTGCCTTGAGAACCCCATGAACAGTATGAAAAGGAAAAAAATGATAGGATACTGAAAGAGAAACTCCCCAGGTCAGTAGGTGCCCAATATGCTACTGGAGATCAGTGGAGAAATAACTCCAGAAAATATGAAGGGATGGAGCCAAAGCAAAAAGAATACCCAGCTGTGCATGAGACTGATGATAGAGCAAGGTCCGATGCTGTAAAAAGCAATATTGCATAGGAACCTGGAATGTCAGGTCCATGAATCAAGGCAAATTGGAAGTGACCAAGCAAGAGATGGCAAGAGTGAATGTTGACATTCTAGGAATCAGCGAACTGAAATGGACTGGAATGGGTGAATTTAACTCAGATGACCATTTTATCTACTACTGTGGGCAGGAATCCCTCAGAAGAAATGGAGTAGCCATCATGGTCAACAAAAGCATCTGAAATGCAGTACGTGGATGCAATCTCAAAAATGACAGAATGATCTCTGTTCATTTCCAAGGCAAACCATTCAATATCACAGTAATCCAAGTGGCAAACCATTCAATATCACAGTAATCCAAGTCTATGCCCCAACCAGTAATGCTGAAGAAGCTGAAGTTGAACGGTGCTATGAAGACCTACAAGACCTTTTGGAACTAACACCCCAAAAAGCTGTCCATTTCATTATATGGGACTGGAATGCAAAAGTAGGAAGTCAAGCAACACCTGGAGTAACAGGCAAATTTGGCCTTGGAATACGGAATGAAGCAGGGCAAAGACTGATAGAGTTTTGCCAAGAAAATGCACTGGTCATAAAAAAACACCATCTTCCAACAACACAAGAGAAGACTCTATACATGGACATCACCAGAGGGTCAACACCGAAATCAGATTGATATATTCTTTGCAGACAAAGATGGAGAAGCTCTATACAGCCAGCAAAAACAAGACCAGGAGCTGACTGTGGCTCAGACCATGAACACCTTATTGCCAAATTCAGACTGAAATTGAAGAAAGTAGGGAAAACCACTAGACCATTCAGGTATGACCTAAATCAACTCCCTTATGATTATACAGTGGAAGTGAGAAATAGATTTAAGGGCCTAGATCTGATAGATAGAGATAGAGTGCCTGATGAACTACGGAGTGAGGTTCGTGACATTGTACAGGAGACAGGGATCAAGACCATCCCCATGGAAAAGAAATGCAAAAACGCAAAATGGCTGTCTGGGGAGGACTTACAAATAGCTGTGAAAAGAAGAGAAGTGAAAAGCAAAGGAGAAAAGGAAAGATATAAACATCTGAATGCAGAGTTTCAAAGAAGAGCAAGAAGAGATAAGAAAGCCTTCTTCAGCGATCAATGCAAAGAAATAGAGGAAAACAACAGAATGGGAAAGACTAGGGATCCCTTCAAGAAAATCAGAGATACCAAAGCAACATTTCATACAAAGATGAGCTAGATAAATGACAGAAATGGTAAGGAACTAACAGAAGCAGAAGATATTAAGAAGAGATGGCAAGAATACACAGAAGAACTGTACAAAAAAGAGCTTCACAACCCAGATAATCTCAATGGTGTGATCACTGACCTAGAGCCAGACATCCTGGAATGTGAAGTCAAGTGGGCCTTAGAAAGCATCACTACGAACAAAGCTAGTGGAGGTGATAGAATTCCAGTTGAGCTATTCCAAATCCTGAAAGATGATGCTGTGAAAGTGCTGCACTCAATATGCCAGCAAATTTGGAAAACTCAGCAGTGGCAACAGGACTGGAAAAGGTCAGTTTTCATTCCAATCTCAAAGAAAGGCAATGCCAAAGAATGCTCAAACTACCGCACAATTGCACTCATCTCACATGCTAGTAAAGCAATGCTCAAAATTCTCCAAGCCAGGCTTCAGCAATATGTGAACCGTGAACTTCCTGATGTTCAAGTTGGTTTTAGAAAAGGCAGAGGAACCAGAGATCAACTTGCCAACATCCGCTGGATCATGGAAAAACAAGAGAGTTCCAGAAAAACATCTATTTCTGCTTTATTGACTATGCCAAAGCCTTTGCCTGTGTGGATCACAATAAACTGTGGAAAATTCTGAAAGAGATGGGAATACCAGACCACCTGACCTGCCTCTTGAGAAATCTGTATGCAGGTCAGGAAGCAACAGTTAGAACTGGACATGGAACAACAGACTGCTTCCAAATAGGAAAAGGAGTACGTCAAGGCTGTATATTGTCACCCTGCTTATTTAACTTCTATGCAGAGTACATCATGAGAAATGCTGGACTGGAAGAAACACAAGCTGGAATCAAGATTGCTGGGAGAAATATCAGTAACCTCAGATATGCAGATGACACCACCCTTATGGCAGGAAGTGAAGAGGAACTAAAAAGCCTCTTGATGAAAGTGAAAGTGGAGAGTGAAAAAGTTGGCTTAAAGCTCAACATTCAGGAAACGAAGATCATGGCATCCGTTCTCATCACTTCATGGGAAACAGATGGGGAAACAGTGGAAACAGTGTCAAACTTTATTTTTCTGGACTCCAAAATCACTGCAGATGGTGACTGCAGCCATTAAATTAAAAGATGCTTACTCCTTGGAAGGAAAGTTATGACCAACCTAGATAGCATATTCAAAAGCAGAGACGTTACTTTGCCAACAAAGGTTCATCTAGTCAAGGCTATGGTTTTTCCTGTGGTCATGTATGGATGTGAGAATTGGACTGTGAAGAAGGCTGAGCACCGAAGAATTGATGCTTTTGAACTGTGGTGTTGGAGAAGACTCTTGAGAGTCCCTTGGACTGCAAGGAGATCCAACCAGTGCATTCTGAAGGAGATCAGCCCTGGGATTTCTTTGGAAGGAATGATGCTGAAGCTGAAACTGCAGTACTTTGGCCACCTCATGTGAAGAGCTGACTCATTGGAAAAGACTCTGATGCTGGGAGGGATTGGGGGCAGGAGGAGAAGGGGACGACAGAGGATGAGATGGCTGGATGGCATCAGTGACTCGATGGACGTGAGTCTAGATGAACTCCGGGAGTTGGTGATGGACAGGGAGGCCTGGCATGCTGCGATTCATGGGGTCGCAAAGAGTCGGACACGACTGAGCTACTGATCTGATCTGAGGCAAATTGATGTCTCTGATTTTAATATGCTGTCTAGCTTTGTCATAGCTTTCCCTCCAAGAAGGGTTTTTTCAGTGATTTTTGAGCCCAAGAAAATAAAATCTGTCACTGTTCCCATTTTTTTCCCATCTATTTTCCATAAAGTGGTAGGACTGGATGCCATGATCTTAGTTTTTTGAATGCTTTAAGCCAGCTTTTTCACTCTCCGCTTTCACCCTCATCAAGATGCACTTTCCTCCCTCTTCACTTTCTGCCATTAGCGTTGTATGATCTACATATCTGAAGTTGTTGATATTTCTCCCAGCAATCTTGATTCCAGGTTGTGATTCATCCATCCCAACTTTTCTTACTCTGCATATAAGTTAAATAAGCAAGGTGACAATATACAGCCTTGATGTATTTCTTTCCCATTGTGAACCAGTCCATTGTTTTATGCCTAGTTCTAACTGTTGCATCTTGTCCTGCATACAGGTTTCTTAGGAAGCTGGTAAGGTGGTCTGTTATTCCCATCTTTTTAAGAATTTTCCACAGTTTGTTGTGATCCACACATTCAAAGGCTTTATTGTAGTCAATGAAGGAGTAGTGTTTTTTTTTTTTTTTTCCTGGAATCCCCTTGTTTTCTTTATTATACAATGAATGTTAGCAATTTGATCTCTGGTTCATCTGCCTTTTCTAAACCCAGCTTTTACATCTGAAATTTCTCAGTTCACATACTGCTGAAGCCTAGCTTGAAGAATTTTGATCATAATCTTACTAGAATGTGAAATGAGCACAATTGTGTGGTAGTTTGAATGTTCCTTGGCATTTCTCTTCTTTGGGATCAGAATGAAAATTGAACTTTTCAAATCCTGTGGCCACTGCTGAGTTTTCCAAATTTGAAGGCATATTAAGTGCAATGCTTTAACAGCATTATCATTTAGGATTTGAAATAACTGCTGGAATTTTATCACCTCCACTAGCTTTATTCATATTAAGGCCAACTTGACTTCACACTCCAGGATGTCTGGATCTAGATGAGTGACCACACCATCAAGGTTATTCAGGTCATAAGATATTTTCTGGTATACTTCTTCTGTGTATTCTTGCCACCTCTTCTTAAGCTCTTCTGCCTCTGTTAAATCCTTGCTGTTTCTGTTCTTTGTTGTGTCCATCTTTGCATGAAAAATTCCCTTGCTATCTCTGATTTTCTTGAAGCAATCTCTCTTTCTTATTTTATTGTTTTCCTCTATTTATTTGCATTGTTCACTTAAGAAGGTTTTTTTATTTCTCCTTGCTAGTCTCTGGAACTCTGCACTCAGTTGGGTATATCTTTCCCTTTCTCCTTTGCCGATGGCTTTACATATCACATGCATGTTGTTGACTCCAAAATATATATATATTTCTAGATCAACCTTATCCTATTCCTATGTTTCAGATATGTATGTGCATCTGACTCCTTATTCCATGTGGATATCTTATGGACATCTCACACTTAACATTGCTCACAAGCCTTTGTTTTATTTCAAGCATACTTTTTCCTTAGCTCTTTTCATTCTTATTTCAATGAAGGGCATCACAAAATACCCACTTGCTCACATTGAAAAACCCAGGAGCTATTATTACTAGTAAAAGGAAGCACAGTGCAAGAAAAAAAACTATTATAAAAAAAATATGTACTCAATAATACAGACCCAAAATACATCAAGCAATAGCTGACAGAACTTCAAGGAGCAAAAATTACAGAACAAATTGTAGCTAGGTATTTTAATACACTCATACTGATACTGATAAATCCAGCAGAGCCAAAATGAGCCTGTATATAAAAATTCTAAAAAATGAAATTAATAACCTTAAACTGGTAGATAATATTTGCTGTCTGAACTATAACTATCCAAAGGTTTCCTTAAAGATTTGCCAAAAATTCTGCCAAAAATTCACTAACCCAAATAAAAACCCTATTATAGTTTATTTATGTGTGGCAGTAAAAAGAGCTTAATACCATTCTATCTTCAAATGAATATAAATTGTATTGCCACCATATCTCAGAACTTCTGATAGGATTACATATCAAGCTTCTATAGCTTAGATATATGGCACATTTTATCTACTCTCTTTTCTACTCCTTTTATAAATCATTACTGTATATTAGAACATTATATCATAATGGAATTATTATATAATATATTTACACTTTTCAACATGGGAGCTGCTAGTTATGTGTGACTACTAAGCATGTAAAATGTAGTCAGTGTGATGAGAAACTTTTTTTTTTAATTTTATTTTATTTAAACTAACAAATTTAGATACACACATGCAGTTCATGCTACTGTTTTGGACAGTAAATCTCAAAAGGTTTAGTTCTTCATGGACTCCAATATTTTCTTTTCCCAGGTTCCTAGATGCACTACCAACCTCTTCTTCAATTCCAATACTATCTTTAACAAATGGTTAATTTAAATTACATTATAGGATCTAATTGAGCAGGGTCATTGAGTTAACACAAACATAGATCCACTAATAAGGTCACTGAATGTTAAATAAGTTAATATACTATACAGAGATTATTGGAGAGTTGTTATAGGTGTTATATAGTGTTTTAGTAATGTTTTAGGGAAGTGGCTGGAGCTCTTAGATGATCTGAAAATTCGTCATTTTTTCAATTTGAAATAATGGAATATAGGTTTCTGCTGTCAGAAAATTCACTCTTGAACATGTTTTCTGAAATGAATTACATTTTGGTGGCAAGTGATACTTGTATATATAACCCTACACCCTTCCAATAATATATGCATTTTATTTCCATGTACGTGAGGAACAT
The DNA here is from genome assembly GCF_029407905.1 of Bubalus kerabau. Classification (NCBI taxonomy): domain Eukaryota; kingdom Metazoa; phylum Chordata; class Mammalia; order Artiodactyla; family Bovidae; genus Bubalus; species Bubalus kerabau. Next base: position 110,986,392 of record NC_073647.1, read on the forward strand.
ATACAAAGGTAAACTGTGGTACTATATCATATGGTACTATACTACAAAAGAAGTCTTAATAATTCTAAAGATTCAAAACCATACAGTATATGTTCTCAGACCATAACACAATAAAATTAGGAAAAATTGTCAAAGGATAGTTTTTTTTTTTTAATTTTAGAAGAAATGATACAGGAAGGATATAATTTTACAACTCAATGACATAGTGGATCCAAGGACCAATTAATAAATGCATAAATAATTTTGATAATACATAAACCCACCAAACAATATAACCACAAAAATATGACCAGATAATATGTGCTTACTGAGGCAATAAAAAGGAAGTATTCACAACCATATAAAAAGCATTACTGAATAAAAGCATTAAGCCTCTATATCCAATGACAAGTTACAGAAACAGAGGAGACAAAAAGTCACTTAAAAGGTCACAACTGCTCTGAGAAGTCACAAAGGTGGTAGAGTAAGAAGACCCTGAACTCATGTCCTCCAACAGACATACTAAATATATAAATCCTTACAAAGCAACTATCTATGAGAATGACCTGAAGAGTAGAAGAAAAGATTTCCCACAAATAAAGGCTTTATGCTTGTGTAGTAAGGGGCTTCCCTAATAGCTCTGTTGGTAAAGAATCCATCTGCAATGCAGGAGACCTGGGTTTGATCCCTGGGTTGGGAAGATCCCCTGGAGAACCCACTCCAGTGGCAACCCACTTCAGTATTCTTGCCTGGAGAATCCCATGGACAGAGGAGCCTGGCAGGCTACAGTCCATGGGGTCGCAAGAGTTGGACATGACTTAGTGACTAACTCACCCATTCTGGCCTGGAAAATTCCATGGACTGTATAGTCCATGGTGTTGCAAAGAGTTAGGCATAACTGAGTGACTTTCACTTTCAAAGACATAAAGAAGGCACCACAAAGAGATAGGTAGGAGAGGCAGAAATAAAGTGTAGTCAGAACCCCCACAACCAGGTCAGTAACACATTGATGGGAGTAATATCATAATTGTAGAAGTCTTTTTCAAAGAACAAGGGATCCAAGGACATTGGGGTCCTCATCCTTGGTGGTCCTGTAGCAGAACATGTGTCTTTGAAAAACAGTGGGGACTAAGTTTGGGAAAGCCAGCGAGATATAGGAAACAGAAATTTGGCTCTTAAAGTGCATGCACAAAATGTCACATTTTCCAAGTTCCAGAATAGAGACAGCAGCTTCAAAGGAGCTTGAGTCAGACTCACTTGCTGATCTTGGAGAAGCAAGAGGAAAGTGGAAATCCCCCTGGGGACAAAGATACTGGAGGCAGCCATTACTGGGAGCACATTCTACTGTGATTACAATAGTGTTGGCAAGTGTCATTTTGTAAATCTCTCTAGCCTACTACCAAAGAAGAGCATACAAAGAAAAACTGGGCAAAAAAGTTCTTAATGACCTGAAAACCATGATGGTGTGGTCACTAACTTAGAGCCAGACATCCTGGAATGTGAAGTTAAGTTGGCCTTACTATGAACAAAGGTAGTGGAGGTGATAGAATTCCAGCTGAGCTATTTCAAATCCTAAAAGATAATGCTGTTAAAGTGCTGCACTTAATCTGCCTGCAAATTTGGAAAACTCAGCAGTGGCCATGGGACTGGAAAAGTTCAGTTTTCATTCTGATCCCAAAGAAGGAAAGTGACAAAGAATGTTCAAACTATTGCACAATTGCGCTCATTTCACGTTAGCAGGATAATGCTTAAAATCTTTCAAGGTAGGCTGTAGCAGTACATGAACTGAGAACTTCCAAACGTACACGCTTGGTTTAGAAAAGGCAGAGGAACCAGAAATCAAATTGCCAACATCCACTGGATCATAGAAAAAGCAAGGAAATTCCAGAAAAACATCTACATCTACTTCTGCTTCAGTGACTATGCTTTTGATTGTGTGGATCACAGCGAACTGGAAAATCTTAAAGAGATGGGAATAACAGACCACTTTGTCTGCCTCCTGAGAAACCTGTATGCAGGTCAAGATTCAACAGTTAGAACCAGACAAGGAATAATGGACTGGTTCACAATTGGGAAGAAGTACATCAAGGCTTTATATTGTCACCCTGTTTGTTTAACTTCTACTCAGAGTACATCATGCAAAATGCCAGGCTGGATGAAGCACTAGTTGGAATCATGATTGCCTGGAGAAATATCAATAACTTCAGATATTCAGATGATATCAGCCTAATGGTGGAAACTGAAGAGGAACTAAACAGCCTCATGCTAAGAGTGGAAAAGGAGAGTGAAAAGCTGGCTTAAAACTCAACATTCAAAAAAAAAAAAAAAAAAGAGCATGGCATATGGTCCCATCACTTCATGGCAAACAGGTGGGGGAATAATGGAAGCAGTGAGAGACTTTCTTTTCTTGGGCTCCAAAATCACTGCAGATGGTGACTGCAGCCATGAAATTAAAAGACAGTTGCTACTTGGATGAAAAGTTATGACAAACCTAGATAGTGTATTAAAGAGCAGACATCACTTTGCTGACAAAGGTCCATCTAGCCAAAGCTATGGTTTTCCAGTAGTCATGTATGGATGTGAGAATTGGACCATAAAAAAGGTTGAGTGCTGAAGAATTAATGCTTTTGAACTGTAGTGCTGGAGAAGACTCTTGAGAGTCCCTCAGACAGCAAGTTCAAATCAGTCAATCCTAAAGGAAATCAACCCTGCATATCCATTGGAAGAACTAATGCTAAAGCTGAAGCTGCACTACTTTGGCCACCTGATGTGAAGAGCTGAATAATTGGAAAAAACCCTGTTGCTGGGAAAGATTGAGGGTGGAGGAGAAAGTGGTGACAGAGGATGAGATGGTTGGATGGCATTACTGACTCAATGGCATAATTTTGGGCAAAGTCTCGAAGAAGGTGAAGGCCAGGGAAGCCTGGCGTGCTGCAGTCCATGGGCTTGCAGAGTTGGACACAACTGAGTGACTAAAGAGCAGCAACATCTAACCTATTACCAGTGGAGACTAAGACTCCCCCCGCACCCAGGTCTCAAAGACAGCCATACATGTCCCAGTCTTGCCCTACAGCAGGCCAACATCAGCCCTGAGGCACTCCATAGGCTAGATAGACACCTTCATAGGGCAACTGGCCTGCTCCAGAAGCCAGCATCTGTCCAGTGCCTTCCTGGTCTCTGCACCTGACTGAGTGGGAAGATTATTGCACCATCCATCAGGTTTGCAGCCACTACACAAGGCACAGGCTCTCAATCTACTGTTCCAAGGGCCAACCACACATACCAGTGCACCCATAGTTGTCAGCCCCACCATAAGACTACACACAACCCACCTTGTGGGCACCCTTAGTTCATTTAGCACTGGTGAGGACAAGAGAGCATGCTGCTGGGCCCTGTAGGATGTCTCTTATACTAGGCCAATTCTAAATTAAGAAATGTAACCAACCTAATACATTGAAATAAACACAAAATATTGTGCAGAATATGAATGAACGAGGCATAATCTCAGAGAAGTGAAATGAAAAAAAACTATTAGTGATGTACAAGGTAATTCCCATAAGGTTGTCAACTAACATTTCAAGTGCACATAGAACATTTTCAAGGAGAGTTCACATGCTACACACACACATGCACAAATTGAAAGTAAACAAAACAAAACAAACACAAACACGTGGAGTATGAAAAACATGTTACTAAAGAACCAATGGTTTACTAATAAAATCAAGGAGTAAATTAAAAATAAATACCTAAAGACAAATGAAAATGTAAATACATCCAAAATCCATGGCATGCAGCAAAAGTCATTCTAAGAAGGAAGTTGTTAGGAATACAAGCCTTCTTCAGGAAACAAGAAAAATCTCAAACACACAATCTAACTTTATACTTAAAGGAACTAGAAAAAGAAAATCGTATAATAAAGGAGATATTAAAGATCAGAACAGAAATCTATGAAATAGAGACCAAAATAATTGAAAAGATCATGGCGACTAAGAGATGGTTCCTTCAAAAGATAAGCAAAGTTGATAAACCTCTACCAGACTCATTAAAATGAATATAGAAAGGGCCCAAATGAATAAAATCATAAATTAAAAAATGTTAAAATTGACACCACAGAAAAACAAAAAATAATAAAAGGTATCTATGTCAATAAAATGGGCATTCTAAAAGAAATGGATGAGTTTCTAGAAACATATAATATTTGAAGACTAAATCAGAAAGAAATGAGAACTATGAACGGACAAATTAAGACTAATAAAATTAAATCAGTAATTAAAATATTTTCAACACACAAAAATTCATGACAAGAAAACTTCACAAGTGAATTCTACCAAACATTTAAAGAAGAGTTAAAGCCTATCCTTCTCAAATTATTCCAAAAAACTGAAAAGAAAGACTGCTTCCAAACTTTTTCTTCAAGGCTAGCATCAACAGGATATGAAACCCAGAGGACAACATGCAAATAAATAAATAAAATTACAGGGCAGTATCTTTGATAAACATTGAAGCAAAAAAACCTCAGCAAAATATTAGCAAAAAGTTCAACAATACACTGAAAGAATCATACACCATGATCAAATGGCATTTATTCCAGGGATGCAAGCATAGCTAAATACCAACAAATAAATCAATGTGATACACCACATTAACACATTTTGAAGAAATAACAAGCATATGATTATCTCCATAGATGCAGAAAAGTTTTGTGATTTTTTTTTTACTAAATTCAACATCCATTTATGATAGAAACTTTCAAGAAAGTGAGTAAACAGGGAACATATCTTAACATAATAAAGGCTCTATAAGAAAAACCCACAGAAAGCATGATGCTAAATGATAAAAAATTGAAAACATTTCCTCTAAGATCAGGAACAAGACAAAGATGCTCACTCACCACTTTTATTCAATACAGTAATGGAGACTTCCCTTGTGGTACAGTGGATATGAATCTGGCTGCCAATGCAAGGGACATGGGTTCCATCCCTGGTGTGGGAAGTTTCCACATGTTTCAGAGCAACTAAAGTTCACACACTACAACTACTGAGACTGCATGTTTCGACTACTGAAGCCTGTGCATCTAGAGCTTGTGCCGTGCTCCTCAACAAGATAAACCACTGCAATAAGAAACCCACGCACCACAACAAAGAGTAGCCTCTTCTTACTGCAACTAGGGAGAGCCCACATGCAGCAATGAAGACCCAGTGCAACCAAAAACAAATAAAAATGGAAGTCTTACCCACATCAAATGAAAAGAGAAAGCAATTCAGATTGGAAAGAAAAATAAAACTTTCACTGTTTGCTAATGCATGATACTATATGTAAAAAATTCTAAGCTACAAACAAACAAACAAAATCAACAAAACTTTTAAGACTAATAAATGAATTTAGTAAGATGGCAGGATGCAATATTAATATACATAAATCTGTTGTGTTTCTATACACTACTAATTATCAGAAGGAGAAATTAAAGTTAAAATTTACTGGACTTGACAAGATGGCAGATGATTTGGTGGATATGGAGCACATCTCTCTCCATGGATGCATCAAGAATACATCTACAGATGGCAGCATTCGTCACAGAATACCAGCTGAATACTGGCAGGAGTCCCTGACCACTGGAAAAGAATACATGGTTCCATGCACAACTTAGCAGGATGAAGGAAAGAAGGGAAAAGAAGGAGAGTGAGCAGGACCAACCTGCACCTAGTTGTGGGGGAGAAGTAGGGGAGAGATCCTCACATCCAGGGCAACTGGTTGAAACAGAAGGGAAGTATTTGAGGCTGTTGTGGAGAGTGAAGCAGGTGATCTGTGAAAGTCTGAATGGAGTGAGAATCACAAAGACAATCTATGTATTCCAGACAGGGAAGCAAGTCCACCACTGTGCATGGCAGCTGGGAGCTGGACCATAGGTATTGGAGAGTAATCCTGGGGCAAGGACTGCTGCTGACTTTGAGGAGATAGCCTGAGGAGACAGGAGAAGGAAATCTCAATTTGGGCAGCCATGGAAGCAGTGCATTACTGCTCAGTCATGTGCAGTGGGTAGAGAAATCACTGTAGCCTCTGTCTCCTCACACACTGGCCCACAGCTGAGAAATGGAGAAAGACACCAGCAAGGGTGGCCCTTTGAGTGTCTGATATGCCAAGAAATAGAATAGAGAAGGACCAACCAGGGAGGCCTTTTGAGTGCCAGCTGCCAAGAGGCTAGAAGATAATCCTAATAGAGCCATATCACCTGCAAGTGTTGCGATTGGCTTCCTCACACACCTGGTACCTCTGAGGTCCCTGTGATCCAAACAGCCATGCCACCTTCATGTCCAGTCCTCACTGTGGCAGACCCAAATCCTCTAGGGCCACCTCGGGAGCAAAGTCCAGTGAACTATCCATATGCAGAGGTGAAGATAAAGCCACAGTTGAGCTCCAGAGGTGGAGCAACTAAGGAAGAGGATCAAAAACCGTTCCATAAGCTGTATAAGCTGCAGATTAAATCTACATGATAACCTAGTAGACTCTGCCTATGGATTATATAAAAGGACAATGAATGTTTCCACAAAAGAAAACATTCTAACTCTGGAAGCTGTGGATTTTGGAGGCAAGCACACACAGGTGTAGGGCCAGATTAGAGTTTGAGCTGTCCTCACAGGATGTCCAAAGACTAGTCTCCCAGCATAAGAGTGCCCCATAGGAAGCTGGAGAGGCCCCTATGGACGTGGAAGGCTGTGGCTCACAGCAGGGGAAAGGATGCTGACAGCTGAGACCAGAGGGAAAAAAATTAGTATCATTCGTATGCTTGAGTCATTCTGTAGTTGGTTCTGGACTTTTGTTTTCATTTTTCCTCTTCTTTTTCTCTCTCTAGTTGTGGTTGTTATTTTTATTATTTCTATTTAGGCTTTTGGGAACTTTTTTATTCTTTTTTTTTAATTTTATTATTATTGTTATTTACTTTACAATATTGTATTGGTTTTGCCATACATCAACATTCATCTGCCACGGGTGTACACGTGTTCCTCATCCTGAAGCCCCCTCCCACCTCCCTCCCCATACCATCCCTCTGGGTCATCCCAGTGCACCAGCCCCAAGCTTCCTGCATCAAACCTGGACTGGAAATTCATTTCTTATATGATATTAGACATGTTTTAATGCCATTCTCCCAAATCACCCCCCCTCCCTCTCCCACAGAGGCCAAAAGACTGTTCTATATATCTGTGTCTCTTTTGCTGTCTCGCATACAGGGTTGTTGTTACCATCTTTCTAAATTCCATATATATGCATTAGTATACTGTATTGGTGTTTTTCTTTCTGGCTTATGTCACTCTGTAAAATAGGCTCCAGTTTCATCCACCTCATTAGAACTGATTCAAATGTATTCTTTTTAATGGCTGAGTAATACTCCACTGTGTATATGTACCACAGCTTTCTTATCCATTCGTCTACTGATGGACATCTAGGTTGCTTCCATGTCCTGGCTATTATAAACAGTGCTGCGATAAACACTGGGGTACACGTGTCTCTTTCAATTCTGGTTTCCTCGGTGTGTATGCCCAGCAGTGGGATTGCTGGGTCATAAGGCAGTTCTATTTCCAGTTTTTTAAGGAAGCTCCACACTGTTCTCCATAGTGGCTGTACTAGTTTGCATTCCCACCAACAGTGTAAGAAGGTTCCCTTTTCTCCACATCCTCTCCAGCATTTATTGCTTGTAGAATTTTGGATCGCAGCCATTCTGACTGGTGTGAAATGGTACCTTATTGTGGTTTTGATTTGCATTTCTCTGATAATGAGTGATGTTGAGCATCTTTTCATGTGTTTGTTAGCCATCTGTATGTCTTCTTTGGAGAAATGTCTATTTAAAATCACACTTTTTAGTTCTTTTATATATTTCTACATCTGTTGTTGATATCTTATTGTTGTAATTTTTAAATTTGGTCTTCTTTTGATTGTTTTCTTGCAAATTTTCTTTGATACATAGATCTTTTTGTATACTTCTATTTAACTTTGCTTTTCTCTTTTTACCTTTTTTCACAATTTTTGTTCATTTGTCTTGTTTCCTTTGCTTTATTCCTTACTTGGCCCTGATGTGGTTTTGTTTTCTGTTTTGTGCTTCAGTTATCTTAGTTTTTAATTGGTTGTTTCCTTTGCTTTATTCCTTACTTGGCCCTGATGTGGTTTTGTTTTATGTTTTGTGCTTCAGTTAACTTAGTTTTTAATTGGTTGATATCATTTTTTTAATTTCTTTTGCTCACCAAATCACTCTCTTGTACACTGTTTTCTTTGGTCTATTTTGGTTTCGTTTGTGTATGTGTGTATGTGTTCCTTTGTTTGTCTTTCTATTTGTCTGATTTCGCTTTTACCATTTGTCTGGGTTTCATTTTTTGTATCTGCTTTTTTTTTTTTTTTTTTTTTTTTTGCTTTTTGTGTGTTTGTTTTAATCCCCTTTACTTCCATGACAAATGACTTGTGGAATCTTAGTTCCCCAAGCAAAAGTAGGGACTGAGCCCCTTGAGTGGGAATGCTGAGTCCAGGACACAAGATCACCAGAGAACTCCTGACCCCAGGGAGTATTAATCAGTGAGAACTTCCACAAACACCTCCATCCAAATACAAGACACAGCACAACCCAACTGCCTGCAGCACCCAGCCCTGCATGTCTAACCCAAACAATCAGAAGACAGGAACTAAAGGCAATCATCATCAGACAGGCTGCTTACAGAAAACTCAAAACACACTGCCTCACAAGGCCCTGCCCATCAGAGGGAAAAATTTATCTTCTCTCATCAGAACACAGGCACACATCCCTGCCAATATGAAGCCTACAAAACCCACTGGACCAACATCACCCAAAAGGGGCAGACCATTTGGAAAGTACAATGAACCTATAGCTTGGGTAAAGGAGACCTCAAACACAGTGTTAGGGAAAAAAATGAAAAGACAAAGAAATAATGTGAAAATGGAGGAAAATGCTAAAAATGTACAAGACCAAATAAATGAAGAGGAAATAGGCAAACTACCTGAAAAAGAATTAAGAGTAATGATAATTATTATGATACAAAATATTGAAAATATAATGGAGAAAATGCAAGAATCACTTAACACACTTAACAAGGATCTAGAGGAAATAAATAATAAACAGCAACAAACAACACAATCACAGATATTAGAAATACTCTACAGAGAATCAGTAGCAGAAAAACTGAGGCAAAAGAAGTGATAAGTGAGCTGGAAAATACAATCGTGGAAAAAACTGCTGAAGGGCAAAATAAAGACATCTGGCACAATATTAAACACTCCAACAATTGAACTATTAGGTTTATCAGAAAAAGACAAGAAAGAGAAAGGATCTGAGAAAAATCTTTTAAGAGATTTTGGTTGAAAATGTTCCTAACATGGGAAAAGAAATAGTTAATCAAGTCCAAGAAATGCAGAGTCCCATAGTGGATAAAGTCAAAGAGAAACACAGCAAGACACATAATGATCAAACTAATAAAAATTAAACACAAATAAAAAATAAAGGAGCAAGAGAAAATCAACAAGTAACACATAAGAGGAATTTCCATAAGGTTAAGAGATGATTGTTCAGTAGAAACTCTGCAGGCCAGAGGGAGTGGCAGGATGCATTTAAAGAAATACTATTCAACATAGTTTTGGAAGTTTTGGCCGCAGCAATCAGCACAGAAAAAGAAATAAAGGAATCCAGATTGGAAAAGAAGAAGTAAAACTCTCACTGTTTGCAGATGACATTATCCTCTCCATAGAAAACCTTAAAGACTCTACCAGAAAATTACTAGAGCTAATCAATGAATACAGTAAATTTGCAGGATATAAAATTAACACACAGAAATCCCTTGCATTCCTATACACTAACAATGAGAAAACACAAAGAGAAATTAAGGAACCAATTCCATTCACCATTACAATAAAAAGAATAAAATACTTAGGAATAAATCTACCTAAAGAAACAAAAGACATAAATATAGAAAACTATAAAACACTGATGAAAGAAATCAAAGATGACACAAATAGATGGAGAAATATACCATGTTCATGGATCGGAAGAATCAATATAGTGAAAATGAGTATACTACCCAAAGCAATCTATAGATTCAATACAATCTCTATCAAGCTACCAATGGTATTTTTCAGATAATTAGAACAAATAATTTCATAATTTGCATGGAATTACAAAAAGCCTCAAATAGCCAAAGCAATCTTGAAAAAGAAGAATGGGACTGGAGGAATCAACCTGCCTGACTTTAGGCTATACTACACAGCTAGAGTCATCAAGACAGTATGGTACTGGCACAAAGCCAGAAACATAGATCAATGGAACAAAATAGAAAGCCCAGAGAAAAATCCACACACCTACGGATACCTTATCTTTGACAAAGGAAGCAAGAATATACAATGGAGAAAAGACAATCTCTTTAACAAGTGGTGCTGGGAAAACTGGTCAACCACTTGTAAAAGAATGAAACTAGAACACTTTCTAACACCATACACAAAAATAAACTCTAAATGGATTAAAGATCTAAATGTAAGACCAGAAACTATAAAACTCCTAGAGGAAAACATAGGCAAAACACTCTCTGACATAAATCACAGCAGGATTGTCTATGACCTACCTTCCGGAATATTGGAAATAAAAGCAAAAATAAACAAATGGGACCTAATTAAACTTAACAACTTTTGCACAACGAAGAAAACTATAAGCGAGGTGAAAAAATAACCTTCAGAATGGGAGAAAATAATAGCAAACAAAGCAACTGACAAAGAATAAATCTCAAAAATATACAAGCAGCTTCTGCAGCTCAATTCCAGAAAAATAAGCAACCCAATCAAAAAATGGGCCAAAGAACTAAACAGACATTTCTCCAAAGAAGACATACAAATGGTTAACAAACACATGAAAAGATGTTCAACATCACTCATTATCAGAGAAATCCAAATCAAAATCACAATGAGGTACCATCTCATGCTGGTCAGAATGGTTGCTATCAAAAAGTCTGCAAACATTAAATGCTGGAGAGGGTGTGGAAAAAAGGAACCCTCTTACACTGTTGGTGGGAATGCAAACTAGTACAGCCACTATTTAGAACACTGTGGAGATGCCTTTAAAAACTGGAAATAGAACTGCTTTATGACCCAGCAATCCCACTGCTGGGCATACACACCAAGGAAACCAGAATTGAAAGAGACACGTGTACCCCAATGTTCATTGCAGTACTATTTACAATAGCTAGGACACGGAAGCAACCTAGATGTCCATCAGTAGACGAATGGGTAAGAAAGCTGTGGTATATACACAAAAATGGAATATTACTCAGCTATTAAAAAGAATGCATTTGAATCAGTTCTAATGAGGTGGATGAAACTGGAGCCTATTATACAGTGCAAAGTAAGTCAGAAAGAAAAATACCAATACAGTATATTAATGCATATATATGGAATTTAGAAAGATGGTAACGATGACCTTATATGTGAGACAGAAAAAGAGACAAAGATGTAAACAACAGACTGTTGGACTCTGTAGGAGAAGGTGAGGGTGGGATGATTTGACAGAATAGCATTGAAACATGTATATTATCATATGTGAAATAGATCGCCAGTCCAGGTTTGATGCATGAGGCAGGGTGCTCAGGGCTGGTGCACTGGGATAACCCTGAGAGATGGGATGGGAAGGGAGGTGGGAGGGAGGGTCAGGATGAGGAACACATGTATGCCCATGGCTGGTTCATGTGAAAGTATGGCAAAAACCATCAAAATATTGTAAAGTAATTGGCCTCCAATTAAAATAATTTAAAAATTAATAAAATAAAATAGAGATACTGAAAAAAATAAATAAAAAGGAAAAAGCCTACAACCAAGATAACTCTAACCATCAAGGATCATATTCAAAATTGATGGAGAAATCAAAAGATTAAGGACAAGCAAAAGTTTAGAGAATTCAGCACCACAAAACAAGCTTTAGAGCAAATGTTAAAAGGACTTCTCTAGGCCAAAAAGATAAGAAAAGGAAAAGATATGCAAAAAACAAACTGAAACAGTTAGCCATGCCCTCCTCCAGGAGATTTTCCCAACTCAGGGATCGAACCCAGGTCTCCAGCATTGCAGGCAGATTCTTTACCATGTGAGGCACCCAGGGAAACCCAAAAACAATTAAGAAAATGTCAAAAGGAATATATGTATATATCAATAATTACTTTAAATGTAAATGGATTAAATGCTCCAACCAAAACACAAAGGCTGGCTGACTGCATACAAAAGCAAAACCTTTATATATGCTGTCTACAAGAGACCCACTTAATACCTAGAGACATATACAGACTGAAAGTAAGGGGATGAAGAAAGATACTTCATGCAAATGGAAATCAAAAGAAAGCCAGAGTAGCAATTCTTATATCAGGTAAAATAGACTTTTAAATAAGGAATATTTCAAGAGATGAGGAAGGACACTACACAATAATCAAGAGATCAATCCAAGAAGAAGACATAACAATTGTAAATATTTATGCACCCAACCTAAAAAAAATCTCAATATATAAGGCAAACTAACAGACATAAAAGAAAAAACTGACAGTAACAAAATGATAGTATGGTAGTTTAACACCCCATTTACATCAATGGATCAATCATCCAGGCAGAAAATTAATAAAGGAATACAAGCATTAAGTAACACATTAGATCAGATGGACCTAAATGGTATCTACAGGAAATACCACCAAAAGCATCAGAATATACTCTTTATCAAGTGCACATGGAACATTCTCCAGAATAGATCACATCTTGGATCACAGATCAATTCTTGGTAAATTTAAGATAAATGAAGTCATATCAAGCATCTTTTTTGATCACAAAACTACGAATTTAGATATCAATTACAAGAAAAATCTATTAAGAAACACAAATATATAGGATAAATGATATGTTTCTAAATAACCAAGAGTTTACTGAAAAAAAAAAAAAGAAATTAAAAAGCATACCTAGAAATAAATGACAATGAAGACATGATGACCCCAAACCCATGGGATGCAGCAAAGCATTTCTAAGAGGGAAGTTTATAGCATGGCATTCTTATCTCAATAAACAAGAAAACCAACAAATATACAACTTAACCTTACACACAAAGCAACCAGAAAAAGAACAACAAAACAAAGTTGGTAGAAGGAAAGAAATAAAGATCAGAGGAGAAATAAATGATAATTAAATAAAGGAAACAATAGCAGAGATCAATAAAACAACAAAATTAACAATCCATAAGCCAGCCTCATCAAGAAAAAAAGGAGAAGACTCAAATCAATAAAATTAGTAAGAAAAAGGAGAGAATACAGCAGAAAATGCAGAAATACCAAGGATCATAAGGACTACTATCAGCAATTATATGAAAATTTTTTTAAAAAATGGATAAATCTTAGAAAAGTACAAACTTTCAAGACTGAAGCAGAAAGAAATAGAAAATGTAGACAAACAAAACACAAGCACTGAAACTGAAACTGATTTTTAAAAAATCTCCCCAAAAACAAAAGCCCAGGGCAAGATGGCTTCACAGGCAAATTCTCTCAAACATTTAGAGGTTAGCTAACATCTGTCTTTTTCAATCTTTCAAAAACCTGCATAAGGAAGAACACTCCCAAACTCATTTTATGAGGCCACCATCACACTGATACCAAAATAAAAATATCAGAAGAAAAACAAATTATTGGCCAGTATCTCTGATGAACATAGATGTGAAATCCTCAACAAAATACTGGAAAACAGAATGCAACAAAACATTGAAAGCATGATATTAAATGGTCGAGTGGGGTTTATCACAGAGATACAGGGATTCTTCAATATATGCAAATAAACCAATGTGATACACCATATTAACTAATTGAAAGATAAAAAGAATATGGTAATCTCCACAGATACAGGAAAAGCTTTACAGAAGATCCAAAACCCATTTATGATTAAAAAATAACCTCTCCAGAAAATGGTTATAGAATGAAACTACCTAAACATAATACAGGCTGTATATGACAAACCCATAGCAAACATTATTCTCAGTGGTGGAAAATTGAAACCATTTCCTCTAAGATCAAGAACAAGACAAGAGTGCCCAATCTCTCCACCATTATTCAACAGAGTTTTGGAAGTCCTAGCCATGGCAATAAGAGAGGGAATATAAATAAAAGGAATTCCAAATGGAAAAGAAGATGTATAATTCTCACTATTTGCAAATGACATAATACTATATATGGAAAATCTTACTTATGCTGGATCATCAAAAAAGCAAGAGAGTTCTAGAAAAACATATATTTCTACTTTATTGACTATGCCAAAGCCTTTGAATGTGTGGATCACAAGAAACCGCAAAATTCTGAAAGACATGGGAATACCAAACCACCTTATCTGCCTCTTGAGAAACTTGTATGCAGGTCAGGAAGCAACAGTTAGAACTGGACATGGAACAACAGACTGCTTCCAAATAGGAAAAGGAGTATGTCGAGGCTGTATATTGTCACCCTACTTATTTAACTTCTATGCAGAATACATCATGAGAAATGCTGGGCTGGATGAAGCACAAGCTGGAATCAAGATTGCTGGGAGAAATATCAGTAACTTCAGATATGCAGATGACACCACCCTTATGGCAGAAAGTGAAGAAGAACTAAAGAGCCTTTTGATGAAAGTGAAAGAGGAGAGTGAAAAAGATGGCTTAAAGATCAACATTCAGAAAACAATGATCATGGCATCTGGTCCCATCACTTCATAGCAAATAGATGGGAAAACAGTGGAAACAGTGGCTGACTTTATTTTTCTGGGTTCCAAAATCACTGCAGATGGTGACTGCAGCCATGAAATTAAAATATGCTTACTCCTTGGAAGGAAATTCATGACCAACCTAGACAGTATATTAAAAAGCAGAGACATTACTTTGTCAACAAAGGTCCATGTAGTCAAGGATATGGTTTTTGCAGTAGTCATGTATGGATATGAGAGCTGGACTACAAAGAAAGCTGAGTGCTGAAGAATTGATGCTTTTGAACTGTGGTGTTAGAGAAGACTCTTGAGAGTCCCTTGGACTGCAAGGAGATTCAACCAGTCCATCCTAAAGGAGATTAGTCCTGGGTGTTCATTGGAAGGACTGATGTTGAAGCTGAAACTCCAATACTTGGACCACCTGATACGAAGAGCTGACTCATTTGAAAAGACACTGATGCTGGGAAAGATTGAGGGCAGGAGGAGAAGGGAATGACAGAGGATGAGATTTTTGGATGGCATCACCGACTCAATGGACAGGAGTTTGGGTAAACTCTGGGAGTTGGTGGTGGACAGGGAGGCCTGGCATCTTGCAGTTCATGGAGTCACAAAGAGTTGGACACGACTGAGCAACTGAACTGAACTGAACTGAAATATACCATCAAAAACTTACTAGAGCTAATCAATGAATTTAATAAAGTCACAGTATGGAAAATCAATACACAGAAATCCCTTGAATTCCTATACACTAACAACAAAAAGTCAGAAAGAGAAATTGTAAGAATAATCCCATTCACCATTGCAGCAATAAATAAATAAATAAATAAAATGTCTAAGAATACACCTACCTAAGGAGACAAAAGACCTATATGCAGAAAACTATAAGACACTGATGAAATAAAACAGATAACACAAAAAGTGGAGATATGTATCATGTTCTTGGATCAGAAAAATCAACATCATGAAAATTACCATACTACTCAAAGCATTCTACAGATTCAGTGCAATCCCTATCAAATTAACAATGGCATTTTCCTGAGAACTGGAACAAAAAATTAACAATTTGCATGGAACCACAAAAGGTCTGGAATAGCAACAGTAATCTTTGGAAAGAAAAATGGAGCTGGAGGAATCAACCTTCGTGACTTCAAACTATACTACAAAGATACAGTAATCAAGACATTATGGAACTTTCACCAAAACAGATACACAGATCAATAGAACAAGATAAAAAGCCCTGAAATAAACCAACATCTATGGGCACCTTATCTTTGATAAAGGGGCAAAAATATACAATGGAGAAAAGAGAGCCTCTTCCATAAGTGGTGTTGGGAACCCTGGATGGCTACACATAAAAGAATGAAAACAGAACAGTTCTTAACACCATCCACAAAAATTATATCAAAATGGATTAAAGACCTAACTGTAAGATAAGAAACTATAAAACTCTCAGAGGAAATCATAGACAGAACACTCTTTGACATAAATTGCACAAGATTCTCTTTGACTTATCTCATAATGCAATGGAAGTAAAAATAAAAATAACAAATGGGACTTAATTAAACAAGAGCTTTTGCACATCAAAGGAAATTATGAACACAATGAAAAGACACCCTCAGAATGAGATAAAATAATTACAAATGAAACAAATGTCAAAGGATTAATCTTCAAAATATTCATCAGCTCATGATGCTGAGTATCAGAGAAACAAATAACCCACTTTAAAAATAGGCAGAAGACCTAAACAGACATTTTTCCAAAGAACACATACAGATGGCCAATAAACATGTGAAAAGATGATCAAGATAGCTCATTATTGCATGTTTGAGTTGCTTCAGTTGTGTCTGATTCTTTGCCACTCTGTGGACTGTAGTCACTAGGTTCCTCCATCCATGGGACTTTCCCAGCAAGAATACTGGAGTGGGATGCCATGCCTTCCTTCAGGGAATCTTTCTGATGCAGGATTGAACCCATATCTCCTGCGTCTCCTTCATTGCACCTTACCACTGAGCCCCTGGTAAGCTCCTAGCTCATTATTACAGAAATGCAAATCAGAACTACAATGAGGTATCACATCACACTAGTCAGAATGGCCATCATCAAAGCATTTACAAACAATAAATGCTTAAGAGGATGTGGAAAAAAGGGAACCCTTTTTCATTGTTGGTGGAAATGAAAATTGATAGAGCCCCTATGGAGAACATTATGGAGATTCCTTTAAAAAGTAGGAATAAAATTACCCTATGACCCAGCAGTCCGACTACTAGGCATATACCCTAAGAAAACCATAATTCAAAAACATACATGTACCTTGATGTTCATAGCAGCATTATTAATAATAGCCAGGACATGGTAGCAACCTAGATGTCTACCGACAGATGAATGGATAAAGAAGTGTGTGTGTATATATATGTGTGTGTGTGTGTGCGTGTGTGTACACACACAATGGAATGTTACTCAGTCATAAAAAGCAATAAATTTGAGTCAGTTGAACTGGGGTTAATGAACCTAGAACCTGTTTTACAGAATGAAGTCAGAAAGAAGAAGGCAAATATTGCATATTAATGCATATATATGCAATCTAGGAAAACAGTACTGATGAACCTATATGCAGGGCAGGAATAGAGACAGAGATACAGAGAAAAGATTGTGGACACAGCAGGGTAAAGAGAGGTTGATAATGTATTGAGAGAATAGCATCAAAGTTTATACATTACCATATGTAAAACAGATAGCTAGTGGAAAGCTGCTGTACAACAACAGGGAATTTAACCCAGTGCTCTGTGACAACCTAGAGGGGTGGAATGGGGAGTTAGTGCACGGTTCTAGAGGGAAGGGATATATGAATACTTATGTCTAACTCATGTGGGTTTATTGCAGAAACCAAGAACACATTGTAGAGCAATTATCCTCCAATTAAAAATAAGTTCAAAATTAAATGAAAGAAGACATATCACAACTAATAATACAGAAGTGCAAAGGATAACAGGAGACTACTAGAAACAATATCATGACAACAAATTTGACAACCTAGAAGATATGAGTAAATTACTGGAAACATACACTCTTCCAAGACTAGAACATAAAGAAATAGAAATGTAAATAGACTGATCAACAGTAAGCAGATTTAATCTGTGAGCAAAAGTACCCACAAATAAAAGTCCAACACCATAAGTCTTCACTGGTGAATTCTACCAAATATTCAATAAAGAATTAACAGCAGTCTTTCTCAAACTCTTCCAAAATATACAAGAGGAGGAAACATTTTTAAACATTTTATCAGACCAGCTTTACCCTGATAGCAAAACAATCCAAGGACTCTATGTGAAAATAGTATCAACAGTCCATGACCAGGCCACACAGCAGGAAGTGAGCAGTGAGTGAGTGAGTGAAGCTTCATTTGTATTTGTATTTCCTCATCACTCTCATTACTGTCTGAGCTCTGCCTCCTGTTAGATAAGCAGCAGCATTCAATTCTCATAGGAGTGCAAACCCTACTGCTGACTCTGCATGTAAGGGATCTAGGTTGCATACTCCTTATGAGAATCTAATACTTGATGATCTGTGGTTGAGCTGAGGTGGTGATGTGGGAGTGGCTACAAATACATGTCATCACTAGCAGAGAGGTTCGATTGTACAGAGATAATAATAAATCAATTGCTTGCACACTCATATCTAGTCCATATTATTGAGTGGCAAGTGACAATCTGCATCTGATAGGAGGCTTTAAGTTAAAATCTGACACTTATTTTAGTCCACACATGGTCAACTCATTATTTGATTTACCACTTCCATCCATGCCTCTTTTCTACACTGCACACTTGTCTCAGTCACAGCTTTGGTAAGCTCACAAGATAACACTAGACAAAATGAATTAAAACAAACAAACAACTGTCTCTGGAGAGCTCCGTTGAAAATTACAAAAGACCCAATGATGACAGAGCAGAAGACTCTAAGAGAGACAACAAAAAGAAAGCTCAATTTAAATACAATATAGAGAACTACTTAGGTTAGAGGCTCATTGCAACAGGTGATTCGAATTCTTCAAGCCTGGTTTATATAATACGTGGCAACCACTATCCAAAAAATCCATGAAACCTTCAAAATTGCTTCATGACATGAAGACCAAACACCTGAATTAAAAGACAAGCCACTGTATTTGTTCAAAAGAAAAAAAAAAGTGAACATGAAGAATAGAAGCAATTATAGAAGGCCACCAATTCAACAAATGTATCCTCACTGAGAGCATTATTCTTGGTGGCTAGGAAGCCTTCCTAAGTGATCATTGCAAAGAAATAGAGGAAAACAATAGAATGGGACAGACTAGAGATATTTTCAAGAAACCTAGAGATACCAAGGGAATATTTCATGCAAAGATGGGCACAATAAAGGACAGAAATTTAAGGACCTAACAGAAGTAGGAGATATTAAGAAGAGATGGCAAGAATACAGAGAAGAACTATACAAAAAAATAAAAAAACTTAATGACCCAGATAATTAAATGGTGTGATCACACACCTGGAGCCAGACATCCTGGAGTGCAAAGTCAAGTGGGCCTTAGGAGGCATCAATATGAACAAAGTTATTGGAGGCGATGGAATTCCAGATGAGTTCTTTCAAATCCTAAAAGATGATGCTGTTAAAGAGCTGAACTCAATATTCCAGCAAATTTGGAAAACTCAGCAGTGGCCACAGGACTGGAAAAGATCAATTTTTATTTCAATTTCAAAGAACAGTAATGCCATAGAATGTTCAAACTGTTGCACAATTGCACTCATCTCACATGCTAGCAAAGTAATGCTCAAAATTCTCCAAGCTAGGTTTCAACTGTACATGAACCAAGAACTTCCAGATGTTCAAACTGGATTTATAGAAGGCAAAAGGAACCAGAGATCAAATTGCCAACATCTGTTGGATCAAAGTAAAAACAAGAAGATTCCAGAAAAACATCTACTTCTGCTTTATTGACTATGCCAAAGCCTTTGACTGTGTGGATCACAACAAACTGTGGAAAATTATTCAAGAGATGGGAATAACAGACCACCTTACCTGCCTCCTGAGAAATCTGCATGCAGGTCAAGAAGCAACAGTTAGAACCAGACATGGAACAGTGGACTGGTTCCAAATTGGGAAAGTAGTGTGTCAAGTCTGTATATTGTCACCCTGCTTATTTAACTTATATGCAGAATACATCATGCACAATGCAGGGCTGGATGAAGCACAAGCTGAAATCAAGATTTCTGGGAGAAATATCAATAACCTCAGGTATGCAGATGACACCACCCTCATGGCAAAAAGCGAAGAGGAACTGAGGAGCCTTTTAATGAAAGTGAAACAGCAAAAAGTGGTTTAAAACTCCACATTCAAAAAACTAAGATCATGGCATCTGGTCCCATCACTTCATGGCAAATAGATGGGCAAACAATGGAAACAGTGAAAGACTTTTTTCTTGGGCTTCAAAATCACTGTAAATGGTGACTGCATCCATGAAATTAAAAGATGTTTGCTCCTTGGAAGATAAGCTATGACAAACCTAGACAGCATATTAAAAAGCAGAGACATCACTTTGCTAACAAAAATCCATCTAGTCAAAGCTATGGTTTTTCCAGTAGTCTTGTATGGATGTGAGAGTTGGACCATAAAGAAAACTTAGTGCTGAAGAATTGATGATTTTGAACTGTAGTGTTGGAGAAGACTCTTGGGAGTCCCTTGGACTTCAAGGAGATCAAACCAGTCCATCCTAAAGGAAATCAGTCCTGAACATTCATTGGAAGGCTTATGCTGAAGCTGAAGCTCCAATACTCTGGCCACCTGATGCAAAGAACTGACTCATTTGAAAAGATCTTGGTGCTGGGAAAGATTGAAGGCAGGAGAAGAAGCGGATAACAGAGGATGAGATGGTTGGATGGCATCCCTGACTTGGTGGACATGAGCTTAAGTAAGCTCTGGGCGTTGGTGATGGATAGGGAAGCTTGGCGTGCTGCAGTGAATGGGGTTGCAAAAAGTCGGACACGACTGACTGACTGAATTGAACTGAACCACATTGCTAAACCTAAGAAGCTTTACTATGTGAAGTAGATCACCAGTCCAGGTTCGATGCATGAGACAGGGTGCTCAGTGTCGGTACACTGGGACAACCCTGAGGGACGGGATGGGGGAGGAGTTGACAGGCGTTCAGAATGGGGGACACATGTACACCCATGGCTGATTCATGTCAATGTATGGGAAAAAACCACTACAGTATTGTAAAGTAACTAGCCTCCAATTAATATAAATTAATTAATTTCCAAAAAAAAGGTCCTTTACTATTGGTGAAGAGTTGATCCTGCCTGCTTCTAAGGGCATTTGTCATGAACTTTTAGGAGAGGGTACAGTTTCAATTGTGGCATGTGTTCCTCTTTCAGCTAGCAGCAAAACTAGAGTAACTGATGAAATAGCAGAGGCTAATGAGCTACAATTTTTAGAGAGGATTAATGAGTCACTGGGCTTCCCTGGTAGCTCAGCTGGTAAAGAATTTGCCTGCGATGAAGGATATCCCAGTTCAATTCCTGGGTCAAGAAGATCCCCTGGAGGAGGGTATGGCAAACCATTTCTGTTTTCTTGTCCTGATGGACAGAGGAGCTTGGCAGGCTACAGTTCATATAGTTGCAAAGAGTTGGACATGACTGAGAGACTAAGTACAGCACAGCATAGCACACATCACAAGGTAAGCAATCCAGGTGGACAAGTCTACTGATGTTGACAACAAGGCAATGATGCTTATTTTTGTGTGATATATTTGCAGGAGGATGTGCAGGAGGATGTGTTATATGCACTTCTGCTGCTAACCAACACCATAGCTGCAGAAATATTCAAGTCTTTGAATCATTGTGTTGTTGTGTCTTGTGCTTAGTCACTGAGTCATGTCCAACTCTTTGTGACCCCATAGACTGTAGCCCACCAGGCTCCTCTGTCCATGGGAATTCACCAGGCAAGAATATTGGAGTGGGTTGCCATTCCCTCTTCCAGGGGATCTTCCAAACCCAGGGATCAAACCCAGGTCTCACTCACTGCAGGTGAATTCTTTACCAACTGAACCACCAGGGAAGCTCAAGAATACTGGAGTGGGCAGCCTATCCCTTCTCCAGGGTAACTTCCCAACTCAGAAATTGAACCAGGGTCTCCTGTGTTGCAGGGGGATTCTTTACCAACTGAGCTACCAGGAAAGCCCCTTTGAATGATTACATATCAAGAAAACTGAATAAGTCATTTTGTGTCATTTTATGCATGGACAGAGCAGCTGCCATGACTGAATGAGCTTATGGTTTTACTACTTGGGTCAAAGAGGTCACTTCTGAGTGTTCCCAAACGAGGGACCAAACCCAGATCTCCTGCATTGCAGGCAGACTCCATAACACTCAGCTACCAAGGAAGCCCAGAGCAATGCTGGCTAGCCAAAAAAACACCACCTAAACTTAACAACGTTTTGAAGGATATGATTAAAATTATCAGCTGCATTCAAGTCAGTCCAGTTCAGTTGCTCAGTCATGTCTGACTCTTTGCAACCCCATTCACTGCAGTACGCCAGGTTTCCTTGTCCATCACCAACCCCCAGAGCTTGTTTAAACTCATGTCCATCGACTTGGTGATGCCATCCACCCATCTCATCCTGTATTGTCCCCTTCTCCTCTTGCCTTCAATCTTTCAAAGCATCAGGGTCTTTTCCAATGAGTCAGTTCTTCGAATCAGGTGGCCAAAGTAAAGGAACTTCAGCTTCAGCATGAGAACCTCCTATGAATATTCAGGATTGATTTCCTTTAGGATGGACTGGTTTGATCTCCTTGCAGTCCAAGGGACTCGCAAGAGTCTTCTCCAACACCACAGTTCAAATGCATCAATTCTTCAGCACTCAATCTTCTTTATTGTCCAACATTTACATCCATACATGACTACCAGCAAAACCATAGCTTTGACTAGATGGACCTTTGTTGGCAAAGTAATGTCTCTGCTTTTTGATATATTGTCCTGATTTGTCATAACTTCTCTTCCAAGGAGCAAGTGTCTTTTAATTTCATGGCTGCAGTCACAATCTGTAGTGATTTTGGAGCCCAAGAAAAGAAAGTCTCTCACTGTTTCCATTGCTTGCCAATCTATTTCCCATGAAGTGATGGGACCAGATGCCATGATCTTAGTTTTTTAAATGTAGAGTTTTAAGCCAGCTTTTCCACTCTCCTCCTTCATTTTCATCAAGAGGCTCCTCAGTTCCTCTTCACTTTCTGCCATAAGGGTGGTGTCATCTGTATATATGAGGTTGCTGATATTTCTCCCAGAAATCTTGATTTCAGCTTGTGCTTCATCCAGCCTCACATTTCACATGATGTACTCTGCATATAAGTTAAATAAGCAGGGTGGAAATATAGAGATTTGTCACACTCCTTTCCCAATTTGGAACCAGTCCACTGTTCCATGTCTGGTTCTAACTGTTGCTTCTTGACCTGCATGCAGATTTCTCAGGAGGCATGTAAGGTTATCTATTATTCTCATCTCTTGTAGAATTTTGCAGTTTCTTGTGATCCACACATTGAAAGGCTTTGGCATAGTCAATAATGCAGACTATTTTATGGAACTCTCTTGATTTTTCTATGATCTAACCGATGTTGGCAATTTGATCTCTGGTTCTTCTGCCTTTTCTAAATCCAACTGGAAAATATGGAATTTCTTGGTTCATGCACTGTTGAAACCTACCCTGGACAATTTTGAGCATTACTTTACTAGCATGTGCTCCTGCTGCTAAGTCACTTCAATCGCGTCCGACTCTGTGTGACCCCATAGACAGAAGCCCACCAGGCACCCCCGTCCCTGGGATTCTCCAGGCAAGAACACTGGAGTGGGTTGCCATTTCCTCCAATGCATGAAAGTGAAAAGTGAAAGTGAAGTCCTTCAGTCGTGTCCAACTCTTAGCGACCGCATGGACTGCAGCCCACCAGCCTCTTCTGTCCATGGGATTTTCCAGTCAAGAGTACTGGAGTGGGGTGCCATTGCCTTCTCTGTTACCAGCATGTGAGATGAGTGCAATTGCACGATACCTTGAACATTATTTGGCATTGCTGTTCTTTGGGATTGGAATAAAAACTGACCTTTTCCAGTCCTGTGACCACTGCTGAGTTTTCCAAATTTGCTGGAATATTGAGTGCAGCATTTTAATGGCATCATCTTTTTGGACTTGAAATAGCTCGACTGGAATTCCATCACCTCCACTAGCTTTGTTCAAAGTGATGCTTCCTAAGGCCCATTTGACTTCACATTCTAGGATGTCTGGCTCTTGGTGAATGATCACACTATCGTGGTTATCTGGAGCATGAAAATCTTTTTTTGCATAGTTCTTCCATGTATTCTTGCCACCTTTTCTTAATATTTTCTGTTACTGTTAGGTCCATATGGTTTCTGTCCTTTATTGTGCCCATCTTTGCATGAATTGTTCACTTGGTATCTAATTTTCTTGAAGAGATCTCTAGTCTTTCCCTTTCTATTGGTTTCCTCTATTTCTTTGCATTGATCTCTTAGGAAGGCTTTCTTATCTCTCCTTGCTATTCTTTGGAACTCTGCATTCAGATGGGATCGCTTTCCTTTTATCCTTTGCCTTTAGCTTCTCTTCTTTTCTGAGCTATTTGTAAAGCCTCCTCAGGCAACCATTTTGACCTTTTGCATTTCTTTTTCCTGGGTATATTCTTGATCACTGCCTCCTGTACAATGTCACGAACCTCTGTCCATATTTCTTCAGGCACTCTGGCTATCAGATTTAATGCTTTGAATCTATTTGTCACTTCTACTTTATAATCATAAGGGATTTGATTTAGGTCATATCTAAATGATCTAGTGGTTTTCCCTACTTTCTTCAATTTAAATCTGAATTTTGCAATAAGGAGTTCATGATCTGAGCCAGTTAGCTCCTGGTCTTGTTTTTGCTGACTGTATAGGGCTTCTCCATCTTCAGCTGCAAAGAATATAATCAATCTGATTTCAGTATTGACAATCTGGTGACGTCCATGTGTACGGTCATCTCTTGTGTTGTTGGAAGAGGGTGTTTGCTATGACCAGTGCATTCTCTTGGCAAAACTCTGTTAGCCTTCGCCCTGCTTCATTCTGTACTCCAGGGCCAAACTTGCCTGTTACTCCAGGTATGTCTTGACTTCTACTTTTGCATTCCAGTCCCCTATGATGTAAAGGACATCGTTTTTGGCGTTACTTCTAGAAGGTTCTTGTAGAACCATTCAACTTCAGCTTCTTCCCTTGACTTATATCTGTTCATGCAGCTCTGTGAGGAGATGGATGCAGAGCACACATGCCTTGTCTTATACACAGAAGTGAGCCAGCTTTCTATAGGTAGTTCAGTGGCCAGTGTTTTTGAATTATGAAAACAGCTCCAGGGATTTCTTTCAGAAAACAGTCATCACTGGCAGCACATTTCAGTGACAGAATGGGTCACAAATTTTGCTTACTTGTGTGACATAATCAACCCGCTCAATGAACTCAATCTGACACTTCAGGGGAGAATGGTGACTGCATTTAAATAAAAAGTGGCTGCATTCAAAGCCAAACTGGGATTACAGGGGCAATGAGTGAACATCGGAATTTTTGACATGTTTCAAACATTAGTAGAGGTTTTGAATGAGACTGAACAAGTGCCTTCTTTCTCCCAGCTAGCGCATGGTCACCTATCTCAGTTTTTAAGAGTTTGAGCATCACTTCCCAACCACAAAAGACCCCTGGAGTGCAAAGGAGTGGATTTGCAACCCATTTGTGAATTAGCCAGTTGAATCAACTTTGTCTTTACCAGAAGGGGATCAACTGTTTGTGATCACAAATGATGGTGGCATTAAATGTATGTTTGAGAGAACTTCAAATCTCCATACATTCTGGACTAACATCAAGGTGGAATATCCTGAGATTGCCACCAAAGCAATGAAAAGCCTGCTTCCATTTCCAACATCCTATCTTTCTGAAGCCAGTTTTTCTGCAGTGCCAACAACCAAAGAAGATTTTGGAATAGACTGGGAATAAGTAACATACTTCGGGTATCACTGTTTCCCATGACCTCCAGATGGGACCACCTAGTTGCAGGAAAACAAGCTCAGGATCAGAATCAGAATCAAAATCAGAATCAGAATCCCACTCATTCTACATTATGGTGAGTTTTATACTTATTTAATTATATATCACAATGCAATAATAGAAACAAAGCACATGAAAAATGTAAAGCACTTGTACCATCCCTAAACCATCCACACCCTCAGTCTGCAGAAAAATTTTCTTCCATGAAACTAGTCCCTTATGCCAAAAAGGATGGGGACTGCTGCTCTACTGCATGTTTGAAAGCTGCAAGGAGAATAGATGTTCAAAGTTCTCATCACAAGAAAAAATATTGCAACTATGCATGGTGACAGGTGTAAACAACACTAATTATGGTGATCATTTCATAATGTATACAATTATTAAATTATACATCTGAAACTAACATGATGTTAAATGGCAATTTTACTTCAATAAAGAAGAAGCCTCATCATGCAAATTCAAGATTTCTGTTGTCATTACCAGAGACGAACAAAGTGTCTATTGAAAATCTGTTTTCTGGGGCTTCAAACCAGACTTAAAGTTCTGAAATGCAGTGATGGATACTTTTCAAGAGCCTGGTGAAGCAGATGTGATTTTTTTCCCTCAAAATTCTTACCTGTATGCATCTTCAATAAGATCTTTATCATATCCATATATATCCAGTTGGCCAACTTATTATAGAGAGAGCTTTATTGAAAAGATTTTATGATGTCTTGTTATCAATTGTGTAGAGTATTCTAGATTTAACTTGTGACATTTTTGCAATAAATTGTTTATAATATGTTGCAGTTGTACTTAACTCAGCCCATCTTTAAACTGAATGATTATTTACAGGCATAATGATGTGAGCACTGTTGATTTGGAGTTGACCACCTTTTAACATACAGAAGAGATAAATGATAGTTCTTCATTCTTGTGATGAATGCCTCTGCATATTAATGATTTGTTGGTGAGCACTTAAGGTATTAGAAGTGATACACATGTATTTACAGAGAAGGCGATGGCACCCCACTCCAGTACTCTTGCCTGGAAAATCCCATGGACGGAGGAGCCCGGTAGGCTGCAGTCCGTGGGGTTGCTCAGAGTCAGACAGGACTGAGCGACTTCACCTTCACGCATTGGAGAAGGAAATGGCAACTTACTCCAGTATTCTTGCCTGGAGAATCCCAGGGACAGGGGAGCCTGGTGGGCTGCCGTCTATGGGGTCGCACAGAGTCGGACACGACTGAAGCGACATAGCAGCAGTAGCAGCACATGTATTTATGTATGACCTAAATCAAATAGCATGCTTCTGAAATAAAATTTATTCTTTAATCTAGATACTTAGTAATTGGGGTCATTATATTTGAATACACAGCACTATTAGAACATGAGATTTTCCAACGGTGTAATTTTTCCATGGTATAATTTATGGTCTCCTAAAAAGTAAATATGGTGTCTGTAGAATATGCTAAGTGCATTAATAATAACTATTTACATATTGTGATGTTAGTAACTTCAAATTATATTTTTACATATGTATATGGGGAAACATTTTTAAGATGGGTCAATTCTGACTGCATTATACTTGTTTTTATAGTAGTAACATATTATGCTGCATTGTTACTTGCATAAATCTCATTTCACCAAAGTTAGCCAACCCTCTAATTGATAATGCAGAAATTAAACTAGGATTTAGTAAGGATTTTAGGTTAAAATACAAGTTGTTACTACCAATAATCTGAAGTAGTAAATACAGCTTTTTAAAAGTGGTGCAATTAGCCTCATGATTAGGTTGGGTTTTCCTATCTAACAAGAGGAAATTTATTGAATACAGGAAAATTTGTATGCTGTGTGGGAGTCTGTATTATAAAATCTTTAAATTTTCTTTAGGGAAGAAGAGGAGGAATATAAATTCCAAACTTATTGGCACTTATATCTTTAAAGATATTTTGGGGAATTAGGATATAATGAGGTACCATTTCACACCAGTCAGAATGGCTGCGATCCAAAAGTCTACAAATAATAAATGCTGGAGAGGGTGTGGAGAAAAGGGAACCCTCTTACACTGTTGGTGGGAATGCAAACTAGTACAGCCACTATGGAGAGCAGTGTGGAGATTCCTTAAAAAACTGGAAATAGAACTGCCTTATGATCCAGCAATCCCACTGCTGGGCATACACACTGAGGAAACCAGAAGGGAAAGAGACACGTGTACCCTAATGTTCATCTCAGCACTGTTTATAATAGCCAGGACATGGAAGCAACCTAGATGTCCATCAGCAGATGAATGGATAAGAAAGCTGTGGTACATATACACAATGGAGTATTACTCAGCCATTAAAAAGAATACATTTGAATCAGTTCTAATGAGGTGGATGAAACTGGAGCCTATTATACAGAGTGAAGTAAGCCAGAAAGAAAAACACCAATATAGTATACTAACACATATATATGGAATTTAGAAAGATAGTAGCAATAACCCTGTGTATGAGACAGCAAAAGAGACACTGATGTATAGAACAGTCTTATGGACTCTGAGAGAGAGGGAGAGGGTGGAAAGATTTGGGAGAATGGCATTGAAACATGTAAAATATCATGTATGAAATGAGTTGCCAGTCCAGGTTCGATGCATGATACTGGATGCTTGGGGCTGGTGCACTGGGACGACCCAGAGGGATGGAATGGGGAGGGAGGAGGGAGGAGGGTTCAGGATGGGGAACACATGTATACCTGTGGCGGATTCATTTGGATATTTGGCAAAACTAATACAATTATGTAAAGTTTAAAAATAAAATTAAATTAAAAAAAAAAGAAAAGTCACTTTACATAGTTAATTTGTGAAGTGTTTTTTAAATGATCCTTTTGTTAAACTTTTAGTCATTTACATTGCCTAAAATTTAAATAATTTTTATCATCTTCCTGTAAAAAAGACTCTAGACATGACATCACCAGATGGTCAATACTGAAATCAGATTGGTTATACTCTGAAGCCGAAGTTGGAGACACTCTATACAGTCAGCAAAAACAAGATGTAGAGTTGACTGTGGCTTAGATCATGAACACTTATTGCAAAATTCAGACTTAAATTGAAGAAAGTAGGGAAAATCAATAGACAATTTATGTGTAACCTAAATCAAATCCCTTACAATTATACAGTATAAGTGACAAATAGATTCAAAGCATTAGATTTGATAGACAGAGTGCCTGAAGTATTACAGACAGAGGTTCCTAATATTGTACAGGAGGTGGTGATGAAAACCATCCCCAAGAGAAAGAAATACAGGAAGGCAAAATTGTTGCCTGAAGAGGCCTTGCAAATAGTTGAGAAAAGAGAAGCAAAAGGCAAGGGAGAAAGGGAAAGATACACCCAACTGAATGCAGAGTTCAAAGGATAGTAAGGAAAGATAAGAAAATCTTTTGTCATTTTTTAAAAAAAATATTTATTTTTTATTGAAGGATAATTGCTTTACAAAATTTTGCTGTTTTCTGTCAAACCTGAGGTGAACAGTGCAAAGAAATAGAAGAAAACAATAGAATGGGAAAGATTACAGATCTCTTCAAGAAAACTAGAGGTACCAAGGGAATTTCCCTCAAAGATTGGCACAATAAAGGACAGAGGCAGTATGGACCTAACAGAAGCAGAAGATATTAAGAAGAGGTGGCAAGGATACACAGAAGAACTATACAAAGAAAGGTCTTAATGACCCAGACAACCATGATGGTGTGATCATGTATCTAGAGTTAGACATACTGGAATGTGAAGTCAGTGGTCCTTAGGACACATTACTATGAACAAAGCTAGTGGAGGAGAAGAAATTCCAGCTGAGCTACCTCAAATCTTAAAGGATGATGCTGTTAAACTTCTGCACTCAATATGCAAGCAAATTTGGAAAACTCAGCAGTGGCTGGACTGGAAAGGGTCAGTTTTCATTCCAATCCCAAAGGAAGGCAATACTAACGAATGTTCAAACTACCATACAATTGCACTCATTCCATGTGCTGGAAAGTAAACGCTCAAAATCCTTCATGCTAGGCTTCAACAGTATGTGAACAAAGAACTCCCAAATGTACAAGCTGAATTTAGAAAAGGCAGGGGAACAAGAGATCAAATTGTCAACATCTGTTGGATCATAGATTCATTTGATATTTGGCAAAACTAATACAATTTTGTAAAGTTTAAAAATAAAATAAAATTAAAAAAAAAAAAAAGAAAAAGCAAGAGAATTCCAGAAAAACACCTACTTCCGCTTCATTGACTACACTAAAGCCTTTGACTGTGTGGATCACAACAAACTGGAATTTTTTTCAAGAGATGGGATTACCAGACCACCTTACCTGACTCCTGAGAAACCTGTATGCAGGTCAAGAAGCAATAGTTAGAAACGGACATGGAAAAATAGTTCAAAATTGTGACAGTAGCACCTCAAGGTTGTATATTGTCACCCTGCTTATTTAATTTATATGCAGAGTACATCATGTGAAATGCCAAACTGGATGAATCTCAAGCTGGAATCAAGATTTATGGGAGAAATATCATTATCCCCTAATATGCAGGTGATAACACCCTAATGACAGAAAGTGAAGAGCAACTAAACAGCCATTTGATGAAGGTGAAAGAGGAGAATGAAAAAGCTGGCTTAAAACTCAATATTCAAAAACCTAGGATCATAAGATCTAGTCCCATCATCTCATAGCAAACAGATGGGATAAAAATACAAACAGTGACAAAGTATTTTCTTAGGCTCCAAAATAACTGCACACAGTGACTGCATCCATGAAATTAAAAGATGCTAACTCCTTAGAAGAAAAGTTATGACAAACCTACACAGCATATTAAAAAGCAGAGACATCACTTTGCCAACAAACGTCAAGATAGTCAAAGGAATGGTTTTTTCAAGTCATGTATGGATATGAGAGTTGGATTATAAAGAAGATTGAGCACTGAAGAATTGATGCTTTCTAACTGTGGTGCTAGAGAAGATTCTGGACAATTCCTTGGACAGTAAGGAGATCAAAACAATCAACCCTAATGGAAATAAGTCCTGAATATTCATTGGAAGGACTGATGCTGAAGCTGAAGCTCCAATACTTCGGCCACATGATGCAAAGAGCCAAATCATTGGAAAATACCTTGATGCTGAGAACGACTGAGAGCAGAAAGAGAAGGGGATGACAGAGGATGAGATTATTGGATGGCATCATTGACTGAATGGACATGAGTTTGAGCAAACTCTGGGCGATAGTGAAGGACAGAGAAGCCTGGCGTGCTGCAGTCCATGAGGCTGCAAGGAATCAGACACTAAGGGATTGAACAACAACTAAAAATGATCTATAGCAAAAAGAGAAATATTAGTTGTGGTCCCCTTGAGATTAGGAAAACCACAAGGGTTACCACTGCTATCAACAATATTACAGCTCCTGGCAAACACACATGTGAAAAAAGAAATAATGGGTAGAAAGATACAATTCCCAGCATTTTTCACAATCAACATACTACAGAATTAATAAGGAAATTCAGGAAGCCACCAGATAAAATATTATCTTATAAAAATCAATAATATTTACCTATATTATTAATAATCAATTATAATTATAACTTAAAATTAACAACAAAAGGAATCAAATATCCACAGATTAATTTATCCAATCATATGTAAAACCTTTAGAGTGAAAATTTCATAGCAAGACAAAAGGCATATAAGACTATCTGAATAAATGGAAAGTCATTCCAATAAGTGAATAACATAAAAATACCAATTATCTCTAAAATAATCTTTAAATTCAATGCAATGAGAAGCAAAATTCTAGCTGCATTTTGTTGAGCAATTTAATAAACTCACTGTAAAATTTGTATAAAAAAATGATACATACCTAACTCAATCCTGAACAAAGGAGGCTTATCCTCCAAATAGTAAGACAAATTTCAAATTCATACAGGATGGGGGTGTCACCTGTACACCCGTAGCTGATTCATGTCTATGTATGGAGAAAACCACCACAATATTGTAAAGTAATTCAGTTCAGTTCAGTTCAGTCACTCAGTCATGGCCAACTCTTTGCGACCCCATAAACCCCATGATATTTGTATCTTTTCTGATATTTAAAAATCAAACTATAATATACTTAGAGTAACAAGTATAACAATGACAGCTACTATTTCTTAATCATTTGCTTTCCCAGGCACTGTACTAAGCACTTAGTGCAGATTATTTCATTTGGTATCTACAATCTCCTAGGTAGGTATTATGGTATTATTGTACTCACGCTTGTGTCTCTTTTGTCACTCTATTCTTCCTTATGCTATTATTCTTTTTCTTTCTAGAACTTGTCACTACTTGGCAGATTGTATATTTACTGGTTTATTTGTTTGTTGTCTGTCCTCCACTCTAGAATGTAAACACTATGAAGACATGTTTGATACGATATCCCCAGTGCCTAGAACAGTGACTAACATATAATAGATACTCAAAAGATTTTTCATGAATGAATTGCACAAGTTACCATTTTAAAAATGAGACGGAAGCCCAAAATACTGAAGTCAGTTACCTGTATAGAGCTACCTAGACAAGATTCAAATGCATATACGTATGTCTCCAAAAATGATATTGTTAAGCACAGTGTGTATGAGTACCTTGGGTTTGACTGAGCTGGAAGGAAGCAGTGGTGCAAAAAGGAAATCCACACAAGTCCTGCTCAAGAACATGCATACATACAAACCCATAAACCCATAAATATCATATACAAACATAGGTGAATATACATAAGGACAAATACATATATACATGTATAAATATGTATGTGTGCTAAGCTGCTTCGGTTGTGGCCAACGCTTTGTGGAACTATGGTCTGTAGCCCACCAAGCTCCTCTGTCCATGGGGATTCTCCAGACAAGAATACTGAAGTGGGTTGCCATGCCCTCCTTCAGGGGATCTTCCTGACCCAGGGATCAAACTGGCAACTCTTATGTTTCCTGCATTGGCAGACAGATTCTTTACCACTAGTACCACATAAATTCACTTCAGTTCAGTCGCTCAGTCTTGTCCAACTCTTTGAGACCCCATGGATTGCAGCACACCAGGCCTCCCTGTCAATCACCAACTCCTGGAGTTCACTCAAACTCACGTCCATCGAGTTGGTGATGCCATCCAGCCATCTCATCCTCTAGTAATTAGCCTCCAATTAAAATAAATTAATTAATTTAAAATGAAAAATTAAAAAATCAAATGTATAATAATAAAAATAGTATGATACTGTTCCCTTAACAAAATAATATATAAATACAACAAAATAAACAACTTGGAATTGGATCTATTTATTTACAGAAAGCAAACACTAAAGGTGGCCAAAAAACAAATCAAAGGAGGAAGAGCTGAATTGTTTAGGATATAGCATTGAGAAAAGTGGGCTTCTGGGGTAGCTCAGCTGGTAAAGAATCCACCTGCAATACAGGAGACCCTGGTTCAATTCCTGGGTCAGGAAGTTCCCCTGGAGAAGGGGTAGACAGAGATTCTTGTATTCTTGAGCTTCCCTGGTGGTTCAGGCAGTAAAGAATCTGCCTGCAATGCAGAAGGCCTGCGTTCCATCCCTGGATTAGGAAGATCCCAGGGAGGAGGGCATGGCAACCAGCTCCAGTATTCTTGCATGGAGAATCCCCATGGACAGAGGAGCCTGACAGGCTACAGTCCACGGGGTCACAGAGATTAAGCATATTGAGAAAACTTCCTCACTATATGGAGAAAATATGAAATGGATCCTTATTTAATGGCACATAGAAAGGTAGATTTTTCCATGATTAAATATACAAATGTGGCAAAATCATAAATAGAAGATAATATAGAGATTGGAAGGACTTTAAAAACAAGACTTAAGAAGCACAAATCTTGAAGCCAAAATTTGATGAATTTGATTATAAATGTTGTTCTGTTCAACAAACAACACCATGAAGAAGATTAACAGATAAATGACAAATGGGGAAGGGATATCTGCAATATACAAACACAGACATGGTACTAGTAGATAAAAGATAGAAATTTTCAAAAATCAAAAAGAAAAACCTATCTGGAAACCCCAATCCATCCATGTACTTTAAAATACATCCAGAATCAAAACACTTGTTATTCCTTTCGCTCTATAGGGCTTGCCGGAGTTGCCATCATTTTGTACATGGATCAATTTAATTGTTTTGGTCACTCTTTATTATCTAACTCACTCACTAAGTGATCTCATGCATGTTGTCAATATATATTTAAACATCTACATACTGATGATTTAAAACCCTTTCTCTAGTTCACACCTCTCCTCTAATCTGGTTACATGTGTAGCAAAGTGTCTACTTGATATTTCCACTTGGATGTCCATAGACATCTTAAACTTTATTTCAAACAACTATTTCCATTGATCCAGATCAAAAACCTTGGAACCATCTTTTTCTGTTCCTTTCCCCTCCCATTTCTCATCTGAGACCATCAAAATATCTCATTCAGTTCAGTTCAGTCGCTCAGTCGTGTCCGACTCTTTGCGACCCCATGAATTGCAGCACGCCAGGCCTCCCTGTCCATCACCAACTACCGGAATTCACTCAAACTTTGTTTCACTCAGACCTTTGTTGGCAAAGTAATGTCTCTGCTTTTGAATATGCTATCTAGGTTGGTCATAACTTTCCTTCCAAGAAATAAGCGTCTTTTAATTTCATGGCTGCAGTCCCCATCTGCAGTGATTTTGGAGCCCAAAAAAATAAAGTCTGGCACTGTTTCCACTGTTTCCCCATCTATTTCCCATGAAGTGATGGGACCAGATGCCATGATCTTCATTTTCTGAATGTTGAGCTTTAAGCCAACTTTTTCACTCTACACTTTCACTTTCATCAAGAGTCTTTTTTGTTCCTCTTCACTTCCTGCCATAAGGGTGGTGTCATCTGCATATCTGAGGTTATTGATCTTTCTCCTGGCAATCTTGATTCCAGCTTGTGATTCTTCCAGTCCAGCATTTCTCATGATGTACTCTGCATAGAAGTTAAATAAGCAGGGTGACAATATACAGCCTTGACGTACTCCTTTTCCTATTTGGAATCATTCTGTTGTTCCATGTCCAGTTCTAACTGTTGCTTCCTGACCTGCATACAGGTTTCTCAAGAGGCAGGTCAGGTGGTCTGGTATTCCCATCTCTTTCAGAATTTTCCACAGTTTATTGTGATCCACATGGTCAAAGGCTTTGGCATAGTCAATAAAGCAGAAGTAGATATTTTCTGGAACTCTCTTGCTTTTTCCATGATCCAGCGGATGTTGGCAATTTGATCTCTGGTTCTTCTGCCTTTTCTAAAACCACCGTGAACATCAGGAAGTTCACGGTTCACATATTGCTGAAGCCTGGCTTGGAGAATTTGGAGCCTTACTTTACTAGCATGTGAGATGAGTGCAATTGTGTGGTAGTTTGAGCATTCTTTGGCATTGCCTTTCTTTGAGATTGGAATGAAAACTGAACTTTTCCAGTCCTGTGGCCACTGCTGAGTTTTCCAAATTGCTGGCATATTGAGTGCAGCACTTTCACAGCATCATCTTCCAGGATTTGAAATAGCTCAACTGAAATTCCATCACCTCTACTAACTTTGTTCATAGTGATGCTTTCTAAGGCCCACTTGACTTCACATTCCATGATGTCTGGCTCTAGCTGAGTGATCACACCATCATGATTATCTTGGTCGTGAAGATCTTTTTTGTACAGTTCTTCTGTGTATTCTTGCCACCTCTTAATGTCTTCTGCTTCTGTTAGGTCCATACCATTTCTGTCCTTTATCGAGCACATCTTTGCATGAAATGTTCCCTTGGTATCTCTAATTTTCTTGAAGAGATCTCTAGTCTTTCCCATTCTGTTGTTTTCCTCTATATCTTTGCATTGATTGCTGAGGAATGCTTTCTTATCTCTTCTTGCTATTTTTTGGAACTCTGCATTTAGATGCTTATATCGTTCCTTTTCTCCTTTGCTTTTTGCTTCTCTTCTTTTCACAGCTATTTATAAGGCCTCCCCAGACAGGCGTTTTGCTTTTTTGCATTTCTTTTCCATGGGGATGGTCTTGATCCCTGTCTCCTGTACAATGTCACGAACCTCTGTCCATAGTTCATCAGGCACTCTGTCTATCAGATCTAGTCCCTTAAAATCTATTTCTCACTTCCACTGCATAATCATAAGGGATTTGATTTAGGTCATACCTGAATGGTCTAGTGGTTTTCCCTACTTTCTTCAATTTCAGTCTGAATTTGGCAATGAAAGTGAAATCGCTCAATTGTGTCTGACTCTTTGCAACCCCATGGACTGTAGCCTATCAGGCTCCTCCTTCCATGGGATTTTCCAGGCAAGAGTGCTGGAGTGGATTGCCATTTCCTTCTCCAGGGGATCTTCCCTACCCAGTAATTGAACCCGGGTCTCCCGCATTGCAGGCAGACATTTTACCATCTGAGTCACCAGGGAAGCCCCAATAAGTACATGAAATTGAAAGTTGCTCAGTCATGTCCAACTCTTTGTGAGCCCATGAACTATACAGTCCATGGAATTCTCCAGGCCAGAATACTGGAGTGGGTAGCCTTTCCCTTCTCCAGAGGATCTTCCCAACCCAGGAATCAAACTCAGGTCTCCCACATTCCAGGCATATTCTTTACCAGCTGAGCCACAAGGGAATCGGAGTTCATAATCTGAGCCACAGTCAGCTCCCGCTCTTGTTTTTGCTGACTGTATAGAGCTTCTCCATTTTAAAAATCCATCCTAAATATGACCACTGCTCATCTCTTCTAAGCAACCATTATCTCATCTAACTATAATTACTGCATTGCTTCCTAGATTATCTCCATAATTCCTTCCTTGCCTACTTTCAGTCTTTTCAAAACACATCAATTAGATTGATTGTGTTAAAATGAAAGTTAGATCATGTTACTTCTCTGCTTAAAATTTTCCAATGGCTTCACAATCTTTATGACTTATAAGATGCTACACGACCTACTTCCTGCTCTTCTTCTATTTATATTTTCTTTTAATTCTTTTATTTTTAAGCTATTTTACCTTGAATCCACTTATAATTTATTTTAGCATATGGTAATAAACAGAGATATAATTTTGTATTTCTGAAGGAATAACAACTTGTCCTAAAACCATATACAATCCTCCCTTGATAACCTTGGTGGATTGGTTCCAGGAACCCCCCATAGATATCAAAATCCATGCTTAAGTCTCTTATATAAATGGTACAGTATTTGCACATAAACTATGCACATCCTCTCTTCTTATATACTTTGTCATCTCTAGATTAGTTATAATATCTAATACAGTGTAAATGTTATTTAAATAGTTTCTGTTGTTGTTTAGTCACCAAATCGTGTCTGACTCTCCATGACCTCATGGACTGTAGCCCTCCAGGCTTCTCGGTCCATGGGACTTTTCAGGCAAGAATACTTGAATGGGTTGCCATTTTCTTCTCCAGGGAATCTTCCCCACCCAGGGACTGAACCTGCACCTCTTACTTAGCAGGTGGAATTGTTAGCACTGAACCACATGGGAAGCCCCTAGCCCATGGCAAATTAAAGTTCTGCTTTATGGAACTTTCTGGAATTTATTCTGAATACAGTAGAATCATAGGGGTTAATGATGCCAACCTTCACACAATCAAAAAACCACCTATAACTTTGAGGTTGGCCCTCCATATTCATGGTTCCTCATCTGTGGATTCAACTGACCACAGATTGTGCAGTATGTACATGTTTATTGAAAAAAATATGCATATAAGTGGACCTGTTCAGTTGAAATCCAAGTTGTTCAAAGGTCAACTATGCTTTTGTAGTTGCTTGAATCTATGGGTTTGAAAAGCTGGCTGTACTGATTAAGTTTTCCTTTCTTCCACTGAAATGCTAGCTTTTTCTAATATTAAACTTTAAATATACTCAGCATTAGAGGCAATATTTCAATGCTCTTGTGATGATATTAATACAGGAGCACAAGAAAACCTGGTTTTTATTAACTACTCCTCTCCTTGAGGCTTTTTATCAAAGAAAAATAAAAAGAATTGTAGCCAAATGAGAATCAAAGCACCACTTCTTTAATAGCTGAGCCAGTGTCCACTAACTCCTATTGCAGAGCTCTGATAATTGATGAGTTTAAAAGTTTTGACTTAAAGGAATAAAGAAACCTTCCTCATTCTAGCCCCTTGAAACTAAGATGGCTAAATGTGCAGTGCAGACATTATCCTAACTCATATAACCAGTTCACTCATTCACAGGCACAGATCAGCTTACCACATGGAAGCAGGCAGCGCAACAGAGAGTGTTGAGATGAAAGAAACAATAACCCTGACCATTAGTAAGACATTGTCCAACAAATATCCTAGGTTCTGATTAATCATATTAATAACATCTCCCTTGTGAGGAGACCTAAGGAGGGAGGTAGAAAGAAGAAATGTAGGTTAGTAGTGCAATAGTTGTATCCCCATGGCTATTGACAAAGATAGAACTTTGGGTCTGTTTCAGGGAATTTTCTTTTGTTCTATTAATTAGTTTTAACAGTACCAGGCTGCTTTGATTATTGTACCTTTGTAATATTGAGTTGTGCTACTCTTCTCTCATTAATCTTTTTTATTGAGGAATACCTGATTTACAAATATTGTGTTAATTTCAGGTATACAGTATAGTAATTCAGGGTTTTTTTTTTCTGATTATATTCCACTATAGGTTATCAAAAGATATTAAATACAAATCCCTGTGTTATACAGTTTATCTTTATTGCTTGTCTATTTGATGGATCGTATTTTTCATCTTTTAATTCCATATTCCTAATTTGTCCCTTCCTCCTTTCCTCTCCCTTTTTGGTAACCATAATTTTTTTTTTTTTTTCTAAATCTTTGTTTCTGCTTTGTATATAGATTCATTTGTATTACTTTTTAGATTCCAAATATAAGTGACATCACATAGTATTTGTCTTAGTAAGATTAACTTCACTATGTATAATATTCCCTAGGTCCATCCATCTCATTAATTTTTTAAAAAATACTTCTTGAATCTT
This sequence comes from Bubalus kerabau, assembly GCF_029407905.1. Classification (NCBI taxonomy): domain Eukaryota; kingdom Metazoa; phylum Chordata; class Mammalia; order Artiodactyla; family Bovidae; genus Bubalus; species Bubalus kerabau. The sequence continues at coordinate 111,025,209 of NC_073647.1, forward strand.
CTTGTCCAGGTGTTCCTTATTCTTCCAAATGAACTTTATATACAATCACTTCATTTAAGTACAAAAATGTCAAATTGTGATTTTGATTAGAAATACTTTAAATCTATAAATTATTTAAGGTAAATCACCCCCTAGTAAATAATGGTATTTTACAAAGTTCCATTTTCAGCCCAATGTTATTGTCACTCTACACAGTATCTCACTGCTGCTGCTGCTAAGTCGCTTCAGTCATGTCCGACTCTGTGCAACCCCAGAGATGGCAGCCCACCGGGCTCCCCCGTCCCTGGGATTCTCCAGGCAAGAACACTGGAGTGGCTTGCCATTTCCTTCTCCAATGCATGAAAGTGAAAAGTGAAAGTGAAGTCACTCAGGTTGTCTACTTGAAAGTTACACAGTCGTGTCCGACTCCTAGTGACCCCATGGACTGCAGTCTACCAGGCCCCTCTGTCCATGGGATTTTCCAGGCAAGAGTACTGAAGTGGGGTGCCATTGCCTTCTCCGCAGTATCTCACTAGGTAATCTCATATATGATCATGACTTCAACTATCATTTATTGTAGTTACTGATGACTGTTAAATCTCTACATCTCTTCCAGATGTTTCTTTCAAATTACAGACTCATACTCAAGTTGAGTATAGCCTCCTATTTTTATAAGCATTCTCTTGTCCACTAGGATGTCTTACGGGTAACTTATATTCATTACATTACAAAGTAAACATAATATTTTCCCCTCCAAATAAATAAACCAATAAAAAATATCCCGTACTTCTTGTTTTTTTTTTGTTTTGTTTTGTTTTGTTTTGTTTTTCTTATTGGTACCACCATCTAGGTGCTTAATCAAAAAATCAGCTTCTTATCCTTAACACTACTGTCTCTCATTGCTTGCCTAAGACCTGTACAATCATCATGTCCTATTGATTATCTATTGGTGGTGCTGATTTAATCACTAAGTTGTGCCCAACTCTTGCAACCCCATGGACTGTAGTCCCCAGTCTCCCTTGTCCATATGATTTCCCAGGCAAGAATACTGGAGTGCCATTTCCTTCTCCAGGGGATATTCCTGACACAGGGATTGAACCAATGTCTCCTGTGTTGCAAGAGGATTCTTTACTACTGAGCCACCAGGGAAGCCCTGACTATCCATTAAAATCCCTCAAACACAACTAATTATCTCAATCCTCATTTCCTACAACTTTTGATAAAGTCATTGTCATTACTTGTATGTATTACTACAACAGACTTTTAAAAGTTTTCCTTGCTTCCAATGTATCCCCTTTCTCTTATTAGTCATTTATTGGTTATTTTAGTACCTGGATCACCATCTTCCTTTCCACCTCAATCTCCACCACTCTTCTGAGTGACTTTAAAGTCTATATGGATAGTTCATCTAAAACTCTAGCCTTCTAGTGCCTTCGGCGACTCAATTCCAGTAACCTTCACCTCCACTTTACTTTGTGTGCCAAGTCGCTTCAGTTGTGTCCAACTCTTTGCGATCCTATCAACTGTAGCCCACCAGGCTCCTCTGTCCATGGGATTCTCCAGGCAAGAATACTGGGGTGGGTTGCCTTGCCCTCCTCCAGGGGATCTTCCCAACCCAGGGATTGAACCCACATCTCTTAAGTCTCCTGCATTGGCAGGTGGGTCTTTACCAATAGCACCACCTAGGAAGCCCCCACTTTCCTTTGGCCCTTGGTTAAACTACAGACCATCATCTTATCACCTGAAATTGCTGTTTAAGTTTTAAAATTAAGTTGCACTCACTGTTTTCACTCCCAGATCTCCAAATTATTCTTTATTCCATTATGTTATTTAACCTCTCTGAGGAAGCTAAAACCATTAACTTCTTCATCTGTGAAATGATCTTTTTAACATCTTTGGTACCATCTTATCTGATTTTTGTTCTAACATGTTTCTCACTTTTTCTCACATTTACTTTTCAATTAGTACCTCCCTTAAAATTTGTTTTCCTTGGCGTTTAATTCTAGGATTCCTACTGTCCCATTGAATATACTCTTCCAGGGTGACTGTTTATTACTTTGTCTTCAATTACTACTTAAATGTTGATGCTTTTCACATTTATTCCCTCAGATAATACCCTTCTTTTGAGCTTCAGACCTTTATGTCTATTAGATATCTCTGTTTAGTTGTCTTATAGACATCTCTAATTCAAGAAATTCAAAAGTGAACTCATCATCACCCATTCTCTCCCATCCCAAATTAGTTGCTGCATACGGTCTCTATATTGTTGAATGATAGCCCTTGTACCTGGTTGTCCAGACCAAAAATTGGGAAACATTTCAGGATTTTCCTTCAAATAGGTGGTTACCATTCAAGAATCCTTCTCCTTCTCATGTTCCATATTCATTAATCAAATCCCACTGATTCTACTTACTTTATTTTTTTGGAACCCTTTCTTCAACTTCAAATTTCATCTATTTTACTACTGAATCTTTACATATTGCATTACCCACGACTGGAGCTTCCTTTCCCCTGCTTTCGTTCCAGACTATCCCTTTACCTGTATACTTATTTCTCATTCTTTAGATTAGTGGTTTTTAAAGTGTAGTTCTTGATCCAGCAACATCAGAATCACTTGGTCACTTTTGTGAGTGAGAACATTCTTGAACCTTATCCCAGACCTACTGAATCAGAGGTGTTGGAGTTAGTCCAAGAAATCCATGATTTAACAAGTCTTTCAGGTGATTCTGATGCATGCTAAAGTTTGAGAATTACTGATTTAGATCTCAGCTAACATATCACCTACTTTGGGAAACCATCCTTGACCATCCAAACATTAGATTAGGTATCTTATTCTAAAATTCCATGGCACATTTTTTAAAGCCCCTATTTAAGAGTTAAAACACTACATTATAATTACCAGTTTACTTATCTCTATACAATAATAGCCCAAGTTTTTTGTTTTTTTTTTTTTTAGAGTATGAACAAGTATTATTCCTCAAAACTTCCATAACTTCTAACATTGTTCCTCACCCAGTAGGCCCCCAGTAAGTAAGAATGAATGAATGAATAGAAGATAATGTGGTCAAGATTATGGTAGCTCTACATTTAGTATTAGAATTTTAATATGTAACTGCAGTTAGGATTCAGTCTGTACTAAGAGGACAGGAACTTTATCTATGACTAGGCTTAAGGATCAGTTTGTGGTCTGGGACAAGCCACTCTCTAGTCATGATTAAGAGCTCAGATTACATATAGCCAGATCTAGAGAGGCTAGAAGCTCAGTCTGTATTCAGGGTTAAGGATAGTATAAGGCTCCATGTGTAACAAGTGTCGAGTATGTCTTTGATGAAGCAAAAGACCTAAGGTAGGCAGTTTGTTCTGAGATTGAAAGAATGAATATTTTATAGAGACAAATTCAGACTATGGCTTAGTTCTGGTAAATATTCCTGTTTCTGTTTGCTAAGAATACACTTTTAAAAAAAGGAACAAGCCAGAGGCTGAAACAGAGATGCTTCACCTCCTATGTTCCTTCACTAAGTGTTCCCACTCACCAGGCTCAGCAGCCAGTGGCCAACCAGTGCTAGATTCTAGCACTCCATGGGCATGCACAGAGTAGGGGCGGCTGGCATTGTTCTTGAACACCACAGTTAGAATATCACCAACCTCTCCTCTAATAAGTGGACCTAGTAAATGCAAAAGAAGAAAAAATTTCTCGTTAGTGGAATAGTGAAACAAGGGCATTAAAGAAATTAAAGAAAGGGGTATACACAGGAGCCACCTAGAATTAAGGGTTTGCCCTGTGAAAAGGTCCCAAGACTGAAAGTCATAACTGGCTCCATTTTTTTAATTCATAAGCCCTTGAACTGATACTGTTACCCACATGATGAGGGTACTTCAACAAGATTATGCCTTCAATTATCCCCACCTCCCATCTCTCTTTGTATAATAGCTCAAGGTTCTAGATAATCAGAATTCTGTGGAATCATTGTTGGTAAGGAATGAGAGAAGATTCCCTTCAAGGACCAGTGGGTATCTTCTGTATGATGATAAGAATGAGGAAGCTCATTGGCTCCTATAAAAGTGATGAAACTGAAGCAATAATTGCAAGGGTGTAAGGGTAATACTGGTTCCCTGTACCATTTTCCCCACTTTTTGATACTCTTAAGTTATCTTGCCTTTAGCATTTAAAAATTGTATCACTATTATAGATCCCAAGATATAGAGGCCTGGAAATACCTGGTTCAGATTGCTGCAGAATTCATGAATTAACTCCATTTGATTGCTTATTTTCACCAAAGATTTATAAAATATGACCACATTTCCAGTATGTCATAAGGAAAATGGATAATGAGGAATGGAGAGGGCTTCCTGATATGACACAGTCTCCCGAGGAGCATCACAGGCTTCTAGATATTAGAAGGAAAGTGGAATTCCCTTACCTAAGATTCCCAAGTGTTCCTCTGATCCAGTCCTTGGCCGTTGGACCCTGAATGTGCCATCAGTATACTCTCTGAATACAGCTTTCTTGTATCTTGAACCCAGGAGTCCATCTTTGTTGCTCAGAAAGATGTGACCATAACTAGAGGAATCCAAAGAGTAGTATGAGCACCTGGCCTTTAACCTCTCATTTTCAGATATGGGAAAGCTAAGTCAGACCCAACTTCATGGCACAGATATTAGGAGAGCCCTATTCCTATGTCAGATTATCCACCTTGGCTGCATATCTGCAGTTAAAAATGGTAGATTTCAATATTTATTTATAGTCCTTTGTTTGCCATCATCTAGTTAGGGATTTATAGTAAAATTTATATGGTAAAAACACTAGGATAAGAATCAAACCCTGAACGTTAGCTCCAGTCTTAATGATGTTTTAGATGAAATTAGTCTGACAAAGGACAAGGTACAGATGGTAGGAGAATACTAACAGCTTCTGCTTCTGTTGCTGGTAGGTAGGAAGAAAATGAAATCCTACAGATTTCTCATTATGAGATGTTTTCCTATTTACAAAGAGCTATATTATTCATTTTATCATTTGGCATTTCCAATAGACTGATGAGGTATGTGCATTCTAAAAGTAGAATCCTATGATTCAGTGATGACAGGACTTATCTTCATTGATACTGTCAGCCAGAAGGGGAACCAGGGCTTGGATTAAAATCTGGTCAAGTTCTTTCAATTATACCACATCACTTTAAAGACGAGTAAACCAGAATCAGAAAAGGGAATTCATTTTTTCAAAGTTGCAGAACAAGTTAGCAAGAAGCCTTCAACCTTCAACAACCAACACAAATAATTGGCAAAGGGTAGTGAGAACACCAAAAATAAACAATAGCGGACATGGCTAATCTGTACCATAGTTTCCATTCTTCCCTCCTTCCTTTTTAGTAATAAAGTCACCTAGGTTTTATCTGAGCACATTGCTGCCTAACCAGAGACTACACTTCCCAGACTTTCTTACAGCTTGGTATGGCCATATGAATAAGTTCAGGATAATGGGGTATGAGAGAAAGTAATGTATACAACTTCAAGTCATTGCCTCACAAACAATGCTGCTTACCCTAGATTTACTTCCCCTTTCTTGACAGCTGGGAATGACTACAACTTGAATAGACATTTTAGTTCCTATTGGCCTTGAACTGCTCATATTTGCACTAGTATGTAAACAAGAAATAAAATTCTGACATACTTAAGTCACTTTTGGGGGGCTTTTTCTGCTATTCATTTTACCCTCTATCTTAATAACATTTTGGTAAGGGACGTTTGAGCTTGGGATATTCAGTCCCCTAAGTAAACTCCATATAAAATTTAAATCCCAATATCTGCACTTCTGAGGAGAGGAGGAAAGGAGGCCAAGACTTAGAGCATGAAGACATGGGCAAGGTCTTTACTTCAGCTCTAGAGTATAGCAACATAGATGAAGCACTGAGTTCCACCTTACCTGTGTTTTAGTCCCTGCTCTAGATTTGTTGGTATGTTATTAGGTGAGTTTAGGAGAAGGAAATGGCAACCCACTCCAGTGTTCTTGCCTTGAGTATCCCAGGGATGGGGGAGCCTGGTGGTCTGCCATCTATGGGGTCACACAGAGTTGGACATGACTGAAGTGACTTAGCAGAAGATAAGTGCCTCATCATCTCAGAATGTCCTCCATTTCAGTAAACTGGTCTAGAGTCTCTGAAAGGATGATCTCTTCTTTTCTGAAACCTTACCTGTCCTTCTCAGACTGGTTGTGCCATTCTAGTTCCCAGCTCCTGTCTGGGCAATAGTCCCACTCCATCTCTTCTGCCATGATGTAGTAGATCCTTGCAGCTTGGTAACGTTGATGAGGATTGGCTTGGTGTCCAGGACAAGGGGAGACATTATAGATTGCCCTCATCCCTGCTTCTCTATGGCTGCCTGCCTGGCAGTAAATTTCAAATGTCCCTGAGGTGGGAACAGAGAGCAAAATCTGAATTCAGAATACCCCTGTATAGTGCCTGAGGGAGTTCCTACTTCTCTCTAGTCATATAGCAGAGAGTAGGTAGCTTCAGATATGGTTTTGATATGCATTAGGTAAAATATTATTAAATTTATTGAGAATAATGAGCACAGAGGTTAACTAAACCTGCCACTAGAATGACAAACTCCTCTCTGTTTACCAATGGCTTCTCTAGTTTTAGGACTGAAAGTCCAACATCTCTGGGAACGCCTCAGTTATGGGAAAACTGGGATAGTCAATCATCTTATCTGACAATTAAGCATATAACTTTCAGGAAAATTTTAAGCTTCTGTGTATTTCAGTTTCCTCATGGTAAAGTGAGGAGCATTTTACTTAATGGGATTATTTTAAAATTAATCACAAAAATATGTACATATTGCTTTGCATAGTATAGTGTAAAATGTTCAATAAGTAAAACTGTAAGTAAATAAAGCTGAATAATTATTATTTGAAAAAAGGCATTGATCAATTTTCTCCGCTTCCTACCAAGTCTTAAAGAAATAAAGGTGGGCATATATATAATGAACTTCTTGATCATAAGAATGCTTACATCAGAGAACTCTGAAATGGGCTTCCCCAAGGTTTTTTTTTTTTCCTTAATTGGAGGCTAATTACTTTACAATATTGTATTGGTTTTGCCATACATCAACACAATCAAATGTTTGGATGTCAGCCATAAATATCTGAATTGTAGAGCTGCTTGTATCTGATCTCAAGATCCAGGTTTCTATGTCAAGGACACAAAGGTTCATAGACTATTGATCAGGAGAAGCTAACTTTCTTACATTATTTCCCCAGTATTCCCTATTTTACTGATGACTGCCTATACCACCGCTACAAAATCTTCCTAGCTTTTAAAGGCTTCTATGAGCTAGCTGGGAAATAGATGGGGAAACAGTGGAAACAGTGTCAGACTTTATCTTTTTGGGCTCCAAAGTCACTGCAGATGGTGACTGCAGCCATGAAATTAAAAGATGCTTACTCCTTGGAAGAAAAGTTATGACCAACCTAGATAGCATATTCAAAAGCAGAGACATTATTTGCCAACAAAGGTCCGTTTAGTCAAGGCTATGGTTTTTCCAGTGATCATGTATGGATGCGAGAGTTGGACTGTGAAGAAACCTGAGTGCCGAAGAATTGATGCTTTTGAACTGTGGTGTTGGAGAAGACTCTTGAGAGTGCTTTGGACTGCAAGGAGATCCAACCAGTCCATTCTAAAGGAGATCAGCCCTGGGTGTTTTTTGGAAGGAATGATGCTAAAGCTGAAACTCCAGTACTTTGGCCACCTCATGCAAAGAGTTGACTCATTGGAAAAGACTCTGATGCTGGGAGGGATTGGGGGCAGGAGGAAAAGGGGACGACAGAGGATGAGATGGCTGGATGGCATCACAGACTCGATGGACGTGAGTTTGAGTGAACTCCGGGAGTTGGTGATGGACAGGAAGGCCTGGCGTGCTGTGATTTATGGGGTCGCAAAGAGTTGGACACGACTGTGCAACTGAACTGAACTGAACTGATGAGCTAGCTCCAAACTATGGACGCAATCCCACTTCCCAGTCTGCCCCAAATTCAACCAGGGCTCTAACTAAATTTGCCCCTGATTGCCCCTCTCACATATCTCATTCCTATCTTGAAATTTTCACTCATTATTACTTTTCTGGAATAGACCTCCCCTTCCTCTTAAATATCTTTACAAGTTCACTCATTCTCCAAGACCCAATTCATATTTCATCTCTTCCAGAAAGTCCTCCCTGACTATTCTGGCCCACATTGTGCTCTACATTTTTGCTTTTCTACTTCTAAAACACTTCTCATCTAGATCACATGGTTAAGAACTAAGTGCTCCTCTCTTTAAAAAACAATCCTGGGAGGGAGGTGGGAGGGGGGTTCTGGATGGGGAACACGTGTACACCCATGGCGGATGCATGTTGATGTATGGCAAAACCAATACAATATTGTAAAGTAAAAAATAAGAAGAAGAAGAAGAAATTAAAAATAAATAAATAAATAAAAAATAAAAAACAATCCTTTCCACTAGTTTATAAACTTCACGGAAAAATATTTTTTCCATATCTACTTCTGACTCTTCTATTTCCTTTATCCCTCAAATCTGTTCCATCAATAAATCCTATCATCACTTCCTTTACAGTCATTGTTCTGTTTCTACTCTGTCATTTCTCTAGTCAAACCCAGTATCATCTCTTACCTGAAAAACTTCAATAGCCTCACAACTGTCTTTTCTGCTTCTCCTTCCCTCTTCAACATTCTCCAAAAGGGATACAGGGTCCTCTTTAACAAATATGATCCAGAGCACATTTCTCTCTTGATTTAAATGCTCCATTCATACTCAGAATATAAGTAAAGCTCCTGACTGTGGTCTACAAGGCTGTACATAGTATGATTCTTGCCAACCTCTATGATTTCATGTGATGTCAGTCTTCTCCTTGTTCATTATACTCCAACCATACTGACCTTCTTTCCAACCCTTGAACAAGACATGCTTATTCCCATCTTGAGACATTTACACTTGCTGGGTCCTTTGCTTAGCATATTCTGCTTAGGGATCTTCATATAGCTTCTTCCTCCCCATTACTTAGGCCTTAAATGTCACATTCTCCAAGAGGCCTTCCCTAAACACCATCTCTAAAGTAATGCCCCTATCAGTTTATCACATCAATGTTTTTCCTTTCCTTCATGACATATATCATGATCTGAAAATATCTTACCATTTTATGTATGTGTTTTTGTGTGTTTGTTGTAGATCTTCCCTGGAAGTAAGTATCATGTCTATCTTTTCACCCCTCTACCCCAGACTTAGCACATGTAAAGTGTGCAATATATATGTGTTGAGTGAATGAATTTCTGTGCAAATGAATGACTGGACACACTGTATACAATGTCTAAAAGTCATAGTTCAGGGGTTGGTGCAAACAACAAAGTCTGATAATCATTGGATGGAATAGAAACAAATAGAAGACTTTATGGAAGAATCATGTGACCTGAGAGCAACACATCATCTCATATGGACATTGTTCTCCAAGATGCTTCTTTTTAAATACTTTTCGGTACTTTGCATCTGAGTCTTCTCCTACCTCTGTGACCAATATTTCTGCTGTCTCCTTATTCTTGCTTATCTTTTCCCTTCTACCACTTAAATGTTGATTTCTGCCTTAAGTTTTATTTCCTACAACTTTCTATAACTTTTATTTCTTATAACATGCTAAAGGACACCAACATGAAAACACTCAAATCACTCTCTAGCCTGGACTTCTCCTCCAATGTTTACATTACTAGCCACAGCTACCTACTGTAAAATCCACACCACCTGGACTTCACCAGAAACTTAAAATTCAATATGCTCCCAATGAATACTTTCTATCTAAAATTTAGTACCTTTTCCTTGTTTCTGTGTTTGCTTATATGATTAATGACACTACCATCCATCTAGTGCACAAGCTAAAAACCTCAGACATCCTTTCCCATTAGCAAAGTCTTGTCATTTTTCTCTCAAATATCTCTTAACACTGCCCCTTCTCTCTATCTCTATTGCTCCCACCCATTGTCAGGTTCTTATCACTTCTTACAAGGGCCTCCTGCTATCACCTCTTCAATTTTATTTCTTGGTGTTTCTCAACAAGGCTGCTATTAGCATTTTGTGTGTGATTAATCTTCATTGTTTAAGGCTGTCCTACATATTGAAGAAAGCTTTAGAATCTCTGACTCCCACTCTATAAACAACAGTATCATACCCTTATAACTCCTGTCATTGTGACAGCTAAAAGTATTCCACACATTTCCAAACACCAGCAAACCACTTTAGTTGAAAACCATGAGTAAAATCAATCTATGTAACCTTCTCTAGGCAGATGATGCTCTCAAGTCACTCTTATGTGGTTCCTACTGCCTATAATACCCTCTTCACCATCCACCCTCTTTCTTTGCCTGATAAGAGTTCACTAGTCTTTAAAAGTTCAATTTGAATGTCTACTTTTCTAGGAAAGCTTCACTCCACAAGTCAAGCAGAATTTGTTCTAGTTTCCTGTGTGTTACTATAGCCCTTGTCTGATAGCATTGTCATAAAATTGTGAATATTGTTTACATACCTATCTCCTTTCCACACTAACTGTGAACTACCTCATTCATTCTCACATCCCTAGCATCTAGACCAACAAGTGTAAGAAAACACACATTTACTATGTCTGGGGGAAATCTACCTGTAAAAAAAAAGAAAAAAAGGTAAAATAAAACATGAGGAAGAAAAAATAAAAAACATGAAGACAAGTGACAAAAGAAAAGATACATATTAAAGGAAAAGGAAAAAGAAGCAAAGAAAATAAGAGGAATGGAAAAAATAAATAGAGAAAAGAAGATTAAAAGCAAAAATAAAGGAAGTAAAAAAAGGCTAGGAAAAACTCAAAGGAAGAAAAAAACAGTGAAAAAAGAGAAAGAAGAGAAGGAAAAGAAGAATGGGAAGAAAGACAAAAATAATGCAAGGAGAAAATGAAAAGAAGGAAAGATTAAAGGCAAGATAGGAGAAAATAGATTTAAAAAGGGGAAGAATGAAGGAAAGAAAGGGGAAAAGAAGATATATAAAAAGGGATAGAGAAACAAAACAGAAAGGATGAAAGAGAAATAGGAAAATGAGAGAAGAGAGGAAAAGTAATGGGGAAAGAAAAGAGGGTGTGGAGGGGAGATAAATGAATAAACAATGAGTTCTAATGGTGAAAGAGAAAAGAAACTCTGAAGCATCAGAGCAGTAATAAATATTCTTTTTGATGCTGAGAAATCTAACATGAAGTTGGTGGAAAATAGCACATTACAAGCTCTGGCCTCTTTACCTGCCACTTTCTCTGGCTATCAAAACTCTAGTATCAGTAGTTCTTCTGGGACAGCTGAGGTGTATTATTCAGGATATTTTTAAATGTAAAAATGTCATTTCCATTAAATGTAGTTAATATCTGAAATTAAAATATTAGGATTTAAAGCCAAGCAAAAAGAAGAGTTTAAAAAGTCACAAAGAATCTTATAACACTCACACTCTTAGCATTTTGCTGCACTTTTTCTGGGAATTTGTTCTTCTCTTTTGTTAAACATAATTGTAAGTATCCAGCAAACAACATGTTGAATCTCCATGGTGATGTTTTTAAGTTACCTGCAAAGCTGCTTAATTGCATATGTATATTGGCCAATCTTCATTGCAACTTCTTTTTCTAGACTTCCAAAGCCAGATTCTGGTTCTGGTCTTTTCATTAATTTGGTACTTTGGTCCTATCTTTGGGGAGCTATTCCAATGGTCTCTCTCAATCCTAATTAGACATTAACCCCTACCAGAGGTATAATGAAGGTGACTTCAGATAAAAGATTATCTAGGAGTAAGAATTAACAGGGGTTGATGGAGATGGGACCAAAGGGGAGAAAAAAATAGAGCTGACATCCCTAACCTGAGAAAATCATTTTCCCTCTCCAGATTTCTTTCTCTTCCTCCCATTAGTAAAATAAGTGAAATAAGATTATCTCTAAGGGGCTCTTGCCATATTCTATGACTCAAAAATTCTTCAGGAAGAGGAGAATCTGAAAGACTGGAAAATGCAGATAAAAAGTTAGGGTTTTTTTTTTTTTTTTTTTTTTTTTTGACCGAGAGTAACCTTTTAAGCTTTTCTTATAAACCCATTCACTGCCAAAATATTAATAACTGTGAGCCCTAGAGAGCCATGTAGATCTTACAGGGGAGCCTGGTTAATTTTGTATGAAAGAGATTAAACCTAGGGTTTGGCTTTTGGACCATAGCTAGAGAGAAGAGTCTTTTTTTTTTTTTTTTTTTCCAGAACTTCTCCCACCCCAGCGCTCACTACAAGCATTCATCTGTTGGTCCTTTCAGCCCCATTAATGGCTGTTTCTAATTTGCTGACATCAACTCTCTTTGATCAAAGTATCCTAGGTAGATGGGCAGAAATGAGGACCCAAGAAGTCTGTGGAGGCCTGCTTCATGTTAAGTGTGTGTCAAATCCAATGCCAGGATGAAATCATTAAGTTGTCAAGGAAACTTGTTTTGTTTAAGGATTTTTCCTCAAATATGAATGGAATTTATAGAACTAAAAGTTTAGTGAGAACTGCACGGAACTGACAGATATTTCTTACAAACACTACTGTCACCTATTGCCTGAAAAAAGAATACATCCTGGCAACTGCAGAGAAAACATTCTGCCAATTTAGGAAATGTCACACAAAGATGGAATCTGAAGAAACATTATAGTCAAATTTATTTATGAAAGAAAGATAAGGAGAGGAAAGAGGAGGGGCAATGAAGGAGGGATGGAGAAAGAGAGAGAAGAACAAAAGAGAGGGAGAGAGGAAGAGAAATGAACAAAAAAAAGAAGAAAGAAATCTAGCCACAGAGAGGGGAAGTGACTAGACAAATATAAGACAGCAAGTTAATGAAAGACCCTGGACTAGAAGTTCCTGTGTTCTGATTCCTAGGCTAAAACTGTTATAGCACATGCCACCCTGCTCCTACCAGAAGGTTGCAAAAATCTTCACAAAATATCAGAGTTGGAAGCACTTATAGGTATATTTCATTGATCTTTTCTTCAATGCAGGGCTTATATCTATAGAATCTCTACATGGCCATGGGGCTATGTGGCCAGGTCCATTCTCTGCCTATGCAAGAATTGCCCTAATACTGGGCAGCATCTCTATTTTCCTCTTGTCATTCCAGAAAAGAACTTCCTCAGCTCTTTATTCTGCCTGCAGCTGAGAAGAGAATCCAAATAACCAAAACATGAGTACACATTGAGAAAAGGAGACAACAGTTTTGAAAAGTTCTCAAGTACCTCAATATGACTTTTCTTTGCTGTTCAACAGCTCCACACCTCATCCGGCCCAACGCTCAACAAATTTTCTCAGCCTAGGGCCAGCTGCTAAGGCACTTACCAGGGTTGTCAGGCTGCATGATGGCCATAACAAAGGTGTGAGGAAAGAGTGTGGCTGCACTCTTCCTCATGCCCTGAAGCTGCACAGTGTTGCCCTGGAATGTGACCCCATGCACATCAGTCTCTGTGCCCAGGCCAAGCAGGTGCCAGGCCACTGTGTCGCCCTTGCACATGTCCAGCTTGGGCAGGTTAGAGAACAGAAATCCATTAATGGCTGGAAAACAGAAACACAAGACAAAATGGGAAGATGAGAACAGATTACTCAGACACCAGCCAGCAGTGTGGCATCAGCACTGTACAAAGGTTTCCCACAACTTGAAATTTCTGAGTCATTCTCAACTCCTCTACCTTGTTCTCTAAGCCACATTAATTCTACTTATGATGCTCTGCCTCTTTGGGATGAGGGCTCGAATGACCTTTCTGGTTTTACATCCTGACTCTCCTCCACCATACTTCACATCCTGGCAAAACTGAACTATCCTCCACTCCCAAAACCCCTTCACATACCAAAAAAGTATCAATCTCTCCTATTCCCACTTTCTTAAAACTCCCCTCCCTTGGTTCTGTAGCACCATACTTCCCTGGTTCTCTTATAGCTTTTCTGATTGTTTCTCCTCCATCTTATTCTCATTCTCCATGCTCCTATAAAGTGTTAGTGCTCTCCAACATTCCTTCTTCAGTTTTCAATCTATATCATCCTCTTCATTTTCACTCCCATTGCCCTGATTCTGGCTTTCATCATCTCTGGCCTGAATCCTACAGAATCTTCCTCCCTGTACTTCTACCTATAATCTATCCCCACATTCTCTTCCATATACACATACACACCATTATCCTGTGAGCTCTATTTGCCTGTGCATGTGGCTCAGATGGTAAAAAGCCTGCCTGCAATGTGGGAGACCTGAGGTAGATCCCTGGGTGGGGAAGATCCCCTGGAGAAGGAAACTCACTCCAGTATTCTTGCCTGGAGAATTTTGTGGACAGAGAGGCTTGGTGGGTTATGGTCTATGGGATTGCAAAAAGTCAGACAAGACTGAACAACTAACACACACCACAAGACCTTAAACATGGTAGGCACTTAGAAAATACATGTTTGCTTTTCACATGTTGTTCCCTCTGCTGGTAATAAATTCCTCCCACTGTCTTTCACTACAACAAACTACTATACATACATTATACACTAGCTCAAATATCACCTACCCTGTGAATCAGAGTTATTACACTCTTTCTGGCTTCCTTGATATTTTCTTCCCACAAAATTCTGAAATGTCACTTACCATAGAGTCCTATGATTTACTTACATTTATCTTCTACACTAGATTGACTTAGCAGGAAGCACATCATTTTTTCTGTATCTAAGAACCTAGGATGTTGCCTAATACTTATCAGGTGCCCAATAAATTCAATCTGGAATAAATTTGGCTCATATACTGTATTATTTTTTCCAACTGATGTAACTGGTAATGAGAACCAAGAGATAGAGCCAAAAGACAACATACTCATTTTTGACCACATCTCACTCTGCACACTCCCTCAAAAATACAGGGAGACCTGCTTGAAGCTGATCCCTTTTCAATGTCCTTACACCCACTGAAACTAGCTTTAATGAGTAACTTTATTTGATAATTCCATGGGATGCTGACGGAAACATCATTAACCTCCTGATTATGCTTCCTTTACTACAGTGTTTGATTGCAAAGTTTGATTCAAACTTCAAGCCTCAGTCAAGCACTTCCTTCTTCCAAGAATTATTTAACTGGATTTTTCTTCATCAGTGTTCTCCTCTTCTGAACTTTATGTCATTTAAAAGCCGTTCCACACAATTTAGCACTTAATCATAGTCTGCCTTACATGTTCTATAATTGTTTAATGGGGATTATTAGTCTCATTTAATTGCAAAATGCTGAGAGCTCCTTGCAAACTTGGACCATTTCTCCCTACCAATTCACTCACTGATCCCTTCACCTACTCATTAATTTAGTAGTTCATCAGTTCAATAACTATTTACTATATATTAGACCATGTAAAGTGTAAACAGATAAACAACAAATAATACTCACCTTTAAGGAAACTACAGTCTAGCAGAAGTCAAAAGCCATGTAGCAAACAACTAAAATATTGAGGATTGTATGGAACTTGCAATTTAAAAATCTGATAAAAATGCAACAGTAGTTCATAAGAGGGTGTCATTATCCTGGGATTGGGTGATAAGAAATGGTTACGTGGAAGAGGTTATTTATGAGTAGAGTTTTAGAGAATGGGCAGAATTTCCATAAGATAAAAGCAAATACGTAAAGAGGGGCTTTTCAAGTGGAGTACAAAACATTACAAAAGCTTGAGCTCAGAAAAGTACAAGGGGTATGTCTGTATAGAATCTGCCTGCCAAGGCAGAAGATTCAGAAGACATAGGTTCAGTCCCTGGGTCAGGAAGATCCCCAGGACAGGAAATGGCAACCCACTCCAGTATTCTTGCCTGGAAAATTCCATGGACAGAGGAGCCTGGTAGACTACAGTAGTCCATGGGATTGGAATGAGTTGGATATGGCTGAGCGACTGAGCATGCTACACACACATGTCTACATAGAGAAAATATCTCCATTTGGCTGTAGTAGGAAATTGGGAAGCAAGGACAGTGGGTGATAAAAGAGGAGACAAGACTGGAAAGTTATCATCCCAGGTTACTCTCCTCATTCTCCTAGTGGGCCCTTTGTATGCAATCCTCATTTCATAGTACTTTTTTTTCAGTGTCTCCCACACTGCATAACACAGAACAAAGCACAGGAAGGTGTTAAGGATAAGATGTGTTGTCTTAGGTTTAATCCCTCAATTTAGCTTGTCTCCTAGCAGAGTTGACTAATAGAATCAATGTTTTCGGGGATGGATCATGATTAAGTCTAGGTTAGATTTTACTCATAACCTCTGAGCTATAGCTTAGGGTAAAAGCACTCCCCATACCATGCATCCGATTAGAGTCTTGAAAACCCTTGGCATCCTCTGAGAGCAGTCGGGAATCCAACATAGCAGCTGCTTGATTGGCATTGCTATACCAGCTCTTGTTCTCATCCAACACAGTGAAAAGGAGAAAGAATTCTTTATCCACCCCTTTCTGTAGTCCCAGTGGAAGAAAACAAAGGAGAATAACAACAGTTTTAACAGTTGTGAACCGTACAGCTTCAGATCCCAGTGATCCTTGATTATTTCCCATTTCCTTTCCAAACACAGAGCCAAATCCATATCTCCTGCCTAGAGCTGTAGTTGTTGCTAAGAAGTTTTTCCTCAAGTAACTGCAAATTGCATGTAGGTAAAGATGGTTAGAATAAAGTTATAAGACTGGAGGGGAGGAATGCAAGAAAAGGGGCAGGGAAGAAGTAAAAGATTATGATGAAGAGGTACAGAGTATGATAGAAGAGTGCCTGGAATCAACTAGGAGTAGGAGTGGGGAAAGATGGCTAGGAGATCAGTGAGAGACTCTATGGGGGGATAAGTTAAAAAATAAAATTAAAAATAAGTATACTAATTATTAACATATTTTATTATCAATTATTAATTTTAGTAATATTATTATTACTGAGTGTTTGCTAGGTATCAGACACTGTACTAAGCATTCTATATGGATTATTTTAATTAATCTTCACAGAAAGCCAAGATATTTACTTCCATTGTTAACCTTTTACTATAGATGATAAAACTGAGGCAAAGAGAGGTTAAGTAATTTGCCCAAAGTTAAACAGCTAAGAATTGTGGGCTGAATATAAAAGAAGACAAGAAAACAGTAGGGAAGATTTGAGGATTAGGAGCAAGTTTTACGGAGAAGGTGATGGCACCCCACTCCAGTACTCTTGCCTGGAAAATCCCATGGACAGAGGAGCCTGGTGGGCTGCAGTCCATGGGGTCGGGAAGAGTCGGACACAACTGAGCGACTTCACTTTCACTTTTCACTTCCACGCATTGGAGAAGGAAATGGCAACCCACTCCAGTGTTCTTGCCTGGAGAATCCCAGGGAAGGGGGAGCCTGGTGGGCTGACGTCTATGGGGTCGCACAGAGTCGGACACGACCAAAGCGACTTAGCAGCAGCAGCAGCAGCAGCAAGTTTTAAAGGCCACTGAGATTTTAAAAAATGAAGAGATATTGGGAGAATATAAAATTTAAAGTAATAGACACTAAGGAAGATGTGTGTTTGTGAACAGCATAGCATGCAAAATAGCATGAGGTCATGACTGATCTGTGTAGTTGTATGGCAGAAACCAACACAACATTGTAAAGCAATTATCCTCCAATTTAAAAAAAAAAAGTAAAAAGAAGAAGAAAAGGAAAAAAATAAAGTTTAGACAAAGAGATGAGGCAAAAAAAAAAAAAATAGCATGAGGTCACCAACTATTAATTTCCAATTCAATAACTTGGTTAATTTTATGCTCTTATTTTTAGAACCCAGATCCATGCATAACTTCTATTTAACAACTCAGCCTCATCATCTTCCCAGGAGGCTTTCCAGCCAGAAACCTTGACAATACCTGCTTGCCATCTGTACCCAAGGCACCAGCCTTGCACACCAGCAGGGGGCCCACCAGACCAGAATTGGTATCCCTTATGGGATCTGCAGCAGAGAAGTATGTCCAGGTGAGACAGGCAGGATCCTGAACAGTGGGACCAGCATGGGGAGGGACTGTCCAGCGGTATGTTACTTTCTCAAAGGGCCTAGCCACTAAGCCAGAGTGGGAAGAGTCTGCAGGAAAAACATAGAATTTATTGCTCACATTGGCTAGAGTATCAACATCTCCAAATAGTGGAGTAAAGATCATAAACTACAAAGGCATTTTGGAATTTATCACATGGTAGTATAATTTAGGATGATTTTAACTTATTTTTTCTTGTTCATTCATTGTTCCTAACTCTTTAAAGTTTCGAACATACAGAAAATCTTAAAGGATAGGACAATAACCACTCTACCACTTGGAGCTGATTAATATTTGGCCATCCTTCTTTTTGTATTTTATTTTTAAAATTTATTTATCAATTTTTTTTTTTTACAGTAGGGACTTGTTGGTTATCTATTTTATCACAGGCTTAGCCATCTTAAATTCATCTAAATCTATGTGTATGGCTACTTTTTCTAAATCATTGGGAAGTGAAATGTAAGAATAATGACATTTTACTTCTATATACATCAGTAACCATCTCTTATATTATCACAATAAGATTACAACACCTCAAAAATATCCTAGTACCATTTAATATCAGTGTAATAAAAAATCCAATTATCTCCCAAATGTCTCTTTGTAT
This sequence comes from Bubalus kerabau, assembly GCF_029407905.1. Taxonomy (NCBI): domain Eukaryota; kingdom Metazoa; phylum Chordata; class Mammalia; order Artiodactyla; family Bovidae; genus Bubalus; species Bubalus kerabau. The sequence goes on from NC_073647.1 coordinate 111,043,855, forward strand.
ACAACCAAAATTAGACAAGGATTTAATATTGCCCTTGGTGTTGTCTCTTTGATTCCCTCCCACCCCCACTGCCTTTGGTAACGATTTCTTGAAAAGTCTAGACCAGTTGCATTGCAGAATATTCTTTTATTCTAGATTTGTCTGTAACTTTGCCTTTTATGCTTTCAGTATTTTTTTTTTTTGGTACTTTTGACTTGAGATATTAGCATGCATGTGTTAGTATTATTCTCAAGGAAAAGAAGAAATTAACTACTCAATAATCCCACTTGTAGGATTCTTTCCTGAGGTAGTAATTCAAATCAAATGTACATATTCATTCATTGCAACATGATATACAATATCAAACAAGTAATGAAAGCAATGTACATGTCCAAATGATAGGGGATAAGGTAAATATTTTTACCTTATTACATAGTCATTAAAATGTTTGTAACATTATAATGACATAGAAGATGGGCACAATATAAAGGTAAAAGAAAACAGTAATTAGCCTCCAATTAAAATAAATAAATTTATACCAAAAAAAAAGAAAACAGTAAGATACCAAAATGTACAAAACATATCATTATAAATACATACATTTGCATAAACACAGAAAATATGAAAAAAGTATATCAAACTATAATGGCACTCTACCTATGGGGTCTATTTATTTTATAATTTTCCATTTTTATAAAAATTCCACAACATATATGTTATTTTTATAACTAGAATATATTTATATTTAAAAGTTGTCTCATTGGTCCCAGCTCTGTCTCACTATAATATAGAAATTCATCTATTTGCTCATGTACAATTGTGAATAGCATCAACAACATCCATCCATGGTAGTTAACAACATCCATCCATGGTAGTTAATTCTGCCTTCTTTTCTCTCCTCCCTTCCCCTATTTATATGCCCTCTAGAGCAGGGGTGCCCAAACTCCAGAATCTAATGCCTGATGGTCTGAGATGGAGCTGAGGCAATAAAAACAGAAATAAAGTGAACAATAAATACAATGCACTTGAATCATCCTAAAACCATTCTCCCCAACCCCGTCTATGGAAAAATTGTCTTCCATGAAACTAGTCCTTGGTGCCAAAAAGGTTGGAGACTGCTGCTCTAGAGGTACCTGTTATTATCTGCAGCCCACATTTTTTGAAACCCTGCCTGCTCACCATCATTGTACACAGTTCCCTCAGAGTCCTTCTCATAAAAGACTCCATGAGGCTGTATGCTGAATGGCTGGGAGGCACGGTTGTAGAAGATCACCAGGATGGTGTCACCCACCTCAGCCCGGATCACTGGTCCTGGAAAATGGGAAGGAGAGACAATGGGAATAAAATCAGTGATGACCAGAGAGGATGGAAACAGAAGGGAAAGGAAAGAAATGTAAAAGAGAGAAAACTTTTATCTCTGCAATAATAAGAATAATATTTTTCTAGTATATTGCCATTTATAGTTATAAAAAGCAATTTAAAATCCACTATCTCAGGCTTCCCTGGTGGCTCAGTTGTAAAGAGTCTGCCTGCCAATGCAGAAGACATTGGTTCAATCCCAGATACAGGAGGATCCCATGCTGCAGAGCAGCTAACCCATGCATCACAACTACCGAGCCTGTGTTATGGAGCCTAGGAGCCACAACTACTGAGCCTACATGCCACAATTACTGAAGCCCAAGTGTTCTGGAGTCCGTGCTCCACAACAAGAGATGCCACCATAATGAGAAGCCTACTTACCACAACTAGAGAGTGGCCCCTGCTTGCTGCAACTAGAGGAAAGCCTGCACAACAATGAAGACCCAGCATAGCCAAAAAGACTTAAATTACTAAAATCAGAAATGAAAGTAGGGACATCACTACTAGTCATATAGAAGTAAAAAAATAAAATAAAATTATAAGAGGATGCTATTCACAATTGTACATGAGCAAATAGATGAATTTCTAGAACAGAAAACCTACCAAGACTTAAATGTGAGGAAATAGAAAATCTGAAAGACAAATAAAAAGATTGAACCATTAATCAAAAATATGGCAACTAAGAAAAGCCAGATGGCTTACTGGTGAATTCTACTAAACATTTAAAGAACTACTACCAATTCTCAAATATTCCCCAAAAATTGGAAAGGAGGGATTATATTCTAACCCATTCTATGAGGTCAGAATTACACTGATATCAAAGCCTGACAAAGATATTACAAGAAAAGAAAAACTATACACCAGTAGTACTTCTGAACACTAATGCAAAAATCCCCAACAAATTACTAGCAAACAAAAGTTAGCAGCATATTAAAAAAATTACATATCTTGACTAAGTCATATTTATTCCTGTAATGCAAGAATGTTTCAACACGCAAAAAACAGTCAGTGTAATACACTATGTTAACAAAATAAAAAGAAATCATCATCTTGGTTAATGCATAAAAAAACACTGAACAAAATTGAACACCCTTTAATAATACAAAACATTCAAAAGCTAGGAATAGAAAGAGACTGCTTCAACATAATAAAAGCCATATATGAAAAACCCACCACAAACATCATACTCTATGTTGAAAGACTGAAACTTTTCCTCTGAGATTAGGAACAAGAAAGGATGTTTGCTTTTACCACTTCTATTCAACATATTACTGGGGTTTCTAGCCAGAGCAATTAGTCAAGGAAAAGAAATAAAAGATATCCAAACTGGAAATGAAGAAGTAAAATATCTCTATTTGCAGATGGTATGATCCTTATCATAATTATTTGGAAAATCCTAAAGCTTCCACACACACACACACACAATTAAAATAAATGAATTCCTCAAAAGAGTAGAATACAAAGTCAAGACACAAAAGCCAGTTGCACTAACAGGGAAAATTTGAAAGATAAATTACAGAAGCAATTTCATTTATAATACCATGAAAAGAATAAAATACCTAGACATTATTTAACCAAAGAGGTGAAAAATTTGTAGAAAGAAAACTATAAACCATTGATAAAATACACATGAAAGTGGAAATACATCCCGTGTCCATAGGTCAGAAGAATTAATATTGTTAAAATGTCAATTCCACATGAGCAATGAGCAATGTAATCTTAAGGGACTCCAAGCAGCAAAATAATCTTGGGGGGAAAAAAACAAACTGGAAGATGTTACATGTCCTGATTTTAAAACTTACTACAAAGCTACAGTAATCAAACCAGTGTGGTAGTAGCATAAGGACGACAGATATATAGACCAATGGAATAGCATATAGAGCCCAGAAATAAATCCTCACAGATATGAGGACAACTTTTGAAACAAATGGTATTGAGAAAACTGAATTACATATGCAAAAGAGTGGCTGTACCTTTACCTAACATCATATGCAAAAAAATTAACTAAAAATGGATCAAAGCTCTAAATTTGCCTAAAACAATACAACTGTTTATAAACATGGCAAAATCTTCATGACACTGGATTTGGCAATGATTTCTTGGCTATGACACGAAAGGCACAGGTAATTAAAAAAATACTGTATTTCATAAAAAAGCATTAAATGTGTATCAAGAGACACTACCAACAGGGTCTACCTGGTGGATTAGTGGTTAAGATTCCACACTTCCAAGTCAGGGGTGCAGGTTCAACCCCTGGTTGGGGAGCTAAGATCCTACATGCCATGAAACACAGCCAAGGGAAAAAAAAAGGAAGAAGAAGAAGAACAGTACCAACAGAGTGAAAAGGCAGTCCACAGAATGAGAGAAAATACTTGCAAATCATATATGACAAGGGATTAATATCCAGAATATATAGAGAACTCCTAAAACTCAACAACAAAAAAAATAATTCAAATAAAGATGCACAAGGGACTTGAATAGACATTTTTCCAAAGAAGATATACAAACAGTCAGTGGGCACATGGAAAGATGCTCAACATCACTAATCATCAGGAAAATGCAAGTCAAAACTGCAATGAGCTATCTCCTCATACCTATTAGGATAGATCATATGAGAAAAATAAGTGTTGCCAAGGATGTATAGAAATTGGGACACTTGTGCACTGCTGGTGCGAGTGTAAAATGGTGCAGTTACTGTGGAAAACACCATGGCAGTTCCTCAAATAAAACTAGAGCTACCATAAGATCCAGCAATTTCATTTCTGTGTATATACCCAAAGCAATTGAAAGTATGTCTCAAAGAAACATTTGTGTACCCATATCCATAGCAACATTATTCCCAACAGCTAAAATGTGGAAGCAAACCAACTGTTCACTAATAAACAAATGAATAAGTTTAGCAAAACTTATATACCTACAGTGCAAATTCTACAATATACTACAACATGGCTAGACCTTAAGGACATTATACTAAGTGAAATGTCAGACACAAAAAGACAAATATTGTATAATTCCACTTATATGAGGTACTTAAGGTAATCAAAATCATAGAGACCGAAGGTATTAATAGAATGGTGATTGACAAGGGTTGGGGGGATAATAGGTAATAATTTGTTAATTGGTACAGTGTTTCAGTTTTACAAGATGGAAAGAGTATGGAAATGGATGGTGGTGATGGCTGTGCAATGTTATGAATATATTTAATACCATTAATACTTTAAAATGATTAAGATGGTAAATTTTATGCTAAACATATTTTGCCACAATAAAATATTGAAGGGAAAAAAAAGACTGGGGACCTATCCTGAATACCAGCTAATGATAGCTCTTTTATACTTACCACTCACTCTCTTTTCCAAACCAAGGTGTGTTTCTGCTCCTTATTATCTCCCTATCCAGCTAATGAAACACCAAAGTGGTGTAATATACATGTAATGGAAGGTCTAGAGGAGAGAGGTGAGAGGCGGCAGAAAAGGGATTTGAATAAATGATGGCTGAAAAATACCCATATGTGATGAAAGTATAAACGCACATATTCAAGAAGTTCAAAGAACCCAACACAGAAGAAACATAAAGATGCCAACGGACATCACAGTCAGTTGATGAAAACTGGAGTTAAAGAGAACAATTGTTGGGAATTCCCTAGTGGCCAAGTGGCTGGGAGTCTGCCTTCCAATTCAGGGAGTGAAGGTTCAGTCCCTTGTCGGGAAACTGAGATCCCCCATGATGTGTGGCCCGGTCAAAAAAAAAATTTTTTTTAATTGAGCAATTGTAAAATGCCTGGAGAAAAAAGGACAGGACACACCCACAGAGCAAAAAATTACAATATACTTCTGGTCAGAAACTATGCAAACTATAGGACAGCAGAATGATGCTGTTAAGTTACAAAAGAAAATAAAGAACCTCCCCTGCCCCACAGCTTGGAGTTCAATTGCCTGTCAAAAACATCTTTCAAAAATGAAACCAAAAAGGACTTCACAAAAGCAAAATCAGAGAGAGTTCCTGCCTTCAGGAAACATTGAAGGAAGTTTGGGGACAGCAGGAAAACACCACTCTGGAAATGAAAGGTTCTGGAAATGGTGAATGCATGGGTGAATATGAAAGATTTTTGTCTTTATTTTAAAATTCTTTAAAAAGGTAATAAACTGCTTTAAACCAAACTAATGACAGCATACCTTGGGTTAAGATCTACTTAGAAGTAAAGTGCTATAGTAGTACTTAAGTATGAATCTATAAAAATAGTTGAAGAGACTTGTGTTGTCTGAGTCAGAGATGTGGGATGACTTGTATCTATAGCAGCTACATGATGAAAAGTGTCTGTGTTATGGATCTGTACATGTGCTCATGTTCTGAGTGTTCTCCATGTCCACACCATTTTCCTCCTTTCTCTGTATGCCCAGAGGGAGTGCACTGCTTCCTAGGATTTCTGCTTAGGTTTGGAGAGGCGAGGTGTGTGTCACCCCTGCCTCTCTCCTGCTGGCACACATCTGGGGGTGTCTGTCCATGTGGCTGAAGCTCCTATGTTCACCACAGACCCTCCCCCTGCTCATCAGACATAAGGGTGTTGTTAACTGCTTCTGGGGACTTCACCATCCCTGGTTGATTTTCTTAATTCTAGGCACACTTGTGTAAATAGTTTGTTTATTACATATTCTTGAGTTAATAATTTTGAGCATAATGTTTGTTACAAATGATGAACGTTTGACCTAATTTTGAGTATCAGTTACTGGTCCATGGGGCATAGGCTGACATCTTTTGAGATTTCTCACACTCAAGATCAGTATTTTCTCTTTGTGTTTTAATAATTCAGTAAAAAATTATAAATTCTTTGTGTGTTTTGTTCTGTTTTGCTGCAAACACAAATGACTCTGGAGATTGTTACCATCTGCTCCATATGCCGGTGGTCTTACAGCAATAGACTGAACATCATGAGGTCTTTGTGCTACCTCTGGGTTGGTTGACCTTACAAGAAAGCGTTATTATTTTTGTTAAATATGTATGGGCAAGAAAAAGGTAACTCATTGCTGAGTGAAGAAAGAAAGGAATAATGTACTGTACTTCTCTGTACTCTTATTTTAAAAACTTGTGCTGTGCAATTAAAATACTCTTATTCCAAAAAAAAAAAAAAAAAAAAAAGAAAGAAAGAAAGAAACACCAATTGTCCATTATCAGATCTCAGAAAATCAACTGGTAAATACCTAACCCCAGAACGTGGTCTATTATATTATTTCATTTTCAAAATTTTCTCCCATTTAATCTATCTTGTTGCCTGGCTCTATGAATGTGTTGGGTGTGTGAATAAGCCACACCCAACCTTCCTATACTATTTCAGTGCTATACTGTACTTTAGGCTTTTTAGCTACCTTCCTTAGGTCAGGCCCTAAGCTTTGTTCTGCATTCCTCACCATAGCAACCATGTCTACATGTCATGCCATTTGCTCCTGGTCCCATATTTCCAAGATCCTGAACAGTCTTACTGCCTTAAATAGCCTGTCAGGAATATACCTAGAGAATAATGTTTAACAGTATGATCTGTACAGTACTGCTATGAGAAGATGTTCAATGTAAAAAAAAAAAAAAAAGTTTCAGTAGTCAAATATATATAAGAAATGATGTATATTTTACTCCCATCATGGAGATTCATGATAAACAAAAATAAATCCACAGCTCTGGGAAGCCCTGCACCAAAGAATACTATTTGACTAGGTTTAACTTAGTGTTTTGCAGACATTTTCAGACCCATAACCCTTTTCCACAAAACACTACTCTCTTGGGACTCATTCTGAGAAATGTTGGTCTACAGCATGTTTCTGAGTAGCCACCAGGCTCCAGTTTTTAAGGCCTCCCCAATTCTCTGGCTCTAGTCAATTAAATTCATAAGTTAAGAATTCCTCACCCAGAATTCCAAGATGCTTATCCTCCTCCAGCTGCACCTTTTCCTGGAATGTCTCATCTTGGAAGGCTTCATATCGAACTTTCCAGTAAGTGCCCCCAATTCGGATGGAGCTCTTCTGGAAGAATTTATCTGAGCCACTGGCATATAAGGAGGCAAATATCAAATTATTTAGCCATATATCAAATAAACTCCTGTTGCACACTTGTTCTTATCAAGTTATGGATCTTTGTTTAGGAAGGACCTCAGAGATCATCCAGGTTAACATCCATCTAGTGAAGGTATCTCCTCTGGCAAAATACAAATTAATGATACATAGCTTCTGCTTCAGCCTTTTCAAGATCAGGGAACTCATTTTCAGAGAAAATAATTCCTCTTACTGTTGGATAGTTTTTACGATTGGAGTTCTTTATAGTAGGCTGAAATCTTCTTGCTTGTAAGTTCTAGATGCTGGGATCAGTTCTATTCTCCAGAGTTATGTAGTCTTATATCTGTCCTTAATCATCCTCAGGTACTCTAAATCCTTTCTACCCTTAGTATCTTTCATTTAAAAATGAAAGTGCACTAACTTAGAAAGACTAGTTGTAGATTCTTAGAAGTCATGCTGACACCCAAGTGCCTACTTTCCTATATTTTCTGCAGATTCATTCTATTATTTCCTACTGGAGAATAAACATGATTTGATGTTCTATAGTATTTTCCATAAACTCTCTTAGTCATCTATCAAGTGCATCTTTTAAAAAGACCTGGAATCACTGAAAGCCCAGTGAGTCAGTGTAACTTAAGGCCCAGCAACTGATTAGGGCACCAACCTTCTACTCTATCTTGCCCATATCTGAGTCATGGATGAAGCATGAAAATTTGGAGAAATTCCTCAAAAAGGAGGGACATGGAATGACCATAAGGCAGGTTCCTTCCCCTCTTCTTATACTTTTCAGAGTACATTTTACACTTCAGCTTAAATGTGTCCTTCAGACTATGGTAAAGAAAGAAAGGAGCAACATGATAAATAAATGGTAAATTAGAATTGAAGAAATGTCATTTTAAATTACATGACCCCATCTTGGCCTTCTTTTCTACTTGGAACCCTGGCTGGGAATATTTCAGATGACCATACAAAAAGCTTTATAACTCTCCAAGAGCAGGCACTCCTGTAGGGTCACGAGAATTTGATTAATAGTTGTGCCATTAACTCCAGACAATGATTATGATCCCCAAGTGAAGTGACAGATTTCTGAGAGGGAGTAATAGGTGTTTGTGGGTAGACTAAGGAGTAGAGAGAGGAAACACATTACTTCTTACCTGCCTGGCTCCCTCAAGTTCTTTCCCGTACTCCCATCATGCCCCATAGGGCCATAGTCCCATTGAATCTCATGGGCCTCAATGAAGTACTGCCGGACTTTGCCTGTGAGTAAGTTCACGGGAGGTGCCGTGGAGCAAGACTTGACCTTGTAGAGTGCTTGCATGCCATCTGGAGGAAAAACATCAGGGCTGGCTCCTTTCTACCCAATACATCTTTTACCCAGGTGACTCATCTTCCTCCTTATCCTAATGTTTCCCACTTTCTCCCTTCACTAGGCTCTTTACCCCTCCCTCTAAATGAACTACTTTCTCTCACTCCTAAAGAGCCTGACTGGGAGACAGGGAGTGCAAGTGGGAATTCAAGTATCTCCCACCTGCTTATCACTACTAACTCATTTATCAGAACTTTATTCTTGCCTCTGCAAAATGCTTACACTGTAGCAACATCACAGAAATTGAAATCAAAATACCCGAATTCCAAGTCCAAGCCTTATCACTATCTATAGGAATTTAGGCAAGTCATTTCCTAGATCTGAGCTTAACCTCTGATTTGTAAATGGGGAGAATAGAGAAATGTACTACACTAGGCCCATGTGAGCATCAAATTTTAAAAAGAAAAGTGTTATTTGTAAAATGGGAAGCTTCCAAAGTAAAGGAACATCTACATATGAAGATGAAGCTCCACACTTGGGACTGTCAGTAAAGTGTAGATTCTAAGTAGTGTTTCCAAAAGTGGAGTTATTACATTGAGGCATAGTGGTAATAGATGATACTGTGTTATATTTGCTTAGCTATGTATAGAGGTCATTCAGGTACATTATCTCATTTGAGTCTCACAACATCCCAAGGAGATCTGAAATTTGAAATTAGAAATTTGAGCTATGAAGAAAGAGGAAATAAGGATATTCATTTTCATTGAATGTGTACTATCTGCTAGAACCTTTTTTGGGTGATTTACATATTTTAGTTACTTCCTTCAGTCCTCATAACTAGCCTGTGAAACAGACTTAATGTCCCCTTTTGCAGATGAAGTTTTCTTTCTAAGGATCAGAGAGGTTACATAACTTGCCCAAGATTACACAGCTAGTCAGAGGTAGAATTAAGATTTAAGTGCCTATCTTCCAACTGCACATTTGAGTGCTCATTTTCTTCTCTTGTATCCAGTCTTGGTCTCATCATTCCCTCATCTCTAAGCTTCAAAATCCCATTATTTCTCTGAAACATCTTTACAACTTTTTAAGGTGGGAATTATTATTGCAATCCTCAGATGAGGAAACATAGACACAAAAAATGTGACATGACTTACCAAAGGTTCACTCATCCATTCCTCTACTATCTTATGTTAGAGATGGGGAAGATAAAACCCAGAGAGCATGCCCAAGGTCAACCTGCAATTTAATGACTGAGCCAAGAAGGAACCTGGAATCCCAGAATTCTAATGTTTCATCGTTTACATCCAGTTATCTCACCTGAAAGACCAATCTTATGGCTCCAGGTCAGAAACCCAGGCTCCTGATAACCATCACTGCCACCTACCTCCTATATCTAAAGGATCAGAGATGTTGGATCTCACCTTGCAAATGACTATTCACTTGGCAGCTGATTAACCAGGTGCCAGGTTCCTGGGGCACCATCTCAGCACTCACAAAAGTGGCTGGAAAGATATGAGCCACATCAGTTCTATGACCTCGGATGGTCAGCATCTGTCCATGGAAGAAAACTGTGTGGACATCTACCTCATTGCCCATGCCAAACAAGTGCCAGGCCACACGTTTCTGTGCACACATACTTAGATCTGGCAAGTTTCCAAATACAAAGCCATTTATTGCTGCAAAATAAAACACAAAGAAAATATCAGAGTTAGGAAATGATAGCCCAAAGAGAGAAGCCTTACCATCTGATAATAATAATATGTAACACTTAGGTGAGGTTTCGAAGAGTAAACTGTGCTGACCATATGCATCATCTCATATAAATCTCACAAACAATCCTGGGAAATAGGCAGAATTCACTGGTATGGAAAAAAAATGTGAAAATCTAGGCTCAGAGAGGTAAAGTTATTAATACTTCTCTCCCAAAACCACAGAGGTATGAAGTGGTAGAGCCAGGATTTGAACGTAGCAATCTGAGGAAGCTTTCTAAGAAATGGAGTTTTATTTATAAGCCTTCTTTCCTTCTAGGCCAATTTCATTCTGAAATTTCCACAGGGAAATTGTCAAGTTAACTAACTAATTGTCATTACAAGCAATTGGTATAAAACTCAAGAGAAATTTGAGCTGTCCAAACCATCTTTCACATATTCCCCTTGAGTTTTCACCTCCCCTTGGGACTCTGGTTTTGAGCCTACCTCTGTCACTATGTAAATCACTCCTATAATTAAATAAAAGCAAAAGCAACTTTTTTCATTTCTAAAATCCATTTTCTGTCCATGCCTTAGGACTTCTGTGCTTTTTGTTTTAAATTTAATTAAAATGGTTGTGGTGCTGTAGAAGACTCTTGAGAGTCCCTTGGACTGCAAGGAGATCCAACCAGTCCATCCTAAAGGAGATCAGTCCTGGGTGTTCATTGGAAGGACTGATGTTGAAGCTGAAATTCCAATACTTTGGCCACCTGATGCGAAGAGCTGACTCATTTGAAAAGACCCTGATGCTGGGAAAGATTGAGGGCAGGAGGAGAAGGGGACGACAGAGGATGAGATGGTTGGATGGCATCACCGACTTGATGGACATGGGTTTGGGTGGATTCTGGGAATTGGTGATGGACAGGGAGGCCTGGCGTGCTGCAGTTCATGGGGTCGCAAAGAGTCGGACATGACTGAGAGACTGAACTGAATTGAACTGAACACCCTTATGGGAACTCATTTCTTTTCTCTACAAAACATGTAATTTTTTCCAGTTTTCATCCTTTTTAGAACAAAGAAATGTTAACTACTTATATCATTTGGCAACCCTAGCCAGTGACTAAGCATAGAGTATATGACTTTGAAATTAACAACCCTGGGCTGTTCCATATTATAAGGCGAGGTACCTAATGGCAAGAGCATAGTCTATGAGGTCAGAGAGATTAGGGTTGGAATTTTAGCTGTGCTGTTTATTTTCTGTGTAATCCTACAGCCCTGGTTTACTCATGAGTGAAACATGGAAAAGCCGCCTACTACTCATGGTCCTCATGAGGATTAAAAAGAACCAGGTATGTGAAAACATTCACCAAATACTAGGCCCAGTGGAGAACCTCAATCAGTGTTCACTGTTATATGTGGTCAATTACTCCCAGCTCACCGTGCATCCTATTGCTCTTCTGAAAGTCCTCATCTTCTTTGTCCACTGAGGCAGGGTCTGAGCAGTAAGTGGCAATGTTCTCATTGATATGCCAGCTAAGGTTCTCATCTATCACACTAAATAGGAGGAAGAAATCATTGTCCACATCCTGCCGCCGAGGAGGGAAGCTCCCATCCAGGGTTCCTATTGAAAGTAAGAAAAGAGCCTTTAAGAACCTTCTTTGTTTAGGAACAGTAAGCTGTAAGGGGTACTCACAAGTAAGAATAGAAAGAGTGGAGCCTTAAGAGTCCATCAGCAACAGAAAAGTAGATAGAACCTTCTGCTGCTAATTTCTATTTCCAAATTCCTTAGATAAAGTCACCAGTTCAGTTGAGCCTAGGACTTGAAGGTGAAGTACATAGAATCTAGAATAATTCCCTCCCATCATCCCTGCCTATGTCTTCAACTCAGGGCCTTAATCTGACCACAACACACAGGTCTTCAGGACTGACTATACCTTAAACATATCACATTTCCAACCAAACTTACAATCCTCCCCAAATTCTGATGGCTACACTTTCAATACTATTCAAAAAACTATTAATACACATTTATTCTTATGTAACTTGATTTTCATCATTACTAATTTGAGGTTTTTTTTAATGAAATAAGAAAAAAAGTAGCAAAGTATTTTTTTAATATTTTTTTTGTTTGTTTGTTTTTTTTAAATAATTAAATAGAAAAAAATAGTGAAAAGGGAGTTTGGTAGAGTTTATTCCTGCTGAAAAATGGGGGTGTTAAATTAATGCTCTCCAGGCTGTTGCTCAATATGTAGGTGATTCAATTATATCACAGCTCCCTCTAGATATCCCAAATTGTATCTTCAGCTCACACTTGGGGCTTATACCTCTTTTACAGGTTATAAGGGGTCCAATGAGACCAGTAGCAATATCTCGTGGAGCATCTACATGAGAATGGTAGACCCAGGTGAGGCATGCTGGGTCAGCATCAGTGGGTGCATGGCCTTCTGGAATGGTCCAGTTGTAGATGTGGCTGCCTCCTGGGGGTACAGAATCATCAGCTTTCAACCAACCAGAGGAACCATCTGGATACAAAGAACCTAAAAATTGAAATTGCACATGCTCAGTCCCAGGGTGAGAGAGACCTAGCAGATAGAGAAATCAGGAGAGTGCTGACATATGAGATATCTAGTTTCAGTTTTGTGGAAGGTAGAGTTCTAAAGTTCAGCACAGTATTCCTCACAACCTGAGGAAGGCCAGATTCAGGTAATATCTAGTCAAGAACCCTAGACTATAAATCAACAGCTGGTTAAAAAGGTAGCAGCCCTTGGGGAAGGAGATATGGCCATTGAAAGTACTATACAGCTTAACCTAGTAATGCTCCAGTGCAAAGCCAATGACATGGAAGTAAGAGAGAATAAAAATTCCCTTCCTCTGAGCACTCACTTTGGAAAACAAAAAGCAGACAACCACAGAATTTCAGTCTGAAGGCAGCTCAATTATCAAATGGTCTACTTATGAAAGAGAAAACAGAGGGAAAATAACTTGTCCAAGATGATACAGGGAGTTAACAATCAAGTTAGGACCTTCTGATTTCTCTATTCCTCACTCACTGGTGTGTCCGTATTATAAACTGTTGGGCCTGGGATAGTGGGAGCTATGGATGAGTAAACCAATCTTTCTATTAAGAAGAAAATTCACAGAACACTCCTCTATTTCCAAAACAGTCAAATATTTTATGGGAATTCCATTCAAGCAATTTTTTGTGATAAAAGGTAAATTGAATCTCTACATTTTTAAAGAATAATTGAGGTTTAGAGATGGGCAGTGACTTGCCCAAAGTTACACAGTGTATGAATAGCAGAGCTGATAATGGTATCCATATTTTCTCTGGGGAGAGTAACTGGCACCTCATTTCAAAAAAGAAGATTATCTTCATTCCCAGCTTCTCTCTCTCTCATAAGACAGTAAAGAAAAAGGGATATTTGTTGCAAGTAGGAGAAATAAAGGATGGGATATTTTACCTTCTGAGTCCTTTTCATAGAATACACCATGGGGATGGATGGTATAGGGACGAGTGGCAAAATTCTTCAAGTGGATAAGGATGACATCTCCCACCTCAGCCCTCAACACTGGCCCCAGGAAGCCCAACCAGGCTGGCTGGACCATTTCATCCATGTATGAGCCATCCTTGTATTCCTTGTAGATGGTCTTCTTGTAGCTGTTCCCTATTCGGTTCTTGTCAGACTTCAAGAAGCTAGCAGCTACTCTGGGAAGGAAGGAAAGAGAGACTCACATTTTTGCCTTTCTTCTAGAGGAAGCTGACCAAAAAGTGACCATTATTGTTTAGGGCAAAATAAGAAGAAATGGGATTGTACTGATCAAAATATTAAAGCCTTAGGCTAGGATCTGATTGTTAGACAATGAGAAGTATTAACTTAGAGTGTATGAATTTGCCGATATGCACTTTTAACCTACAAAATGGGTTCCTCAGGTGGGATAGTGGTAAAGAACCCTCCTGACAATACAGGAGACATAAGGGATGCAGGTTTGATCCAGGGTTGAGAAGATCCCCTTTAGGAGAGCATGGCAACACACTCCAGTATTCTTGCATGGAGAATCCCATGGACAGAGGAGCCTGGCGGATTATAATCCATGGGGTCACAAAGAGTCAGACATGACTGAAGCGATTTACCACTCATGCACACAACCTATAAAATAGGCAGATTCACTCACTACAGCCTAATATATAGTAGTGAGGAGGCAACCAACTATGAACTGACCCTTTTTAAGTGCTCAACTTCCTATCCAGTTGGCTTGACTTACTGTTGTCCTGCTATATATGGGAAGTCTTACAGCATAATGGTTAAGATCATAAACTCTGGAGTCAGGAAGTTTCAATTAAATGCCAATATTGCCATTTCCCCTGAAGAAGGGCATGGCAACCCACTCCCATATTCTTGCCTGGAGAATCCCCATGGACAGAGGAGCCTGGTGGGCTACAGTCCATAGGATCACAAAGAGTCAGACACGACTGAAGTGACCTAGCATGCATGGATTGCCATTTTCAAATCTGTAGGACTTTTAACAGTTTACTTAACTTCTCTGAGTATAATTTCTCCATCTGTAAGATGGAGGCAATCATGGTACCAGCTGTTACTGGTGAAAAGAGTTTAGAAAAATGCTTGGGAAATAGTTATAGAAAAAAACCACAATGTTATGTATTACTTCAATGTATTGGAAATGGGGGATAACAAAGTTATCCTTCAAGGATACTTTTAATCCAGATTCTGTGACTCCAAAACTAGGTAATTAGAAAGATCGTTCATCAAAAAAAAGGATGACTTTTTCTTACTCAAATTCTTCCTAGAGTACTCTGAGATGTTACTGTCAACTTTGGAAAACTCTGATGCTTTGGAGAGACAACATGATTCCTGATCACAAAAGATTTTTTAATACATTAATTTTTTTCAGCTGATATTTCTGGAATGCATGCAGAGCTCTAAGATCAAGAAAATTTATTCCTGTAGGATCTGTGAGAGGCTGAATGGCGAGAGGAGTACCAACTTTGTATCCACATTACCCAGGTTCAAATCCTAAATTTTCCATTTACTGTTGGACTTGGGGAAGTCATTTGATCTCCCTCAGCCTCAGTTTTCTCATCTGTAAGATGAGAATATTCATATTCACCTCCTAGTTTCTATAAGAATTAGGTGAGACAAAGTATATAAATTTCTAATATGGTGCCTGTTACAAAATGTTATATAAGTGATAGCTATTACTGTTTTTTCCTTGATTCTAAGGCTGATCTTATTTTTTCACATTTTCACATATCTTAAATCAGTATAGTTCCATTGAACTATTTGCAGCATACATACACCACACACATCTTACAAACACTGTATATATTTCATGTTTCTTTCCTGTTTAAAAGCTAAACACCTATTATTAAAACAGCATAGTGGATATCACCTTAGAAATCAAGGAAATATGGAATGACCTTTAAGACCCTAAAAATGCTGAGGCATCTCAGTGTGGAAAAGCAGACTCCATATGAGATACTGTCTCCTGGGTCAATTAGTTGTTTCTCAGGAAATGCACCCTGGGATTATGGCCCAGAGAGATCTGGAGCTGACTGCAACCACATCCTAGGAAAAGGTCCTCAAGAGCTACCTACTGACCTCAAGGGTGCCCCTCCCTAACTCCATCTCTAATTTCACAAGAGATTAAACCTACATGTCACTTTCCAGAGGCTGGTTCGTGATGATATTCCTTCCCTTAGGAGCATAGTTCCACCGCACATCCTGGATCCCCAGGTAGTAGACTCTAGTAGTCCCATCAGTCAGTTGGGGCCACAGAGGTTGCATGAACAGCAGAGCCCAGAGGAGATGGCCTGACTCCATGGCCCACGTTACTCTGGGAAACAGGCAAATGAATAACTTCTGGTAAGGAAGAAAGAGAACAAAAGGACTTTGAATGTGTCTGGAAAAGTAAGAGGCAAGACCTAGACTGAGTGACTGAGAACATAAAAACTGACTAGCCTAGAATCTCTGCCTTATCTGATTCCTTTCAACAAGTGTTCAAGGATCTCTACACATTGGACTTTGGAAGGAAAAGTTAAAAAGTCACTTGTACTGACTTTTTTAAGGTATCACTTTCTTCAGAAGAGAAATATGAGTTCATTTTCTTCAGCAGTGTAAAAAGAAGAGTATACTCTGGCCCTCAAATTAGGAAACAAGCATCAGTAGCCTAACTGAGTCACTGTTACTCACTCAGTACCCAAGTGAAATCACTAATTCTCCCTGTGTCTCTATTTTCATCATTATCACTTTCCATACCCTATAAACTGTGCTTAAAAACAAATGAGAATTCAGCAAAAATCATTTGCTATAATGTTCATAGATGCAAACTGGAAACAGCCAACATGCCCACGACACTATAATGGATGAGTAAATTGTATTTTATTTATATAATGAAATTCTGTATAGCAATAGTAATGAGCAAACTAACACTACATGAAAATATAGATGCCTGTCACAAATATAATATTGCAGAAAGAAACCAGACACAGAAGTACATATTATATGATTTCATTTATGTAAAGTACAAAATAGGCAAAGCCGATCTATGCTGTTAGAAGCTAGGATAATGTTTGCCCTTAAGGTAGGGATCACTGGCTGGTAGGGAAGAAGAAGAAGGCTTTTAGGTAATGTTCTGTTTCTCAATTTAACTATTGATTACGTGGATGTGTTCAGTCTATGAAAATACACCGAGCTGTGAACTTAGCACATTTATCAAAAGAAATATTCTTTGCTGTTTCTTTGCAATGCACAAATCCATTTCATGTGTCCAATCTTGACTCAGAGTTAGAACTAAGCCTCTAGTCTCTCATTCTAATACATCAACAAGGCAGTTAGACTTCTTGGGGCTGATATGAAGCACTCAGTCATACCATCCACAGACACAGTCAATCCAAGAAACACAATCAAAATAACATATACACAAATATACATACACTTGCATATACACAGACACATGCAGTCTTATCTAAAAGCAGAGACACACACACTTGCATACACATTAGTTCCACAGTGTCACATAGAGCCTTAGTCACTGTCATAATAATAATAATAATAACCTATAATGGAAAAAATCTGAAAAAGAATATATATATTTCTGAATCACTTTGGTATATACCAGAAATTAACACAATATTGAAAATCAACTATACTTCAGTTTAAAATAATAACAGTCAATATTTATAATGTGTGTATATGTCAGACATTGTTCAAAATGTTTTACAGAATAAATCATTCAATCCTCACAACAGTACTATGAAGCAAATATCTTTATTATCCCCATATTATTAGAAAGAAGAACTATAAAACAGAGATATGAGGTAATTTGTCAAAGTTCCCATAGTTAACAATTAGCAGAGTTGGCTTGTGTGGTAAAGGGAGTATGTGTTCAGTGTTTATGTTTTTCTTTTTCTGAAGTATAAGTGATTGACAATATTATATTAGTTTCATGTTAATTACCATGCTATACTACTTTTCACAAAATATATTTGCACATGCACAGAGAACATTTGCAGGCATATCTTGCTTTATTATGCTTCACTTTAATTTACTTCACAGACATGTTTTTTACAAACTGAAGATTTGTGGCAGTTCTGCATTGTCAGGTGATGTTTAGCACTTTTTAGCAATAATATTTTAAAATTGATACACGTACATTTTTAAAGACATAATGCTATTATACACCTAATTGACTACAGTATAGCATAAACATGACTTTTATATGCACTAAAAAATAAAAAAAAAAAGTGTGAAGATTTATTACAGCATGAACTTTACTGCAGAAGTTTGGAACTGAACCTGCAATATCTCCAAGGTATGCTTGTATGTGTTTATAGCTATTGTCATATCTGAGAATACCCCATATACTCTGAAATAAGCAATCACATGTAGTTATGATCACTTCTAGAGAGACACATATATATTTATATAGGCAAAGATACATCTAATGAGTATCATTCATGATGATGATAATAATGATGATAACAATCATTCATAGAGAAATTACAAAAAACATGATGCTCAGTTTTTACATAAATTATTTCACTAAATCCTCAACCTAACCACATGATATTAGGGATTTTAAATGAAAACAGAAAGTAAAAATATGCACAGAGTCACATGTGGATAGGAAATGTCCAGATATTTATTTACCTTGATTGATAAATAGAACTATGGACCTCTCTAAAAATTCTCAAACCCTTCCACACAAAGCAGTGGCCCAAGTGTGTAACCCTCAGTTTTCATATGGCATTTGGAAGAAGCCCTTGATATGGGGGAGAACCTGCCTTCCCTGGAGAATCCCATGGACAGAGGAGCCTGGCGGGCCATGGTCCATGGGGTTGCAGGGAGTAGGACATGACTGAAGTGACTAAGCACATTGCCTTGGATTCTTCTAAAACCTGGCTTTCCTGCAGACCAATTGTGTAGACTTGGGTAATACTTAGGCACTCTGAACCTGTTTTCTTATCTATAAAATATATCTAATACTATAAGCTTTGGAGAAGTAAATTAGAAAACTTACATGAAAAGGCCCCAGGACAATTAGTGTTTAGAATATAACAAACTATAACTGTTGGTTTCCTTCCTCATCTTTCTCCCTCCTGGTGACAGTTTGTTAATTTACCTTTACTGTCTCCCACACATTATATATTTCAACTCTAAGGGCTAACTTAAATCTTACATGCTCCAGAAGGCCCCCTGTAGCCTCTTCATATCACTGTCCTCTGAAGAACTACTTACTCTAAATAGCATAAAATGGCATGAAGTCAGACTTTTTATTATTATTACTTTTGTCTCATAAGCTGCCTCATGAACTGTCTTTATTTACCAGCTTGGACTATAAATCCCTTGAGAGTGGATGTAGTATCTTAGAAGTCGTTGTGTATCTATTGAAAGATACTTTGATGGGAGCCCTGCAGTTACATTTTACATTGAAGACACAGGCTTTGGAATCAGACTACCTAAAAAAAACCCTGGCTTCACTTTTCCTAGCTGTGTGACTTGATAAACTGCTTTACTTCTCTGGCCCTTGTGTTTTCATCTTAAATGGAATTAATATTATTTACTACTTCTCAGGGTAGTTCTGAGGATTAAATGAAATAAGATCTTTAAGTGAATAGAACACAAATAAATATTTAGTGCACCAGTAAAAGACCAAAAGGCTTTAGTAGCTATGATTATTACAGATAAGGAAATAGATTTAGAAACGAAAATTGCCAGGCTCACAAAGCTTTAACATTTTATGGATATCCATAACACAAACACATTCATAAGTTCCTATATACAATAACACATTGTAAGCATACAGGCACATGTATATGGCTGAGATTAGTTTCTTTGGAAGCAAAATAATATAATGAAAAGAACCAGAACTTTTGAATCAGATAAACTCAGGTTTGAGTACTGTTTTCAAATGTGTTTGAAAGAAATAGATAGGGACTTAGTAAGTATCTGATAAATATAATTTCTCATTTCCTCTAGTCACTAATTTCCTATTTCATTCCCAAAGATGCATTTGTTGTTGCTATTACCATTGTTGTTTTTAAATTAAGTTTATTATTATAAAACAAAAGAAAGGGAGAACCCATAAGATTCTTTTAGAATCATTTGTATATTTCATAGTAAAATTGAAAGAGTCTAGACTCAGAAATGGAGAAGGCAGTGGCACCCCACTCCAGTACTCTTGCCTGGAAAATCCCATGGACGGAGGAGCCTGGTAGGCTTCAGTCCATGGGGTCGCTGAGGGTTGGATGCGACTGAGCGACTTCACTTTCACTTTTCACTTTCATGCATTGGAGAAGGAAATGGCAACCCACTCCAGTGTTCTTGCCTGGAGAATCCCAGGGACGGGGGAGCCTGGTGGGCTGCCGTCTATGGGGTCGCACAGAGTCAGACACGACTGAAGTGACTTAGCAGCAGCAGCAGCAGACTCAGAAAAAATAGATTCTAATTCTGGAATCATCATTTACTAGTTGTATAACATGGAACAAGTCACTTAGTTTCTTGAACCTGAGTTTTCTCATCTCTTAAATGGAGATAATCTCTGGTTTGGCCTCCTGATTAGTTTGCTATGAAAATCAAATGAGATGAAGGATTTGGAAGCCCTACATAAATTATTCATTTGGGGAGGGCTATTTTTAATCAGTTGAGCCCACAGGAGGAGATCTTATAGAAAGGCCAGACTGAGGAGGAAAAATAAAAGGAAAAGGTAAAAGGGGAAAGGGGAAATGAAATAATATGAGGAAGAATCCTGGAGGAAAGTTAAAAAGGAGGACAGAAGGAAGAGGTACTCAAAGGAGGGGAGGGAGAAAGAAAGAATTTCTGGGATACTTTGAATTAGACATAATTTAGTTAATATACACT
Source organism: Bubalus kerabau (assembly GCF_029407905.1). Taxonomy (NCBI): domain Eukaryota; kingdom Metazoa; phylum Chordata; class Mammalia; order Artiodactyla; family Bovidae; genus Bubalus; species Bubalus kerabau. The sequence continues at coordinate 111,064,607 of NC_073647.1, forward strand.
GAGACTAGACAAACCTTACTTTCTTGTCATCCCAATGTTACCTGGGCCTGGTCCCCTTTATCCACAATTTGCATCACTGTTTTTCCTAGAATTTTCAAGTTGTTCCTTTAATGTGATAATGCTCTTTTCTCTCTGAGTTGGAGTATACTGGCCTGGACAAGCTTATCCTGGACAAAGGATCACTCAACTGAACACAGAAATGCTGAGCTGTCCTAGAGATTTTGTCTCCAATTTCAGAAGTCTTATTAATAGAACCTGCTATCAAGACTGACCTTTTGGTCTTCCACTTTCTTAATGTTTTTGTGGCTTTTCTTCACCTTGTGACTCCAAATAGGGGATTTCCTCACCTTTAGGCGGTATGGGGCTTTTTTTTTACTAGAAGGGAAAATCAAGAGAGTGTTGAGAGCCTCAAAAGATTCCATATAACACAAGTACAATTTATATTATTTTTAATCATTATCATTGTATTCGACTATGTCAGAAGTGGGGAAATCGAGGTCCAGTTGGAGAGACTCTAAGTCTCTAAGTCCTAAGAGCTAGTACTAGAACTTAAGATCCTTTAGCCTGACAATCATGTATATCAGCACTGTGCTTTTCCTGGGACAATATGATTTCACTACATATGTGCATTTATATTAGGGGGGTTTCTTTATGTCCTCATACCCTAGTTGTGGTATAATAGAAAGTATACTGATATGAAACTATAAGACCTGGGTTGAAATTTTTTTGCCTATAATAGCTATGTATCTTTCAACAAGTTAATTTCACCTATTTTGCCTCAGTTTTCTCATCCAAAATTATGGATAATATTTCACAAATTGTTTTGAGGATCAAACAAAATAATGGATGCATGAGCCCCTTTCAAAGGGCTTAGAATACAATAAATGATTAGTAAAAGTCTTAATGCATTAATGGATTCATACATCCATAAAAACTTCTAGAAACTATACTTTTTCAACCCCTTGACATGACATATAGAAAATGGAGACCAGAGAGATAAAGGGGTTTGCTTAAAGCCAAGCAACCAGTTACTGGCAAGGCCAGAATTTAAGCCCATATTTTCTAAAACATTTCTTCTACTTAGGCACTAAGTGTGAGAAACAATTTAGATTTTAAGCTGATAGCTTAGTTCATCTATCATTTACTGCCTTGCTCTGTGCCAATCTGGATCTCAAAGTATGAAAGTAAGTGATTGTTTTTAAGTGTTCCATCAGTCCATGGGGTCGCGAAGAGTTGGACACGATTGAGCGACTTCACTTTCACTTTTCACTTCCATGCACTGGAGAAGGAAATGGCAACCCACTCCAGTGTTCTTGCCTCGAGAATCCCAGGAAAGGGGGAGCCTGGTGGGCTGCTGTCTATGGGGTCGCACAGAGTCAGACACGACTGAAGTGACTTAGCAGCAGCAGCATCACCTCAATAAACCTCACAAACTGAGACCAAGAAATGAGCATACTATTTTAACAGGAAAATTAACTACTCTCTACAACTCCAGGATCATCTCTGAAACAGCTGAGCAATGTCCCTGGCCATTTTGATGAGAGGAACAAAGAGAGCATATTTTACATTTTAACTTTCCTGCACATTCAGCCGTGCTTCCTTCTTCTCAGCCACTGACTTTCTCTCCCTGTGGGCCCAGGATTTCTCTAAACCAAGCTGAATAAAAGTTTTATTTTTTGTTTTGTGTTTCAAAGAGAAGGAGGTAGGGTTTAGAAAGGGGCAGAGGAAGCTTACCTTTGCTGGAGAAAACCCTTCCATATTCATGTCAGCGGCCTACTGAGGCTAAACTGCAGACCCCAGCATGAGTCTGCCAGCCCTGCTCAGTTAGTATCCTGGGTTACAAGGCCTTTCTCATAAACAAAGTCCAGGGCTCCAATTGGCTGGTGTTACTGGGGAGGAGTGAATGGAGGCTGGGGCAGTTCTGGTTGCCCTCTTTTCCAGAAACTAATCTACTGGAATGTCTTGTTTCGGACCTGGATTGGTACAAAACCCGGGTATGGTTCTTTAACCATATCCGGGTGTTTTCCAAATCCCGGTTAGGATTTCCGGAGGAATTACAAGAGGGTGGGTTGCCCTTCTGTTATCTCAGCTTGCTGATTGCTATTTGCTGAAAGGGAGGAGGAAATGCACTGTCAGTGAAGCTAGTGAAACCTCATAGAAAGATTCCAATACCCCCCTTTAAGAAATAGGTCCCACTGCAAGGGTTATGAGATGTAAGAAGAGCTCCCATCCCCAACACTTTCTCTTGTTGTGAAGCAGTTATCAGCCCTGCTATTATTCTGAGACCATGGTTGCTTGATAATAGAGAAAAATAAAACTGGTAATAAAACAAAGAGCTTTCTACATGCTAGTCCCTATGTTAACCACTTTACATACATTCTTATTTAATATTCACGATTATTCTATGAAACAAATATGCTAATTCGTATTTTACAACTGAAGAAAAGCAGACTCTGAGAGGGAAAGTAACTGTTCAAAGTCACACCGTTAATAAGAGGGGGGAATTGTAGTAGGTCTGTCTAGTCTCTTAGTCACTACACTACCACACTCTGCTACTTAATGGAGAAACCCAGAAAGCCATTTTGCAATGAGGGAAGTGACTTCACAATAATTGAGTGCCTGCTGTCCACCAGTCACTACTAAATTTTTTAAAAAATGTACATTAACTCTGCCACTGCCATTTTTAGCAGCTCCCTAAGTGAACTCCCAGGTTCATATTACTCATATTTTTCATTGTGGAGACCGGATGCAGCTAGTAGATAGCTTGGATTAACATAGATCAGCATCCTAAAACCTAGGAAGACCCAGAAGAATTGGAAATATTAAATTTTTTAAAATGGAACTAAAAAATATCAAAATGGGTTCCAAAATCTCTGAGTGAAGCTGGAGTCTGAATTTGTTTAAAAGCAAAGGCCATCTTTGTTCTTGCTAGAAAGAGAGGATAGTGAAAAATCACTAGCCTGAGTCAAGTGACCCAAGTTCCTTCCCTGGCTTGCTCTTGAAGTAATCATCTATGTGGCGCCTTGGCACAGGACTTCCTCTTCTTTGGGCCTAAGTCTTTCCATTTGTACATTGAGGGCCTTAAACTAGATATAGACTCTCTTAGCCCTATAAACTTACATATCTAGGATTCCATGAAGAAACCACATTCTTGATATTAAGAGTAGAAGAAAAAGAGGTTTTAAACATGCAAAGTGTAAGAAAAGAGTGGGTGCAGAGTAATTTGTGGAGAACTCCATGTCTTTTTGGGAAGGACTACATCTACCCTCAGCTATAGGAAGGAAACAGGTATGATGGCAGTTCCACCATCTAGTATCCTTACTTTTGATGAGGTGATCTTGACTAGGAGCAGGTGCTGTTCCCCAGGCAGTCTCGACACATTATTTTTTTCTCTCTCGAATTTAAAGTATCTGGAGCAGGGTCCAGGGAGGAGGAGTTTCAAAGACTGAGGCAGTGGGGCAAAGTCTGGGTCATAAAACACTGGAGGTGTCTAAAGGTGCCTATACACTTAGGAGCTACCCCTACAGACTGCATCTCAGGCTAAGGCAAGTAGAAGCACCAGTAGGGAGAAGGGAGGAACCACCATTTATTCAGCTCCTTTAGAGATGATCAAGGGAAGCTAGATCAGGTAACAGCAGGCCCTAGGACTATCTGCCTCTTCCCCCACTTAGCACAAATGTAGACCTTGAAGCTGGAGGTGGGAAGGTAGATATCAAACCCATTAAGCTGGGATCCAAGTCCAGGCTTTAAGGCATTTATGAGAGGGAGGGGTAGGGATAAGACCTGTGTTCTGACTCACAAATGATAACAACAAACAGATCTTATAGATATGCTTGAGTCAACACAGTGAAGGCTGCAGGAAGCCAGCTAGGCCAGATTTCTGTGCCTATATTATTCATTCAGCAGTTCACTGAAAGGGCACCCAATACCAACGTATGCAAATCCTGGGCGTATTTTTAGTGCCTTTCCTCAAGGATCACCTTAAAAAGGTCTAAGTTGATACCTATAGACCAGGAATTGGTAAACTATTTCAGTAAAACTCTAGCTTGTAAATAATTTGTGTGCAAAACATATAGTCACTTTCTCTCATAACTATTAAAATAGGCCATTATAGTACATTGGGTATATCTATATACCAATAAAAGCTAATTTACAAAAACAAGCAGCAGACCAAATTTGGCCCATGAGTTGCAGTTTGAATCCCCTGCAATATACAAATTTACAATATGAAAACATTATTAAGAGTGTAGAAGTGAAGTGAAGTGAAGTGAAGTCAGTCAGTCATGTTCGACTCTTTGTGACCCCATGGGCTGTAGCCTATCAGGTTCCTCCATCCATGGGATTTTCCAGGCAAGAGTGCTGGAGTGGATTGTCATTTCCTTCTCCAGTAAGAGTGTAGAAACTAGATTTAAATCCCAAAACTTCAGTTCAGTTCAGTAGCTCAGTCATGTCTGATGTTTTTTGACCCCATGGACAGCAGCACCCCAGAGTTCCCTGTCTATCATCAACTCCCAGATCTTGCTCAAACTCATGTCCATCGAGCCAGTGATGCCATCCAACTATCAGATCCTCTGTCGTCTCCTTCTCCTTCTGCCTTCAATCTTTCCCAACATCAGGGTCTTTTCCAGTGAGTCAGTTCTTCGCATCAGGTAGCCAAAGTATTGGAGCTTCAGCTTCAGCCTCAGTCCCTCCAGTGAATATTCAGAAGTGATTTCATTTAGGGACTGACTGGTTTGATTTTTTGCAGTCCAAGGGACTCTCATGAGTCTCCTCCAACACCACAGTTCAAAATCATCAATTCCTTGGTGCTTACCTTTCTTTATGGTCCACCTCTCACATCCATACATGACTACTGGAAAAACCATACCTTTAACTAGACAGACTTTTTTCAGCAAAGTGATGTCTCTGCTTTTTAATATGCTGTCTAGGTTTGTCATAGCTTTTCTTCTAAGGACCAAAGGTCTTTTAATTTCATGGCTGTATTCACCATCTGCAGTGATATTTGAGCCCAAGAAAAGAAAGTCTATCACTGTTTCCATTGTTTCCCCATCTATTTGCCATGAAGTGATGGGACCAGAGGCCATAATCTTTATTTTTTGAATGGTGAGTTTTAAGCCAGCTTTTTCAGTCTTCTCTTTCACTTTCATCAAGAGGCACATTAGTTCATCTTCGTTTGCTGCCATAAGGGTGGCAATATTTGAGGGTATTAGCATTTCTCCCTACAATCTTGATTCCAGCTTGTGCTTCATCCAGTCCAGCATTTCATATGATGTATGATGCATGTACTTTAAATAAGCAGAAAGACAATATACATCCTTGATGTACTCCTTTCCCAATTTAGAACCAGTTCGTTATTCCACCTCCAGTTCTAACTGTTGTTTCTTGACCAGCATACAGATTTCTCAGGAAGCAAGCAAGATGGTCCAGTATTCCCATCTCTTGAAGAAATTTCCACAATTTGTTGTGATCCACACAGTCAAAGTCTCTATTGTAGTCAATGAAGCAGAAGTAGATATTTTTATGGAATTTTCTTGTTGCTTTTTCAATGATCCAGCAGACATTGGCAATTTTATGTCTGGTTCATCTGCCTTTCTTAAATCCAGCTTGAACATCTGGAATTTCTGTTGAAGCCTAGCTTAGAGAATTTTGCGCATTACTTTGCTAGCATGTGAGATGAGTGCAATTGTGAGGCAATTTGAACATTCTTTGGCCTTGTCTTTCTTTGGGATGGGAATGAAAAATCACTCTCACTATCCACATCCATTTCATTGACAAATGTTGACACATTTATATCTTAAGTATCTTTTGAATTCACCCACTTTTCTCCATCTCAACTGCCATACCCTTCATCTGAGCCATACTCACCTCTATAGTGGATCAGTGTAATAATCTCCACATTGTTTTTTTTTTAAGAAAATATTTTTATTTTGTATAGGAATATAGCATATAGGTTATTAAAAAATATTGAATATCATTCCCCATGATATATAGTAAATTATATATTTTATATGTTCTAGTATGTATCTGTTAATCCCATACTCTTAATTTATTCCCTTCCCTCTTTTCCCCCTTGGTAACCATATGTGTGTTTTCTGTCCATAAGTCTGTTTCTAGTGTTTTTTTTTTTTTTTTTTTTTTTTTTAACTTTACTTTGTATTGGAGTAGAGGCAATAAACAATGCTGTGACAATTTCGGATGAACAGCAAACGGACTTCATATGTATACATGTATCCATTCTCCCCCAAACTCCCCTCCCATCCAGGCTACCACATAACATTGAGCAGAGTTCCATGTGATATACAGTAGGTCCTTGTTCAGTATCCATTTTATATATAGCAGTGTGTACATATCCATCCTAAACTCCCTAACTATGCCTTCCTCCCATTTTTTTCTCTGGGGCAACTATAAGTTCATACTCTGAGACTGTTTCTATTTTATAAATAAGTTCATTTGTCTATGTCTTTTTAGATTCCTCACAAAATGGATATCATACAATATTTCTCTTTCCCTGTCTGACTTATTTCACTCAGTATGGCAATGTCTAGGTCCATCCATGTTGCTGCAAATAGTATTATTTCATTCTTTTTAATGGCTGAGTAATATTCCATTATGTATATGTACCACATCTTTATAGATCCCTCTGTCAGTGGGCATTTAGGTTGCTTCCATTTCTTCACTACTGTAAACAGAGTTGCCGTGAATATTTGGTTGCATGTATCCTTTCAGACCATGTTTTTCTCAGGTATGTGCCCAGTAGAGGGGTTGCAGGGTCATATGGTAGCTCTATTTTCAGTTTTTTAAGGCACCTCTATACTGTTCTTCATAGTGGCTATACCAATTTACATTCCCATGCACAGTGTAGGAGGGTTCCCTTCTCTCATCACCCTCTTCAACATTTGTTGTTTGTGGATATTTTTATGATAGCCATTTTGCCCTATGTGAGGTGATTTATCTCATTGTAGTTTTGATTTGCTGTTCTCTAATAACTAGCAATATTGAATGTCCTTTCATATGCATCTTGGCCATCTGTATGTCTAATTTGGATAAATGTCTATTCAAGTCTTCTGCCCATTTTCTTATTGGGTTGTTTATTTTCATGATGTTAAGCCTTTTGAGCTGTTCGCAAATGTGGGGGATTATTCCCTTGTTGGTCACATCATTTGCAGATATTTTCTCCCAATCTGTGGGTTATCTTTTCATTTTGTTTATTGTTTTCTTTGCTTTACAAATGCTTTTGAGTTTAAGTAGGCATCATTTATTTATTTATTTTTATTTACATTATTCTGGGAGACAGATCAAAAAGTATATTGCTGCAATTTATGTCTGAGAAGATTCTGCCTATGTTCCCCTCTAGGAGTTTTATAGTGTCTAGTGTCACATTTAGGTCTTTAATCCAAGTTAAGCTTATTTTTGTGTATGATGCTAAAGAATGATCTAATTGAATTTTTACATGTAGCTGTCCAATTTTCCCAGCACCATTTGTTGAAGAAATTGTCTTTCCATCATTGTGTATTCTAGCCTTCTTTGTTGTAGATTCATTAGCCATATATGTGTGTGTGGTTATTTCTGAGCTTTCCATCCTGTTCCATTGATCTATATTTCTTTTTTTTTTTTTTTTTTTTGCCAGTATCATACTTTTTTGATGACTGTAGCTTTGTAATATAGTATGAAGTCAGGGAACCTGATTCCTCCAGCTCTGTTTTTCTTTCTTAAGATTGCTTTGGCTATTCAGGGTCTTTTGTATCTCCATACAAATTTTAAGATTTTTTTGTTTTAGTTCTGTGAATAATATCATGATAATTTGATAGAATCTGTAGATTGCCTTCAATAGTATAGTCATTTTGACAATATTGATTCTTTCAATCCACAAACATGGTGTATCTTTCCATCTACTTGTGTTAATGATTTCTTTCATCAGTGTCTTGTAGCTTTTGAAGTACAGGTCTTTTGTCTCCTTAAGTAGGTATATTCCTAGATATTTTATTCTTTTTTATGGGGTGATAAACGGTATTGTTTCTTGAAATTCTCTCTGATCTTTCATTGATAGCATATAGAAATGAAACATATTTCTGTGTATTAATTTTGTAACCTGCAACTTTACCAAATTCATTGATGAGCTCCCTATTAGTTGTTTGGCCTGAGGTGACCCAGCCCTGGAGTCTACAGGATCTATGGCAGGGCTGATGGTGAACTCCAGAAGTGCTCATATCAATGGGTACTTCCTAGAACTTCTGCTGCCAGTGCCTTTGTCCCTGTTGTGAGTGACTGACACCCCCAACTTCTGCAAGAGACCTTGCAACACTAGCAGGTGGGTCTAGTTAACACTCCTGTCAGGTCACTGCTCCTTTCCTCTAGGGCTTGGTGCACAACAAATTTTACATGTGCCTTCTAAGAAAGGAGTCTCTGTTTCCCCTAGTCCTGTGGAAGTCCTCTAATTAAATCCCACTGGCCTTCAAATTCCCTGGGGGTTTTAGTCCCTTTGCCAGATCCCCAGGCTGGGAAGCCTGACGTGGGGCTCAGAACCTTCACAACAGTAGAAGAACTTCTGTGATATTATTGTTCTCCAATTTGTGGGTCACACACCTGGTAAGTATGGGATTTGATTTTATCATGATTGTGTCCCTCCTATCATCTCACTGGGGCTTCTCCTTTGTATTTGCATACAGGGTACCTTTTTTGGTGGGTTCCAGTGTCTTCTTGTCAATGATTGTTCAGCAGTCAGTTGTGGTTTCAGTTAGTTGTGATTTTTGTGCCCTCACAGGAGGAGGTTAGCACATGTCTTTTTACTCTGCCATCTTGAACCAGTCTCAGAACTCAAATAATTCAGATCTTAGCATGCTAGATCCCACAGCAGCTGCTTTTTGTCTTCATTATTTCTTCCCAAAATCTGCTTTTCAAACAACAGTCAAAGCTATTTTGTACAAAGCACAAATGTATATTTCGCCCTTAACATCCTCTAGCAGAGCTTGCCTTATTGACTGAAATTAGAAAAATACAGAGATTAACAGGGCTCTTGGGTAAGGATAACATTCAAACTGCTGAAATATTATTCTCTGAAATCATCCCATCCTCATACAATATTATAAAGTAATTATCCTCCAATCAAAATTAATTAATTAATTAAACAAAAACTGGTGAAATATTCCTCGTGTGTGTTTGTATGTGTGCATGCACACACATACAGAAATATATTCAATATCATTAAGTAGAAGGTAAGGTACAGAAGAATGAGCATTTTGTGTTTGCTTCATTCACACACACATATTTCTATGTATATACATTTTTATGAGAATAAGGAATTTTTATCCTGGATATCATCACAAAGATATTTTTAATGGTGGTTTCCACTAGAGAGAGTGACATAGTTGGGGAATAGTGTGACTTTCATTTTTTATTTTGAACTGTTTGAATTTTCAAACTTCATACATTATTTTTTAAACAGTTCAGTTCAGTCACTCAGTCGTGTCCAACTCTTTGCAAATCCATGGACTGCAGCATGCCAGGCTTCTCTGTCCATCACAAACTCCCAGAGCTTGCTCAAACTCATGTCCATTGAGTCAGTGAGTTTTTTAAAAGATTATCTAGAAAGTACATATAAACTGACTTTTGTTTCTTTTTTGTATTTCTGTGCATAAGAAACGTATAACTATTATATTGAGAAAAATTAATGACTTCTCATTTTCTCTAGGATAAATGTCAAACTTTTTAACATGACCTATACAGTCCTTTGTCGGAGAAGGCAATGGCACCACACTCCAGTACTCTTGCCTGGAAAATCCATGGACGGAGGAGCCTGGTAGGCTGCAGTCCATGGAGTCGCTAAGAGTCAGACACAACTGAAGGACTTCACTTTCACTTTTTACTTTCATGCATTGGAGAAAGAAATGGCAACCCACTCCGGTGTTCTTGCCTGGAGAATCCCAGGGACAGGGAAGCCTGGTGGGCTGCCGTCTATGGGGTTGCAGAGTCAGACATGACTGAAGCGACTTAGCAGCAGCAGCAGCATACAGTCCTCTGTGATCTGGCTCCTCCTAATCTTTCTAGCTCACTGTTTGCCCTTTCTCACCTCATACTCTATGCTTCACCCATGCCAGGGTTCTGTCAGTTTGTCAATTTTCCAAGGTACTTTGTGCTTTCTATTACCTCCAGACTTTATATGTTATTCTACCTGACTGAAATAATCTTCCTTCTATTATTCTTCCCACTCATCTCGTGGGTCTTAGTTTAGAATTTCCTTCTTCCAGGTGGCCTTCCCTGACTTCCTGTGTTTCCCAGTTAGGTGGTTCTGCCATGTGCACCCGATCCTCAATGTATATTTAACCACAGTCTTATGAAATTGCTAATTTAACTGCCTGTCTTGACAGCTTATAATGGAAACCCTCTGAGTTCTGGATCACATCTTTCTTGCTTCCCACTGTAACCTCAGAGCCTAGAACATCACTTCATGTAGACTTGGTGCTCAATAAACATTTGCTAGATGAACGAATGATCAACAAAATAATCAATAACATCATTTGAGCATGGTCAGCAAAATCCCAATAGAAAACAGCTGTTTCCATAACCTTCATTTGAGAAGATGATTCAAATGGGACATTTCCAGTTTTAAGGTTGGCTTCAGTTCAGTTCAGTTCAGTCGCTCAGTCGTGTTCAACTCTTTGCGACCCCATGAATCGCAGCACGCCAGGCCTCCCTGTTGCACTTAATAGCTTCACTGTTTGACCAACAAGTCTGTTTAGAAAAAAGGCCTCTATGTCTGTCACTGCCAGTCCCTATACTATTCTAATTGACCCATTGTAACCAGCTTGGTCCAGTTACTCTAAGCACCTGAATCCCAAATCCTCTTGGGTGACTTCAGGTTAGATGAATAGAGAACAAAAGGAGGCCTCAGAAAGTGTTGGGGGTGTTTAATTCCAGATTAGATTGCTTCTTGGGGCTTTCAAAGGAGCTGCATTTACCTATTTTATATTCTGGGTTAGGCAGCCATGTAGACCTTCATTCAAATAAAGAGTTCCTAGCAAAATAAATCAGAAAACTTCTATTTTCTTATGACTTTACAAACTCTGTTTGGATGCCTCCAATGACTACGAACTCACAATCTCCCAAGGCAACTCATTCAACTTTCTGGTTACTTTTTCCTTATATTAAATAGTCAAACATTTGCCTTCTTCTATCTTCTGTTTAATGGTTCCTCTTTGTACTGAATTCAGGACTCCTGAGCAAAAATTCTAGTCAATGCCATCTTACTTCCTTTTAACAGCAAAAGAACTAGCTATCTTGTAGAGAATATTTCTTTTCATGGACACCTACAATGCAGTGCTTGCTCCCAAGTCTCATCTTTTATTTGTTCTCATGCCAATATTATCTTCATTTCCAGAGAACTGTGGCAATATCACATTGGTGGATGGCTTAATCACTGACCAGAGGAAGTGGTCATCTCCATGATGTGACTTAAGGTACTCAAAAACACCTGCTGTGCTTCCAAAAATGACAGCTTAGTTTAGAGCAATTGGACCCAATACTGAGAATTACATTCCAGTCATCTCTATGTCAAAATTTCATGTGTTACCTGGGGTGGGTTATTCTCCTTCTTTGATCTTAGTCCTTTCATTTGCAAAGGAGAGACTTACAAGCTGATCTTTGAGATCCCTTTGAGCTCTCACATCCTATATTTCCATGATTCAGTCTTTTTAATTGGAGTCCACCAGCATCCAGAAAGCACATGCAGATATCTGAATACTATTTATAGCCCATCTGTGTTTGCATGAGTGACTTTATGGAAAGTTCATCATTTGGGGAAATGAATTACATGCAGTTTCAAACTCTGAATCTCTATTCCCATGCATAAAATGCAGACATTCCCCAATCCAGCTGATCTTCCAGGAAATGTGAACACAATCAAAGCTCAGTATATAACTCAGGGTATAATAGATGTGTCCCTTCTCAACCTTACTTTCCAAATCAATTGATCTATTCCATTGGCTACCTATTACTATGTTGCAATGTATTAGGGGGTGAGGTAGGCAAAATAATGCCTCACCCAAAGATGTTCAATCCTAATACCCAGAAACTATGAGTACGCTAAGTGAAAAATAGAAATTAAGTTTGCAGATGAAATTAAGGTTGCTAATCAGCATACACACACACACACACACACACACATATATATATATATAATTAACTTGTATGCAGAGTACATCATGCAAAATGCTGGGCTGAATGACTCACAAACTGAAATAAGGTTGCCAAGAAAAATATTGACAACCTCAGATATGCAAATTATATCACTTTAATGACAGAAAGTGAAGAGGAACTAAAGAGCCTCTTGTTGAGGATGAAAGAGAAGAGTGGAAAAGATGGCTTAAAACTCAACATTCAAAAAATTAAAATCAATATATTGGGTCCCATCACTTCATGGCAAATAAATGGGAAAAAATGGAAACCATGATAGATTTTATTTTCTTGGGCTCCAAAATCACTGCAGACTGTGACTGCAGCCATGAAATTAAAAGACGTGGGCTCCTTGGAAGAAAAGCTGGTACAAGCCTAGACAGTGTATTGAAAAGCAGACACATCACTTTCCCAACAATGGTCCCTGTAGTCAGGCTAAGGTTTTTCCAGTAGTCATGTATGGATGTGAGAGTTGCTCCATAAATTGATTCTTTCAAACTGTGGTGCTGGAGAATACTCTTGAGAGTCCCTTGAACAGTAAGGATATCAAACCAGTCAGTCCTAAAGGAAATCAACCCTGGATATTCATTGTAATTACTGATGCTGAAGCTTCAAGACTTTGGCCACTTGATATGAAAAACTGAATCACTGAAAAAGACCCTTATGTTGGAAAAGATTGAAGGCAGGAGGAGAAGGTAATGACAGAGGATGAGGTGGTTGGATGGCATCACCGACTCAATGGACATGAGTTTAAGCAAACTCCAGGAGATAGTGAAGGACAGGGAAGACTGGTGTGCCACAGTTCATGGGGTCACAAAGAATTGGACACAAAATTCTCTGTCACTTCCTATGTCTGACATTTAGGCAAATTTCTTAAACCTCATTGTGCTTCATTTCTCTCATCTATGAGATGGAGATAGTAATAGCTCATAGGATTGTTTTGAAGATTACACAAATAAACACATGTTAAGTATGTAAATAGCTCCTAGCACATAGAAGATTCTCAATAAATGTTAGCTAGTAGTACTTGAAGGTGTTTCTTTGATGGTTCAGACAGTAAAGAATCTGACTGCAATGCAGGAGACCCAGGTTTGACACCTGAGTTGGGGAGGTCCCCTGGGGAAGGGAATGGCTACCCACTTCAGTATTCTTGCCTGGAGAATCCCATGGACAGAGGAGCCTGGCAGGCTACAGTCAGTTGCAAAGAGTCAGACACAACTGAGCAATTAACACTTTCACTTCACTTGTGAAATCTTTATAAAATTTACTATAGCTTTCACTGCTATGTTTTAGTCAAAAGAATCCATCACTTATGCTTCTCTGATTTATTTAAATTTTATAATAAATAGAAGAAAATTTTTATTTCTGATGAAATGGTTAGATATAAAAATAGTGTGAGGCAAAATAAATATATATATACAAAAAGGAAATGTCAGTTTATACTCAGAGCCTAACTTGGAAGTATGAGTCTGACTCTTTGCGACCCCATGGATAGTAGCCTGCCAGGGTCCTCTGTCCATGGAATTCTTCAGGTAAAAATACTGGAGTGGGTTGCCATATCCTCCTCCAGGGCATCTTCCCAACCCAGGGATTGAACCGAGGTCTCCCACATTGCAGACAGATTCTTTATCATCTGAGCCTCCAGGGGAGCCCAGTGTTCTTCTCACTTCCCACTAACCCAAATCCTTGAAAAAGTGAAAGTGAAGTCACTCAGTTGTGTCTGACTCCTTGTGACCCCATGGACAGAGGAGCAGGCTCCTCTGTCCATGGTATTTTCAAGGCAAGAATACTGGAGTGGGTTGCCATGTCCTTCTCCAGGGGTCTTCTGGACCCAGGGGTCAAACCTGGGTCTCTCACACTGCAAGAAGACTCTACCATATGAGCCACCAGGGAAGGCCCTTGAAACATAAGTTTAAATTCCACCTTCTCCAGAAAGTCTTCTGTGACTCTGGTCTTCATGAATTGTTTTCTCTTCCAAAGTTCTAGAACATTTTTAGTTGGTACTAACCAGCATAGTTTATAGTCCAATAACATCTGATACCACTTTCTAGTAACTCAGTGTAGGAATTTTGTCTTAAAATGAAAGCAAAATAGCTATCATCTCCCTAATTGCCAGGATTGAGTCACATGACTCACATGGCAGGTTACCTTTTCTTTCCTAGAGCTCCTGGTGGTGGAAAGAGATGCAGTTGGCATTGCAGACATAAGTAGCCTGATTGCCAAGCCCAATGTAAAGGAAAACATGTGAGTGTTGTTTAAAAGCAAGTTTACTGAGTTAATTACTAGAATCCCTTAAAGTCAAGCATAATGTTCTGCACATAATAAATATCTCTTGGATGGCTGCATAAAGGAATAGTAATACTGGCACATACTGCAAAAAGAATAGAGTAGATTCACCAAAACCTAAGGATCTAATGAATACTTAGATTTAAAGTGACTATTCTGACAAAAATAAACAAAGAGATTTTCAGGAAAGTAAATATGTTTCTTCAACTTTTTTAAAAACAAAAGCTTTCTACTGAATATCTTGATCAAGAAAGCAAATATTTTTGTTAGAATTCTCCTGTGAAGCTATCCAGTCCTGGGTTTTTATTTGTTCAGAGATTTTTGATTACTGATTCAATTTCCTTGCTTGTTTTTAGTCTTCAGATATTCTATTACTTCATGATTCAATTGTGGTAAGTTTTTTGTGTTTTTCTAGGAATTTATTAATTTCTTATAAATTATAAAATTAGGTGATGTCATTGTTTATAGAAGTCTCTTATGATTGTATTTCTGTGGCATAAGTTATAAAGTCTCCCCTTTCATTTATATTTTTGCTAATTTGAGTTTTCTATTTTTTTCTTGGTCTACTTCTGGAGCAGGAAATGACAACCCACTCCAGTATTCATGCCTAGAGGGTCCCATGGACAGAGGAGCCTGTAGGCTACAGTCCATGGGGTCGCAAAGAGTCAGACACGACTGAGCAACTTCACTTCAATTCACTTCACTTAAGGTTTACCAATTTTATTACTCTTTTCATAAAACCAACTCTTTTCAGTTCTTTCTATTGCATTTTTAGTCTCTAATTCATTTATTTTTGCTCTAAATGTCATTATTTCCTTCCTTCTGCTAGGTGAAATAAGCTAGATAGAGAAAGAAAAAAAAATACTGTATGGTACTCCTTATATGTGGAATATAAAAAATAATAAAATGGTAAATTTCATAGAAACGGAGAACTAAAAGTCTGATTGTTGCCAGGAGCTGAGGGAAAAGAGAAATGGGATTATGTAGGTGAAATGTTCCCCTTCAAAGATTACTGCTTTGTTGTGGCAAAGGGATTTGCATAACTCAATGAACCTATGAACCACACCGTACAGGGTTACCCAAGGCAGACCAAACCACCCAACTATTCTGACCATAAGAACTCCATGAACTATATAAAAAGGCAAAAGGAAATGACACCAAAAGATGAGCCACACACACACACACCAGAAGGTATCCAATATGCTACTGGGAAAGAGTGCAGGACAGTTACTAATAGCTCCAGAAAGAATGAAGTGGCTGGGCCAAAGCAGAAACAATGCTCAGTTGTGGATGTGTCGGTGATGAGAGAAAAATTCTGTGCTATAAAGAACAATATTTCATAGGAACCTGGAATGTTAGTTCTGTAAATCAAGGTAAATTGGATGTGGTCAAGCAGGAGATGGCAAGAATAAACTAACATCTTAAGAATCAGTGAACTAAAATGGACAGGAATTGCTGAATTTAATACAGATGACCATTATATCTACTACTGTGGGCAAAAATCCCATAGAAGAAATGGAATAGCCATCATAATCAAGTAATCCAAAATGCAGCACTTGAGTGCAACCTCAAAAACAACAGAATTATCTCTGTTCATTTCCAAGGAAAACCATTCAAGATCACAATAATCCAAGCCTACTCTATGCCCCCAACTACCCATTGCAAAGAAGCTGAAATTGGTCAGTTCTATGAAGACCTACAAGACCTCCTAGGACTAACACTGGAAAAAAAAAAAAAAAGGTGCCCTATTCATCATAGGGGATTGGAATAAAGAAGGAGGAAGTCAAGAGATACCTGGAATAGCAGGCAAGTTTGGCCTTGGAGTTCAAAATGAAGCAGGACAAAGGCTAACAGAATTCTGCTAAGAGAACACACTGGTCATAGCAAACACTCTTTTTTCAACAACTCAAGAGACAACTTTTTACACGGACATCACCAAATGGTCAACATCGAAATCAGATTGATTACATTCTTTGTAGTTGGAGATGGAGAAGCTGTATAAAACAAGCAAAAACAAGACCTTGGAGCATACTATGGCTCAGATCATCAGCTCTTTATAGCAAAATTCAAGGTTAGACTAAATAAGGCTTCCCTAGTGACTCAGATGGTAAAGAATCTGCTTGCAATGCAGGAGACACAGGTTCCATCCCTGGGTTTGAAAGATCCCTTGGAGAAGGGAATGGCAACCCATTTCAGTATTCTTGTCTGGAGAATTCCTTGGATAGAGGAGTCTGGCTGGCTATAGTCCAGGGGGTTGCAAAAGTCAGAAACGACTAAGTGACTAAAACACAAAAACTAAAAAAAGCTAGTAAAACCACTAGGTCAGTCAGGTATGACCTAAATCAAATCCTCTATGATTATACAGTGGAGGTGATGAATAGATTCAAGGGATTAGATCTGCAAACTGAGTACCTCAAGAACTATGGACAGGTTTGTAATATTTTACAAGAGGCAGTGAACAAAACCATCCCAAAGAAAAAGAAATACAAGAAGGCAAAGTAGTTGTCAGAGGAGGCTTTACAAGTAGCTGAGGAAAGAAGCAAGCAAAAAGCAAAGGAGAAATAGAAAGGTATGCCCAACTGAATGCAGAGTTCCAAAGAATGGCAAGGAGAGACAAGAAGACCTTCTTCAATGAACAATGCAAAGAAATAGAGGAAAACAACAGAAAGGGAAAGAGTAGAGATCGCCAAGAAAATTAAAGATATCAAAGGAATATTTCATGCAAAGATGGGCACAATAAAGGACAGAAACAGCAAAGACCTAACAGAAGCAGAAGACATCAAGATGAGAAGTTAAGAATACAAAGAATAACTGTACAAAAAAAATCTTAATGTCCTGGATAACCATGATGGTATGGTCACTCACCTAGAGCCATACATTCTGGAGTCTGAAGTGGGCCTTAGGATGCACTGCTGTTAATGAAGCTAGTGGAGGTCATAAAATTCCAGCAAAGCTAATTAAAATCTTAAAAGATGATACTATTAAGGTGCTTCACTCAGTATGTCAGCAAATTAGGAAAACCTAGTAGTAGCCACAGCACTGGAAAAGGTCAATATTCACCCAATTACCAAGAAGAGCAGTACTAAAGAATGTTCACACTACCAGACAATTGAACTCATCTATGGTGCTGGTAAGGTTATGCTAAATATCCTCCAAGCCAGGCTGCAGCAGTAAGTGAACCAAGAACTTCCAGATGTTCAAGCTGGGTTTAGATAAGGCAGAGGAATCAAGGATCAAATTGTCAACATTTGCTGGATCACTGGGCTCCAAAATCACTGCAGACGGTGACTGCAGCCATGAAATTAAAAGACGCTTACTCCTTAGAAGAAAAGTTATGATCAACCTAGATAGCATATTGAAAAGCAGAGACATTACTTTGCCAACAAATGTCCGCCTAGTCAAGGCTATGGTTTTTCCAGTGGTCATGTATGGATGCGAGAGTTGGACTGTGAAGAAAGCTGAGTGCTGAAGAATTGATGCTTTTGAACTGTGGTGTTGGAGAAGACTCTTGAGAGTCCTTTGGACTGCAAGGAGATCCAACCAGTCCATTTTAAAGGAGATCAGCCCTGGGTGTTCTTTGGAAGGAATGATGCTAAAGCTGAAACTCCAGTACTTTGGCCACCTCATGCGAAGAGTTGACTCATTGGAAAAGACTCTGATGCTGGGAGGGATTGGGGGAAGGAGGAGAAGGGGACGACAGAGGATGAGATGGCTGGATGGCATCACTGACTCGATGGACATGAGTTTGAGTGAACTCCGGGAGATGGTAATGGACAGGGAGGCCTGGCATGCTGCAATTCATGGGGTCACAAACAGTTGGACATGACTGAGTGACTGAACTGAACTGAACTGAGGGAAAGCAAGGGAACTCCACAAAAAAATCTACTTCTGTTTCAAAGCCTTTGACTAAAGGCTAAAGTCTTTGGCCGTATGGATCATAAAAAACTGTGGAAAACTTAAAGATTTGGGAATACCAGACCATTTTACCTGTCTCCTGAGAAACCTGTATACAAGTCAAGAAGCAACAGTTAGAACTTTATATAACTGGTTCAAATGGAACCAATAACTGGTTCAAAATTGAGAAAGGAGTACAAGGCTGTTTATTGTAACCCTGCTTGTTTAACTTATATGCAGAGCACATCAGGTGAACTGCCAGGATGGGTAAGTTACAAACTGGAATCAAGATTGCTGGGAGAAATATCAACAACCTTAGGTATGCGGATGATACCACTCTAATAGCAGAAAGCGAAGAGGACCTAAAGAGCTTCTTGATGAGCATGAAAGAAGAGAGTTTAAAAGCCGGCTTAAAACCATATTTAAAAAAAGAAAGAAAAAAAAAAAAAAAACTAAGATCATGGCATCCAGTCGCATTCAGTCAGTCAGTTCAGTCACTCAGTCGTGTCCGACTCTTTGCGACCCAATGAATTGCAGCACGCCAGGCCTCCTCCCTATCCATCACCAACTCCCTGAGTTCACTCAAACTCATGTCCATCGACTTGGTGATGCCATCCAGCCATTTCATCCTCTGTCGTCCCCTTCTCCTCCTGCCCCCAATCCCTCCCAGCATCAGAGTCTTTTCCAGTCGCATTACTTCAAGGAAAATAGAAGAGGAAAATGTGGAAGAGTGACACATTTCCTCTTATTGGCCTCTAAAATCACTACAGATTGTGACCGCATCCATGAAATTAGAAGACAGCTGCTTCTTGGCTGGAAAGCTATGAGAAACCTAAACAGTATATTAAAAAAACAAAGGCATCTCTTTGTCAACAAAGGTCCATATAGTCAAAGCTATGGTCTTTCCGCTAGTCATGTATGGATGTGAGAGTTGTACCATAAAGAAAGCTGAGTAACAAAAAATTGATTCTTTTAAATTGTGGTGCTGGAGAAGACTCTTGAGAGTCCCTTGAACAGTAAAGAGATCTAACTAGTCAATCCTAAATGAAATCAGTGCTGAACACTCATTGGAAAGACTGATGCTGAAACTGAATCTGCAATACTTTGGTCACCTGATGTGAACAACTGACTCACTGTAAAAGACCTGGATGTTGGGAAAGATTGAGGGCATGAGCCCATTGAGTTGGTGATGCCATCCAACCATCTCATCCTCTGTCACCCCCTTCTTCTTCCACCTTCAAATTTTCCCAGCATCAGGATATCTTCAAATGAGTCAGCTCTCCTCATCAGGGGGCCAAAGTATTGGAGTTTTAACTTCAACATCAATCCTTTCAATGAATATTCAGAACTGATTTTCTTTAAGATGGACTGATTGGATCTCCTTGCAGTCCAAGGGACTCTCAAGAGTCTTCTCCAACACCACAGTTCAAATGCATTAGTTCTTCAGCACTCAGCTTTCTTTATAGTCCAACTCTCACATCCATACATGACTACTGGAAAAACCATAGCCTTGACTAGATGGAACTTTGTTGGCAAGTAATGTCTCTGATTTTAATATGCTGTTTAGCTTGATCATAACTTTTCTTCCAAGGAGCAAGTGTCTTTTAATTTCATGGCTACAGTCACCATATGCAGTGATTTTGGAGCCCCCCAAAATAAAGTCTGCCACTATTTCCACTGTTTCTCCATCTATTTGCCATGAAGTGATGGGACCAGGTGCCATGATCTTTGTTTTCTGAATGTTGAGCTTTAAGCCAACTTTTTCACTCTCCACTTTCACTTTCATCAAGAGGCTCTTTAGTTCTTCTTCACTTTCTACCACAAGAGTGGTGTCATCTGCAGATCTGAGGTTATTATATCAATAACCTCAGCAATCTTGATTCCAGCTTGTGTTTCATCCAACCCAGGGTTTCTCATGATGTATTCTGCATATAAGTTAAATAAGCAGAGTGACAATATACAACCTTGACATACTCATTTTCCTATTTGGAAGCAATCTGTTGTTCCATGTCCAGTTCTAACTGCTGCTTCCTGACCTGCATACAGATTTCTCAAGAGGCAGGTCAGGTGGTCTGGTATTCCTATTTCTTGAATAATTTTCCACAGTTTATTGTGATCCACACAGTCAAAGGCTTTGGCATAGTCAATAAAGCAGAAATAGATGTTTATTTCCAGAACTATCTTGCTTTTTCGATGATACAGTGGATGTTGACAATTTGATCTCTGGCTCCTCCCCCTTTTCTAAAACCAGCTTGAACATCTGGAAGTTCATGGTTCACGTATTGCTGAAGCCTGGCTTGGAGAATTTTGAGCCTTACTTTACTAGAGTGTGCAAAACAAAAAAAGAAACAATTCTGTTTATCAGCAGATGGAAGCTTCTGTAAGTAAGGTTGAGCCTCTATTATGTGATAGTTTTGAACAACAGAAGAAAATTTATGGAAAAAAGCACCCTGTATTGTGATCTGAAATAGATGAAAATCTCCTTTGCATCCCCTCAGGCTGTTTCCTTGCAGTCAGTATCAAAATCTCACCCTGGGATTGCTCTCCAATCCCTACATTCTAGCTGCGCTGCCTTCCAGGGGACTTGCATCCCTGTCTAGGGTGATAGGACACCACAAGGATTGTCTGTGTGATTCTCATTCCATTCAAATCGTCAAAGATTAGCTGCTGTGCTCTCCAACAGCCTCAAATGCTTCTCCTCTGTCCCAAACAATTGGCATGATGTGAGGATCTGACCCCTGCTTCATTTACCCCACCCCCTTAGGTGCAGGGCCAGTCCTGATCACTCTCCTCCTCTTTTTCTCTTCCTCCTTTTGTCCTTCTGAGCTTTGTGGGGAACTATATATTCCTTTCTTATGGTCAGGGACTTGTCAGCTCTCAGCTGGCGTTCTGCAAGATGTTCTGTATTTGAAGGTGTATTCCTGATGCCTTTGTGGAGAGAGATGTACTCCACATCCACTTACGCCTCTGCCATCTTGTTTCTCATCTAGCTTACTTTTTGTTTTCAAAATTCTCAGCTAAAAAAAGGAAAACAAAGGAAAAAACAAAGGAAAAGTGTTATAAACTCTAGACACCCTTAGTCATCCATGAGGTATGTGTTTCAGGGTCTCTTTAAATTTTAAAGTGATAAATAAACAAGGGAATTTTGTTAGTATTCCTCCACTGATCACCATTCTTAATCATCCATATGCCATGATTATGATTATGTTTCAGTGCCTCATTACACAACTATAAGTCTGAAATGTAGTTTAAAAATGAAAATTGAAAAGAGCAAGATGATTTCTTTTCTTATGTCTAATAGATCTATTTTAAAAGTATTTTTCTCATCCTTTTCCATCTTCCCTATTTCTTACTCATTCCTCTTTAACCTTAGTTATATGTTTTTATACCAATTTTTTCCTAACCATCTTGTTTCTTTTTCTTCTTCTTCACACATTTCTATTTTTCTCTCTGTTTTTCAACACTGTCTAATGTCTTAAGCACTCCTTTCTTTTACATATTTTAAAACTCTCTCTGTTTTCTATCCCTAGCTTCTGTGTGTGTCTCTGCCTTTGTTTCTCTATTCCTCTATTGGTATCTCAGTCTCTGTCTTGCTTTAACTTTTGATGATTTTCTTTTATATACCCTGTGCAAAGTTACTTCAGTCGTGTCTGACTCTTTGTGACCCCATGGACTGTAGCCTGAAAAGGTTCTCTGTTCATGGGATTCTCCAGGTAAGAATACCGGAGTGAGTTGCCATTTCCTTCTCCAGGGGGTCTTCCTGACTGAGGGATCAAACCCACATCTCTTACTTCTGCATTGGCATGCAGGTTTTTACCACTAGTGCCATCCGGGAAGCCCAACTGAGCTCAAATCTCTCAGGAACTAGATTACTCATTGGGAATTGTAATCTAAAATGTTTGACTGTAACTTTTCATTAGTTGGTAGTGTTTGATGATTTACTGTTATTTGTAGTAATTTTAAAGGGTAACTTCATTAAAAAATTAGCTTTTGGTTTTTGCAATGTTGGTGACACTTCAAACTGAGTTTCTCTAGCTGTCATAATAGCAAGGAAGGAAATAATTGTCCAGGGTGAACCAAGCCACAGAGTAAGACTGTTTAGAAGATTAAGTAAACACTAAGAAAATAAGATTTTGGACATGTCTGCTTCATTTTCCCTTTTCTATGACATCAAACTGCAATGAAAAGTTAGGTGGCTTAGATTTAGTTCCATCTTTGGCACTATTTTCTTGCCTTTATGACCTCAAGACTAATAGCAAGAGCCTTACAATCTCCATCTGATAGTAAAGAATAAAAGCCTCTGGCAATCAGACTCACATCCAGTCTCTTAAGATCAAATGAGTTAATGAATATGAAAGTGTTATGGGAAAGCGTAAAGACTTTTATGTGAGAGTTCAAGATTCTTATAACATCTAAGGAAGGGTCTGATCTCATCTTAGAAAGGATCTAGGAACCTTACCTAAAAAGGCTCATCAACATAAAGACTAAATGAAAGGATTCTGAAATGGGGTCAAGTGTGAACTTGAGATGTTGAACTCTGAGTGTGAATGCTAAAATTTTCCTTGATGACTGGTTTTGGAGAATTACCGCATGATTAGCAAATGGCTTTCTTAAACTGATATTGGAAAGTAAATAAGCCTTTGCACTTTTTCCTCTTTCCCTTGGATGCATGTCTCTTTCACCATCATCAAAATAGCAATGATTATGCACATTCTTCTTCCTGGTGCCATGTCAAGCCTATTTCAAATATAAGTGCCCTCTGGTGACTTACAATCTAAGACAAACAACACAACTGAGGGGTTTTAATTGATATTCAAAGATAATAAGAAACATAGATGAGAGTGAAAGAAAGTGAAACTGAAGTCTCTCAGTCGTGACTGACTCTGCGCCCCATGAACTGTAGCCTACCAGACTTCTCCGTTCATGGGATTTTCCAGGCAAGAATACTGGAGTGGGTTGCCATTTCCTTCCCTAGGAAATCTTCCCGACCCAGGGATTGAACCTGGGTCTCTCACATTGTAGGCAGACGTTTTACCATCTGAGCCACCAGGGAAGTACTCTCATAGATGAGAGTAACTTAGTGAAAAGGACTAGGCGTTCAGATGCCTAGTTTCTAGTTCTGGTACAATTTCTCATTTTCTGTGTGATTTAGGGCCAGTCCTATCATCTTTCTGAACCTTGGTTTTTCCCACTGTGAAATAAGGATAGATTATCTAAGAGCTCCATAAGTCCTAGAGTTTTGTGAGTCAACAATCAGATGAAGCATTTTAGTAAAACTCCTTTTTTCCCTTTCAGGTCCTGATGTCTACCAATAGTGAAGTTATAATTGAATATTTTTTCCTACAAAATGGAACGGATAAGTTCTTGTTCTATCAATATGGAGTCATTCCATTCCCCGTAGGTTCTCCCACTTAACAACAAAAAAGTCTTGAACATAAAAACAAATAAGCATAGGGAGAATCTTAAATGTGTAAACAAAGCAGTCTTTCTAAGGACCATGAGACTTGAAGAACACCACAGGACATGATAGTAAATTCTGTGCTTTCTCATTGCCACCTACATATCCTATGAAAGACCCTCCAAAATTCTTCTACCTAGAACCACCAACAATAGACAAAGAGAAGAACCCTTCAAGAAAAGTCTTTTTTTTTTTTTTTTTTTAGCCAAAGGACTTGGGAAATGGTGGACCTACTCTACTGTAGCTAAACTAAAATAGAAAGAAAACACAGTCATATCTGCAGCTGATCTTCAAACCCACCTCATTCTCTATACCCTCATCCCCAAAAAGTAAGTAACACTATTTCCCACTGAGTGAAGTCAGCAGGGTCAATCAGGGAGCTAGTCTTCCATTTCCTAAGCAGAGAGCTAATCTTTCATTTCTCATCTGGCAGAGGTAAAGGGGCTGAGATTCTCTCACTTGGTGGTGCCATTGGGGCCCAGCAGGAAACTTATCTTCCTCCCCTGCCTGAAGGAAACCAGCAGGCAGTACTCTGATTCCTCAACCAAGGTACACAACCAATGGGTCCATCAAGAAACTGAATCAGCTAAGAGGAAGCATGCAGTGGTGAAGTAAATCTCCACTTCTACCCAGCAGCAATAATGCTTAAAGAGATCACCATTAGGCTTTACCCTCAATCCTACCCCAGAGGTGGAGAGCCAACCTTCCTATCCAACTAGTGTCAACAAGTCAGAACAAAGTAGTACAACCTAGGGCTAGTATTCTCTCCTCTTTACTCCTAATATGATGCCAGTGAAGCCCCATGAAGAGCTTAATCTCCACCCCAACACAGCATCAAGGAGGCAGAATGAGATGGAGGAGGATTGGCTGGCAAAAAAATAAGTTAAAAATGAAATTTTGAACAGTTCCATTTATAATATGATAAAAAGAAAAATACATAGGAATGAATTTAACAAAAGAAGTGCAAACATATTCTGAAACAAAATTTTATTGAAAAAAATTAAAAGACTGAAATAGAAAGTAACTCATGCTCGTTGATCACAATATTTAATATTTAAGATGGCGATACTTCTCCTCAATAGACCTATCAATTCAACAATATCCCTTTCAAAATATGAGCTTGCTTCTTTGCAGTAACTGAAAGCTGATTATAAAACTTATTTGGAAATTGAAGGGACCTAGAACAAACAAAATCTTGAAAGAAAATAACAAAGTTGATAAACTTAGCACTCATGTTTCAAAATTTACCACAAAGCTACAATAATCGAGAGGTACTCATGTAGGTTTAGATGTATGGATCAATAAAATAGCCAGTTGATTTTCAACTGGGTGCCAAGAAGTTTCAATTGGAAAATAATAATTTTTATAATAAAAGATACATAAACAACTGGATATTAGAATGCAAAAGAATAAATTTGGACCCATAACTTGCACAATGTATAAAAAATTACCCAAAATGAAACAAAGACCTAAATTTAACAACTAACACTATTAAACTTTTGGAATAAAATATGGACTGAAATCTTGAATTAGTTAATAAATTATTACATATGATACAAAAAGCACAAGAGCCAAAATAAAAAATATATATATATATAAAATTGACTTTGTTGAAATAACAACATCTTGTGTTTTTCGAAGAACATCACGCAAAAAGTGAAAAGATAACCTACAGAATGAAAGAAAATATTTCACAAATTATTTATCTTCTAAAGAACTTGTATCTAGAATTTAAAAATAACTACCACAACTCAATCATAAAGAGACAGAGATAATGCAATAAAGAATGATACTTTTTCCTCAAAAAAGGTATACAAATGGCCAATAAGCACACAAAAAATTCTCAACTTCATTATTCATTAGGGAAATGCAAATTAAAATCTCAATACATTGAAATACTACATCACACCTTCTAGGATGACCATAATTTTAAAAAAGAAATTGTATAAGTGTTGATAAGGAGATGGAGAAATTGGAATACTAATGGTGCAGCCAAGGTGGAAAACATTATGGGAGTTATCAAAATGTTTAGACTATGTTAACAATAATACATAAATTCCATTCTTAGGAATATATCCAAGAGAAAAGAAAACACATGCCCACTCAAAAACTTGTAGAAGCACGTTTATAGTAGCATTATTATTGTTAATATTTAAAAAATAGAAACAACTGAACATACATCAACTGAAGGATGAGTACAAAAATGATGAAATATTAGTCAGCTCTAAAGAAGAATGAAGTACTGATACATGTTACCACATGGATAAACTTTAAAAGCATCATGTTAAGTGAAAGAAACAAATGTCAAAATTATCAAATATTGTATGATTCTATTTGTGTGAAATGTTCAGAAAAGGAAATGCATAGAAATAGTAAGTAGATTAGTAGTTTCTTAGGCCTAGTGGGATGGGGATAAGTATAGAGTGACAGGTAATGGGTACAGTGCTTAATTTTGTTTTAATGAAAATGTTCTAAAATTGACTGTGTTGTCATTCACCTAACTCCATTAATATACTAACAAAAATTGAATTGTACACTTTAAATGGGTGAAATATACAGTATTTAAATTATGTCTCAATAAAGCTATTATTTAAAATTTTCAAATTCCTTGAACTAAATTAAAATACAAATCACCAAATCAATATATGTGGAATATAGCTAAGACAGTCATTAGAGATAATTTTATAGCATTAATGCTAACATTAGAAAAGAAGAAAGGTTGGGAATATGGTCAAGGTAGCAAAGGAAGAAGATCTTCAGCTCACCTCCTCTGGGAACACGAAAATTACAATTTACAAAGTGACTACTGATGAGAAAGACTGGAAAACTAGCAGAAAAGTTCTATAATGAAAATATAAGAAGTGAACCACAATGAGATGGGTAAAAGTGGCAGGGCCACAGTGTAGTCAAAACTCATACCCCAACCCAAGCTGGTGACCCACAAATGGGATGACAGATACAATTGCATATGTTTCCCCCAAAGATAGAAATGTCTGAGCCCCACATTAGGCTTCATAGCCCAGGTGAAGAGTGGAGGTTGTGAAGACCAGCCTCCAGAAAGTTTTTCTTTGAAGACCTGCAGGGCTTAATTTGGGAGAAGCAGACAGCTGTGGGAAATAGATACTTCACTCAAAATATATAAACTAATTTTCGCATGCTCTGGGACCCAGGGAAGAAGCAGTAATTTGAAAAGAGCTTGCATCAAACACACCTACTAATCTTAGAGAGCCTCCCAGAAAGGCAGGAAACAAGAGTTCACCCTTGTGGCTTAGAGCTTAGTGGCAGCCATTTGGTAGAGCACCTCTGAGAGGGTAACAGGCAGGAAGGCCAGGGGTCTCCAAACAGAGGAAATATCCTGCAAGTGTCAGATATTTTTTACCTCTCTCTCAAGTGACAGGAGGAAACAAACAAGTGTTAGATTTTTCCTCTTTTGTATACAAATTTAAAAAGATGTTTCCTTTAAAATTCTGTGTTGCCATGATGACCCCTGGCTCCACCTGAACTTAACTTTTCTCAAAGCTTGAGCTAACCAATGTGTTTTTCTTATGGAAATGTTTGTCTTAAGCTATGTTAATGAACTCTGTATTTATTTACCCTAGAATCTTTCTTCAGTTGTTGTTTTCTTTATGCCTGGAATATTTTTCTTATGTGGAACCACTACTTATTTACATCTTCCCACTAACTGGACATACCCCACATCCAAGGGCAGAAAAGCCCCAGCAAGATGGTAGGTGCTAGAGTGGAAGCTGTGTGGTGCTGGAGTGGCTGTGAGCAGATACCCCACATCCAAGGGCAACGGAGAAGCCCCAGAAAGATGGTAGGAGAGGCAAAACTGTGTTTAGAATCAAACTCCGTACAACCCAGAGATGGTCAGAGGGCTTAAACAAACCTTGTGTGTACCATGACCCAGAGAATCCACAGAGACTGAGATAGAACTATGTCTGAGTGTCTCCTGTGGAGGTATGGGGCAGCAGTGGACTGCCACAGAGGCAGGGGCCCTGGGTGCAGCAGACTTGGGTATGGCATAAGCCCTCTTGGAGGTCACTGTTTACCGCACCTGAGAGCTGCCAGATCTTACACAGGACTGGAGAAATAGACTCTTGGAGGGCACAAACAGAACACTGTGAGCACCAGGACCTAGGAAGAAGGAGCAGTGACCCCACAAGAGACTGACCCAGACTTTCCCGTGAGTGTCCAGGAGTCTTTGGTGGAGGTGTGGGTCGGTAGTGGCCTACTGCAGGGTTGGGAGCACTGGGTGTAGCAATGTGTGCATGCTATCTTTTGAAGGAGGTCGCCATTATCTTAATTACCTCCAACATAGTTTGGTAAATAACAGGAAGGGAACGCAGCTTCACCCATCAACAGGAAATTGGATTAAAGATTTGCTGAGCATGGCCCTGCCCATCAGAACAAGACCCAGTTTCTCCTTCAGTCAGCCTTTCCCATCAGGAAGCTTCCATAAGCCCCTTATCCTTCTCCATCAGAAGGCACACAGACTAAAAACCACAATCACAGAAAACAAACCAATCTGATCACATGGACCACAGCCTTGTCTAACTCAAGGAAACTATTAGCCATGCCGTGGAGGGTCACCCGAGATAGACGGGTCATGGTGGAGAGTTCTGACAAAACGTGGTCCATTGGAGAAGGGAATGGCAAACCACTTCACTATTCTTGCCTTGAGAACCCCAAGAACTGTATGAAAAGGCAGAAAGATAGGGCACTAAAAGGTGAACTCCCCAGGTCAGTAGGTGCCCAATATGCTACTAGAGATCAGTGGAGAAATAACTCCAGAAAGAATGAAGAGACAGAGCCAAAGCAAAAACAACACCCAGCTGTGGATGTGACTGGTGACAGAAGTAAAGTCTGATGCTGTAAAGACTAATACTGCATAGGAACTTGGAATGTTAGGTCCATGAATCAAGGCAAATTGGAAGTGGTCAAACAAGAGATGGTAAGAGTGAACATTGACATTTAAGGAATCAGTGAACTAAATGGACTGCAATGAGTGAATTTAACTCAGATAGCCATTATATCTACTACTGTGGGCAAGAATCCCTTAGAGGAATTGGAGTAGCCATCATACTAAACAAAACAGTATGAAAAGCAATATTTGGATGCAGTCTCAAAAACAACAGAATGATCTCTGTTCGTTTCCAAGGCAAGTTATTCAATATCACAGTAATACAAGTCTATGCCCAATGGTGATGCCAAAGAAGCTGAATTTGAATGATCCTATGAAGACCGAAATGCAGTACTTGGATGCAATCTCAAAAACGACAGAATGATCTCTGTTCGTTTCCAAGGTAAACCATTCAATATCACTATCACCATTCAATATCAATATCAATATCCAAGTCTATGCCCCAATCAGTAATGCTGAAGAAGCTGAAGTTGAATGGTTCTATGAAGACCTACAAGACCTTTTAGAACTAACACCAAAAAAAGATGTCCTTTTCATTATAGGGGAATGGAATGCAAAAGTAGGAAGTCAAGAGACACCTGGAGTAACAGGCAAATTTGGCCTTGGGATACGGAATGAAGCAGGGAAAAGACTGACAGAGTTTTGCCAAGAAAATGCACTGGTCATAACAAACACCCTCTTCCAACAACACAAGAGAAGACTCTACACATGGACATCACCAGATGGTCAACATCAAAATCAGATTGATTATATTCTTTGCAGACAAAGATGGAGAAGATCTATACAGTCAGCAAAAACAAGATCAGGAGTAGACTGTGGCTCAGACCATGAACTTCTTATTGCCAAATTCAGACTGAAATTAAAGAAAGTAGGGAAAACCACTAGACCATTCAGGTATGACCTAAATCAACTCCCTTATGATTATACAGTGGAAGTGAGAAATAGGTTTAAGGGCCTAGATCTGATAGATAGAGTGCCGGATGAACTATGGAATGAGGTTCGTGACATTGTACAGGAGACAGGAATCAAGACCATCCCCATGGAAAAGAAATGCAAAAAAGCAAAACGCCTGTCTGGGGAGGCCTTACAAATAGCTGTGAAGAGAAGAGAAGTGAAAAGCAAAGGAGAAAAGCAAAGATATAAACATCTGAATGCAAAGTTCCAAAGAATAGCAAGAAGAGATAAGAAAGCCTTCTTCAGCAATCAATGCAAAGAAATAGAGGAAAACAACAGAATGGGAAAGACTAGGGATCTCTTCAAGAAAATCAGAGATACCAAGGGAACATTTCATACAAAGATGAGCTCGATAAAGGACAGAAATGGTATGGACCTAACAGAAGCAGAAGATATTAAGAAGAGATGGCAAGAATACACAGAAGAACTGTACAGAAAAAGCTTCACGACCCAGATAATCACGATGGTGTGATCACTGACCTAGAGCCAGGCATCCTCGAATGTGAACTCAAGTGGGCCTTAGAAAGCATCACTACGAACAAAGCTAGTGGAGGTGATGGAATTCCAGTTGAGCTATTCCAAATCCTGAAAGATGATGCTGTGAAAGTGCTGCACTCAATATGCCAGCAAATTTGGAAAACTCAGCAGTGGCCACAGGACTGGAATCTCATTCCAATCTCAAAGAAAGGCAATGCCAAAGAATGCTCAAACTACTGCACAACTGCACTCATCTCACACGCTAGTAAAGTAATGCTCAAAATTCTCCAAGCCAGACTTCAACAATACATGAGCCATGAACATCGAGATGTTCAAGCTGGATTTTAAAAAGGCAGAGGAACCAGAGATCAAATTGCCAACATCTGCTGAATCATTGAAAAAGCAAGAGAGTTCCAGAAAACATCTATTTCTGCTTTATTGACTATGCCAAAGCCTTTGACTGTGTGGATCACAATAAACCATGGAAAATTCTTAAAGAGATGAGAATATCAGACCACCTGACCTGTCTCTTGAGAAATTTGTATGCAGGTCAGGAAGCAACAGTTAGAACAGGACATGGAACAACAGACTGGTTCCAAATCGGGAAAGGGGTACATCAAGGCTGTATATTGTCACCCTGCTTATTTAACTTATATGCAGAGTACACCATGAGAAACGCTGGGCTGGAGGAAGCACAAGCTGGAATCAAGACTTCTGGGAGAAATATCAATAACCTCAGATCTTCAGATGACACCTCCCTTATAGCAGAAAACAAATAAGAACTAAAGATCCTCTTGATGAAAGTGAAAGAGGAGAGTGGAAAAGTTGGCTTAAAGCTCAACATTCAGAAAACTAAGATCATGGCATCTGGTTCCATCATTTCATGGCAAATAGATGAGGTAACAGTGGAAACAGTTACAGACTTTATTTCTTTTGGCTCGAAAATCACCACAGATAGTGACTGCAGCCATGAAATTAAAAGTCACTTACTCCTTGAAAGAAAAGTTATGACCAATCTAGATAACATATTAGAAAGCAGAGACATTACTTTGTCAACAAAGGTCCATCTAGTCAAAGCTATGATTTTTCCAGTAGTCATGTATGAACGTGAGAGTTGGACTGGAAAGCAAGCTGAGCACCGAAAAATTGATGATTTTGAACTGTGGTGTTGGAAAAGACTATTGAGCATCCCTTGGACTGCAAGGAGATCTAACCAGTCCATCTTCATTGGAAGGACTGATGTTGAAGCTGAAATTCCAATACTTTGACCACCTGATGCCAAGATCTGACTCATTTTAAAAGACCCCGATGCTGGAAAAGATTTAGGTGGAAACAGAAGGGGATGACAGACAATGAGATGGTTGGATGGCATCACTGACTCAATGGGTATGAATTTGAGTAAACTCCAGGAGTTGGTGATGGACAGGGAGGTCTGGCATGCTGCAGTCCATGGGGCCGCAAAGAGTTGGACATGACTGAGGGACTGAACTGAACTGTATTTCTTCAAGTTGGTTCTACCTAAGACTCAGAGCCAACTTGACAAACCAGTATGTTTTACTCACGCAAATATTCTCTTAAGGTATGCTAATTAGATTGAATTTGCTTATAAACCTGCCTTTCTTCAATATTCATCTCAATCATTTTATGGCCCAGGACAACTCACCTTGTGCTGATGTTATCTCAAAATGCATGTTTTGGGTGAGAGGCCTGGTGGCAGTCTCTGTTTTTGAGCCATTTCCTTTCTCTAATTTGCAAATGGCTCCAGTATCCTTGCCTGGAAAATCCATGGACAGAGAAGCTTGCTGGGCTGCAATCCATGGGGTCGCAAAATTTCAGGCATGATTGAGTGACTAACACTTACTTACTTAGTAGCTATATAACATCCAGCTAACGTGTAGCAGAGGGGCACACTTTCTGCCACCTTCTAATGTCTATGTCAGAAGCTTTCTTTATCTCTTTTATATTTTAATAAAACTTTATTACACAAAAGTTTTGAGTGATCAAGCCTCATCACTGGCCCTGGATTGGTTTCTTCTCCTCCAGAGTCCAAGATTCTTTCACCACCTACCATTAAGTTACTTATGATGACAAGCACTGTTTAAAACCTCTGTAAATTTAAGAAAATTGAAATTATATCAAGCATCTTTTCTGATCACAATGCTATGAGATGAGATATCCAGTACAAGGAAAACAACAACAACAACAGTAAAAAGCACAAAAACATGGAGATTAAACAATACATTTCTAAATAACCAACAGGTTACTGAAGAAATCAGGCAAAATCAAAAAATTTCTAGGAGTGGTCCTAAGATGGCAGAGGAATAGGATGGGGAGACCACTTTCTCCTCCACAAATTCATCAAAAGAACATTTAAACGTTGAGTAAAATCCACAAAACAACTTCTGAATGCCAGCAGAGGACATCAGGCACCCACAAAAGCAGCCCATTGTCTTCGAAAGAAGGTAGGAAAAATATAAAAGACAAAAAAAGAGTCAAAAGAGGTAGGGATTGAGCTCCATCCCGGGAAGGGAGTCTTAAAAAGAGAGAAGTTTCCAAACACCAGGAAACACTCTCACTGCCGAGTCTGTGGCGAGCCTTGGAAGCACAGAGGGCAACATAATAGGGAGGAAAAATAAGTAAATAATTAAAACCCACAGATTACGAGCCCAACGGTAACTCCCCCAGCGGAGAAGCAGATGCCTGTGCCCGCCACTAGCAAGCGGGGGCTGGGCAGGGAGGCGCGGGCTGCATTGCTTAGAGTAAGGATCTGCCAGAATGCCCCCGAGGGTAATCAGAGCGAACTAATTTGGGCTAGCAAACCAGACTGTGGGATAGCTACCACGCAAAAAGCCCTAAGACACCGCCTGCACACAGAACAAAGGGCCAAACAGAACTAGCTGGCTGCAGACCATCCCCCTCCGGTGACAGGCAGCCAGAGCCAGAAGGGGGCAATAGCAGCCCCAGAGAGACATTATCTACCTCACTGCAAGCAGGCTTCTTTGCTTACTAAGACTTCTTGGGGTTCTGGACAGTCATCATCTGCCTGAGAAGGTGCGCCGGTTGTACACCCAGAAAACAGAGCAGCAGGGACAGGAGAGGTGATAAGTCGCAGTGATTGCACTCGTCAAACACCTCATCACCCGAGCTGCTTGGAGCTGGGAAGGGCACAAAATGCAGGCCCAACCGAGTCTGCGCCTCTGAGGACTACCCGAGTGCCTGAACCTGAGTGGCTTAGACCTGGGAGGTGCATGCAGTCCAGGGCCAGCCTCGGATGGTTCTGGCGGAGCAACCTAGAGCCTGAGCTGTGTGGGCAGGGAGGGTGCATGCGCCATGAGCGGGGGCAGGCCCAGTGTGTCTGAGACACTACAAGCACACGCCAGTGTTATTTGCAGTGTCCCTCCCTCCCCAAAGCGTGACTGAACAAGTGAGCCTATAAAAGTGTCCACCACCACCCCCTTGTGGCAGGGTGGAAACCAGACACTGAAGAGACCAGCAAACAGAAGCTAAAACCGAGGGAACTGCCTTGGAAGTGACAGGTGCAATAGATTAAAACCCTGTAGTTACAGGGTTACTACATAGGAAGGGGCCTATAGATCTTGAGAAATATAAGCCGGACCAAGAAACTATCCAAAAATGAACTGACCCCACAGTGCCCACAACACCAGAGAAAGTCCTAGATAAATTTTTACTATTTTTACGATCATTATTTTCTTTTTTCTTCTTCTTTTCTTTTTTCTTTTTTTTAAATCTTTTTTAAGAAAATTTAAGTCCTCTATTACTCCTTTAATTTTCATTTTTATAACCTACTATTATTTTTAAAAAGTCTTTTTTAAAGCAAATTTTATATATATATATATATATATATTTTAATAACTTTTGTGACTTAGTTTTTTTCTTTTCTTTAATATTGTATTTTTGAAAATCCAACCTCTATTCTAGAATTTTAATCTTTGCTTTTTGGTATTTGTTATCAATGTTGTGCCTTTAAGAACCCAATCTTCAGTGCCTATTTTTACTTGGGAGCAAGATTACTGGCTTGACTGCTTGCTCCCCTTTGGACTCTCCTTTCTCTCCACTAAGTCACCTCTGTCTCCTCCCCCCCACTCTGTTCTCTACCCAACTCTCTGAATCTCTGTGTATTCCAGACGGTGGAGGACACTTATGGAACAGATTACTGGCTGGATCTGTCTCTCTCCTTTTCATTCCCCCCTTTTATCCTCCTGGCCACCTCTGTCTCCATCCTCCCTCTTCTCTTCTCTGTATAACTCCATGAACATCTCTGAGCGGTCCAGACTGTGGAGCACACATAAGGAAGTGATAACTGGCTAGCTTGCTCTCTCCTCTTTTGATTCCACCTCATCTCATTCGGGTCACCTCTAACTCCCTCCTCCCTCTTCTCTTCTCCATGTAACTCTGTGAACCTCTCTGGGTGTCCCTCACTGTGGAGAAACTTTTCATCTTTAATCTAGATGCTTTATCAACAGTGCTATATAGAAGGAGAAGTCTTGAGACTACTGTAAAAATAAGACTGAAAACCAGAAGCAGGAGGCTTAAGTCCAAATCATGAGAACATCATAGAATACCTGACTCCAGGGAACATTAAGTGATAGGAGCTCATCAAACGCCTCCATACCTACACTGAAACCAAGCACCACCTAAGGGCCAACAAGTTCCAGAGCAAGACATACCACGCAAATTCTCCAGGAACACAGGAACACAGCCCTGAGCTTCAATATACAGGCTGCCCAAAGTTACTCCAAATCCATTGACATCTCATAACTCATTACTAGACACCTCATTGCACTCCAGAGAAAAGAAATCCAGCTCCACCCACCAGAACACCGACACAAGCTTCCTTAACCAAGAAACCTTGACAGACCACCGATGCAACCCCACCCACAGTGAGGAAACTCCATAATAAAGAGAACTCCACAAACTGCCAGAATACAGAAAGGCCACCCCGAGCTCAGCAATATAAACAAGATTAAGAGACAGAGGAATACCCAGCAGGTAAAGGAACAGGATAAATGCCCACCAAACCAAAGAGGAAGAGATAGGGAATCTACCTGATAAAGAATTCTAAATAATGATAGTGAAAACGATCCAAAATCTTGAAATAAAAATGGAATCACAGATATATAGCCTGGAGGCAAGGATTGAGAAAACGCAAGGAAGGTTTAACAAGGACCTAGAAGAAATAAGAAAGAGTCAATATATAATGAATAATGCAATAAGTGAGATAAAAAACACTCTGGAGGCAACAAATAGTAGAATAACAGAGGCAGAAGATAGGATTAGTGAAATAGAAGATAGAATGTTAGAAATAAATGAATCAGAGAGGGGAAAAAAAAATGAATTGAAAGAAATGAGGACAATCTCAGAAACCTCCAGGACAATATTAAATGCCACAACATTCGAATCATAGGAGTCCCAGAAGAAGAAGACAAAAAGAAAGACCATGATAAAATACTTGAGGAGATAATAATTGAAAACTTCCCTAAAATGGGGAAGAAAATAATTAACCAAGTCCAAGAAACCCAGAGAGTTCCAAACAGGATAAACCCAAGGCGAAACACCCTAAGACACATATTAATCAAATTAACAAAGATCAAACACAAAGAACAAATATTAAAAGCAGCAAGGGAAAAACAACAGATAACACACAAGGGGATTCCCATAAGGATAACAGCTGATCTTTCAATAGAAACTCTTCAGGCCAGGAGGGAATGGCAAGACATACTTAAAGTGATGAAAGAAAACAACTTACAGCCCAGATTACTGTACCCAGTAAGGATCTCATTCAAATATGAAGGAGAACTCAAAAGCTTTACAGACAAGCAAAAGTTGAGAGAATTCAGCACCACCAAACCAGCTCTCCAACAAATGCTAAAGGATATTCTCTAGACAGGAGACACAAAAATGGTGTATAAACTCAAACCCAAAACAACAAAGTAAATGGCAATGGGATCATACTTATCAATAATGACCTTAAAGGTAAATGGGTTGAGTGCCCCAACCAAAAGAAAAACACTGGCTGAATGGATACAAAAACAAGACCCCCATATATGTTGTCTACAAGAGACCCACCTCAAAACAAGGGACACATACAGACTGAAAGTGAAGGGCTGGAAAAAGATATTCCATGCAAATAGAGATCAAAAGAAAGCAGGAGTAGCAATACTCATATCAGAAAAAAATAGACTTTAAAACAAAGGCTGTAAAGAGAGACAAAGAAGGACACTACATAATGATCAAAGGATCAATCCAAGAAGAAGATATAGCAATTATAAATATATATGCACCCAACATAGGAGCACCACAATATGTAAGACAAATGCTAACAAGTATGAAAGGGGAAATTAACAATAACACAATAATAGTGGGAGACTTTAATACCCCACTCACACCTAGAGATAGATCAACTAAACAGAAAATTAACAAAGAAACACAAACTTTAAATGATACAATAGACCAGTTAGACCTAATTGATATCTATAGGACATTTCATCCCAAAACAATGAATTTCACCTTTTTCTCAAGTGCACATGGAATCTTCTCCAGGATAGATCACATCCTGGGCCATAAATCTAGCCTTGGTAAATTAAAAAAAAATAGAAATCATTCCAAGCATCTTTTCTGACCACAATGCCGTAAGATTAGATATCAATTACAGGAGAAAAACTATTAAAATTTTCAACATATGGAGGCTGAACAACACGCTGCTGAATAACCAACAAATCACAGAAGAAATCAAAAAAGAAATCAAAATATACATAGAAACCAATGAAAATTAAATCACAGCAAACCAAAACCTATGGGACATTGTAAAAGTAGTGCTAAGGGGAAAGTTCATAGCAATACAGGCATATCTCAAGTAACAAGAAAAAAGTCAATAAATAACCTAACTCTACACCTAAAGCAACTAGAAAAGGAAGAAATGAAGAACCCCAGGGTTAGTAGAAGGAAAGAAATCTTAAAAATTAGGGCAGAAATAAATGCTAAAGAAACAAAGGAGACCATAGCAAAAATCAACAAAGCCAAAAGCTGGTTCTTTGAAAGGATAAATAAAATTGACAAACCATTAGCCAGACTCATCAAGAAACAAAGGGAGAAAAATCAAATCAATAAAATTAGAAATTAAAATGGAGAGATCACAACAGAAAACAAACAAATACAAAGGATCATAAGAGACTACTATCGGCAATTATATGCCAATAAAATGGACAACGTGGAAGAAATGGACAAATTCTTAGAAAATACAACTTTCCAAAACTGAACCAGGAAGAAGTAGAAAATCTTAACAGACCCATCACAAGCACGGAAATTGAAAATGTAATCAGAAATCTTCCAGCAAACAAAAGCCCAGGTCCAGACGGCTTCACAGCCGAATTCTACCAAAAATTTAGAGAAGAGCTGACACCTATACTGCTCAAACTCTTCCAGAAAATTGCAGAGGAAGGTAAACTTCCAAACTTATTCTATGAGGCCACCATCACCCTAATACCAAAACCTGACAAAGATGGCACCAAAAAAAGAAAACTACAGGCCAATATCACTGATGAGCATAGATGCAAAAATCCTTAATAAAATTCTAGCAATCAGAATCCAACAACACATTAAAAAGATCATACACCATGACCAAGTGGGCTTTATCCCAGGGATGCAAGGATTCTTCAATATCTGCAAATCAATCAATGTAATACACCACATTAACAAATTGCAAAATAAAAGCCATATGATTATCTCAATAGATGCAGAAAAAGCCTTCCATAAAATTCAACATCCATTTATGATTAAAACGCTCCAGAAAGCAGGAATAGAAGGAACATACCTCAACATAATAAAAGCTATATATGACAAACCCACAGGAAACATCATCCTCAATGGTGAAAAATTGAAAGCATTTCCCCTAAAGTCAGGAACAAGACAAAGGTGCCCACTCTCACCACTACTATTCAACATAGTTTTGGAAGTTTGACCACAGCAATCAGAGCAGAAAAAGAAATAAAAGCAATCCAAATTGGAAAAGAAGAAGTAAAACTCTCACTGTTTGCAGATGACATGATCCTCTACATAGAAAACCCTAAAGACCACCAGAAAATTACTAGAGTTAATCAATGAATATACTAAAGTTGCAGGATATAAAATCAACACACAGAAATCCCTTGCATTCCTATACACTAATAATGAGAAAAAAGAAATTAAGGAAACAATTCCATTCACCATTGCAACGAAAAGAATAAAATACTTAGGAATATATCTACCTAAAGAAACTAAAGACCTATATATAGAAAACTATAAAACACTGGTGAAAGAAATCAAAGAGGACACTAATAGATGAAGAAATTTATCATGTTCATGGATCAGAAGAATCAGTATAGTGAAAATTAGTATACTACCCAAAGCAAACTATGGATTCAATGCAATGCCTATCAAGCTACCAACGGTATTTTTAACAGAGCTAGAACAAATAATTTCACAATTTGTATGGAAATATGAAAAACCGTGAATCGCCAAAGCAGTCTTGAGAAAGAAAAATGGAACTGGAGGAATCAACCTGCCTGACTTCAGGTTCTACTACAAAGCCACAGTCATCAAGACAGTATGGTATGGGAACAAAGACAGAAATATCGATCAATGGAACAAAATAGAAAGCCCAGAGATAAACCCACACACCTATGGACACCTTATCTTTGACAAAGGAGGCAAGGTTATACAATGGAGAAAAGACAATCTCTTTAATAAGTGGTGCTCGGAAAACTGGTCAACCACTTGTAAAAGAATGAAACTAGAACACTTTCTAACACCATACACAAAAATAAACTCAAAATGGATTAAAGATCTCAACGTAAGACCAGAAACTATAAAACTCCTAGAGGAGAACCTAGGCAAAACACTCTCTGACATACATCACAGCAGGATCCTCTATGACCCACCTCCCAGAATACTGGAAATAAAAGCAAAAACAAACAAATGGGATCTAATTAAAATTAAAAGCTTCTGCACAACAAAAGAAACTATAAGCAAGGTGAAAATACAGCCTTCAGAATGGGAGAAAATAATAGCAAATGAAGCAACTGACAAACAACTAATCTCAAAAATATACAAGCAACTCCTGCAGCTCAATTCCAGGAAAATAAACGACCCAATCAAAAAATGGGCCAAATAACTAAATAGACATTTCTCCAAAGAAGACATACAGATGACTAACAAACACATGAAAAGATGCTCAACATCACTCATTATCAGAGAAATGCAAATCAAAACCACAGTGAGGTACCATTTCATGCCAGTCAGAATGGCTGCTATCCAAAAGTCTACAAGCAATAAATGCTGGAGAGGGTGTGGAGAAAAGGGAGCCCTCTTACACTGTTGGTGGGAATGCAAACTAGTACAGCCACTATAGAGAACAGTGTGGAGACTCCTTAAAAAACTGGAAATAGAACTGCCATTCGACCCAGCAATCCCACTGCTGGGCATACACACCGAGGAAACCAGAGTTGAAAGAGACACGTGTATCGCAATGTTCATCGCAGCAGTGTTTATAATAGCCAGGACATGGAAGCAACCTAGATGTCCATCAGCAGACGAATGGATAAGAAAGCTGTGGTACATGTACACAATGGAGTATTACTCAGCCATTAAAAAGAATACATTTAAATCAGTTCTAATGAGGTGGATGAAACTGGAGCCTATTATACAGAGTGAAGTAAGCCAGAAAGAAAAACACCAATACAGTATACTAATGCATATATATGGAATTTAGAAAGATGGTAACAACAACCCTGTATGTGAGACAACAAAAGAGACACAGGTGTATAGAACATTCTTTTGGACTCTGTGGGAGAGGGAGGAGGAGGATGATTTGGGAGAATGGCATTAAAACATGTCTAATATCATATAAGAAATGAATCGCCAGTCCAGGTTCAGTGCAGGATACAGGAAGCTTGGGGCTGGTGCACTGGGATGACCCAGAGGGATGGTATGGGGAGGGAGGAGGGAGGAGGGTTCAGGATGGGGAACACGTGTACACCCATGGTGGATGCATGTTGATGTATGACAAAGCCAATACAATATTGTAAAGTAAAATAATAATAATAATAAAATTTAAAAATAATAATATAATTAAATAAAATTAATTTAAAAAATTTCTAGAAAAAATGACAATGCAAACATGAAAATACAAAACCTATGGCATGCAGCAAAAGCAGTTCTAAGAGGGAAATTTATAACAATACAATCCTAGCCCAAGAAACAAGGAAAACTTCTAGCAGACAACTTAACTCTACACCTAAAACAACTGAAAAAAGAAAAACAAACAAACAACAACAACAACAAAAAAAAAAAAAAAACAAAAAACAAAATTAGCAGTAGGATAGAAATCATAAAGATCAGAGCAGAAATAATTGAAAAGAAATGAAAGAAATAATAGTAAAGATTAATAAAACTAAAAGCTGGTTTTTCAAGAAGATAAACAAAATTGAGAAACCTTTAGCCAGACTCATCAAGAAATAAAGAGAAGAATCAAATCAACAAAATTAGAAATGAAGAAGGAGAGGTTACAACAGACAATGAAGAAATACAAAGGATTATAAGAGACTATTATGAACAGCTATATGGCAGTAAAATGGATAACCTGGAAGAAATGGACAGATTCTTAGAAAAGTTCAATCTTCTAAGACTGAACCAGGAAGAAATAGAAATTATGAACAACCCAACTGCAAGCACTGAAATTGCAGTTGTTATCAAAAATCTCCTAAAAAGCAAAAGCCCAGGGACAGATGGCTTCACAGGAGAATTCTATCAAACATTTTAAGAAGAGCTAATGTCTATCCTACTAAAAATCTTTCAAAAAATTGCAGAGGAAGGAACACTCCCAAACTCATTCATTCTATGAGACCACCATCACCCTGATACCAAAACCAGACAATGACAACACACACACACATGCACGCACACGCACATGCACATGCACACACACACAATATAATCCAATATCACAGATAAACATAGATGCAAAAATTCTCAAAAAATTTTAGCAAACCGAATTCAACACATTAAAAAGCTCATACACCATGGTCATGTTGAGTTTATTCCAAGGATGCAAAGGATTCTTCAATATATGCAAATAAATCAATGTGATTCACCATATTAACAAATTGAAAGATATAAACCATATGATCATCTCAATAGATTCAGAAGAAGCCTTTGGCAAAATTCAGCACACATTTGTGATTAAAACTCTTCAAAAAATGGGCATAGAAGGAACATACCTCAATATAGTAAAGGCCATATATGTTAAGCCTACAGCAAACACGATCCTCAATGGTGAAAAACTGAAAGCATT
This sequence comes from Bubalus kerabau, assembly GCF_029407905.1. NCBI lineage: Eukaryota > Metazoa > Chordata > Mammalia > Artiodactyla > Bovidae > Bubalus > Bubalus kerabau. Next base: position 111,106,115 of record NC_073647.1, read on the forward strand.
CCCCCTATGATCAGGAACAAGATAATGGTGTCCACTTTCACCACTATTATTCAACATAGTTTTGGAAGTCCTAGCTACAACAACCAGAGAAGAAAAAGAAATGAAAGAAATCCAGATTGGAAAAGGATAGGAAAAGCTCTCACTGTTTGCAGATGACATTATACTGTACATAGAAAACCCTAAAGATAATATCAGAAAATTACTAGGACTGATCAATGAATTTAGGAAAGTTGCAGGATACAAAATTAATACACAGAAATCACTTTCATTTCTATATACTCAGTTCAGTTCAGTTCAGTTCAGTTGCTCAGTCGTGTCCGACTCACTGCAACCCCATGAAATGCAGCATGCCAGGCCTCCCTGTCCATTACCAACTCCCGGAGTTCACTCAGACTCACGTCCATCGAGTCAGTAATACCATCCAGCCATCTCATCCTCTGTCGTCCCCTTCTCCTCCTGCCCCCAATCCCTCCCAGCATCAGAGTCTTTTCCAATGAGTCAACTCTTTGCATGAGGTGGCCAAAGTACTGGAGTTTCAGCTTTAACATCATTCCTTCCAAATGAAAAATCAGAAATAGAAATTAAATAATCAATCACATTCACCAATGCAACAAAATATAATATCTAGAAATAAACTCACCTAAGGAGACAAAAGGACTTCCCTGTAGCTCAAATGGTAAAGAACTTGCCTGCGATGCAGGAGACCAGGGATTGATCCCTGGGTTGGAAAGTTCCTCTGGAGAAGGGAATAGCAATCCACTCCAGTATTCTTGCCTGGAGAATCCCATGGACAAAGAAATCTGATGGGCCACAGTCCATGGGCTCTCAAAGAGTTGGACACAATTGAGAAACTAACACACACACAAGAAGACAAAAGATTGGTACACAGAATAGTAGAAGACACTTGATGAAAGATGACATAAACAGATGGAGAGGCATTCCATGTTCCTGGGTAGGAAGAATCAATATTGTGAAAATGACTATACTACCAAAACCAATCTACGGATTCAATGCAATTCATATCAAATTACCAATGGCATTTTTCACAGAACTAGAACAAAAAATTTCACAATTCATGTGGAAAACAAAAGACCCCAAAAAGCCAAAGCAGTCTTGAGAAAGAAGAATAGAGCTGGAGGAATCAACCTTCCTGACTTCATATTATATGACAAAGCTACAGTCATCAAGACAGTATGGTACTGACACAAAAACAGAAATATAGAACAATGGATCAGGATGGAAAACCCAGAAATAAACCTATGCACCTATGGGTACCTTATTTTTGACGGAAATAAGGAAAGAATATACAATGGTGCAAAGACAGCCTCTTTAATAAATGGTGCTGGGAAAGTTGTAAAAGAATGAAATTAGAACACTCTATAACACCATTCACAAAGGTAAACTCAAAATGGATTAAAGACCTAAATGTAAGACCAGAAACTATAAAGCTCTTAGAGAATAACCTAAGCAGAACTCTCGATAACATAAATCAAAGCAAAATCCTCTATGATCCACCTCCTAGAGCAATGGAGATAAAAACAAAACTAAACAAGTGGGACCTGATTAAACTTGAAAACTTTTTCACAATAAAGAAACCTAGAAGCAAGGTGAAAAGAACCCTCAGAATGGGAGAAAGTAATAGCAAATGAAACAACTGACAAAGGATTAGTTTCCAAAATGTATAAGCAGCTCATACACTCAATACCAGAAAAACAAACAACCCAATCATAAATAGGAAAAAAGACCTATATAGACATTTCTCCAAAGAAGACATACAGATGGGTAACAAACACATGAAAAGATGTGCAACATCGCTCATTATTAGGGAATTGCAAATCAAAACTACAGTGAGATATCACCTCACACTGGTCAGAATGGCCATCATCAAAAAGTCTACAAACAAGAAATGCTGGAGAAGGTGTGGAGAAAAGGGAATACCCTCGCACGGTTGGTGGGAATGTAAATTGATACAGCCACAGTGAAAGATGGTATGGAGATTCCTTAAAAAAGTAGGAATAAAAGCACCATATGACCCAGCAATCCTACTCCTTGGCATATACCCTGAGGAAACCAAAATTGAAAGAGACACATGTATACCATTGTTCATTGCAACACTAATTATGATAGCTAGAATATGGAAGTAACCTAGATGTCCATTGACAGATGAATGGATAAAGAAGTTTCTGTTCATATAAGCAATGGAATATTACTCAGCCATTACAAGAAATGCATTTGAGTCAGTTCTAATGAGGTGGATGAATCTAGATCCTATTATACAGAGTGAAGTAAGTCAGAAAGAGAAAGATAAATATCATATACTAATGCCTATATACAGAATCTAGAGAAATGACACTGAAGAATTTATTTGCAGGGAAGTGATGGAGAAACAGATTTAAAGAATAGACTTATGGACATGGGGAGAGGGGAGGAGAGGGTGAGATGTATGGAGAGAGTAATATGGAAACTTATATTACTATATACAAAATAGATAGCCAACTGGAATTTGCTGTATGTCTCAGGATACTCAAACAGGGGCTCTGTATCAGCCTAGTGGGGTGCAGTGTGGAGGCAGATGGGAGGGAGGTTTAAAAGGGAGGAGATATATGTATACCTATGGCTGATTCATGTTGAGGCTTGACAGAAAACAACAAAATTCTGAAAAGCAATTATCCTTCAATTAAAAAATAAGTAAACTTAAAAAAAAATTACCAAGGTTTGATTTGTGGATCAAGATGTGATCTATTCTGGACAATGTTCCATATGCACTTGAGAAAAAAATTGAAATCTATTGTTTTTGGATGAAATACCCTGTATATATCAATTCGGATATTAAGTGGTCCAATGTATTGTTAAAACTTGTGTTTCCCTTTTAAATTTTGTCTGGATGACATGTCCATTGGTGTGAGTGGGGTATTAAAATCCCCCACTACTATTTTATTACTGTTGATTTCCCTCTTTAATAGTTGTTAGCATTTGCTTTATGTATTGAGATGCTCCTATATTGGATGCATATATATTTAAAATTGTTATATCTTCTTCTTGGATTGATTATTTGATTATTATGGTGCATCCTTCTTTGTCTCTTGTTTTGGTCTATTTTAATGTCTATTTTATCAGATATGAGTATGGATATTCCTGCTTTGTTTTGATTTTTTTGCATGGAATATATTTTTCTAGCTCTTTACTCTCTTTCTGTATGTGTCCCTAGGTCTGAAGTGGGTCTCTTGTAGACAGCATATATAGCAGTCTTAGTTTATATCTGTTTAGCCAATCTGTGTTTTGGTTGGAGCATTTAGCCCATTTACATTTAAGGTAATTATTGATAAGTATGATCTCATTGTCATTTACTTTATTGTTTTGAGTTTGTTTTTGTAGGACTTTCTCTTGTGTTTCCTATCTAGAGAACCTTTTAGCAATTTTTTTTTTTATTTAGCACTGGTTTATTGGTGCTGAATTCTCTCAACTTTTGTTTGCATAGCTTTTAATTTCGATTGTGCATGACATGCTTGCTGGATAGAGCAATCTTGGTTGTAGGCTTTCCCCTTTCATCACTAAGTATATTCTGCCATGCTCTTATGACACGCAGAGTTTCTGATGAAAAATCAGCTATTATCCTTATAGATATCTCCTTGTATGTTATTTGTTGCCTTTCCCTTTGTTGCTTTTAATATTTCTTATTTTTGTTTAATTGTTGATAGTTTGATTAATATGTGTCTTGGTGTGTTTCTATGTGAGTTTATTCTGTATGGTACTCTCTGGTGTTCCTGGACTTGGATGGCTATCTTTTCCCCCATATTCAGGAACTTTTTGACTCTAACATCCTCAAATATTTTCTTACATCCTTTCCTTTCTTCTTCTGGGACTCCTATGATTCAAATGTCATTACACTGAATGTCATCCCAGAGGTGTCTGAGACTGTTCTCATTGTTTTTTTCTTTTAAATTTATTCTATTCTGCTTCAGTTATTTCCATTATTCTATCTCCCAGCTCATTCATGTATTCTGGCTCAATTACTCTATTGGTTCCCTCCAGTGCATTTTTAATCTCAGTTATTTTGTTATTTACTGTTGACTGTTTATTCTTTACATCTTCTAGATCTTTTTAAAAGATTTCTTGCATCTTCTCAATTTATGCCCCCAATCTATTTATCTGTGCCTACATTTTATTTTCAATATTTTGGATCATCTTTATTATCATTACTCTGACTTCCTTTTCAGATAAATTGCCTATTTCCTCTTCATTTGTTTGGTCTTGTGGATTTTTTTTTTTTTTGGAAACTAATTATTTACAATATTGTGGTGGGTTTTGCCATACATTTGCATGAATCAGCCATGGGTGTATATGTGCTCCCCATTCTGATCCTCCCTCCCACCTCCCTCCCCATACCATCCCTCAGGGTCATTCCCTTGCACCAGCACGAAGCACCCTGCCTCATGCATTGAACCTAGATTGGCAATCACTTTCACATATGATAATATACATTTTTAAATGCTATTCTCTTAAATCATCCCCCTCTCGCCTTCTTCCAGAGTCCAACAGTCTGTTCTTTACATCCGTGTCTCTTTTCCTGTCTTGCATATAGGGGTCATCATTACCATCTTTATAAATTCCATATATATGCATTAATATACTGTATTGGTATTTTTCTTTCTGACTTACTTCGCACTGTATAATAGGCTCCAGTTTCATCCACCTCATTAGAACTGATTCAAATGCATTCTTTTTAATAGCTGAGTAATATTCCATTGTGTATATGTACCACAGCTCTCCTAGCCATTAGTCAGCCATAGACATCTAGGTTGCTTCCATGTCCTGGCTATTGTAAACAGTGCTGGGATGAACATTGGGGTACATGTGTCTTTTAATTCTGGATTCCTTGGTGTGTATGCCCAGCAGTGGGATTGCTGGGTCATATGGCAGTTCTATTTCCAGTTTTTGAAGGAATCTCAACACTGTTATCCATAGTGGCTTTAGTAGTTTGCATTCCCACCAACACTGTAAGAGGTTTCCTTTTTCTCCACACCCTCTCCAGCATTTATTTTTTTTAGACATTTTTATAGCAGCCATTCTGACCAGCATGAGATGGTACCTCATTGTGGCTTTGATTCGCATTTCTCTGACAATGAGTGATGTTGAGCATCTTTTCATGTGTTTGTTAGCCATTTGTATGTCTTCTTTGGAGAAATGTCTGTTTAGTTCTTTGGCCCATTTTTTGATTGGGTCACCTATTTTTCCTGGAATTGAACTGCAGGAGATGTTTGTATATTTTTGAGATTAATTCCTTGTCAGTTGCTTCATTTGCTATTATTTTTTCCCATTCTGAAGGCTATAAGTTTCCTTTATTGTGCAAAAGCGTTTACGTTTAATTAGGTCCCATTTGTTTGTTTGTTTTTGCTTCTATTTCCAATATTCAGGGAGGTGTGTCATAGAGATTTGGCTATGATTTATGGCAGAGAGTGTTTTGCCTATGTTTTCCTCTAGGAGTTGTATCGTTTCTAGTCTTACATTTAGATCTTTAATCCATTTTGATTTTATTTTTGTGTATGGTGTTAGAAAGTGTTCTAGTTTCATTCTTTTACAAGTGGTTGACCAGTTTTCCCAGCACCACTTGTTAAAGAGATTGTCTTTTCTCCATTGTATATTCTTGCCTCCTTTGTCAAAGATAAGGTGTCCATAAGTTCGTGGATTTATCTTTGGGCTTTCCGTTTTGTTCCCTTGATTTATGTTTCTGGCTTTGTGCCAGTACCATACTGTTTTGATGACTGTGGCTTTGTAGTATAGCCTGAAGTCAGGCAGGTTGATTTCTTCAGTTCCATTCTTCTTTCTCAAGATTGCTTTGGCTATTCGAGGTTATTTGTAATTCCATACAAATTGTGAAATTATTTGTTCTAATTCTCTGAAAAAATACTGTTGATAACTTGATAGGGATTGCTTTGAATCTATAGACTGCTTTGGGTAGTATACTCCTTTTCACTATATTGATTCTTCTGATCCACGAACACGGTATATTTCTCCATCTATTTGTGTCATCTTTTATTTCTTTCATGAGTGTTTTATAGTTTTCTATATATATGTCTTTTGTTTCTTTAGGTAGATTTATTCCTAAGTATTTTATTCTTTTTTTTTTTTTTTGCAATGGTGAATGGGATTGTTTCCTTAATTTCTCTTTCCGTTTTCTCATTGTTAGTGTATAGGAATGCAGTGTGTTAATTTTATATCCTGCAACTTTACTGTATTCATTGATTAGCTCTAGTAATTTTCTGGTGGAGTATTTAGGGTTTTCCACGTAAAGGATCATGCCATCTGCAAACAGTGAGAGTTTTACTTCTTCTTTTCCAATTTGGATTCCTTTTATTTCTTTTTCTGCTCTGATTGCTGTGGCCAAAACTTCCAAAACTATGCTGGACAGCAGTGATGAGAGTGGGCATCCTTGTCTTGTTCCTGACTTTAGGGGAAATGCTTTCAGTTTTTCACCATTGAGGATAATGTTTGCTGTGGGTTTATCATATATGGCTTTTATTATGTTGAGGAATCTTCCTTGTATGCCTGCTTTCTGGAGGGTTTTTATCATGAATGGATGTTGAATTTTGTCAGAGGCTTTCTCTGCATTTATTGAGATAATCATATGGATTTTATCTTTTAATTTGTTAATGTTATGTATCACATTGATTGATTTGTGAATATTGAAGAATCCTTGCATCCCTGGGATAAAGTCCACTTGGTCATGATATGTGATATTTTTGATATATTGTTGGATTCTGTTTGCTAGAATTTTGTTAAGGACTTTTGCATCTATGTTCATCAGTGATATTGGCTTGCAGTTTTCTTTTTTTCTGGCATCTTTATCTGGTTTTGCTATTAGAGTGACAGTGGCCTCATAGACTGAATTTGGAAGTTTACCTTCCTCTGCAATTTTCTGGAAGAGTTTGAGTAGGATAGGTGTTAGGTCTTCTCTAAATTTTTGGTAGAATTACTCTCTGAAGCCATCTGGTCCTGAACTTTTGTTTGTTGGAAGATTCTGATTAAGGTTTCAATTTCTGTGCTTGTGATGGGTCTGTTAAGATTTTCTATTTCTTCTTGGTTCAGTTTTGGAAAGTTATGCTTTTCTAAGAATTCGTCCATTTCTTCAAGTAGTCCATTTTATTGGCATACAGTGGCTGAGAGTAGTCTCTAATGATCCTTTGTATTTTTGTGTTGTCTGTTGTGATTTCTCCATTTTCATTTCTAATTTTGTTCATTTGATTCTTCTCCCTTTGTTTCTTGATGAGACTGGCTAATGGTTTGTTTATTTTATTTATCTTCTTGAAGAATCAGCTTTTAGCTTTGTTGATTTTTGCTATGGTCTCTTTTGTTTCTTTTGCATTTTTTTCTGCCTTAATTTTTGTGATTTATTTCCTTCTAGTAACACTGGGGTTCTTCATTTCTTCCTTTTATAGTTGCTTTAGGTGTAGAGTTAGGTTATTTGTTCAAATTTTCTCCTGTTTCTTGAGGTAGGCTTGTATTGCTATTCAGTTCAGTTCAGTCGCTCAGTCGTGTCCGACTCTTTGAGACCCCATGAACCGCAGCACGGCAGGCCTCCCTGTCCATCACCAACCCCCAGAATCCACTCAAACCCATGTCCATTGTGTTGGTGATGCCATACAACCATCTCATCCTCTGTCATCCCCTTCTCTTCCTGCCTGCAATCTTTCCCAGCATCAGGGTATTTTCAAGTGAGTCAGCACTTCGCATCAGGTGGGCAAAGTATTGGAGTTTCAGCTTCAACATCAGGCCCTCCATTGAACACCCAGGACTGATCTCCTTTAGAATTGACTGACTGGATCTCCTTTCAGTTCAAGGGACTCTCAAGAGTCTTCTCCAACACCACAGTTCAAAAGCATCAATTCTTTGGTGCTCAGCTTTCTTTATAGGCCAACTCTCACATCCGTACATGACTACTGGAAAAACCATAGCCTTGACTAGACGGACCTTTGTTGGCAAAGTGATGTCTCTGCTTTTTAATATGCTGTCTAGGTTGGTCATCACTTTCCTTCCAAGGGGCAAGCATCCTTTAATTTCATGGCTGCAATCACCTTCCCCTTAGCACTGCTTTTACTGAATCCCATAGGTTTTGGGTGGTTGTGTTTTCATTTTCATTCTTTTCTATGCATATTTTGATTTCTTTTTTGATTCCTACTCTGATGTGTTGGTTATTCAAAAGTGTGTTGTTTCACCTCCATATGGTTGTGTTTTTGATAGTTTTTTTCCTGTAGTTGACATCTAATCTTACTGCATTGTGATCAGAGAAGACGCTGGAGATGATTTCAATTTTTTGAATTTACCAAGGCTAGATTTATGGCCCAGGATGTGATCTATCCTGGAGAAGGTTCCGTGTGCACTTGAGAAAAAGTTGAAATTCATTGTTTTAGGGTGAAATGTCCTATAGATATCAATTAGGTCTAACTGGTCCATTGTACCATTTAAAGTTTCTGTTTTCTTGCTAATTTTCTATTTAGTTGATGTATCCATAGGTGTGAGTGGGGGTATTAAAGTCTCCCACTATTATTGCGTTACTGTTAATTTCCCCTTTCATACTTGTTAGCTTTTGCCTTACATATTGAGGTGCTCCTATGTTGGGTGCATATATATTTATATTTGTTGTATCTCCTTGGTTTGATCCTTTGATCATTATGTAGTGTCCTTTGTCTCTTTTCACTCCCTTTATTTCAAAGTCTATTTTATCTGATATGAGTATTGCTACTCCTGCTTTCGTTTGGTCTCCATTTGCATGAAATATCCTTTTCCAGCCCTTTACTTTCAGTCTGTATGTGTTCCTTATTTTGAAGTGGGTCTCTTGTAGACAGCATATATATGGGTCTTGTTTTTGTATCCATTCAGTCTTTGTCTTTTGGTTGGGGTGTTCAGCCCATTTACATTTGAGGTAATTATTGATAAGTATGATCTCATTGCCATTTACTTTATTGTTTTGGGTTTGAGTTTATAAACCTTTTCTGGGTTTCCTGTATAGAGAAGATCCTTTAGCATTTGTTGGAAAGCTGTTTTGGTGGTGCTGAATTCTCTCAGCTTTTGCTTTTTTAAGTATGTCCTGCCATTCCCTTCTGTCTTGAAGAGTTTCTATTGAAAGACCAGCTCTTATCCTTATGGGAATCCCCTTGTGTGTTATTTGCTGTTTTTCCCATGCTGCTTTTAATATTTGTTCTTTGTGTTTGATCTTCATTAATTTGTTTAATATGTGTCTTGGGGTGTTTTGCCTTGGGTTTATCATGTTTGGGACTCTCTGGTTTTCTTGGGCGTGGGTGACTATTTCAAAACTTCCCCATTTTAGGGAAGTTTTCAACTATTATCTCCTCAAGTATTGTCTCATGGCCTTTCTTTTTGTCTTCTTCTTCTGGTACTCTTATGATTCGAATGTTGGGGTGTTTAACATTGTCCCTGAGGTCTCTGAGGTTGTCCTCATTTCTTTTAATTTTTTCCTCTTTTCCTCTCTGCTACATTTATTTCCACCATTCTATCTTCCATCTCACTTATCCTATCTTCTGCCTCAGTTATTCTACTGTTGGTTCCCTCCAGAGTGTTTTGATCTCAGTGATTGTATTATTCATTATTGATTGACTCTTTTTTATTTATTTGAGGTCCTTGTTAAACTTTTCTTGCATCTTCTCAATCTTTGTCTCTAGACTATTTATCTGTAACTGCATTTTGTTTTCAAGATTTTGGATCCTTTTTACTATCATTATTCTGAATTCTTTTTCAGGTAGACTCCCTATCTCCTCCTCTTTTGTTTGCTTTGGTGGGCTTTTATCATGTTCCTTTACCTGCTGAATATTTATCTGCCTTTCACCTTGTTTAGGTCGCTGTGTTTGGGGTGTCCTTTCTGTATGCTGGAAGTTTGTGGTTCTTCTTTATTGTGCAGGTTCCTCCCTGTGGGTGGGGTTGGACAAGTTGCTTGTCAAGGTTTCCTGTATAAGGAAGCTTGTGTTGGTGTTCTGGTGGGTGGAACTGGATCTCTTCTCTCTGGAGTGCAATGAAGTGTCCAATAGTGAGTTTTGAGGTGTCCATGTGTTTGGTGTGGATTTTGGCCGCCTGTATTTTTGTGGTCAGGGTTATGTTCCTGCTTTGTTGGAGAATTAGCTTGATATGTCTTGATCTGGAACTTGTTGGCTCTTGGGTGGAGCTTGGTTTCAGTGTAGGTATGGAGGCTTTTGGATGAGCTTTTGTCGATTAATGGTCCCTGGAGTGAGAAGTTTTCTGGTGTTCTCAAGTTTTGGATTCAGGCCTCCTGCCTCTGGCTTTCAGTCTTATTCTTATAGTAGCCTCAAGACTTCTCCATCCATACAGCTCTGTTGATAAAACATCTAGGTTAATGGTGAAAAGATTCTCCACGGTAAAGGACACCCAGAGAGGTTCACAGAGCTACTAGAAGAAGAAAAGAGGGAGAAGGGAGAGAGTGGTGAACAGGAGGAGAAGACAGGCAATCAAAAGAGAAGAGAGCAGTCTAGCCAGTAATCAGTTCCCTATTTGCCCTCCACAGTCTGGAACACTCAGAGAGTTTCATTGATTTCCATAGAGTAAAGAAGAGGGAGGAAGGAGATAGAGGTGACCAGGAGGAGAGGAGGGGGGTCAAAAGGAGAGAGATCAATCTAGCCTGTGATCAGTTCCCTAAGTGTTCTCCAAAGCCCAGAATGCCCAACGAGATTCACAGAGTTAAGTAGAGAAAAGAAGGGGATGGGAGAAGTTAATGGTGAGCTGGAGGAGAAAAAGGAGAGTCAAAAGGGGAGAGAGCAATAAAGCCAGTAACTCCTAAGTAAAAATGGGTAGTGAAGATTGAATTCTTAAAGGTACAGAATTGATAACAAATGCCAAAAAGCAAAGAATAAAAATCTAGAGTAGAGATTAGACTCTCAAAAATACAATATTAAAAATACAAAATAAAATTGCAAAAAATATATTAAAAATATATGAAATTTCCCTTAAAAATAGGATCTTTTTTCCCCAAGGTAATAGTAGGTTTTAAAAATGAAAATTAAAGTAGTAATAAAGAACTTAAAAATTAAAAATATTAAAAAATGATAATATTAAAAATGTATCTAGGAATTTCTCTGGAGCTGTGAGGGCAGTTGTGGTCAGTCCAGTTTCAGATAGTTCCTTGTTCCATCTTATGCTTCTTCTCAAGGTCTATAGGTCCTTTCCAATGTAGTCAGTGCTAACTACAGGGTTTTAATCTGTTGCACCTGTCACTTCCAAAGCTGTTCCCTCTTTGTTTCTTTTGGCTTCCTCTGCAAGTCTCTTCAGTATCTGACTTCAGCCCTGACACAAGGGGGCAAAGGTGGTCATTTATTTAGGCTCACTGTTCAATTGTGCCACAGGGAGGGAGGAACACTGCAAGTGAACATCACTGCCATGTGTGGGGAGTGCTTACAGTGTCTCAGCCACACTGGGTTTGCCCCCACTCACGGCATGTGTGCTTTCCTGGTCTACACTGCTCAGGCTCCAGGTTGCTCTGCCAGGGAACTGTCTAAGGTGGGCCCTAAGTTGCGTGCACTTCCCAGATCTATGCCATTCATGTTCAGGTTCTCGGGTACTCCACAAAGGCACAGACTCAGTTGGGGCTGCGTTTTGTGCCCTTCCTAGGTCCAAGCAGCTCAGGCAACCAGGTACTTGGCGAGTGCACTCTTCCCAGCTGGGCAGTGTGTCTTATCACCTCCCCTCCATCCCAGCTGCTCAGTTTCCTGGGTGCATAGTGGGAGCACCATCTCAGGTGTTCTGTGTGTCTCTTCTGGGGTGCTGATCTCTGGTTGCAAGACTCCTGACGGATGTCAACCATCCAGGATCCCAGGAAGACTGCTTAGCAACTGGGAGCCTGCTTGCTGTTTGGTAGGGGATGCCATATCTGGAGCCGTGTTTGCCCCTTTCCTTCTGGCTCTAGCTGTCGCCCGCCTGCCTCCAGCATTGGATGGGCCAGTCCACAGCTGGCTAACTCTCCTCTGGTATTCTCTCAGTTCTTTGTTCTGTGAGTGGGCCCAGAAGTGCCTTAAGTTAGAGCTTTTCATGGGAAAGTTCTCTCTCTCTCTCTCTCTCTCTCTCTCTCTCTCTTTCCTCTTTTTTTTTTCCCCCTCTCTGGCTATCCCATGGTTTGGGTTTCTATCTCATGTTAGCTCTCTCAGATTGCCCTCAGGGCATTCAGGCCTGGTCCTTACCCTAAACAGTGCAGCCCGTGCCTCCCTGTTCAGCCCCTGCTTGCTGGTGGCGGACACGAATGTCTGGGCTACTTCTCTGGTGGGAGTTGCAGTTAGGTGCATAATCTGTGAGTTTTATTTATTTATTTTTCCTCCAGGTTATGTTCCCTTCTGAGATTCCAAAACTCCCCACAAACCCACTGGTGAGAGGGTTTCCTGGTGTTTGGAAATTTCTCCTCTTTATGACTCCCTCCCTGGGAGGGGTCTCTGTCCTTAACTCTTTTTTCTCTCTTTTTATCTTTTATATTTTGTCCTGCCTCCTTTTGAAGAAAATGGGCTGCCTTTCTGGATGCCTAGTGTCCTCTGCTAGTGTTCAGAAGTTGTTTTCTGGTATTTGCTCAGTGTTCAAATGATCTTTCGATGAATTTGTGGGGAAGAAAGTGGTCTCCCTGTGCTATTTCTCTGCCATCTTAGGGTCGCCTCCCAGTCCTGTGGATTTTTACCATGTTCCTTTCATCTGCTGCATGTTTCTCTGTTTTCATTTTGTTTAATTTACTGTGTTTGGTGTCTCCTTTCTGCAGGCTGGAAGGTCATATTTCCTTTTCAATTGTGGAGTCTGCCCCCCACAAGATTGCCAGGAGAAATATCAATAACTTCAGATATGCAGATGACACCACCCTTATGGCAGAAAGTTAAGAGGAACTAAAAAGCCTCTTGATGAAAGTGAAAGTAGAGAATGAAAAAGTTGGCTTAAAGCGCAACATTCAGAAAGTGAAGATCATGGCATCTCGTCCCATCACATCATGGGAAATAGATGGGGAAACAGTGGAAACAGTGTCAGACTTTATTTTTGGGGGCTTCAAAATCACTGCAGATGGTGATTGCAGCCAGGAAATTAAAAAACACTTAGTCCTTGGAAGAAAAGTTATGACCAACCTAGATAGCATATTCAAAAGCAGAGACATGACTTTGCCAACAAAGGTCCATCTAATCAAGGCTATGGTTTTTCCAGTGTTCATGTATGGATGTGAGAGTTGGACTGTGAAGAAAGCTAAGCGCTGAAGAATTGATGCTTTTGAACTGTGGTGTTGGAGAAGACTCTTGAGAGTCCCTTGGACTGCAAGGAGATCCAACCAGTCCATTCTGAAGGAGATCAGCCCTGGGATTTCTTTGGAAGGAATGATGCTAAAGCTGAAACTCCAGTACTTTGGCCACCTCATGCGAAGTGTTGACTCATTGGAAAAGACTCTGATGCTGGGAGGGATTGGGGGCAGGAGGAGAAGGGGACGACAGAGGATGAGATGGCTGGATGGCATCACTGACTCGATAGATGTGAGTCTGGGTGAACTCAGGGAGATGGTGATGGACAGGGAGGCCTGGCGTGCTGTGATTCATGGGGTTGCAAAGAGTCGGATATGACTGAGTGACTGAACTGAACTGAAGACTCCACAGGCCACAAAGCATAGAAGACAATATCCTTAGACTAATAGTGAAATAACACTCAACAGCCAAGAACACCCAAAAAGAGTAACACACTCACATAGAGAAAAGAAGAAAAAAATGGGAGAAAAAGAGAAAAAGCATAGAAAGAGGAGTCAAAAGAGAGCAATCAAACCAATGATCAAACTCCTGTGTGAAAATGGATATTAAAAATTAGACTCTCAAAATACAAAATCAAAAACAAAAATCAAAACCATGGAAAAAATTTAGACTGTCAAAAACTAAGGTGTTTTATTTCAAAGGAAAGAGTATAAAATAAAAAAATAAATAAAGGACTAATAAAGAACCACTTTAGAAAAATACAGGGGGCGGGTGGGTAAAAAGGGAAGGAGATATATATAGAGTGTTAGTTGGAGGAATGCCCAAGTGATTCCTCTGTTTTCCTGCTCCAGTTGATTTACCTATTCAGAGTCCTCCAATATATCTAGGAAGGTCTCTGGACCTTTTGTGGGCAGTGTGGGGTCAGCTCAGACTCAGATCTTGCCTTGCTTCAGTTTGTATTAGCGCTTTCTCTCAAAGTCTATAGTTACCCTTAAAGTTCACAGTCTCGGGCTAATTGTGGGAATTTAGACCTCTGCACCTGCAAGTTGTGGGACTGTTTTCCCTTCTTTCCTTTGCTCTTGCAGCTCTTGGTTTTCCACTTTGGTTTTGGGCCTGCCTCTGCTTGTGAGTCTCTCTCCAGTGTCTTTTCTCCACCCAGGCACCAGAGAGTGAAAGCCTCACTTACTCAGTTGGAGAAGGGAATGGCAACCCACTCCAGCATTCTTGCCTGGAAAATTCCATGGGCGGAGGAGCCTGGTAGGCTAAAGTCCATGGGGTTGCAGAGTCCGACAGGACTGAGCGACTTCATTTTACTCAGTTGAGCTGGGGAGAAGAAGGGGCACAGCAGATACAGCTAGGGGGTGTGGGAAGTCCCTGCATGGCTGGGATCTGCTGGAGGTCACAACAGTCTGAGGTGGGACATGCACTTCCCAAGGGGAGTTGGCCCCAGGTTGGGGCACCATTGGCAGAGGCAAGCCACTCAGGCTCCCAAGAAGACGTGGGCAGTGACCTGGGGCTGCTTACAGCTTGGCAATAGCTGCAATCTCTGGAGCTGAGACCATAGCAGCTTCCTGCCTTCTACCTCTGGTGCTCGCACCTGCTTCTCTGCCTCTGGAGAAGCACACCACAGCCAACTCACCCCCCTCCCCTTTCAGTATTTGCTAGGATAGGGTCCTTTGTTCTTCAAGTTCACAGAGTTAGAGTACAGCATTAGAGCCTTCCCACAGGAATGATCTTTAGCTTCTCTGGCAGTCTGAGGCTTTTCCTGGTCTGCCCTTGCTGTGTTTGTATCTGTAACCCCCTCAGAGTATCTTCATGGCCATCAACCCTGATCCTCTCCCTGAGGGTAAAACACCAAAGACTGAGCCTCTGTATCCAGCCCCAACTCTTTGTGGTAGTCGTGAGCATGTGAGCCACTTTCTGGCTAGGAAGTGCAACTTGGCATGATCTCGGTGGTGAATTCTCTGTTTTGCCTCTGAGTTTCCATTGTTTCAGTGCCTTCTGAGGTTTGGAAACTCTCCCCTGCCCTGCCTGTGAGGAGTTTCTTAGTGTGCAGAAACTTTTTCTTCAAGATTCCCTCACCAGGCTTCAGGTCCCCATCCTGAAATCCTTTGTTTCCATTTTTGTCTTTAGCTTTTGCCTCACCTCATTCCGAGGAGATTGGTTTGCCTTTCTAGAAGGCTGGGGTCCTCTGCCAGTGTTCACAAGATATTCTATGGGAGTTGTTCCACATGCAGATTATTTTTTTTTTATATTTGTGGGAGGAGAAGTGATCTCCCCATCCTATTCCTCCACAAACTTGAATCTCCACCCCCCAAAATCAGTCCTTTTTAAATGAAAGTTGAAATATGGTAGTTTTTTTTTTTTTCTTTTCGTCTTCAGTATACAAATTTATTGTCATCATAGTCTGAAGCTTTTAAGGAATTCTTACATATAATTTATTTAAAAATTATATCACTGAAACTTCCCTGGTGATACAGTAGATAAGATTCCACATGCCAATATAGGAGACATGGTTTCATTCCCTGGTCCTGAGATTCCACATGCAGTGAAGAAACTAAGCCCATGTGCTGCAGCTGCTGAGCCCACACTCTAGAGCCCACATGCTGCAACTACCGAGCCTGTATGCTACAACTACTGAAGTCTCTGCACCTAGAGCCTATGCTCTGCAAGAAGAGAAACCACCACAATGAGAAACCCCTGCACTGTAACAAAGAGTAACCTCCACTCGTCACAACTAGAGAAAGCCCTCATGCAGCAACAAAGACCCAGCACAACTAAAAATAGAAAATAAATTATATAAAAATGTTATCATAGAGAAAAAATAAAACTACCTTAAATGATTTAATCATTCAACAAAGAAGCTGCCTTTCAAAGTAATGGAGAAAATCCATCAAACACTAAAGGTAATAGACATATGAATACAAAGAAATGAAATGGAGAACACCATTTAAAAATAAAGAAAATTAGAAAAATCAAACCTTGATGTTTTGATAAAACATTTTAAAAATCACTGGAACTTCCCAGGTGGCACTAGTGGTAGCAAACCCTTGTGTAGGAGACATAAAAGATGCATATTCGATTCTTTGGTCAGGAAGATCCCCTGAAGGAGGGCATGGCAACCCATTTTAGTATCCTTGCCTGGAGAATCCCATAGACAGAGGGGCCTGGAAGGCTACAGTCCATAGGGTCACAAAGAGTCAGATACAAGTGAAGTAACTTAGTGCACATATTTTAAATCTCATTCCTTTAACAAGACTGATCAGGAAAAAAAGAGAAAATGTAAGTAAACAATTACAAAGAAAACGGAGAATAACTATTGAAAATAACAGAGAATGAGAAAACAAAAGTCATTTATGACTGTGCTAATAACTGTATCCATGATAAAATGTATACATTTTTTAAGAACATGCTACAATTGAAGAAAAATAAAAAAATTTAGATCAATAATATTAAAGAAATTGAAATGGTAGTCAAATCCCTCCCCTACCTCCATGGCAAGCACCACCTCATGCAGTATTCTAGTTCCAGTCAGTGAGAAGCAATTTCTACAAATATTTAAGAAGCAGTTAATTCCAATCATATACAAATTCTTTCAAAAGAACATCAACAACAACAACAACAACAAAAGGAGTTAAAGCTTCCCAGCTCTCTTACAAGACTTAAATTGCCTTTATATGGTTTTACATATGGTAATATACATGTTTCAATACTATTCTCTCAAGTCATCCCATTCTCACCTTCTCCCACATAGTCCAAAAGTCTATTCTTTACATATGTGTCTCTTTTGCTATCTTGCATATAGTTTCTAAAACCATATAAAGCTAGCTGTCTCATGCTCATGGCTGGACAGTATCTAGGCCCTCAGCAGGGCTGTCTCTTTCACATAGGTGGTCCCTATATATGACCATTTGCCACCAGGGCCAACTCACTCATGCCTGCAGCCACCAGCTACCCTGCATACCTCATCTCCACTGGAGCTCCTGCAACCCTGCCCACTACTGCCTAAACACTAACTTCACCCGGGTGAACTCGTGTGTTCTAGGGAAGCCTCAATAGCAGACCCCTGTGCGTGGTCCACATGCATAGGTGAGGCTGAAATTACAGCTAAGCCCCAGGGGTCATACAACTAAGGAAGAAATGCTAAAATATTTTCTCACAGATGCACAAGTCACAAATTGACACCCCTGTGACAAACTTTGTAAAAGTTTCACTTACAGAACATCTGAATGGATGAGTGTTCTCACAGTCAAGACAGGTCTTGTTTTAGCAGCTGTAGATTTTAAGACACATATGTGGGGATTGGACCAGACTAAAGGGGAGGCCCCACTCAATATCCAGGGTAGACTCTTGTCACCACAACACCAGTCAAACTCCCTATCAAGGCATTAACAGCCAGAATATACTGAGGAAAGAGATGGCAGACATCCATATCGAAACAGCCATCGCACTAAAAAATAAATAAATACGATCAAGCAGGATACACAGATATGTTCTGACATTAAAATACCCCTTCGGGACAACCAAGGATCTAGCATTGAGAGGAAGAATCCCCAGAGTATTTAGGCTTGAAGGTCAGCAGTGTTTTAGTGCAAAACTCCACAGGGTAAAGGGAAACAGAAAATCCATTCCTGGAGGACACACACAAAGTCTAATATGCCCTTGAACCTGGCACAAAGTACTACTTTCTAATAGCTTGGGCAAGATGTACCTAGTGGTCTTGGAAGGTCTTCTGATTGTAGCAAAATGTGGGAGCAAAGACAGGTAGCAGAAGCCTCGGGGAACTGTGTTATCGTTTTTCCATATTTTTTTATTGCTATTAATTTATTTTGTATTTTAATATTGCTTTTTGTTTTCTTTTTTGTTTGTTTTTCTCTGTTCATTTGTTTTCTTTGTTTTTTACTGTTTGTTTCATATTGATAATTTGGTTTGGGGATTTCTTGTTTGTTTTCTTGTTTTTTTTTCCCCCTTCTTTTTTGTTGCACCACACAGTCTTGGTTTGCCAACCAGGGGTAGAATCTGAGCCCCCATGGTAGGAGTTCTGGGTCTTTGCCACTGTCCCACTAGGGAATTCCAAGCCCCAGGGAATATTAATGGGTGCAAGCTCTTGCAGAGGCTGCCATCTCAGCACTAAGACTCAGTCCAAACCAACAGTTCGCAGACTCCAATGCCAGAGTATCTCCAGCCAAATGATCAGCAAGACAGAAAAACAAACTCACCTATCAGCAGACAGGCTGCCTAAAGTTGTACTAAGCTCACAGATACACCAAAACACAATACTTGACATGGCCGTTCCCATTAAATGAACAAGAACCAGCTCCATACACCAGAGAGCAGGAACCAGTCTCTCCTACCAGGAAGTCTGCACAAGATTCTGAGCAAATTTCACTAACTAGAGGACAGACAATAGAAGTAATAGGAATTAAAATTCTGTAAACTATGAAATCCTGAAAGGCGATGCTGTTAAAGTGCTACCTTCAAGTTCAGTTCAGCTCAGTTTAGTCGCTCAGTCATGTTAGAATCTTTGTGACCCCATGGACGGCAGCATGCCAGGCCTCCCTGTCTGTCCATCAGCAACTCCCAGAGTTTACTCAAATTCATATCCGTTGAGTTGGTGTTGCCATCCAACCATCTCATCCTCTGTCATCTCTTCTCCTCCAATCTTCAATCTTTCCCAGCATCAGGGTCTTTTCAAATGAGTCAGCTCTTCGCATCAGGTGGCCAAAGTATCGGAGTTTCAGCTTCAGCATCAGTCCTTCCAATGTATATTGAGGACTGATTTCCTTTAGGATGGACTGGTTGGATCTCCTTGCAGTCTGAGGGACTGTCAAGAGTGTTCTCCAACACCACAGTTCAAAACCATCAAATCTTCAGTGCTCAGCTTTCTTTATAGTCCAACTCTCACATCCATATATGACTACTGGAAAAACAATAGCCTTGACTAGACAGACCTTTGTTGGCAAAGCAATGTCTCTGCTTTTTAATATGCTGTCAATGTCTCTGCTTTTTAATATGCTGTCTATCTTGGTCATAACTTTTCTTCCAAGGAGCAAGCGTCTCTTAATTTCATGGCTGCAGTCACCATCTGCAGTTATTTTGGAGCCAAAAAAAAAATAAAGTCTGGCACTGTTTCCACTGTTTCCGCATCTATTTGCCATGAAGTAATGGGACCAGATGCCTGTGATCTTAGTTTTCTAAATGTTGAGCTTTAAGCCCACTTTTTTACTCTCCTCTTTCACTTTTATCAAGAGGCTCTTTAGTTCTTCTTCGCTTTCTGTTAGAAGGGAGGTGTCATCTGCTTATCTGAGGTTATTGATATTACTCCTGGCAATCTTGATTCTAGCTTGTGCTCCATCCAGCCAAGCTTTTCTCATGATGTACACTTTATATAAGTTAAATAATCAGGGTGACAATATACAGCCTTGATGTACACCTTTCTCAATTTGAAACCAGTCTGTTGTTCCATGTCCAATTCTAACTGCTGCTTCCTGACCTACATACAGGTTTCTCAAGAGGCAGGTCAGGTGGTCTGGTATTCCCATCTCTTTAAGAATTTTCCAGAGTTTGTTGTGATCCACACAGTCAAAGGCTTTGGCATAGTCAATAAAGCAGAAATATGTTTTTCTGGAACTTTCTTGATTTCTCAATGATCCAAAAGATGTTGGCAATTTGATCTCTTGTTCCTCTGCCTTTTCTAAATCCAGCTTGAACATCTGGAAGTTCATGGTTCATGTACTGTTGAAGCCAGCCTTGGAGAATTTTCAGCATTACTTTACTAATGTGTGAGATAAGTGCAATTGTGCAGTATTTTGAGCATTCTTTGGCATTGCCTTCATTTGGGGGCTACATTCAATATGCCAACAAATTTCAAAAACTCAGCAATGGCCACAGGACTGGAAAATGTCAGTTTTCATTCCAATCATAAAGAAAGGCAATGTCAAAGAACTTTCCAAATATCACACAATTGCATTCATTTCACATGCTATCTAGGTAATGCTCAAAATCATTCAAGCCATGACTCAACAGTACCTGAACCAAGAACTTCCAGATGTAAAAGCTGGATTTAGAAAAAGCAGAGGAACCAGAGATCAATTTGCCAACATCTATTGGATCATAAAAGAGGCAAGGGAATTCAAGAAAAACATTTACATCTGCTTCATTGAGTATGCTAAAGCCTTTGACTATATGGATCACAACAAACTGTGGGCAATTCTAAAAGAGTTGGGAATACCAGACCACTGTACTTGCCTCCTGAGAAACCTGTATGCAAGTCAAGAAGCATCAGTTACACCTGGACATGGAAAAACAGGCAGGTTCAAAACTGGAAAAGAGTACATCAAGGCTGTATACTGTCAGCCTGATTATTTGGCTTCTATGCAGAGTACATCATGTGAAATGCTGGTCTGGATGAATCACAAGCTGGAATTAAGATTGCTGGCATAAATATCAACAACCTCTGATATGCAGATGAAAACACCCTAATGGCAGAAAGTGAAGAGAAACTAAATAGTCTTTTGTTGAAGGTGAAAGACAAGAGTGGCAATGCTGGGTTAAAACTTAACATTCTAAAAATGAAGATCATAGCATTCACCCCCCTAACTTCATGGCAAATAGAGAGGGGAGAAAATGAAAGTAGTGGCAGATTTTATTTTCTTGGATTTTCAAAAATCACTGTGGACCATGACTACAGGCACAAAATTACAGGACGCTTGCTCCTTGGAAGAAAGTCTATGACAAACCTAGACAGAGTATTAAAAAGCAGAGATATTACTTTGCCAACAAAAGTCCATATAATCAAAGTTATGGTTTTTCCATTCATCATGTATGGATGTTAGAGTTGGACCACAAAGAAAACTGAGAGTTGAAGAATTGATGCTTTCAAATTGTGGTGCTGGAGAAGACTCTTGAGAATCCCTTGGAGAGCAAAGAGATCAAACCAGTCAATCTTAAAGGAAATAAACCCTGAATATTCAAAAAGACTAATGCTAAAGCTGAATCTCTAATACTTCAGCCACTTGATGTGAACAGCTGATTCATTGGAAAAGACCTTGATTCTGGGAAAGATTGAAGGCAGTAGAAGTGAACAACAGAGTTGGGATTGATAGATTATAGTGAAAGTTTTCCCATCAGCCGACACTTTAGGATTTAGATTTTGTTCAATTAATGGGAGAGAAAGAGCAGGCTCCATATTCATGAAAACAGAGGCCTAGACCTTACTCAGTATATCCCTCCCCAAAAGGGGTGAGGGAGACTCTAGTGCGATCAGAAACTCGTGAGAAAACAGCATACAGTTGCAGCTTAAAGGATGATTAGAATAATAGTGTTTGGCTCATCCTGACAGTCCCATTACAGTAGTGGATTGGGAGGAAAGTGGACCAGGGGCTTCAGTGAGCACAGAGAAAGTTGCCCCAGTAGCCAAAAGAAAATTGACTGATTGGCCCCCCACAGTTAATTAGTACTCGGGGTTCCTCAGGTATTATTAGGATGGGAGCTTGTGTGGGGACCCCTGGGCACCTTCAGTCCTGATTGTCCTGAGAGCCTGACCCCTGGGGCCTACACCTCTGGGGGCATTCTCTACTCCAAAGTGTTCCTTCATGGCCAGAGAGGCAGCCAGGGGCAGCTTAGATGCCTGAGAGCAACTTCGCTTGAGATGCCCTTCCTTTCCACAATAATAGCAAGCTCGTCCCTTTTCACCTGGGTTCCTCTGGGCATTTTTCTCTTCAAGCTGATTCATAACAGTTTTCACAGCCATCACTATAGCCTGGGCCTTTTATTTAGTTCTTTTCTGCCATTGTTTTTCCTCCTCATATTCTCTACTGTAATATAGTGTCTGAGCCAGCTGCAACAGTTTTTCTAAAGACTGATTAAGTCTGAACACCTGTTTTTGTAACTTACAGTGGATATCCAGAGCTGAGTGAGTGAGAAGTTTATCTTTTAAGATTGCCTCTTCTTCTGCACTCTCAGGAAAAATATTAGTGAACTTTTGAAGCCTTCCCAAAGTCTCTCTAGGAATCTGCCAGGAGCTTCCTTCTCTTGTTGTTCTATGTCTGCCAATTTAGCATATTTTAGAGGCTTAGTTCAAGCTCTCTTAAGCCCTTCAATAATGCAATTGATGGAGTGGGTCTGCTCCCATATCCCTTTCTCTTTGTGATAATTCCCATCTGGCTCTGCTATGGGAACCACTTGGCTCCCCATAGGGAGGAGGACTATTTCATGTTCCCTCTTTCTCCTTGTCTCAGGTTCAAGCCATTCATCTCCAAAAGGAGTAGCTTTCCCTAAAACTCACGCTCTTGAGTCAGGAGTCAGCATCTATTCCAAAATATACATCTCTCCAAGTAAGCTCATAAAGTATAAGTTAGTCCCATAAAGCCTTCTATATACTCTTTGGATCCTCTCAAAAGTCTCAACCACAATTGGTACTGTTTGAATTTCTACCGAGACTGAGGCAACCCCTCCTGGAAGGGTGACCTAATTCTCAGACTGCTCAGTTGGGAGCCCCAGATATAGTAGCAAAGTAAGAGAACAGGAGGTAGCAGAAGGTTTAACACCCAAATCTTCACCCGTAGGACATCAGTCTGGCATATCTTGCAGAGAGATAAAGAGAAACACATATGTCACTTCTACTCATTTCTCTTGTCTTCTACAGAACCAATCTAGTTGTAAAACAGTATTGTAACTGAGACCCTTCAACCAGCATTGTCTTCCAGTTGTCTGCCACAACAGATATTGTGGCCATGCATATTTGCAAAAGAAAGCCAGGCATGTCTTTTTTAAACTTTAGGGGTCAGACTTACCCCAGTTTTTCAGGACGCAATCCGAGGGTGTGAGTCTGGAACTTTGAGTAGCTCCCATCTGTAAGTGACAAAAAAGCAGCAGCCAGCACCTTTGCTTGCTTCCTTTTGAGGCATCCCTCTCTGCTTTAGATGAGGGTGTAGACAGACTTTCCACCAAAGTTTCCCTTCCCTGGCAGAACTTAGTCTGTCCCTTACTGATGCAGATGCCTTACTCGTCCCTCCCAGTTCTACCACTGAGGTGCGGTGGAGATGCACCAGGGGTAGGCCTGATGGCATCACGAATCGACTTCTCATTCCATACCACCACGACCTTTGTTTGATTTGCCAGAGTAGTTTCCCGGAATGTTTCCCAAGCTAGTACTACTAGCGGGGGGCATCCATCTTCTATGTGCCCATTCACATTCCTAAGTAGAGTCCTGACCAAAGTAGAAGTGAATGAATCATTGCCACATCAGTAAGCCACTGGAGAGCTTTATCTAGTCCACTAAGAGCTAGTACTACTAAAGGAAAAAGCCCACTGTACTCCCAAACTGGAATTCCTGACATATGTTCTTAGAAACCTCATGCTCACTAGCAGCACTTCCATCCATATAGTTTGGAGGCACAGCTATGGCAAGGACTCACTAGTTCTTAGTTCCTAAACACACTCCTAGCAAGTCTGGGTTCCTTGGAGTCTAGGTAAAAGTACATAGTAACAGCATGAATCACAAGTCCATTGAAAGCATATGATCCACCATATTAGATCAGTAGTTCTAATTTCCCATGCAATCATGAAATGGTCAAAGAGACCAGGAAAAGGTGACTGAGAAAGGAAAGTTTAGTTCACATGCTTCTCCGATTTCTGGTTGCTCCCCTCGCAGGGACCTTGGGTGTCTCTTGGCGTTGGCAGGTTGGTATATAAACCGCCAACAAGGCTCCCCTTTTGAGGGCAGCTTTCAGTCATTACAAGGCACTTCAAAACCACAGAGCAGGGCTCATCACTTCCTTCATGCAGCGTGTATCATTCATTCACACAAGCTCACCAAAGAGTTATTAAAGTAAAGCAGAAAAAGTGTATACTGAGAAAGCAGCGAGACTAGAGCTCTGAGGGTTCTTACCTTGTCCTGAAGATCCCGGGCGAGCCTCCAAGATGACAGCTTATGGTGAATGGTGTCAGATTTCTGATCTCTGAAGAAGAAGATTTAACTTTGGGACCAGGGACCAGGCTTTATCACTCAAAAGCTTTTGTATAGCAGAGTTTTATAAAGTGAAAAGGGACAGAGAAAGCTTCTGACATAGACATCAGAAGTGGGATGGGGAATGCCCCCCTCACTAGTCTAAGCAAGGGAGTTATATACTTTTTTAATTAGTTATTCAGCTCAGTTAAGTTCAGTTGCTCAGTCGTGTCTGACTTTTTGCGACCCCATGAATTGCAGCACGCCAGGCCTCCCTGTCCATCACCAACTCCCGGAGCTCACTCAAACTCATGTCCATCAAGTTGGTGATGCCATCCAGCCATCTCATCCTCTGTCATCCCCTTCTCCACCTTCCCCCAATACCTCCCAGCACTCATCTCACATGGTAGTAAAGTAATGCTCAAAATTCTTCAAGCCAGGCTTCAGCAATATGTGAACCATGTACTTCCAGATATTCAAGCTGGTTTTAGAAAAGGCAGAGGAACCAGAGATCAAATTGCCAACATCTGCTGGATCATGGAAAAAGCAAGAGAGTTCCAGAAAAACATCTATTTCTGCTTTATTGACTATGCCAAAGCCTTTGACTGTGTGGATCACAATAAACTGTGGAAAATTCTGAAAAAGATGGGAATACCAGACCACTTGACCTGCCTCTCGAGAAACCTGTATGCAAATCAGGAAGCAACAGTTAGAACTGGACATGGACCTAAAGAAACTAAAAACCTATATATAGAAAACTATAAAACACTGGTGGAAGAAATAAAAAAGGACATTAATAGATGGAGAAATATACCGTGTTCATGGACTGGAAGAATCAATATAGTGAAAATGAGTATACTACACAAAGCAATCTATAGATTCAATGCAATCCTTATCAAACTACCAATGGTATTTTTCACAGAGCTAGAACAAATAATTTCACAATTTATATGGAAATGCAAAAAACCTTGAATAGCCAAAGCAATATTGAGAAAGAAGAATGGAACTGGAGGAATCAACCTGCTTGACTTCAGGCTCTACTACAAAGCCACAGTCATCTAGATGGTATGGTACTGGCACAAACACAGAAATATAGATCAGTGGAACAAAATATAAAGCCCAGAGATAAATCCACGCACCTATGGACACCTTATCTTTGACAAAGGAGGCAAGAATATACCATAGAGAAAATAAGTGGTGCTGGGAAAACTGGTCAACCACTTGTAAAAGAATAAAACTAGATCACTTTCTAACACCATAGACAAAAATAAACTCAAAATGGATTAAAGATCTAAATGTAAGGCCAGAAACTATAAAACTCCTAGAGGAGAACATAGGCAAAACACTCTCCGACATAAATCACAGCAGGATCATCTATGACCCATCTCCAAAAATATTGGAAATAAAAGCAAAAATAAACAAATGGGACCTAATTAAAATTAAAAGCTTCTGCACAACAAAGGCAACTCTAAGCAAGGTGAAAAGACAGCATTCAGAATGGGAGAAAATAATAGCAAATGAAGCAACTAACAAACAACTAATCTCAAAAATATACACGCAACTCCTGCAGCTCAATTCCAGAAAATTAAACGACCCAATCAAAAAATGGGCCAAAGAACTAAACAGACATTTCTCCAAAGAAGACATACAGATGGCTAACAAACACATGAAAAGATGCTCAACATCACTCATTATCAGAGAAATCAAGTGCAAATCAAAACCACAATGAGGTACCATTTCACGCCAGTTGGAATGGCTGCTATCCAAAAGTCTACAAGCAATAAATGCTGGACAGGGTGTGGAGAAAAGGGAACCCTCTTACACTGTTGGTGGGAATGCAAACTAGTACAGCCACTATGGAGAACAGTGTGGAGATTCCTTAAAAAACTGGAAATAGAACTGCCTTATGACCCAGCAATCCCACTGCTGGGCATATACACTGAGGAAACCATAATTGAAAGAGACATGTGTACCCCAATGTTCATCGCAACACTGTTTATAATAGCCAGGACATGAAGGCAACCTAGATGTCCAAAAGCAGATGAATGGATAAGAAAGCTGTGGTACATATACACAATGGAGTATTACTCAGCCATTAAAAAGAATACATTTGAGTCAGTTCTAATGAGGTAGATGAAACTGGACCCTATTATACAGAGTGAAGTAAGTCAGAAAGAAAAACACCAATACAGTATACTAATGCATATATATGGAATTTAGAAAGATGGTAACGATAACCCTGTATGCGAGACAGCAAAAAAGACACAGATGTATAGAACTGTCTTTTGGTCTCTGTGGGAGAGGGCGAGGGTGGGATGATATGGGAGAATGGCATTGAAACGTATAATATCATATATGAAATGAATCGCCAGTCCAGGTTCAATGCATGATACAGGATGCTTGGGGCTTGTGCACTGGGGTGACCCAGCGGGATGGTATGGGGACAGACATGGGAGTGGAGTTCAGGATGGGGAACACGCATACACCTGTGGAGGATTCATGTTGATATATGGCAAAAGCAATACAATATTGTAAAGTAGTTAGCCTCCAATTAAAATAAATAAATGTATATATATACATATATAAAAAAAAGAACTGGACATGGAACAACAGACTGGTTCCAAATAGGGAAAGGAGTATGTCAAGGCTATATTTTGTCACCCTGCTTATTTAACTTATTTGCAGAGTACATCATGAGAAATGCTGGGCTGGAAGAATCACAAGCTGGAATCAAGATTGCCAGGAGAAATATCAATAACCTCAGATATGCAGATGACACCACCCTTATGGCAGAAAGTGAATAGGAACTAAAAAGCCTCTTGATGAAAGGGAAAGAGGAGAGTGAAAATGTTGGCTTAAAGCTCAACATTCAGAAAACTAAGATCATGGCATCTGGTCCTGTCACGTCATGGGAAATAAATGGGGAAACAGTGAAAACAGTGTCAAGCTTCATTTTTGTGGGCTCCAAACTCATTGCAGATGGTGATTGCAGCCATGAAATTAAAAGACGCTTACTCCTTGGAAGGAAAGTTATGACAAACCTAGATAGAATATTCAAAAGCAGAGACATGACTTTGCCAACAAAGGTCCATCTAGTCAAGGTTATGGTTTTTCCAGTAGTCATGTATGGATGTGAGAGTTGGACTGTGAAGAAAGCTGAGTGCCGAAGAATTGATGCTTTTGGACTGTGGTGTTGTAGAAGACTCTTGAGAGTCCCTTGGACTGCAAGGAGATCCAACCAGTCCATTCTGAAGGAGATCAGCCCTGGGATTTCTTTGGAAGGAATGATGCTGAAGCTGAAACTACAATTAATTGTTACAATAAATCAAAAGAATGTCTCAAGATTGTAAAAATTTTAGCAGAACCACTCCCACAATTGACATTTTAAGGTAACAGTGTTAGAACTTAACAATAGAAAGATCTTATCAGACCCACTCCCATAATATACCTTTTAGGATAACAGGATTAATAAGTCAGGAAGGACAAACTGTCCTCCAGCAGGATACATTGTTGTTATATAATCCTTAGTACAGAGTTTCAACTGAGTTCTTTGTTGTGTAATCATCAGTTCTGGGATTAAAGTAAAAAACATAAAATAAAGTTTTATGTGACTAAGACTAAGAAATGGAGAGGAAAAAAAAAAAAAAAGACATTTGTCCTTTCCTCCTCCCTGAGAATTCCAGACCCCTATCTCTTCCTTGAGAACCCCAGACCCTTCTCTCCTCGGGGACCCCTGGATTTCTTATCAACCTGGCTAGGAATTCACTCTCTCAGTATCACCAACTCAATGGACATGAATTTTAGCAATCTGAAGGAGACAGTGAAAGACAGGGAAGTCTGGCATGCTGTATTCCATGGGGTCTCAAAGAGTTGGACACGACTTGGCAACTGAACAACAATAACAACCTGTGAAAAGGAGACCACAAACACAGTAACTTAAACTAAATGAAATGACAGATAAATGTGGCAGATGAAGAAGCAAAATGAAAGCCTACAAGAATAACCATAATAAGAGGAGATAGACTCTTTAATTGAAAAAGAGTTCAGAATAATGATAGTAAAGATAATTTAAGATTTTGGAAACAGAATGGAGGGATAGATTAAGAAGATATAAGAAATATTTAACAAAAACCTGAAGAACTAAAAAACAAACAGTAATAAACAACACAATACCTGAAATAAAAAATATGCTAGAAGGAATCAGTAGCAGAATAAGTGAGGCAGAAGAATCATTAAGTGAACTAGATGATAAAGTGTTGGAAATCACAGACACAGAACAGAATAAAGAAAGAATGGAATGAACTGAAGGGAACTATAAAGGCACCAAGATTCAAATTAAACCAGTTCTTAATGAAGAAGAGAAAGGGGCTGAGAAGGTACATGAAGAGATTGTAGTGAAAAGCTTTCCTAATATAGGAAAGGAAATTTTCACCCACATCCAGGAAGTGCAGATCTCATACAGGATAGAGGCAAGGAAGAACCTATCAATAAACATATTAATCAAACTAACAATTAAATAAAATGTAAAAATATTAAAAGCAGTAAAAAAAAAAAAAAAAGTAACATATAAGCGAATCCCCATAGAATAATCAGTTGGTTTTTCAGCAAAAACTCTGCAGGACAGAAGGGAGTGGCAGGATATATTTAAAGGGATGAAAGAAAAAAATCTACAAAAAGAAGAGCTTATTCAGCAAGATCCTCATTTAGATTTGATGGAGAAATAAAAAGTTTTACAGACAAACAAATGCTAATAAAATTTAGCACCACCAAACCAGCTTTAAAACTAATGATAAAGGAGCTTCTCTTGGAAGGAGAAAAGGGGGTGACAACTAGAAAACAAGAAAGCCTCAAATGAGAAGCTCACTGGTAAAAGCAAATAAACAGAAAAAATAGGAAACAATCCAATAATAAATATAATACCAAAACTTGCAACCATGAGGAATACAAATGGAGCAAATAGTAACTGCACCTGAAATTAAGAGACCAGAAACTTAAAACTATCATATATACCATATATATACTATTGAAGAGGGCACAGCAACCCATTCCAGTATTCTTACCTGGAGAATCCCAGACAGAAGAGCCTGGAGGGCTACAGCCCATAGGGTTGCAAAGTGTCTGCCACAACTGAAGCAAATTAGCAGCAGATATACTACTATATAAACCTCATGGGAACAGGAAACACACAACTACAATATAAACAAACACACAAAAGAAAAGGAAAGCCAAACACACCACCAAAAAATGATTTTTAACTGCAAGATAAGATGGAAAAAGAGGAAGTAAAAAAAAAAAAAAAACCTACAAAAACAAACTGAAAATAATTAAGAAAATGGCATTAGGAAAATAGATATCAATAATTATCTTAAATTTAAGTGGATTAAATCCTCCAACCAAAATACACAGACTGGCTGAATTTATATAAAAACAAGATATATATATATATACACACACACACACACACACACATACATATATACTATCAATAAAGGACTCACTTCAGACCTAGGGACACATACACTGAAAGTGAAGGGATGGAAAAAGGTATTCCATGCCAATGCAAATCAAAAGAAAGCTGAAGTTGCAACACTCATATCAGGCAAAGTACAATTTAAAATAAAAATTATTATAAGAGACAAGGAAGGATACTATATGGTGATCAAGGGATCAAACCATGAAGAAGATATAACAATTGCAAATATATATGTACCCAGCATAACAGCATCTCAATGTATAAGTCAAATGCTAACAGGTATATAATGGGAAATTGACAGTAACACGATAATAGTGGGAGATATTAACACCCCTCTTATACCAATGGACAGATCATCCAGACACAAAATTGATAAGAAAATGTAAGCTTTAAATTATAACATTAGACCAGAATAACTTAAATGTTATTTATTGAACATTCCAACAGTAACTAGCAAGATAAACTTCCTTCTCAACTGTACATGGAACATTCTCCAGAAAAGATCATATCTTAGGTCACAAATCAAGTCTCAGTAAATTTAAGAAAACTGATAGGATATCAAGCATCTTCTCCAAAAATGATATGCGATTAGAAATAATTACAGGGGAAGTATGTAGAACAACCAATGGATCACTGAAGAAACCAAAAAGGAAATAAAAAATACTAAAGACAAATGACAATGAAAATATGACAAACCAGAACCTATGGGATTCAGCAAAAGCAGTTTTAATAGGAAAGTTTATAGCAACACAATCTTACCTCAGGGAACAAAACAATATCAAAAAATAACCTAACCTTATACCTAAAGCAACTAGAGAAAGAAGAACAAACAAAACTCTAAAGTAGTAGATGGAAAGAGATTATAAAAATCAGAGCAGAAATAAATGAAATAGAATGAAGAAAACAATATCAAATACCAATGAGTCTAAAAGCTGGTTTTAGAGAAGATAAACAAAATTGGCAAACCTTTAGCCAGACTCATCAAGACAAAAAATGAGAGGACTCAAATCAATAAAATTAGATATGAGAAGTAACCATGGACACCACAGAAATGCAAAGCATCATAAAAGTTTACTACAAGCCACCCTACACCAATAAAATGAACAACTATAAGAAATGAGCAAAATCTTAGAGGTATAAACTTTCAAGACTACAAAAGGAAGAAATATTAATAGAAGATATGAACAGACCAATCACAAGTACTGAAATTGAAACTACGATGTAAAAACTCTTAACTAACAGAAGTCCAGAACTAGATGGCTTCAGAGGCAAATTCTATCAAACAGTTAAGGAAGAATTAACACATATCCTGCTGACACTCTTTCAAAATATTGCCAAAGAGGGAACACTCCAAGCACATTCTATGATGCCACCATCACTCTGATACCATAACCAGACTAAAATATTAGAAATAAATTACAGGCCAATATCACTGATGAATATAGATTAAAAAAACTCTACAAAATACTACCAAACAAAATCCAACAGCACATTAAGAGTATCACACACCATGATCAAGTGGGATTTATCCCAGTGATGTAAGGTTTCTTCAGTATACATAAATTAATCAATGTTATGCCCCACATTAGGGTTCCCAGGTGGTGCTAGTGGTCAAGAACCTGCCTGCCAGTGTAGGAGACATAAGAGACATGGGTTCAATCCTTAGGTTGGGAAGATCCCCTGAAGGAAGGCATGGCAACCTACTCCAATATTCTTGGAGAATGCCATGGACAGAGAGCCTAGTTGGCTGCAGCCCATAAGGTCTCATAGAGTTAGACATGACTAAAGCAACTTAACACACATGCACCACATTAACAAACTGAACTATAAAAACCGTATGATCATCTTAATAATTCAGAAATAGCTTTTGACAATAATTCAACACCAATTTATGATAAAATTTCTCCATAAAATGGACATAGAGGGAATGTATCTCAGCATAGTGAAGGTAATAAGAAACTGAAAGCATTTCCTTTAAGATCAGGAACAAGACAAGGATATCCACCCTCCTCATTATAATTCAACATGGTTTTGGAAGTCCTTGCCATGGCAATCCGGAGAAGGCAGTGGCACCCCACTCCAGTAGTCTTGCCTGGAAAATCCCATGGATGGAGGAGCCTGGTAGGCTGCAGTCCATGGGGTCGCTAAGAATCGGACATGACTGAGCAACACTTCACTTTGACTTTTCACTTTCATGCATTGGAGAAGGAAATGGCAACCCACTCCAGTGTTCTTGCCTGGAGAATCCCAGGGACGGGGGAGCCTGGTGGGCTGCCGTCTATGGGGTCGCACAGAGTCAGACACGACTGAAGCAACTCAGCAGCAGCAGCAGCAGCCATGGCAATCAGAGAGAAAGTGAAAGTGAGAAAGTCAGTTGTTTCTGACTCTTTGTGACGCCATGGACTATACAGACCATGGAATTCTCCAGGCCAGAGTACTGGGAGGTAGCCGTTCCCTTCTCCAGGTGATCTTCCCAACCCAAGGATTGAACCCAGGTCTCACGCATTGTGGGTGGATTCTTTACTGGCTGAGCCATCAAGAAAGCAAAAAGGAATATAATTAGGAAAAGAAGTAAAACTGTCACTATCTGTAAGTGACATGGTACTATACATAGAAAATCCTAAAGATCCTATCAGAAAACTACTAGAGCTTATCAATGAAAATTAATACACAGAAGTCACTTTCATTCCCATTTGCTATGAAAGATCAGATGGAGAAATTAAAGAAATAACCCCATTTACAATTGCATCAAAGAATAAAATACCTAGGAATAAACCTACCTAAGGAGGCCTATACTTATACTCAGAAAACTATGAGACAATGATAAAAGAAATCAAAGATGCATGTCACTGGAGAAATATGCCATGTTGTTGGATTGGAAGAAATAAGTATTGTCAAAATAACAATGCTACACAAAGCAATCTACAGATTCAATGCAATCTCTATCAAATTGCCAATGGTATTTTTATTACAGAATTAGAACAAAACTTTTTACAATTTATATGGAGATACAAAGGCCTTGAATAACCAAAGTATTCCTGAGAAACAAAAACAGAACTGGAGGAGTCAGGCTCCTTGAATTCAGATTGTACAGTCATCAAAACAGTATGGTACTTGGAGAAAAACAGAAATATGGATCAATGAAACAGTATAGAAAGTCAAGATATAAACCCAAGCACTGCTAGTCACCTAATATATGATAAAGGAGATAAGAACATACAATGGAGAAAGACAGTTTCTTCAATAAGTGTTGCTCAGAAAGTTGGACGACTAAATGGCAAAGAATAAAACCAGAATATTCTCTAAAAAACAAATTAAAATAAGTTAAAGGCTTACTATAAGAAAAAATATAAAATTCTTAGAGGAAAACATAGGCAGAATACTCTGACATAAATGGCAGGAAGATCTTTTCTGATCTTCTTCCTAGAGTAATGGAGAGAAAAACAAATATAAACAAATTGAACCTAATTAAAGTTAAAATATTATGCACACAAAAGCAAGCCAAAAGCAAAATAAAAAGACAGCTCACAGATTAGGAGAAAATATGTTAAATTGAAATGACAAAGGGTTAATCACCAAAATATCCAAACAGATAATGAAGCTCAGTATGAAAAAAAGAAAGAAAGAAACAATTCAATCAAAAATTAGTGGAAGATTTAAAAAATATTTCTCCAAAGAAGACATACAGATGGCCAAAAAGCACATAAAAAGTTGATTAACATCACTAATTATTAAAGAAATGCTAAAGCCTTTGTGTAGATCACAACAACCTGTGAAATATTCTTAAAGAGATGGGAATAACAGACCACCTTACCTGACTCTTTAGAAACCTGTATGCAGGACAAGAAGCAATGGTTAGAGCTGGACATGGAACAACAGATGAGTCCAAAATTGGGAAAGGAGTATTTCAAGGTGGTATATTGACACTCTGCTTATTTAACTTTTATGCAGAGTACCTCATACAAAATGCTGGGCTGGATAACTCACAAACTGAAATCAAGATTGCTGGGAGAAATATCAACAACCTCAGATATGCAGACAATACCACTTTAATGGCAGAAAGTGAAGAGGAACTAAAGAGTTTCTTGGTGAAGATGAAAGAGGAAAGTGAAAAAGCTGGCTTAAAACTCAAAATTCAAAAAACAAAGATCATGGCATCTGGTCTTATCACTTCATGGCAAAACAGAAGGGGAAAAAGTGGAAACACTGTGAAATTTCATTTTCCTGGGCTCCAAAATCACTGCAGATGGTGTCTGTAGCCACAAAATTAAAAGACACTTGTTCTTCGGAAGAATAGCTATGACAAAACTAGACTGTATTAAAAAGCAGAGACATCACTTTGCTGACAAAGGTCTATATAGTGAAAGATATGGTTTTTACAGTAGTCATATATGGATGTGAGAGGTGGACCATAAAGAAGGCTGAGCACTGAAGAAATTATGTTTTTGAACTGTGATGCTGGAGAAGACTTTTGAGAGTCCCTTGGACAGCAAGGAGATCAAACCAGTCTATCCTAAAGGAAATCAACTCTGAATATTCATTGGAAGGACTGATGCTGAAGCTGAAGTTCCAATGCTTTGGCCATCTGGTGCGAAGAGCCAACTCATTGGAAAATACTCCAATGTTGGGAAAGATTGTGGGCAGGAGGAGGAGGGGGAGTCAGAGGATTAAATGGTTGGGACTGTGTAAATGGATATAAATCCAAGAGAAATATATATACTATCTACTAAATTAACACAGATTGAATATGGGAGATGCAAAAAGCTATTTTGTGCATATGAAAATGAAAACAAAGACAGGGTAGCAATTCTTATTTCAGACAAAGTAGAACTTAAAACCAAGGTTGCAATAGGAAACAAAGACATTTCATAATGAAAAATACATCAATCCTAAAAGAAGATATAAGAACTTTAAACATATATGCACCCAGCACAGGAGCACCTAAATAAATAAACCAAATATTAAGAAATATAAATGTATATATTGGCAGTTACAGTAATAGTACGGGACTTTAACAGCCCACTAACCTCAATAGACCGTCCAGACAGATCAATAAGGAAACCTTGGCCTTAAATGTTACATCAGAGCAAATGAACTTAAGAGCTATGAATAGAAAAATTCATTCAAAAGCAGCAAGATGCATATTTTTTCCATGTACACATGGAACATTCTTCAGTATATAGTATATGCTAAGCCACAAAACAAGTCTCAGATAATGTATGAAAATTAAGATGATACAAGCATCTTTTCCAACCATAAAGCTATGAGACTAGAAATCAACTACAAGGAAAACAACAACAACAACAACAACAACCAATGGATGACTAAAGAAATTAAGAAGGAACTTTAAAAGTACCTCATGAGACATTGAACAAGAACTCAATGATCCCAAATCTATAGAACTCAACAAAAGCTGTTCTAAGAAGGAAATTTATAGTAATACACAACTATCCCAGGAAACCAAAGAAATCTCAAATTTACAAAGTGACCTTTCACCTAAATGAACTAGAAAAAGAACAAGTAAAACTGAAAGCTAATGTAAGACATATAATCACAAAGATCAGAACAAAAATAAATAATATAGAAAGTGTAAAAATAAAAAATAAAAAACCAATAAAGCTAAACATTGGTTCTTTGAAAAGATAAACAAAGTAGATAAACTCTTAGCCAGATTCAACAAAAAATAACAGAGATAGCCAAAACTAATAAAATCAGAAATGAAGAAGGGAAACTTACATCAGATACCATAGAAATAGAAGGGTTAGAAGAAGTTATTATGAACAACTATATGTCAATAAGGACAACCTGGAAAAAATTAGGAAGTTCATAGAAACGTACAATCTTCCAAGACTAAACCAAGAACAAGTAGAAAATATTAACAGATCAATTACCAGTGATTAAATTGAAATAGTAATTTTTAAAAAGCACAATAAACAACAAACAAGGACCAGGTGCATTTACAATGAGTTCTACCAAATATTTAGAGGAGAGTTAACA
The DNA here is from genome assembly GCF_029407905.1 of Bubalus kerabau. Taxonomy (NCBI): domain Eukaryota; kingdom Metazoa; phylum Chordata; class Mammalia; order Artiodactyla; family Bovidae; genus Bubalus; species Bubalus kerabau. The sequence goes on from NC_073647.1 coordinate 111,141,750, forward strand.
TCTGTGCTTCTTAAAACATTCCAAAATATTACAGAGAAAGGAACACTCTAAACTCATTCTATGAGGCCATCATCACCCTGATACCAAAACCAGACAAAGATATAATAATAATAAAAAAAGAAAACTATATGCCAATATTATTGATGGACATCGGTGTCAAATTTCTTAATGAAATATCAGAAAACTGAATTCAATAATGCATTAAAAGGATCATACAGCATTAGCTCTTAGAAGAAAATATAGACAGGACACTCTGACATAATCACAGTAAGATCTGCATTGAATCATCTTCTAGGGTAAGGAAAATAAACAAATGGGACCTAATTAAACTTAAAAGCTCTTGCACAGCCAAGGAAATAATAAATAAAATTAAAAAAACCCTCAGAATGGGAGAAAAAAATTGCAAAGGAAACAACTGGCAATGGATTAATCTCCAAAATATATAAGCAGCTCATACAGCTCAATATAAGAAAAACAAACAGTCCAATAACAACAAAAAATAGGCAGAAGACCTAAAAGGACATTTCTCCATAGAGGACACACAGATGTCTAATAAACACATGAAAAGATGCTCAACTTTGCTCATTATTCAGTTCAGTTCAGTCGCTCAGTTGTGTCCGACTCTTTGCGACCCCATGAATTGCAGCACGCCAGGCCTCCCTGTCCATCACCAACTCCCGGAGTTCACTCAGACTCACGTCCATTGAGTCAGTAATGCCATCCAGCCATCTCATCCTCTGTCGTCCCCTTCTCCTCCTGCCCTCAATCCCTCCCAGCATCAGAGTCTTTGCCAATGAGTCAACTCTTCACATGAGGTCGCCAAGGTACTGGAGTTTCAGCTTTAGCATCATTCCTTCCAAAGAAATCCCAGGGCTGATCTCCTTCAGAATGGACTGGTTGGATCTCCTTGCAGTCCAAGGGACTCTCAAGAGTCTTCTCCAACACCACAGTTCAAAAGCATCAATTCTTCAGCACTCAGCTTTCTTCACAGTCCAACTCTCACATTCATACATGACTACAGGAAAAACCATAGCCTTGACTAGACAGATTTTTGTTGGCAAAGTAATGTCTCTGCTTTTGAATATGCTATCTAGGTTGGTCATAACTTTCCTTCCAAGGAGTAAGCGTCTTTTAATTTCATGGCTGCAAAATCAAAATCAAAATCAAAATCACCATCTACAGTGATTTTGGAGCCCCCAGAAATAAAGTCTGACACTGTTTCCACTGTTTCCCCATCTATTTCCCATAAAGTGATGGGACCAGAGGCCATGATCTTTGTTTTCTGAATGTTGAGTTTTAAGCCAACTTTTTCACTCTCCTCTTTCACCTTCATCAAGAGGCTTTTTAGTTCCTCTTAACTTTCTGCCATAAGGGTGGTGTCATCTGCATATCTGAGGTTATTGATATTTCTCCCAGCAATCTTGATTCCAGCTTGTGTTTCTTCCAGTCCAGTGTTTCTCATGATGTACTCTGCATATAAGTTAAATAAACAGGGTGACAATATACAGCCTTGACATACTCCTTTTCCTATTTGGAACCAGTCTGTTGTTCCATGTCCAGTTCTAACTCTTGCTTCCTGACCTTTTCAAGAGGCAGGTCAGGTGGTCTGGTATTCCCATCTCTTTCAGAATTTTCCACAGCTTATTGTGATCCACACAGTCAAAGGCTTTGGCATAGTCAATAAAGCAGAAATAGATGTTTTCTGGAACTCTCTTGCTTTTTCCATGATCCAGTGGATGTTGGCAATTTGATCTCTGATTCCTCTGCCTTTCCTAAAACCAGCTTGAACATCTGGAAGTTCATGGTTCATGTATTGCTAAAGCCTGGCTTGGAGAATTTTGAGCATTACTTTACTCGCTTGTGAGATGAGTGCAATTGTGCGGTAGTTTGAACATTCTTTGGCATTGCCTTTCTTTGGGATTGGAATGAAAACTGATCTTTTCCAGTCCTGTGGCCACTGCTGAGTTTTCCAAATTTGCTGGCATATTGAGTGCAGCACTTTAACAGCATCATCTTTCAGGATTTGAAGTAGCTCAACTGGAATTCCATCACCTCCACTAGCTTTGTTCGTAGTGATGCTTTCTAAGGCCTACTTGACTTCACATTCCAGGATATCTGGCTCCAGGTGAGTGATCACACCATCGTGATTATCTGGGTCGTGAAGATCTTTTTTGTATTATTCTTCTGTGTATTCTTGCCACCTTTTCTTAATATCTTCTGCTTCTGTTAGGTCCCTACCATTTCTGTCCTTTATCGAGCCCATCTTTGCATGAAATATTCCTTTGGTATCTCTAATTTTCTTGAAGAGATCTCTAGTCTTTCCCATTCTGTTGTTTTCCTCTATTTCTTTGCATTGATCACTGAAGAAGGCTTTCTTATCTCTTCTTGCTATTCTTTGGAACTCTGCATTCAGATGTTTATATCTTTCCTTTTCTCCTTTGCTTTTCACTTCTCTTCCTTTCACAGCTATTTGTAAGGCCTCCCCAGACATCCATTTTGCTTTTTTGCATTTCTTTTCCATGGGGATGGTCTTGATCCCTGTCTCCTGTACAATGTCACGAACCTCAGTCCATAGTTCATCAGGCACTCTATCTATCAGATCTAGTCCCTTAAATCTATTTCTCACTTCCACTGTATAATCATAATATTGTGCATCAATTATATCTCAATAAAAGAGTAAAAGAGAATCTTTCTTTAAATAACTGGGGGAAAAAAACAGTATCCCATTGACACAAAACAAACACATAGATCAATAGAAGAGAATAGAGAGCTCACAAATAAGCCCACATTTATAGGGGCAGTTATTCTATGTCAGAAGAGGCAAGAATATACAATAAGGAAAAGGCAGCTTCTTTGATAAGTGGTGTAAGAAAACTGGACAGTTAAATGTAAAAGAATCAAACTATACTATATACTCACATTATGAAACAAAATAATTTAAAAATATATTAAAGACAATTATAAGACCTGAAACCACAAAACTTTTAGAAGAAAACAGGCATATGTTCTTTGACATCAGTCTTATCAATATATTTTGAGATACCTCCTCAGTCTGTTACCAAACTGAATTTGGGGACACTTGCCCAATGTGCTCAGTCTACTGATACCAGGTTGTGGTAAAGTAAAGTACAACACTTATTGCAAGGCACCAAAGCAAGGAGTACAGGAATCTAATGTTCAAAAGATCTGAAATCCCCCATGGCTTATAGAAGGGATTTTAAGGCAACATTAGGAGTGGGGCTTGCAGAGCGTATGATCAGCTCATGGAATTTCATCTGATTGGTCGGCAGTGAGGCAAACCATGATGTATCAGCATCTTAATCATCAACCTTCTGGTTCCAACTGTTATGGGCTCTACAAGCTTGTGGTTAGCATGCAGTTAATTTCTTCCATCAGTTGGGGTTGTAGTACATGTAAAACAACTCAAAAATATGGCTCAGGATATTATCTATAGCCCTTGAGGAGGAACTAAAGGTACTTGACTTTGTTTTATAGCTGAACTATTATTATTTTGTCATGATTTACTACTTTCCTTAGTTTCTTCAGTTTCTCACTTTTCTGACTAAATTTTCTGTTTGAAACTCAGGCAAGGCCTAGGAGGCTAAAGTTTTCTACAAATGACTGGCAGGGGACATAGAGTGTCTGACCCTGGGAAGGTCCCACAGGATACTTCTTGGTTTCAAGGCAAAAGAAACAAACATAAAGTTAAACAAAGGGGCATCACAAAGCTCCAGGCTTGGCTCCTTGTGTTATAAAGCAAACTTCCACTCAAGAGAGAGGGTGTTTATATATAATTATGACTGAATTGCATTGTTGTATGATAGAAACCAACATGACATTGTAAAGCAATTTTCCCCCAATTAAAAAATAAATTTTAAAAATTAGCAAAAAAGTTATAAAAAAATAAAAAGTAAAAATCACAGAAAAAAATAAACAAATGGGACTACATCAAATTAAAAAGCACTTGGACAGCAAAAATACTACCAACAAAAGTAAAAGACCATTTGATGAATGGGAGAGGATATTTGTATACAATATATTTGATAAGGGTTAATACCCAACATATAAAGATATATAAATAAGTCAGATATATAAATAAGTACACAGATATATAAATAAGTACACAGATATATAAATAAGTCACACAACTCAACATCAAAATGTTGAATAATTCAATTAAAACTGTCCAGGGGATTTCCTCTATGACCTACCTCCTAAAGTAATGGAAATGAAAAAGTAAATAAATAAACATGTGGGACCTAATTAAACTTAAAAGCTTTTACACAGCAAAGGAAACTATAAACAAGGTGAAAAGACAACTCTCGGAATGGGAGAAAATAATAGCAAATGAAACAACTGACAAAGGATTAATTTCCAAAATATACAAGCAGCTCATACAACTCAGTATCAGAAAGCAAACAACTCAATCAAAAAGTGAGGAAAAGACCTAAACAGACATTTCTCCAAAGGAGACATACGAATGGCTAGCAAACACATGAAATAAGCTCAACATCGCTTATTAGTAGAGCAATGCAAATCAAAACAACAATGAGATACATAACCACAAACCACATCACACTGAACAGAATAGCCATCATCAAAAAGTCTACAAACAATAAATGCTGGAAAGGGTGTGGAGTAAAGGGAATCTTGTTACACTATTGGTGGGATTGAAATTGATACAGCCACAGTGGAAGATGGTATGGAAAGTCCTTAAAAAAACAATAAAGCTATGAAGAAAACCAGCCTATGACCCAATAATCTCATTCCTAAGCTTATACCCTAAGGAAATCAAAGCTGAAAAAGACATATATACCCCAATGTTCATTACAGCACTATTTACAACAGGTAGATCATGGAAGAAACCTAGATGTCCATTGACAGATGAATGGACAAAGAAGCTGTGGTGTGTGTATATACATTTATTCCTTTTTATTGTTGAGTAATATTCCATTTTATGTGTGTATTCATTATGGAATATTACTCAGCCATAAAAAGGAATGTGTTTGGGTCAGTTCTAATGAGGTGGATGAACCCAGAGGCTATTATACAGAGTGAAGCAAGTCAGAAGGAGAAAGTTAAATATCGTATACTAACACATACATATGGAATCTAGAAAGATGGTACAAGTTACTTTATTTGCAGGGCAGCAATGGAGAAACCACTACACCATTCAGATATAACATAAATCAAATCCCTTATGATTATACAGTGGAAGTGACAATAGATTCAAGGGATTAGATCTGATAGAGTGCCTGAAGAACTATGGATGGAGGTTTGTAACTTTGTACAGGAAGTGGTGATCAAAATAATCCCCAAGAAGAAATGCAAAATGGAAAAACGATTGTCTGAGGAGGCCTTACAAATAGGTAAGAAAAGAAGAGAAGCCAAAGGCAAAAGATAAAAAGAAAGATATATCCATCTGAATGCAGAGTTCTGAAGAATAGCAAGGAGATATAAGAAAGCCTTCCTAAGTGATCAGCGCAAAGAAATAAAGGAAAACAATAGAATGGGAATGACTAGAGATCTCTTAAAGAAAATTAGAGATACCAAGGGAACATTTCATGGAAAAATGTGCACAATAAAGGATGGAAATACTATGAACCTAACAGAAGCAGAAGATATTAAGAAGATGTGGCAAGAATACACAGAAAAACTATACAAAAAAGACTCAATGGGCATGAGTTTGAGCAAACTCAGGGAGCTAGTGAAGGACAGGGAAGCCTGGCATTCTGCAGTTCATGGGGTGACAATTAGTCAGACATGACTGAACACCTGAACTGACCTACTGAATGGAGAAATAGACATAGAGAACAGTCTTATGGACATGGGGGTTGCGGGGAGGAGATGGTAAGATGTATGGAGAGAGTAACATGAAAACTTATATTACTGTATGTAAAATAGATAGCCAATGGAAATTTGCTGTAGTACTCAGGGAACTCAAACAGGGGCTGTTTCAATGTACAGGGATAGGATGCGGAGGGAGATAGGAAGGAGGGGACATATGTATACCTATGCTGATTCATGTTGATGTTTGACAGAAAACAACAAAATTCTGTAAAGCAATTATCCTTCAGTTAAAAAAAATAAATTCATGTTGATATATGGCAAAACCAATACAATATTGTAAAGTTAAAAAATAAAATTAAAATTAAATTAAATTAAATTTAAAAAAAGAAAAAAATAAATAAATTTTTAAAACATACAGGAGATCTGAATAGACATTTTTCCAAAAGAACACGGACATATGGCCAATAGTAACATGAAAAAGTGCTCAGCATCACTAACCATCAGAGAAATGCAAGTCAAAACCATAATGAGCTATCACATCACACCTGTCAGAGTGACTATTATCAAAAAGACAACAAATAACAAGGATTGGAAAGGATGTGAAGAAAAGGGAATCCTTCTACACTGTTGGTGGGACTATAAATTGGTATAGCCACTATGGAAAACAGTGTGGCAATTCCTCAAAAAATTAAAAATAGAACTCTAACATTATCCAGTTATCCATATTATTAGATATATCATGTGTGGATCAATAATTCTACTGTTTTTATTCTCAAGTGATATTGCATTGTGTGGATATACCACCATTTATTCACCCATTCATCAGTTGATGGAGATAAGTTGTTTTCCAGTTTTTTGCTATTATGAATAGCACATCAAAGAACATTCACATGTAAATCTTTGGGTAAACACGTAAGAGTGGAATTGCTAAATCATATGGCAAATTATGTTCAACTTTTAGAAACCACCAAATTGTTTTCCAAAGCAGTTATATATATATATATCATTTCACATTTATTTCTACCAGAAATATGTGAGGGCTTTCCTTTTCACATTCATTGTCAATATTTGTTATTGTCTGTCTTTTTTATCACAACCATTTGAGGTTTGATTTTTTTCATTAAATTAAGGTGATAAAATGGGCAGAATGTTTAAACATTGTATTATATAATAAGTGAAGGAAGAGGTTGTTGGCATATTTAGGTTATTTGACCTAAGTGTTTTAAATCTTCTTATGCTATTTGACTGTTAGGTATGCAACAGCCTATATAATTTTAACTCTGGGAAACATTTTGAATTAATATTTTCCTGTGTTGATATTTCTTAGAAAAGACTGAAATGTCAATTTAGGAAATACCTATGAGCAAAGATTCCCTGGCCATTGGTTAGTATTTGATCATGCCAGGTTTCCAAGAACTAATGACAAAAGAATTCTTTGGACAGTAAAGATATTTCTTTGGAGTTAGTGTCATTTCCTTCTCAGGACAATGATCCAATCTTTTTTTTTTTTTTTAATTTATTTATTTATTTTAATTGGAGGCTAATTATTTTACAATATTGTAGTTGTTTTCCATATATTGACATAAATCAGCCATGGGTGTACATGTGTTCCCCATCCTGAACCCCCCTCCCACCTCCCTCCCCATCCCATCCCTCAGGGTCATCCCAGTCCACCAGCCCTGAGCACCCTGTCTCATGCATCGAACCTGGACTGGTGATCTATTTCACATATGATAATATACTTGTTTCAATGTTATTCTCTCAAATCATCCCACCCTTGCCTTCTCCCACATTTTGATAGAAGACAAATCAGACCCTCAGTGTAACACTATAATGGACAGACATATAATCTCTTCCTTCTCTAATCTAGAGGGTTCTCCACTTGTTTTTGAGAAAAATGTGTACTTTTTAAGTATTTTTATTGCCTTGAAATTATTTTGGATAGGGGAAAGGTAGGATATATCAACAGTAGCTTACAGAGTCCTTGAGGAGTCCCTCCACCCATTATTTCCTTTTTCTTTCTGAGAAGCCCAGGAACATTACTTAGAATAGTGATGGGGACTTGGAAATCCAAATCTACAGCTAGTGACCTCCAAATCTAGCTGAAGGTAGCATAATTTATGCTATACTTATTGTTGTTAAGTTGAATATTGAACTTACACTCTCTTTGAAACCTTTCCAATCAAACTTTTTAGAGAAAAAAAAATTAAATTATGCTTAGTGTCTTAAATCAGGAATTAGCTCTGATGTATGACTTGTGTTTCTGAGGAAATCTGGATGTTGATTTTCAGATGCTTATTTCTCTGGGATTAGAAAATTACCAGTTAGCCCAGAGGGTAATATTATAGAGAGGAGAGCAAAACATGATTAAGGAAATATTTTCCTTACACCTTCACTCCCAAACATTATCATTCTCATAGACCACAAATACTTGCCTTTATTCTCCCTCTGTGGTCTTCTGAAAATGAGAGCCAAAACTAAGCTCTTTAAGTAGAGGGAAACCTCCTGTTGGCACAGAACTGCGGGGGTGGGGGGGAGAGAGAGAGAGAGAAAGATGTGCTCATTTCCTGAAACTAGAAGGGTTTGTGTGCTTCAGCAGAAATATTACTAAATTGGAGCCACAAAGGCACTATCATCAGCAAATCTGTACCCATGAAAACCCTGAGTGGCATGCCGAGGAAGGGACTTTGCCTAAGTTTCTTCTTCATCAGCAGCATTTACATTTTTCTGTTTACATGCTTTATCATTTTATATTTATACTATTCCTTGTTTTTCTTGCCCACTCCCAAAGATAAAAATGTCAGATTTGAGTCTTGATAGATCTTTTCACATAAACATCTTCCTGAGAAACACATCCAAAAAGGAGCCCTGTGAACTGTCTCAACCTGATCCCAAACTTCACTGCAGACCATGCCCTTGGATCTGTATCAAAATGAACTAATCTAGTTAATGAAATAATATTTATACTTCAGGGAGCTGAAGCTTCTCAGAACCTTAAATGATCATAGCAACTGTCAGTTATGATTATCCTGAGTAATTTTAACATTAAATGCCAGAGTTAGATATCCATCAAAGCTGATTTCACATGTCACATTGTGTTAGATTGAAAATGTTATGGGGAAGGTCAAAGGCTTCCTTTGTTACTGGGCTGTAAAAATCTACTGGCATTTGAGCCTCTTGAAATAAGGATCAATAGTAGTGGTTGTCAGTAATATCATAAATGACCTTCAAAGCACCTGATTTTTTCTAATGAATGGAACCATAAATTAAAGTCAATAGCTGTGTTATAGGGTAAAGTCAAAATATGCAACTTTTTTGTTTACTGACACCTGATATATGTCTTCTTCCTGCAAAACTTGACATTCCCATCTAGTGATGAGATTAAGACTGAGTGTGATTCCCTGGGAGAAATACAGTCATCTTAAATCCAAAATTGCTTTTGTGTAGATTCTCATAGACAGGAAGACCCTAAAAGTTTTTTGGATTAGCCAACTACAATGTTGCAGTCCCTTGTACCTCATTGCGTTCTGATAAGAGATATTTTGGAATGATTTTATTGTCTTGCCTGACACCACATGAACAAAAGCACATCCTTTGTGCTGAAAGCTTCCCTGGGTTGAAGAGTAATTCATATAGGATTCCTAGGATCTAATCTAGACTATGTATTTTTTATTTTTTTTCTTCCAACCTTCTTTTCTAGGATTCTTCAGTTTACAGACAATGGTTAGATACTTGAAAGAGGCTTACTCTGCCTGGATTATAACTAATGAATTATGCACTGAAATCTTATGAATAACACTAGGCTTTATTGTCAGGAAGTAAAATATATGTAACTAGAAAATGCCATATGGTTTGTGGTTTCTTGATTAAGGATGACACTATCTGTTAAATGTATTACATTTGGGGTAGTTTATCAAAGACTGACTCTCATATTCATCTTGAGGTTATGTGTCTCCTGGCTGTTAGATTATTATTTTTTTCCATTTTTCTTGCCAACAGAACTTGTTGACTCCTCACTCCTCCACTTGTCATTTAAGGGATGAGATGCTCATGTAATGTATTGGATCTAAAGTGGTGAAGAAAAAGTCTTTGCTGCTGCTGCTGCTGCGTCACTTCAGTCGTGTCCAACTCTGTGCGACCCCAGAGATGGCAGCCCATCAGGCTCCACTGTCCCTGGGATTTTCCAGGTAGGAACACTAGAGCGGATTGCCATTTCCTTCTCCAATGCATGAAAGTGAAAAGTGAAAGTGAAGTCGCTCAGTCATGTCTGACTCTTAGCGACCCCATGGACTGCAGCCTACCAGGCTCCTCCATCCATGGAATTTTCCAGGCAAGAGTACTGGAGTGGGGTGCCATTGCCTTCTCCGAAAGTCTTTGCTATCAGAGAGAAAATGAATTATGATCTTGATCATATCAATGAGATAAACATATCAATTAATTTTTAATATTTTATTGCATTATGAAGGTGCTTTAACAAAAATAGAGAATGAAATATGAAAATTGACACTAAGGATAATATTAGGCCTGAGATTCAAGAATATTTTAATTCTTATCTTGGCTTTTTCAGTGATTTATTTTATATGATTTTTGTGTCTTGATTTTCTAAACTGGAAAATAAAGAAGCTATTATAGTCTCTCTTCCCCAATACTATTATCAAAACTTATTTGATATTATGTGGTGTTTTTACTTTCTTCAATAACTTATATTATAACATATATTATGTATATAACATATATATTATAACAAAATAATAAAGGTAGCCATTGTGCAGAATTGTGATTATTTAATAACAGCTTTTCATTTATGTAAAGTCCTCTTCTTGTCATATTATTCTTCGCTATTGTGTAAGTTAGTTTTCCCCATAACTAAAGGTTTGGAACTTCAGTTCAGTTCAGTTCAGTTCAGTAGCTCAGTCTTGTCAGACTGCAATCCCATGAATCGCAGCATGCCAGGCCTCCCTGTCCATCACCAACTCCCATAGTTACTGTATTTAGAAAATCTTGTATATAATTCTTTTTTTTTTCTTCAGTCAGTCAGTCCTGAGCTTCCCACTTTGATGATTAATGAAACTGAAACTTTATTCAATAGGGATGTAAAGGCAGAAATAACTGTAAGATTCATTCCTCTAATTATTTTATTAATTTTTATATACCACCCAGCTGCAAGAACCTGAATTGTACCCATACTGAAGATCACCATGATAGCTGGTTGTTAGCAAGAAAACTTTTCAGTTAACTGAATAAAACAGGATGACTTAAAGCACACCATATATATCCTCCCACTGCCTTACACATACTTTTTCTCTTCTGCCTTAATATTGACTAATTACCAAAAAGTCCAATTTAAATTAGTTTTTTAAAAATATTTTGTTACTTTGATGCACATACAAGATACATAAGAGATAGTGAAGTAGAAATTCTTTGCAAATGGCTATTGATCAAATTAATTGACAATTTTTCCTAAGTAAACCATTGCTTTCATTAATTGCTTACTTTATGAATTATACAAAGATGAATTTTATTCTGCCTCTGTCTTTATGATCAAAACCTGGAAATATGTCTAATTTAATGGACTTTTATTCTAATACAATGTTGAATAACAGAAATTTCTTGAGTATTTGCCATGTGTAGCTAAGGAGACTGTGGAGCATAATTAAGGAAGTATTTTTTAAAGTATTTTGTCAGTCAGAAAAAAATAATATATATGTGTATAGGTATATACCCACACACACACACACATATATAAATATAGCTTAATTGCTAGTATTGCCACATTAACCTGCTTTATTTTTTAACATTGCATCATGTCCAAGGCTACCTACTTCATCTTTTATAATTTTGTGGTATTTTAATGAAAACGTATGATAAAGGATAAATCTGTGCATTTTAGACTGTGTCATGGTTAAATATCTAAATGTTAAATACATTACTGCACAAATATTGAATAAGTAACCAAATTTAAGCTATATGAAAAAAAAAATTCATTTCAACCAGACAGAGTTAAGTAATGAAAGGTCATAATTATAACTGAAAATTACATTTGTTAAGTTCTTCCTCAGCTTCCTGGGAATAGCAAGGAAACTTAATTCCTGGAAGATAATTGTCTTTAATGCTGCTCTTACAGGTTTCTTTTTTTTTAGTTTAAGAAGGTCTTATTGTTGCTGCTATTAAAAAAATAAATAAATAAAAAAACCTTGCTTTCCCCACAATTGTATTTCTTCAGCTAGGAAAAATCTGTGTTTGTGTGTGTGTGTGAGTCAGTTGTGTCTGACTCTTTGTGACCCCATGGACTATAGCCCACCAGGCTCCTCTGTCCATGGAATGCTCCAGGCAAGAATACTGGAGTGAGTAGTCATTTCCGTCTCCAGGGGATCTTCCCAACACAGGGATCGAACCCTGGTCTCCTGCATTGCCGGCAGATTCATTACCATCTGAGCCACCAGGGAAGCACAGGAAGATCTCTAGATGCAAACTATTTTTTTGGTCATTGACCAATAATTAATGAAACTAAATAAACTCTGATATCCATTGGTTCTTGCTATATTATTTAGCCAAGATGACTTGAAAGAAGTTTTCTTTCTTCCAGACAGACTAGATATGTTTGATGAGCCTTAATATTCAGGTTCAAAAATTTAGGTTCAAATTTGATATTTTCTATATTAATTTCTGTCTTGGCAGATAAATATGGGTCGATATTAGTTCAAACACTTGGGCCTACATCATACAGTTGATTCTTACTGCACCATCAATTGATTTTTCTCCCTCCTATCTAAAGAACAGTTAGCAAAGAAAACTATAATCTTTACAAAATAAATGGAAATATCTTCCCCTCAGTTTTGTTAATCGGTCAATGTATTAACATCATCTCTAAAGATTGGTTGTTAAATATACCAGTGCTTTTTCTTTCTATCTAGAGATTAGGTTTAATGAAAAATTAAGGAAGGATAAGTTCACATGGAGTTAATTGAAAAAAAAATATGAAAGCATGTTTGTAGAAGGATTAGAAAACTTATGTTTTGGTCTTAGGACTGTTTCGATGACTCTGGGAAAATCATTTAAATTCTTTGAACTTGAGTTTACTCTTGGGTAAACAAAAGATAATAACTTACTTTTCTTGCTTCATAAGTTCTTGTGACTATCAAATGAAAAATCTATATGAAAGAACCCTGAAAACTGCTATATAAACTTAACAGAAAATATGATGTTTCTGATCTGACAGCAAAGTAATGAAAGCAATATTATCAAAGGGATGCACTATTACTTTGCATGACTTCCAAGAAATTCTTTTGTAGAAATAATGCTGGAAAATAGACAAGGATCCCTTTATATTTGGCTATCTAATGTTTTTTTTTCTATTATCTCTTAACTACAGTAATTATAAAATGTAGTTAAAATTGTTATCTCTTGGTACTTCACTGTTGTTCAGTTGTTCAGTCATGTCTGGTTCTTTATGACTCCATGGACTACAGCACGCCAGTCATCTCTGTCCTTCATTTACTCCCCAAGTTTGAAAACTCATGCCCACTGTGTTGATGATGCCATCCAACCATCTAATTCTCCGTTGCCCTCTTCTCCTGTTCTCAATATTTCCCAGTATTGTAGTCTCTTCCAATGAGTCAGCTCTTCACATTATGTGGCCAAAATATTGGAGCTTCAGCTGCAGCATCAGTAGTTCCAATGAATATTCAGGATGGATATCCTTTAGAATTGACTGGTTTGATATCCTTGCTGTTCAAGAGACTCTCAAGAGTCTTCTTCAATACCACAGTTCAAAAGCATCAATTCTTCACCACTCAGCTTTTTTTATGGTCCAACTCTCACATCCATACAAGACTACTGGAAAAACCAGAGCTTTGACCATATGAACCTTGGTCAGAAAAGTGATATCTCTGCTTTTTAATATGCCATCTAGGTTTGTCATAGCTTTTCTTTCAAGGAGCAAGCGTCTTTTAATGTCATGGCTGCAGCCACACTCTGCAGTGATTTTTGAGCCCAAGAAAATAAAGTCTGCCACTGTTTCCATTTTTTTCCCCATCTGTTTGCCATGAAGTGATGGTATGGGATGTCATGATCTTAGTTTTTCGACTGTTGTGTTTTAAGCTAGCTTTTTCACTCTCCTCTTTCACTGTCATCAAGAGGATCTTTAGTTCTTCACTTTCTGCAATGAGGGCAGTGTCCTCTGCATATCTGAGGTTATTGATATTTCTCCCAGCAGTCTTGGCACTTCACATGTTGTACTCTGCACAGAAGTTAAAGAAGCAGGGTGACCATATACACCCTTGAAGTACTCCTTTCCCAATTTTGAACCAGTCTGTTGTTCTATGTCCAGTTCTAACTATTGCTTCTTGACCTGCATAAAGGTTTCTCAGGAGGCAGGTTAGGTGTTCTGGCATTCCCAGTTCTTTAAGTATTTTCCAAACTTTGTCATGATCCACAGAGTCAAAGGTTATAGTGTAGTCAGTGAAGCAGATGTAGATGTTTTTCTGGAATTTCCTTGCTTTTTCTATGATCCAATTGATATTGGCAATTTGGTCTCGTGTGTCTTTGCCTTTTCCAAACCAAGTTTGTGCATCTTGAAATTATTGATTCATGTATTATTGAAGAATAACTCAGAGGGTTTGAGCATCACCTTACTAGCAAGTGAAATGAGCACAGTTGTATGGTAGTTTGAACATTCTTTGTCATTGCCCTTCTTTGGGATTGGAATGAAAATTGACCTTTTCCAGTCCTGTGGCCACTGCTGAATTTTCCAAATTTGCTGGCATATTTAGTGCAGCACTTTAACAGTATCATCTTTAAGGGTTATAAATAGCTCAGCTGGAATTCCATCACCTCTACTAGCTTTGTTCATAGTAATGCTTCCTAAGGCCCATTTGAATTCACACTCCAGTATGTCTGGCTCTAGGTGAGTGATCACACCACTGAGGTTATCTGGGTCATTGAGAATTTTTTTGTATAGTTCTTTTGTGTATTCTTGCCACCTCTTTTTAATATCTTCTGCTTCTGTTATACCCTTAGTTTTTCTATCTTTTATTGTGCCCATCTTTACATGAAGTGTTTCCTTGGTATCTCTCACTTTCTTGAAAAGAACAGTAGGCTTGCCCATTCTATTGTTTTCCTCTATTTCTTTCCATTGATCACCTAGGAAGGCTTTCTTGTCTCTCCTTGCTATTCTTTGGAACTCTGCATTCAGATGGATATATCTTTCCTTTTCTCATTTGCCTTTTGCTTCTCTTCTTTTCTCAGCTATTTGTAAGGCCCCTTCAGACAACCATTTTTCCTTCTTGCATTTAGTTTTCTTGGGGATGGTTTTGGTCACCACATCCTGTACAATGTTAGTCCATAGTTCTTTAGGCACACTATCATATCTAATCCCCTTATTTGTCACTTCCACTGTATAATCACAAGGGATTTGATTTAGGTTATACCTGAATGGCTTAGTGGTTTTCCCCACTGTCTTCTATTTAAGTCTGGACTTTGCAACACAAAGCTCATGATATGAGCCACAGTCAGCTCCCAGTCTTGTTTTTGCTAACTGGATAGAGCTTCTCCATCTTCGGCTGTAAAGAATATAATCAATCTGATTTATGTATTGACCATCTGGTGATGTCCAAGTGTAGAGTCATCTCTTGTGTTGTTGCAAGAGGGTTTTTGCTATGACCAGTGAATTCTCTTGGCCAAACTCTGTTAGCCTCTGCCCTGCTTCATTTTGTACTCCAAGGCCAAACTTGCCTGTTACTCCATGTATCTCTTGACTTCCTACTTTTGCATTTCAGTTCCCTGTGATGAAAAGGACACATTTTTTTTTTGGGGGGGGGGGTGTTAGTTCTAAAAGATCTTGTAGGGATTCAAAGAACTGTTCAGCTTCATCTTCTTCAGCATTAGTGGCAAAGACTTGGATTAGTGTGATGTTTATGTTTGTCTTGGAAACGAGCTGAAATCATTCTGTCATTTTTGAGATTGCACCCAGGTACTGCATTTCAAACTCTTGTTAATTATGAGAGCTACTCCATTTCTTCTAAGGGATTCTTGGCCACAGTAGTAAATATGATGATCACCTAAATTAAATTTGCCCATTCCCTTCCATTTTAGTTCACTGATTCCTAAAACGTTCACTCTTGTCATCTCCTGTTTGAACACTTCCAATTTACCTTGATTCAGGGACCTAACATTCCAGGTTCCTATGCAATATTTTTCTTTATAGCATCGGACTTTAGTCTTACCACCATACACACCCACAACTGGATGCTGTTTCCACTTTGACTCAGCTTCTTCATTCCTTGTGTAACTCATTTTCTGCTCTTCCCCGGTAGCATGTCGGACACCTATTCATCTGGGGGCTTCATATTTCAGTGTCATATATATTTTGCCTTTTCATACTATTCTTGGGGCTCTCAAGATTTAATATCTAGAAAGAAATTCAGACCACACAGAAAAGATACAGACTACATCAAAGTCAGAGGGGAACTGATAACAAAATTTATTTTTTAGATTCCCAACATTCTTCCAAACATCTTATTATTTTCTAGAATAGAAACTTTAAATACCACAAAGTATGGCAATTTTCTAAATAATTAACAAATCTATGTATTTTGATCTTATTTATAGCAAATGAGTTGTATAATTCCAGGGTTTCCTGGGGCAATTAGAGCTATTTTTGTGAGCACGATTTTAAAAAATAATATTAAAAGATGAAAATATTGATTAAAAACAGAGTAGAATGAACAAAGTAGTAAAGCTCACTGATTAAAAGCTGTTAACCACCACTTTCTTTTCCATTGCTATGAGTCTTTTCATTTAACAAATTTTTATTGAATGCTTACTCTGTATCAAGACCTGGGGATATAGTGGTAAGCAAGGCAGAACCTCAGCCCTCTTGGAGCCTAGTCCATTAGAGGAGTCACACTAATCACACATATGACTGGATAATACATATGACCGGGTTTTATACACACACACACAAATATATATATATATATATATATATAATTTTCTTTGCTCATTCATCTCGATGTTTAGTTAGATTACTTCTGTATCTTCACCATTGTAAATAATGCTGCTATAAACATTGTATCTTTCTGAATTAATTTTTTTTTCCCTGATGTATACCCAGGAGTGGAATTGCTGGATAATATGGTATTTCTATTTTAAGCTTTTTAAAAGAAACTTCCATATGGTTTTATGAAGTAAATGCACCAATTTACATTATCACTAACAGTATATAAGTGTTTCTTTTTATCCCCATCCTTACCAATATTTATTATTTGTATACTTTTTGATGATAGCCTGACAGATGTAAGATGGCATCTCATTCTGGTTTTGATTTTCATTTCTGTAATGATTAGTGATGTTGAGCATCTTTTAATAAGGCTCTTAGCCAACTAAGTGTCTTCTTTGGAAAAATGTTTATCAGGTCTTCTGCCCATTTTTACTTGGGCTGTTTGCTTTTTGGTACTGAATGTTACAGATTGTTTATATATTTTGTATATTGAAAATATCATTTGCAAATATTTTGTTTCATTCAGTAGGCTATCCTTTTGTCAATGGTTTCCTTTGCTGTGTTAAAGATTTTAGGTTTAATTATGCCCCATTTGTTTAATTTTGATTATATTTCTTTGCTTTAGGTCACAGATTCAAAAAATCATTTTATAATTTATGTCAAGGGCTCTTCTGTCTCTGATCTCTTTTAGATTTTTATGGTTTCTAGTCTTACATTTAGGCCTTTAATCCATTTTGAGTTTATTTTTGTGTACAGTGTTAAAGAATGTCCTAATGTCATTCTTTTTCATTTAGCTGTCCAGTTTTCTCAGTAACACTTACTGAATAAACTGTATTTTCTCTATTGTATATTCTTGCCTCTTTTGTCATAGATTAATTGACCATGATGCATGGCTTTATTTCTGGACTCTCTAATCTTTTCCATTGATCTGTGTGTCTATTTTTGTGTCAGTGCCATGCTGTTTTGATTAGTGAGGATTTGTGCCATACTCTGAAATCTGGGAACATGATATTGCCAGATTTTATCTTTTATTTTTCTTTATTGCTTTAGCATATTGTGTTTTTTGTGCGATTATATATTAATATTGGGAATATTTGTTCTAGTTCTGTGAAAAATAGCATGGGTATTTAGATAGAGATTGCATTAAATCTGTATATTGCTTTGGGTAATATGTCCATGTTAACAATATTAAATCTTTCAGTCCTAGAATGTGTGATATCTTTCCATTTATTTGTATCATCTTTGATTTCCTTCATCAGTGTTTTCTTTTTTATAGTGTTCTTTCACTTGGATAAGTTTATTCCTAAGTATTTTATTATTTATGATGCAGTTTTAAACTGGATTTTTTGCTTTCACTTTCCAATATTTCATTGCTAGCATATACAAAAGCAATATATTTCTGCATATTAATATTGCAACCTACAACTTTACAGAATTTATTTATTAGTTCCTATAATTTTTGGTGGAGATTTTAGGGATTTCTATATATAATATCATGTCATATTCAAAGTGACAGTTTAACTTCTTCCCTTCCAATTTGGATACATTTTACTTCTTTTTCATGTCTGATTGCTACGGTTAGGACTTCTAATACTATGTTAAATGGAAGTGGCAAGAGAGCCTTCTTGTTTTGTTCCTGATTTTAGAGGAAAGATTTTTAGTTTTTCACCATTGAGTATGATTTTAGCTGTAGATTTGTCATAAATGTTTTTATTATTATTATTTTGAAATATGTTCCCTCTATACAAGCTTTGATGATAGTTAAAAGGACAGCCATTTTATTTGCTTACATGTTTCTTGTTTAGCCCTCCTCACTACACTGTATGCTCTAACAGCAGGGACTTTATCTTGTTTTCTCCACTCTCCCTAGGACCTAGAACACAGTAGGCTCTCAATAAGCACTTTGAGTGCCTAAATGAATAAGCCATCAAACAAGCTCTATGTTGAGCAGAGAACCATCTCATAGTGCTTGGACAGGACTATAAGGTCTTGTGACAATAATTGCCTAAACATTCAATAAAATCGGATCTCAGTCTGGATCATTCCACTTAGAATTGAGAAATGTGCCTGGAGAAAGTGCTTGAAATAAAGCAAGAGGCTATTTCATTGTGGAATATATCTGCATACTGGGCAAGGATTCTGCCTTTGTTTCTGTGATTGAAATGCTTTTAGCCATTTCTTTCATTTTTCTATCATTCAATACTCATTTATTTAAAAAAAAATTATATTTCTTTCACACTGCTGTGAAGACTCAATCTAAATACTCCAAGAAGTTTCCTGTTCTAATTATTTTTATCTTATCATGGTAAGTGCAGTTATTGCTTGTTTTATGGCATATGTATTCCAACAAATTGAAAAGGAAATAAGCTTGCTAAAATAAAATTTTAAGTCACATTGGTTTACATTAAACAAATAAATTACAATAGGAAAGTATAGAGTAGGAAACTTACCGAAGAATTGATATGGTTGTACCCTTTACATACAGGATAGTATTACGTAATAGTAGTTCTAAGGCTTGCTGATATAGAAGGATATGTGTTATCTGTTATCTAATTCCAGGATCTCGCCTTACCCTTTATTTTATGTATGCACTTTCCCAAATTATAAAATTCATCCCACAACTGGTGAGATCCTGATTCTACACTTTGATCACATGCCCAGGAAGGGTAGTACTTAGCTTGATTTCTCAGGGTAGTATTTATTTAATGTCCATATCAAAAAGGGGGAAGAAAGAAGAAATGGTAATCCCTGGTTGTATCTTACTGTCATCACAGTAACTCAAATGACATTTGAATTTACACAGTGGTCTCTCTAATGCTGCTGCTGCTAAGTCACTTCAATTGTGTCTGACTCTGTGTGACCCCATAGACAGCAGCCCACCAGGCTCCCCCATCCCTGGGATTCTCCAGGCAAGAACACTGGAGTGGGTTGCCATTTCCTTCTCCAATGCATGAAAGTGAAAAGTGAAAGTGAAGTCACTCAGTCATGTCCGACTCTTCGCGACCCCATGGACTGCAGCCTACCAGGCTCCTCTGTCCATGGGATTTTCCAGGTAAGAGTACTGGAGTGGGGTGCCATTGCCTTCTCCGCTCTCTAATGCAATGGTTCTCAAACTTGGAGGCATATTGGAATCAGCTGGGAAGTTTACAAAATACTGGTGTCTGAGACCCATGTCAAAAGACTCCAATTTAACTTCTGTGAGGTAATTGCTGCTGCTGCTGCTGCTGCTGCTGCTGCTAAGTCGCTTCAGTCGTCTCTGACTCTGTGCGACCCCATAGATGGCAGCCCACCAGGCTCCTCTGTCCATGGGATTTTCCAGGCAAGGACACTGGAGTGGGTTGCCATTGCCTTCTCCGAGGTAATATCTGGGCACTGGTATTTTAACCGCCCCCCCCCCAGGTGATTCTGAGATATAATCACACTGAAAAACTCTGCTTTATGTATTTGATTAATTTGATATCATTCATCAAAGTTGATAAGAGTAACTTTCTGAATCTATAAAGTTTGGAATTTACCCTGAGTAATTAGAACCAATTTAACCCTTGAAGCATCTTCAACCACAGCAACATGGCTATGTGTCCCCAAATAGTATGAGAAGTATATACAAATACTTCTTCCTAATACCTGAAAGATAGAAAATATTTATCAAGTTTTTGGGAAAATAAATTGCTATTGACAATGTCTTTTTCATATCTCAGTTGTATATTGATATAACTCTCATTTTGAGAGATAATAAAAATTAAAGGGAGACAAAAAAATAGAAGTATGATTAACTGTAAAGCTCTATTTCCTTGTAACAGCTTTGAAAGTCAAGATGGGCAACAGCTGTGTTTGAGTTATGTGGTCCATGTATATTGAAGAAAGCAGCATCTGCTGTTGTAGTACTGTGGTACTACTGTTGGACACTTATGTGACACAGCAGTGGTATATAGTTCCATTGACCCAGCTTTGCCACAGGTAGCTGGGCTTTTAGATCTGTTTATAAATCATCTTCAGTAGTACCAGCCAGGAACTGCTTTACAAAGTAACATAATAATAAATTTAATACCAGCACTTTTCCTTTAGGTGACAGTGAAAAAGCCAATCAAGGAAGTGCAAGTGAGGATGGTGACCTCTTGAACTCCATGCATTCTGGTGACTCTGTTTAATTCTATCTTTGTTGTTTCTTTCACTTGCTACATCTGTCTCTCAACCCCACCTTGTTGCTACATCATTCCAGTTGCTTGATGATCTATGAGAATGCAAGACTAATTTCACTATTAGGTCATCAAGGGCATTTCTCCATCTCAGTCAGCACCAATGAGAGTCCTTTAATTTCCCAACTTCTCAGTCATGAGGTTGACTATCATAGCTTACTGGAATAGTCCTTAAGAAGAAATTCTGATAATAACCTTAAGAAAGTGCTGAAGGTCATGAGATAATGACCTATGAAGCAAGGTAAATAGAACTGGGATTTTATATTATAGAGAAGAAAAGTCTGGGAGGAGTATTAAGGGAAGGGGACATTTTAGTTAGTCATGGAAATTCATGCTAATGGCACCTACCTATTTTTCTGTTAATATTTAGTTGGTTTAAGCTACCATACAAAACATATCCTGTACTGGATTTAAAGGTGATATTAACGGACATAATTATAAGTGATCTCTCCACTTCTCTGCTTTCAGACTAGTCTGAGTATATATAACATGGTGCTAGTATGCATGCAGCCTAGAAGTCTGGTCCATTTTAGTTCACTGATTTTTAAAAAGTCAGTGTTCACTCTTGACATCTCTTTTTTTAAGACTTGCAATTTACCTTGATTCATGGACCTTATATTCCGTGTTCCTATGCAATATTTTTCTTTACAGCATCAGATTTTACATACATCGTCAGTCACATCCACAATTGGGCATAGTTCTCGCTTTGGCTCCATCCCTTAATTCTTTCTGGAATTAATTCTCCACTCTTCTCCAGTAGCATGTTGGGCACCTACTGACCTGGGGAGTTCATCTTTCAATGTCAAATATATACATATACATATATATATATATATATATATATATATATATATATATATATATAGTCTCTTCATACTATTCATGAGGTTCTCAAGGCAAGAATACTGAAGTGGTTTACCATTCCCTTCTCCAACTTCAGCATTAGTGGTTGGGACATAGATTTGAATTGCTTTGATATTGAATGGTTTTCCTTGAAAATGAACATAGATCACCCTGTCATTTTTGAGACTACACCCAAATACTGCATTTCAGAATCTTCTTTTGACTATGAGGGGTACTCCATTTCTTATAAGGGATTCTTGCCCACAGTAGTAGACATAATGGTCATCTAAATTAAATTTACCCATTTCCATCCCTTAGAAGAAATGGAGTGGCCCTCATAGTCAACAAAAGAGCCTGAAATGCAGTACTTGGGTGCAGTCTCAAAAATGACAGGATGATCTCTGTACGTTTCCAAGGAAAACCGTTCAATATTGCAGTAATTCAAGTCTATGCCCCAATCACTAATGCTGAAGAAACTGAACTTGAACAATTGTATGAGGACCTACAAAGCCTTCTAGAACTAATACCAAAAAAAAAAAAAAAAAAACTGTATTTTTCATCACAGGGGACTGGCATGCAGAAGTAGGAAGTCGAGAGATATCTAGAGTAACAGGAAAGCTTGGCCTTGGAGTACAAAATGATGCAGGTCAAAAGATGGCAGAGTTTTGTCAAGTGAATGCACTGGTCATAGCAAAAAACTTCTTCCAACAAGACAAGAGACGACTCTACACATGAATATAGCCAGATTGTCAATACTGAAATCAGATTTATTATATTCTATGCAGAAAAGGATGGAGAAGCTCTATACAGTCAGCAAAAAAAGAAAAAGACCAGGAGCTAACTATGACTCAGATCATGAACTCCTTATTACCAAATTCAGACTTAAATTGAAGAAAGTAGGGAAAACCACTAGATCATACAGGTACAATCTAAGTTAAATCCCTTATGATTATACACTGGAAGTGAGAAATAAATTCAAGGGATTATATCTGATAGAGTGCTTGAAGAACTATGGATGGAGGTTCAAAACATTTTACAGGAGGTTTTGATCAAAAACAAGAAAACAAAATGCAAAAAGGTAAAATGGTTGTTTGAGGAGGGCTTACAAATAGCTGAGAAAAGAAAAGCAAAAGGCAAATGAGAAAAGGAAAGATAAATCCATCTGAATGCAGAGTTCCAAAGACTAGCAAAGAGTGTTAAGAAAGCCTTCCTAAGTGATCAATGCAAGGAAACAGAGGAAAAAAATAAAATGGGAAAGACTAGCGATATATTCAAGAAAATTAGAGATACCAAGGGAACATTTCAGGCAAAAATGTGCACAATAAAGGAGAGAAACGGTATGGACCTAACAGAAGCAGAAGATATTAAAAAAAGGTGGCAATACACAGAAGAACTATACAAAAAAGATCTTAATGACCCAGATAACTACCATGGTGTGATCACTCACCTAAAGCCAAAAATCCTGGAGTGCAAAGTCAAGTGGGCCTTAGGAAGCATCATTACAAACAAAGCTAGTGGAGGTGATGGGATTCCAGTTGAGCTATTTCAAATCCTAAAAGATGATGGTGTAAAAGTGCTGCACTCATTATGCCAGAAAATTTGGAAAACTCAGCAGTGGCCACAGGACAGGAAAAGGTCAGTTTTCATTGCAATTCCAAAAAAAGGCAAAGCCAAAGAATGTACAGACTACCTCACTATTCCACTCATCTCACATGCTAGCAAAATAATGCTCAATATTCTCCAAGGTAGGTTTCAACATTACATGAACTGAGAATTTCCAGATGTTCAAGCTGAATTTAGAAAAAGTAGAAGAACCAGAGCTCAAATTACCAACATCCGTTGTAACATAGGAAAAGCAAGTGAATTCCGGAAAAACATCTACTTCTTCTTTACGCTAAAGCCTTTGACTGTGTAGATCACAACAAGCTGTGGAAAATTCTTCACGACATGGAAATACCAGAACACCTTACCTGCCTCCTGAGAAATCTGTATGCAGGTCAAAAAACAACAGTTAGAACCGCACGTGGAGCAACGGACTGGTTACAAATTGGGAAAGGATTACGTCAAGGCTGTATATTGTCACCCTGCTTATTTAACTTATATACAGAGTACATTATGCAAAATGTGGGTCCAGTGAAGCATAAGATGAAATCAAGATTGCCGAAAGAAATAGCAATAACATCAGATATGCAGATAACACCATCCTTTTGTCAGAGAGTGAAGAGGAACTAAAGAGCCACTTGATGAAATTGAAAGAGAAGAGTGAAAAAGCTGCATTAAAACCAAACATTCAGAAAACTAAGATCTTGATATCCAGTCCCATCACTTCATGGCAAATAGATGGGTAAACAATGGAAACAGTGACAGACTTTATTTTCTTGGGCTCCAAAATCACTGCAGATGGTGACTGCAGCCATGAAATTAAAATACACTTGCTGCATGGAAGAAAAGCTACTACAAACCTAGACAGTATATTAAAAAGCAGAGACATTACTTTGTTGAAAAAATTCCATATAGTGAAACCTATGGTTTTTCCAGTAGTCATGTACAGATGTAAGAGTTGGACCAAAAATAAAGCTGAGCACCAAAGAATTGATTTTTTGAACTGTGGTGTTGGAGAAGACTCTTGAGAGTCCCTTGGACTGCAAGGAGATCAAACCAGTCAATCCTAAAGGAAATCAGTCCTGAATATTCATTGGAAGGACTCATACTGAAGCTGAAGCTCCAATATTTTGGCCACCTGATGTGAAGAACTGACTCATTTGAAAAGACCCTGATGCTAGGAAAGACTGAAGGCAGGAGAAGAAGGGGATGATGGAGGATGAGATAGTTAGATGTCATCACTGATTTGATGGACATGAGTTTGAGCAAGTCCTGGGATTTGGTGATGGACAGGGAAGCCTGGTGTGCTGCAATTCATGGGGTCACAAAGAGTTTGACACAACTGAGCAACTGAACTGAACTAGACCTCTAGTTGGTCTTTGTGTCTATGTCTCATTTTATATTCTCTGTTTCCTGAAAACATGAATACTTTTTACTCACTTTTGTAATTCTGTCACCAGCTTAGGTTCAGGCACATGGTAGGTACTCAAGAACTGAATGAGTACATGGACAGGAGAACAAAATCCAGCAGTGAATAGTTTTTGAGAAAAATATAGAGTCTTATTCCTTAGAATATATAGCCTCTGTGGGCTTCCCTGGTGGCTCAGTGCTAAAGAATCCACTTGCCAATGCAGGAGATGCAAGAGACCCAGTTTCAGTCCCTGGATCAGAAAGATCAACTCAAGAAGGAAATGCCAAGCCACTCCAGTATTCTTGCCTGGGAAATCCCATCAACAGAGGAATCTGGCAGGCTACAATACATGGGTTCACAAAAGAGTCAGACATGACTTAGTGACTGCTGCTGCTGCTGCTCTTAAGTTGCTTCAGTCGTGTCCGACTCTGTGCGACCCCATAGATGGAAGCCCACCAGGCTCCCCCGACCCTGAGATTCTCCAGGCAAGAACACTGGAGTGGGTTGCCATTTCCTTCTCCAATGCATGAAAGTGAAAAGTGAAAGGGAAGTCACTCAATCGTGTCCAACTCTTAGCGACCCCATGGACTACAGCCTACCAGGCTCCTCCATCCATGGGATTTTCCAGGCAAGAGTACTGGAGTGGGGTGCCATTGCCTTCTCCGGACTTAGTGACTAAACAACAATAAATGCTTTAGATACAGGTTTGATTCATGTTTGAGCCAGGAAGAGAATGAACAAGATCTTAGAATATTCATACATTTACTCACTCAACAAATATTTATTAACCCTGAGAGTTTCTGTTTTAGGAACTTATGACATCAGTAAACATAATACACAGTATCCCTGCCTCAGGGAGTTCACATTCTAGCACATAATAAAATTTAGAATCTACCTGTCAATGTAGGAGACACAGAGATCCTGGTTCAATCCTTGGGTCGGGAAAATACCCTGGAAAAGGAAATTGCAACCCACTCTAGTATTCTTACCTGGTGAATTCTGTGGACCTAGGAGCTTGGCAGACTATAGTCCATGGGGTTGCAAAGAGTCGACATGACTGAGTGTCTAACACCTGCCTTCTGCTCGAATATGTGTGATAATAAAATTTATACTTAAGGACTTGAATAATAAAAGCCAGATGAGGAGGAGAAATTGGTGAGGAGCTTTGCAGACTGAGAAAAGATAGTAAAAAGTTTTTTTTCTTGTAGATTTAAAGATAAATTTGAAATAGTTATGTCCATGAGGAGAAACTGTTAAGAGACCAACAGTGAGCTACACAGAACCTCAATAAGAAATTTGACCATAAGGATAAAAGGGTGAGAGCAACACAATGAGGCACCTGGAAAAGCAGAGGAAAGAAAAAGGAAGAGTACCTACTACCTCTAAGATTAGGGATAAAATATTAAGTATAAGCATTGGAAAATAATTGTTTAGAACATTTCTGTTGATCATGTTCATGAGGGCATGTTATTTTTCTCCATTTCAACATCTGTGCTCCAGCTGAGCTTTGTCAGCTTTTGCTATTTCTGCTTTGCTTTCAAACCAGTAAGACAGAATAAACTGATTTGCTCAAGAGTTCTCAACTTCTGTGGTCAGTGAAAGCCCATGACCTAGTAGGACACACTCTTGGCTCAGTTCAGAAATGTCCCAAAACAGAACATAGGGAGTTCTACTTCCACTTTCTAGTCCCTAAAGCAAAGAAATAGTCTTGGTGTGTGAAAGTTGATGGCTGTGCAAGGGACTAAGGGGATACACCAGGGAAAGTTTACTTGCTCTCCACTTGAACTAATCTGGACAGTGTCATATGATATGAAGCAGCACAAACTTGGAGGCACAAAGAACAGGTTTAGATTCCTGGTTCCAATATGTTTGACCCTGACCAAGATACTAAATTTAAGATCCTCTGTATCATATACAGTGTTAATAACAACAGATAGAGTTTGGATAATGATGTAAAAATACTTCAGTTTCCAATAATCCTTAAGAATATAGATCTAAGGCTTTTCCATCTAGTATGCACTTTTGTAGGTTACCAGATACTCTTCCTCATAGGGAGGATTTTAAATTTCTACTGACTTTACTGGCTACTCTGATAAAGCCACCAAACCATTATATGAATGTAGGTTGTCTATTTTTTTCTTCACCATTTTCTCTGATATCAGCAACAATGCATGAAATTATTAAAATCAGAATAATACAAAGCAGAAATAGCTGATATTTATTGAGCATTTATATGCATTTCCATTTTATCTTCAACACAGCCTTATGAAATATGCACAAATTTTAGCTCTCTATTACATATGAGAAAACTGAGTTTAGAGAGATGAAGTGATTTGCATAAGGTCCTAGGCCTTAGTAAATAGAATATCTAGGATTAAAACTCAATCCTCCTCCTTCATATAAAGTGAAAGTCTCCTGTAAATCCACCCTATAGATTAGAGTTTAAAATTTGCCCCCCCCATGTATATACATATATGTAATACATAAAAGAACTCATACATTTAAAATTTGCTCTTTATTCAGTTAAAAATATATTGTAGACCTTTCTGTATCTGTGCATATAGGTTGACCCCTTTCATTTTGTTATTTTTTTTAGTTATTAGGTGGGGAGAAATTAACAAGATAGCATCAGTCAGGCTCTCTTTCCCCACATTCTCACACCCTCTAGCCCCATGTTCTGTAAACAATGACTTTGTAACAGCTGAGATCACATATAGCACTGCACGTGTGCATCACAAGGTACTCACTTGGTCGTGGGCTTCTTTGTGCAGTACACTTATACATGGGCTACTTTGTGTGGTACACTTATATGGGCACCATCTGGGAAGGTTTTGCTGCTGCATTAGAGCTACATTAGAGTGACACCAAGGTTATGTTATGTGAGGTTACTCAATAGCTACATTATGGTTATGTTATGACTGCTGCTACAGCTGCTGCATCAGCAAGGAAAGAGGCTGTGTTATGTCTGCCATGCCAGCCAGGAGAGAATAAATGTCTCTGCATTTCCTACGGTTCCTTGAATCGTCTTCCAGCCTCTTAGCTTGAGCCTTACCTACCCTGTGTTCAGCGGAGTGTGTGAATAGTATACTTTTGTTATTTGAAATTTAGATCCCTAGATATTTGCTTTAGAAGTGTAAATATGAGCAAATAAGCATTGTGTCCATTATTAAGTATTAAACACTGCTATGTGGAGATATCTTTATCTCCCCCTTTCCTCATGTATTCTTTATTATACTGATAAACTGCAATTTATTTAAATTATATTAAATTATTTAAATAATTCTAAATTATAGTTTGTATCAATGGACATATTCACTTCTATATTGATTTGCTCCTTCTAATTTTCCCTATTATAAGGAATGATGCAATAAACATCCTTTTTGTATTTCATTGTATCATGTCTAAATGTTTCTGTACAATGATGTCTTAAAATTAATTTTAAAAATTCAATAGCTCAGTAAATATGCTTATTTAATACTGACAGATATTGCCCATATTGTCTTCAAAAATGGTGGCACACATCTACACTCTGGCCATCCTCATGAGAGACTGCATCTTTCCCCACACCTCTACCAACAATGGACAATAACAACTGCTTTTATCTTCTGTCTATTACAGGTGAGGTTTAGCATATTTCCATGTGTTAGCTAGCCAAATGTATTACTTCTTGTGAATTTGTCATCTAACAATTGCTAAAATTTTCATTGGTTCATATCAGTTCAATTGCTCAGTTATGTCCAACATTTTGCAACCCCATGGATTGCAGCATGTCAAGCTTCTCTGTCTATCACCAGCTCCTGAAGTTTGCTTAAACTCATGTTGATCGAGTCAGTGATGCCATCCAACCATCTCATCCTTTGTCATCACCTTCTCCTCCTGCCTTCAATCTTTCCCAACATCAGGATCTTTTCCAAGGAGTCAGTTCTTCACATCAGGCGGCCGAAGTATTGGAGCTTCAGCTTTAGCATCAGTCCTTCCAATGAATATTCAGGACTGATTTCCTTTAGGATTGACTGGTTTGATCTCCTTGCAGTCCAAGGGACTCTTAAGAGTCTTCTCCAACACCACAGTTCAAAACCATCAATTCTTCAGCCCTCAGCTTTCTTTATGGTCCAACTCTCACATCCATACATAACTACTGGAAAAAACATAGCTGAGCATAGGCCCCAGGGGTCGGACTCTCAAGGAAATCAGGACTAAAGCTGGCTGGGTGTCTGGACACAAACTACAAACCTAATTACACCTGAGGAACCCTGGGTATTAATAACTGTGGGGGGAGGAGCAATCAGTCAATTTTCTTTTGGACACTGGAGCAACCTTTTCTGCCCTCAGTGAAGCCCCTGGTCCACTTTTCTCCTGACACACTACCATAATTGGGCTGTTTGGATAAGCCAAACGTTATTGTTTCAGTTTTCCTCTAAGCTGCAACTTGGACTCTGTGCTGTTTTCTCACGAGTTTCTCATCTTGCCAGAGTCTCCCTCACTCCTTCTGGGGAGGGATATACTGAGCAAGGTTTAGGCATCTGTCTTCATGAATATGGAGCCTACTCTTTCTCCCATTAATTGAACAAAATGTAAATCCTAGAGTGTGGACTGATGGAAAAACTATGGGTCGAGCACAAAATGCTGTCCCTGTGGTTATCAAGTTCAAAAACCCTCACCTATTTCCACACCAAAAGCAGTATCCACTAAAGCCCAAGGTTTAGGAAGGGTTAAAACTCATCATTGAAAATTTTGTTAACATTTTTTTTATAGAGTATATGAAGAAGTGAAGTCGCTCAGTCATGTCCGACTCTTTGCAATACCATGGACTGTAGCACACTAGGTTCCTTGGTCCATGGGATTTTCCAGGCATGAATCCTGGAGTGGGTTGCCATTTCCTTCTCCAATCATTGAAAATTTAAAAGCACAAGGGCTATTAATTCCCTGTAACAGTCCATGCAACACTCCTACTTTGAGTATAAAAAAGTCAAATGCTAAGTGGAGACTTGTTCAAGATATATGAATAATAAGTGCCTAATCCTTATACTTTACTGTCTGAAAGTCCTGAATGAACCAAATATTTTTCAGTCATTGATTTGAAGGATGCTTTCTAGAGTTAAGCCTATACTAAATAATCCTCTACCTATGACTTCAAGACTACTAATAGGATTCTTGGACTTTACAGTCTATTGCTGCATTTGGATTCCAGATTATGGGGAACTTTTCTCACTTTTATATACACTTCTAACTGAAACTCAACAGGCCAAGACTGATAAGCTGGTTTTGTCATGAGAGACTCAAAAGGCTTTTAAGACTCTTCAAGCTGCTCTCTTGTAAGCTCCTGCTTTAAGCACCCACAGGGTTAGAATTTAATCTGTTTGTTACTGAAAAAAAGGTATGGCCTTGGGGGTGATGATACAATCCCAAGGGCCTCACCTACAGCCTGTAGCTTCTATTGGTTTGCTAGTGCCTAAAGCAAATATTTACTAATGGGTGAAAACTTACTGTACTGACTTCTAATGATATGAGCAGAACCTTAAACTCTAAAGTTCAGAGTGACAATGGCTCCACCTTTAAAGCTGCTGTAACTCAAATCATTTTTATTTACTGGTATATATTATTATATACAATGGGTATCATAGTTTTTTTTAAATGCTTTTTAAAATCTGTTTATTAAAATAATATATTTTAATTTCAGAAAATTATGAAGAGTAACAAGTACAAAAGAAAATTTAAGCCTGCCAACTAAAAGCACATATTAATATTTTATGCTTATTTTCCACTTAATATAATTACAAAAAGAAATTATTAAAGAAAATATATGATCATTGGGAAAAATGGGAAAATTAAAAAAAAAACTTTAAAGTTTTTTTGAAGCATTATAGTCAAGTACATCATATATTTAATCTAATTAAGATCATAACATGTATAGTTTTATACTACACTTCATTGCTTAATATTAGATTATAAATTTTTTCCTAAACCTTTAAAAATTTCTCCAAAACTGTAATGAACTTTTTTACAGCTTTATTGATATATATTTTACAAACTATAAAGTTTACTTATTCAGAGTATACAATTTAATCATTTTAATATATTCACTGAGTAGTATAATCATGATCCTAATCAATTTTAGAATATTTCATAACTCCCAAAAGAAAAATTTACCTATTAGCAGTCGCTCCTTATCCTTTCCCCTATCTCCCAGTCCTAGGCAACAACTAAATCTATCTTCTGACTCTGTATATCGTCCTATTTGTTAATGAAATTTTAATAATGACATATTTGTTTCTACCTACCAATATGGGTACGGATATTTTCTTAAAATCCTCCAGATGATGTGTGCTTGGGGAATGTAAACTTATGCTTGGCACAGTAGAAATGTTATCACATGGTGCGCAATTATGTAGCTTTTGGTGTGTCATAGGTCAAATCCTGTCTGAAGGCAAAATAGCTTCTCATATCTGAAGGCTAAAATCTAGCATGTTAGTCAAGGGTATAAGTGCTGAAGAGGAAGTCATCCATCCATGCAAAAGTGGCCCTGTTCCACCCTGAACTTGAGCTTGAAGAAACCACCATTCCCCCCAGTTCTTCCTATAGAAGATCCATCACATCTTCAAAGTTCATTTCAAATGTCAACACATTCTGCTCAAAAGTTTTCATAATCTTTTGGGAATTTAATTATTCACTCTGCTATGACTTTATAATATTTTAAACTCTTAGTTATAGCACCTTCTAATTTCAATTTTGTTAAACCTATCAGACACTAAGCATCTGGTACATACCAGGCCCTTGGCTGGGCCCAGAATTATATAGATTCAAGAGGGAGGACACATATGTACACCTATGCCTGATTCATGTTAAAATACAGCAGAAATCAAACACAATATTGTAAAGCAATTATCTTTCCGTTAAAAATAAATAAACTTAAAAAAAAAAACCTCATAGTACAAGACACAGTATTGATAGGAGTAACTCAAAATATGGACTCTGACTACAGACTGCATAGTGCATAGGTTTAGTTCTCAACTCTGATTAAAATTAGGTATAAAGCCTCAAGAAAGCCATCTACATTCCACAATGTAGATATATTACCCTGATCACCTGTAAAATATGAATAAAATTAGTACCTTCCTCTGGAGAAGGCAATGGCACCCCACTCCAGTATTCTTGCCTGGAAAATTCCATGGACAGAGGAGCCTGGTGGGCTGCAGTCCATGGGATCAGTAGAGTTGGACACGACTGAGTGACTTCACTTTCACTTTCCACTTTCATGCATTGGAGAAGGAAATGGCGACCCACTCCAGTGTTCTTGCCTGGAGAATCCCAGGGACAGGGGAGCCTGGTGGGCTGCTGTCTATGGGGTCACACAGAGTCGGACACGACTGAAGCGACTTAGCAGCAGCAGCAGCAGCAGCAGCAATTACCTCACAGAAGTTAAATTGGAGTCTTTTGACATGGGTCTCAGACACCAGTATTTTGTAAACTTCCCAGCTGATTCCAATATGCCTCCAAGTTTGAGAACCATTGCATTAGAGAGCAAAGAAGGCAATGGCACCCCACTCCAGTACTCTTGCCTGGAAAATCCCATGGACAGAGGAGCCTGGTAGGCTGCAGTCCATGGGGTCGCGAAGAGTCGGACATGACTGAGTGACTTCACTTTCACTTTCCACTTTCATGCATTGGAGAAGGAAATGGCGACCCACTCCAGTGTTCTTGCCTGGAGAATCCCAGGGACGGGGGAGCCTGGTGGGCTGCTGTCTATGGGGTCACACAGAGTCGGACACGACTGAAGCGACTTAGCAGCAGCAGCAGTACCTTCCTCATAACCTTAAGGTTTAAGGGTTAAATAAGGGACATAATCAATATAAGGAACCTAAGACAGACCTGACATAAGTCAGTAATCAAACATCTTAGTGAAATGAATTGGGATTAATTTGAAAGTCCATTCACGAGAGGGATGAAACTCCAGTACTTTGGCCACCTGATGCGAAGAGTTGACTCATTTGAAAAGACCCTGATGCTGGGAAAGATTGAGGGCAGGAGGAGAAGGGGACGACAGAGGATGAGATGGTTGGATGGCATCACCGACTCAATGGACATGGGTTTGGGTGAACTCTGGGAGCTGATGATGGACAGGGAGGCCTGACGTGCTGTGGTTCATGGGGTTGCAAAGAGTCGGACATGACTGAGTGACTTAACTGAACTGAAGAGAAATATTGGCAGGCCCAGACTGTCAGGGATCTTCCTAGACAATAGGATGTCAGGGTTTCTTGCTCAACTTTCCGCGTCAGTGGGTAAAATGAATGGAAGTAGCAAGCACATGAAATGTGGACAGTGTGTATACATCACATCCACCCACTTAGTCAGCACAAATGTCTCACTTCCTTTTTTCTGTGACTTTAAGAATCAGAGTAAGAGAAACTTTGCTTTTTATTGTTCAGTCCAAAACAAACGAACAAACAAACCTGGTGGCATATATTAATACTTGCTTCATTTTTAATTTTTTTGTTTGTTTTTCTTTCTTTGAACATACACGCAATCAATGAATCTAGTCTTGTGTGTGTGTTTATAACGTCCCCACATTTAAGGTACAGATATATCAACTCCAAAACTGTTTTTCCCTCTTGAACTTCAGGGTTTTCCTACTTAGCTCCAAGAGACATCTGACAACTCTTCTGTGCTTTTCAGAAATATTTTGCTTGGCTTCTTATTCTCTTATATACCCTTGTCCTTTCTATTCTAAGTGTTCAGTCATAGAAAGAGCTTTTGAATCAAGCACAGTTGAAATTGTAGCTCAGATTTGCTTGATTCCAAAGCTCTTTCTGTGACTGAAATCAATAATGCCTTCTCCATCCTCTTTGCCTAGCTAGTGCTAACAAAATCTCAGGTTCTAGTCCACATTTCAGCTATTCTCAGAAGTCTTCTTAAACCAGTGAAGTCCATAGGAATTTTTACCATCTCTGTGTACCCACTGCACAAATAAATTTCTATCATTCCCTTATCATTTAGTATGTGAGACCTGTTGTTAGTTTACTTTTAAATGGATCTCCCTCTTTTATGTTTCTTTGGTTAATGTTTGAGTTATGCTTTGTATCTGTGTGCGAGTGTTTGCACATGTATATACATGCTTCTGCTGTTGTCTTCTGTTTTGCTTGGATATATGGATCTGTGTTTCAATGCTTGTTTTTGAAAAGGTTGAAAGTCTTTAGGTTGTCCTATGGTTTATGGCTTCCCTGGTAGCTCAGTGGTAAAGAATATGCCTGCAGGAGAAGAAGCTGCAGGAGACACGGGTACAATCCCTGGGTGGGAAAGATCCCCTGGAGGAGGACATGGCAACCCACTCCAGTATTCTTGCCTGGAGAATCTCCATGGAAAGAGAAGCCTGGTAGGCTACAATCCATAGGGTCACAAACAGTTGGACATGACTGACAAAACTTAGCACAGCACATGGTTCTGTGTTTCAATCCTTGTTTTTGTGTTCATGTGTATGTCTGTGTATATTTGTGTGTCTATATGACTGTTTTATATGTCTGTATTTTGGTTTTTTTTTTTTTTTGCATGTATATTTCATGTGTTTTGTGGATAAGGAAATGGCAAACCACTCCAGTACTCTTGCCTGGAGAATCCCATGGAGGGAGGAACCTGGTAGGCTACAGTCCATGGGATCACAAAGAGTTGGACACGACTGAGTGACTTCACGACATGATGACAATTAATATTTATGCTTATGGTCATTATATACTCATATATATACATACATATGCATACATATATGGGACTTCCCATGCGGTACTAGCTGAGTGGTATGGGAGTGACTGTGAAGAGATACCCCACGTCCAAGGGCAGAGAAGCCTCAGCAAGACAGTAGGTGCTGGAGTGGTGGCTGCACGGTGCTCAATCAACTGTGAGGAGATATCTCATGTCCAAGAAGAAAGGAGAAGCCCCAGAAAGACAGTAGGAGGGGCAAAATCATGTTTAGAATCAAACCCCATACCCGCCAGAAACACTCAGAGAGCTCAAACAAACCTTGTGTCCACCAAGAACCAGAGACCCCACAGAGACACTACGGGTCAGCAGCGGACTGCCACAGGGGCAGGGGATCTGGGTGCAGTAGGCCTGCGTGTGGCATAAGCTCTCTTGGAGGAGGTTGCCATTAACCCCACCATAGAGCCACCAGAACTTACACAGGACTGGGAAACAAACTACAGGTGGGCACAAACAGAACCTTGTGTGCACCAGGATCCCACAAGAGACTGACCCAGACTTGCCCAAGAGTGTCCAGGAGTCTCTGGTGGAGGCATGGGTCAATGGTGGCCTGCTGCAGGGCCGGAGGCACTGAATGTAGCAATGCATGCATGGGACTTTTTGAAGGAGGTCAACATTATCTTCATTATCTCCACCATAGTTTGGCCGCAGGTCAAATAATAGGGAAGGAACACAACCCCACCCATCTATAGAAAATTGAATTAAAGATTTACTGAATATGGCTCCACCCATCACAAAAAGACCCAATTTCCCCCTCAGTCAGTCTCTCCCATCAGGAAGCTTCCATAAGCCTCTTACCCTTCTGCATCAAAGGGCAGACAGACTGAAACCCACAACAACAGGTAACTAACCAATCTGCTCACATGGACCGCAGCCTTGTCTAACTCAATGAAAGTATGAGTCATGCTGTGTAGGCCACCCAAAATGGACGGGTCATGGTGGAGAGTTTTGACAAAATGTGGTCCACTGGAGAAGGGAATGGCAAACTACTTCAGTATTATTGCGTTGAGAAACCCCTTAAACAGTATGAAAAGGCAAAATGATAGGGCACTAAAAGACAAACTCCCCAGGTCAGTAAGTGCCCAATATGCTACTGGAGAAAAGTGGAGAAACAACTCCAGAAAGAATGAAGAGACAGAGCCAAAGCAAAAACAACACCCAGTTGTGGATGTGACTGGTGATGGAAGTAAAGTCTGATGCTATAAAGACTAATATTGCATAGGAACCTGGAATGTTAGGTCCATGAATCAAGGCAAATTGGAAGTGGTCAAACAGGAGATGGCAAGAGTGAGCATTGACATTTTAGGAATCAGCCAACTAAAATGGACTGGAATTGGTGAATTTAACTCAGATGACCATTATATCTACTACTGTTGGCAAGAATCCCTTAGAAGAAATGGAGTAGTCATGATAGTCAACAAAAGAGTCCGAAATGCAGTACTTGGATGTGATCTCAAAAATGACAGAATGATCTCTGTTCGTTTCCAAGGCAAACCATTCAACATCCAAGTCTATGCCCCCACCAGTAATGCTGAAGAAACTGAAGTTGAATAGTTCTATTAAGACCTACAAGACCTTCTAGAATTAACACCAAAAACAAACAAACAAAAAAAAAGATGTCCTTTTCATTATAGAGGACTGGAATGCAAAAGTAGGAAGTCAAGACATACCTGGAGTAATAGGCAAATTTGGCCTTGGAGGACAGAATGAAACAAGGCAAAGGCTAATAGAGTTTTGCCAAGAGAATGCACTGGTCATAGCAAACACCCTCTTCCAACAACACAAGAGACAATTCTACACATGGACATCCCAAGATGGTCAATACCGAAATCAGATTGATTATATTATTTACAGCCAAAGATGGAGAAGTTCTATACAGTCAGGAAAAACAAGACCAGGAACTGACTGTGGCTCAGATCATGAATTCCTTATTGCCAAATTCAGACTTATATTGTAGAAAGTAGGGGAAACCACTAGACCATTCAGGTATGTCCCAAATCAAATCCTTTATGATTATACAGTGGAAGTGACAAATAGATTCAAGGGATTAGATCTGATAGACACAGTGCCTGAAGAACTATGGATGGAGGTTCATGACATTGTACAGGAGGCAGGGATCAAGACCATCCCCAAGGAAAAGAAATGCAAAAAGGTCAAGTGGTTGTCTGAGGATGCCTTACAAATAGTTGTGAATAGAAGAGAAGCAAAAGGCAAATGAAAAAAGGAAAGGCATACCTATTTGAATGCAAAGTTCCAAAGAATAGCAAAGAGAGATACGGAAGCCTTCCTCAGCCATCAGTGCAATGAAATAGAGGATAATAATAGGCTGGGAAAGACCAGAGATCTCTTCAAGAAAATTAGAAATACCAAGGGAACATTTCATGCAAAGATGACCACAATAAAGGACAGAAATGTCATGGACCTAACAGAAGCAGAAGATATTAAGAAAAGGTGGCAAGAATACACAGAAGAACTATACAAAAACTATTTTCATGACCCAGAAAATCACAATGGTGTGATCACCAATCTAGAGCTAGACATCCTGGAATGCAAAGTCAAGTGGGCCTTAGGAAGCATCACTATGAACAAAGCTAGTGGAGGTGATGGAATTCCAGTTGAGCTATTTCAAATAATAAAAGATGATTCTGTGAAAGTGCTGCTCTCAATATGCTAGCAAATTTGGAAAGATCAGCAGTGTCCACAGGACTGGAAAAGGTCAGTTTTCAGTCCAATCCCAAAGAAAGGCAATGCCAAAGAATGCTCAAACTACCACACAATTGCACTCATCTCACACGCTAGTAAAGTAATGCTGAAAATTCTCCAAGCCAGGCTTTAACAGTACATTAACCATGAAGTTCCAGATGTTCTAGCTGGATTTAGAAAAGTCAGAGGAACCAGAGATCAAATTGCCAACATCCACTGGATCATCGAAAAAGCAAGAGAGTACCAGAAAAATATCTATTTCTGCTTTATTGACTATGCCAAAGCCTTTGACTGTGTGGACCACAAAAAACTCTGGAAAATTCTGAAAGAGATAGGAATACCAGACCACCTGTCCTGCTTCTTGAGAAATCTGTATGCATGTCAGGAAGCAACAGTCAGAACTGGACATGGAACGACAGACTGGTTCCAAATGGGGAAAGGAGTACAACAAGGCTGTATATTGTCACCCTGCTTATTTAACTTATATGCAAAGTAGATCATGAGAAAAGCTGGGCTGGATGAAGCACAAGCTGCAATCAATATTGCCATGAGAAATATCAATAACCTCAGATATGCAGATGACACGACCCTTATGGCAAAAAGCAAAGAACTAAACAGCCTCTTGATGAAAGTGAAAAAAGAGACTGAAAAATTTGCCTTAAAACTCAACATTCAGAAAACTAAGATCATGTCATCTGGTTCCATCTCTTCATGGCAAACAGATGGGGAAACAGTGGAAACAGTAGCAGACTTTATTTCCTTTGGCTCCAAAATCACTGCAGATGGTGACTGCAGCCATGAAATTAAAAGATGCTTACTCCTTGGAAGAAAAGTTATGACCAACCTAGACAGCATATTAAAAAGCAGAGACATTACTTTACCAACAAAGGTCTGTCTAGTGAAGGCCATGGTTTTTCCTGTGGTCATGTATGGATGTGAGAGTTGGACTGTGAAGAAGGCTGAGCGCCGAAGAATTGATGCTTTTGAACTGTGGTGTTGGAGAAGACTCTTGAGAGTCCCTGGGACTGCAAGGAGATCCAACCAGTCCATCCTAAAGGAAATCAGTCCTGAATATTCCTTGGAAGAACTGATCCTGAAGCTAAAACTCCAATACTTTGGCCACCTGATGTGAAGAACTGACCCATTTGAGAAGACCCTGATGCTGGCAAAGTTTGAAGGTGGAAGGAGAAAGGGACGACAGAAGATGAGATGGTTGGATGGCATCATCAACTCATGGACATGAGTTTGAGTAAATCCCAGGAGTTGGTGATAGACAGGGTGGCCTGGTGTGCTGCAATCCATGGGGTCTCAAAGAGTTGGACAAGACTGAGCGACTGAACTGAAGTGAATTTATGTGGTACTAGTGGTAAAGAATCTGTCTGCCAATGCAGGAAACATAAGAGTTGCCAGTTTGATCCCTGGGTCAGGAAGATCCCCAGATGGAGGACATGGCAACCCACTTCAGTATTCTTGTCTGGAGAATCCCCATGGACAGAGGAGCTTGGTGGGCTACAGACCATAGTTCCACAAAGCGTTGGCCACAACCAAAGCAGCTTAGCACACACACATATTTATACATGTATATATGTATTTGTCCTTATGTATATTCACCTATGTTTGTATATGATATTTATGGGTTTATGGGTTTGTATGTATGCATGTTCTTGAGCAGGACTTGTGTGGATTTCCTTTTTGCACCACTGCTTCCTTCCAGCTCAGTCAAACCCAAGGTACTCACACACACTGTGCTTAACAATATCATTTTTGGAGACATACGTATATGCATTTGAATCTTGTCTAGGTAGCTCTATACAGGTAACTGATTTCAGTATTTTGGGCTTCCGTCTCATTTTTAAAATGGTAACTTGTGCAATTCATTCATGAAAAATCTTTTGAGTATCTATTATATGTTAGTCACTGTTCTAGGCACTGGGGATATCGTATCAAACATGTCTTCATAGTGTTTACATTCTAGAGTGGAGGACAGACAACAAACAAATAAACCAGTAAATATACAATCTGCCAAGTAGTGACAAGTTCTAGAAAGAAAAAGAATAATAGCATAAGGAAGAATAGAGTGACAAAAGAGACACAAGCATGAGTACAATAATACCATAATACCTACCTAGGAGATTGTAGATACTAAATGAAATAATCTGCACCAAGTGCTTAGTACAGTGCCTGGGAAAGCAAATGATTAAGAAATAGTAGCTGTCATTGTTATACTTGTTACTCTAAGTATATTATAGTTTGATTTTTAAATATCAGAAAAGATACAAATATCAAGTTTAGCAGTGCTCATGTTGCAATTGGGGAAGTTGAGGTACAGAAAGATTTAACTTGTCTAAAGTCTCAGAAAGATGCAGAGTCAGGTCTGTCTCTAGGATTTCTAACTTCACCTTCAATGGAATTTCTAACTTTCCCTTCAATGTTCTTCTTTCTCAACAGTTACTGAACCTACTTCAGGACTGTAAGTCTTCCCCAGAGAAATGTTGTGCATGCTCTTGAGGACCTTTATTTATGTTCAGATCTAGGAGATCCTAACAAGAGGCAAGAGGCAGTTCAATAATGCAATCACCAGGCCAGACAGAAATTGACACCAGTCCAAGGGGGCATGGGGTTCCAGCTCTTCATCAGGCAAAGACTGTCTAGGTGAAGAGGGGTGTGTGTGTGTGTGTGTGTGTGTGTGTGAATGGTGGTGATGGTAGTAGGATGTTGGTTGGAAAATACAAAAGCAGGGTTTTTCAAAGTTCAGGGTTCCCTGAGTTACCTGATGGGAAAGAATGACTAAAAGTTCCAGTGAGGTAGACTAAATGAAGTAACCAAAAAGCAAGGGACAGCCATACAAGGGAGACTGAATTTGGAAGCCAGAGGGACTTAAGAGAATCCCATGTGATAATGGCAGAATCTGAAATGCTAGAGTCGCCTCTTAGCCCTTGTCCAGCCCCAACTCATTTGTATGTAACCACTCCTTGACAGGCACTAGAGGTGGTTACACACAGGAGTGGAGGAGATGATGTCTCTCTTTGGAGACCCACTGCAGTGTGAATTTGTTGGGTGTATTTTTCCTCTTGGAAGTGTTTATATTTTCAAAGATTAGTGAACTGTTAGCAGTGCCAAACCTAGAGTTAGACTTCTGGTGGACTTAAAGTCACCCTGAGGCTTATGAAGAGAAGTAATTAAGCTTCTCATAAGGCTTAATATAACTTTTACGGGTCAGGTGTATGTATCAGTGTAAAACCATTTAAAAGGTCAATCTAATAGAGCATACCACTGTCAAATCAATTGGTAAGTACACTGAATGCCAGACCTAACTTTCCAACTAAAGAAATAAATAAAAGATTCCTTGTGAGCAGTAATGAAAACTTTACTCTTACCACCAAAGAGGCAGAGCTATCAGAGAAAGCTTTCCCTATAGGAGATGTGGGGGTATATTCCCCCATAACAGCATTATTCATGGGCTTACAAATTATTTAAGCACTGATATATAAAAATATATTTCATAAACTTAATCTCCTGCATTCTGAGGCCCATAGACACCCATCTCCAACCCTTTGTTTATTTGAATAGACTGAATAGACAGGGGTTAACAGTACGACTGCTGAATATTGCATAGTCCAGCAAAGTTGATCTATTCTACCTGGGCACACCAGGAAGGAAAATACTTCCATAGTGGAGGGAGCACACTTATCCCAAAGTTATTCCTCAACCTTATCTTGTTGAGGAAACACAAAATAAACACAGCTTGGGAAATCAAAGACCAGAAACTCCTATTGGCTCCAGGGAAAGTCAAGACAATACTTTAGCAAGGGGAAGAATTGCTTCACTCAGTTAAAACTCCAACCCCAGGCAGGGTAGGGAGGGGGTGCTCATGTGACTTGTACTGAAATAGGGAAGGAAGGGGAATGTTAGATGAGACTTGGAGTCTGTGTGAGAGATATAAGGAAGAAAAGGAAGTAAGCAAGCACAGACTCTGGAAGCCATCAGGAGTTCATCTATTTAATATCAGGAGGCTAGAAGAAAGGACAGAAGTGGCTCTGGCTGTGATGGGGCTCTTACTGGGCCTGCTGCTCCTGAGCCACCTACTGGTGGTCATCTATGGTAAAGTAGCAAAAGGGGGCCTGGCTGCCACTTTTGACACAGGCAAAAATGGGGGAGTGGGGAGAGGTGGGATTGAATACCTACTGAGGAAAGCCTACTCCTGCTAAATGAGTGACTGTTCTCAGCCAATGCTCCAGATTCTATCAGCTTTGGGCAGAAGGGAGGGAAGTGGTTGAAGGTTATTGAAGAAGCCAGGAGATAAGTTTGGGTAGAAACTGGAAAGGATCCTCCCCTGTAAAACATACACATTATTTTCTAGTATTTGTTGTATCTCAGGGACACTAAAAATGTTCCTAACTTCCTTGTGTTGAACTAAATCAATTCCTTTGTGGCTTCTATCAAAGGATCCCAGCCCTGTTTCTTGGAGACACAAAAAATATATCTTTTCAATGTTGTGACAGGTCTTTAGAATGCTGTGGACAGAATCAATGTTCCCTTGATTCATCTTTTCTCCAAGTTAAACAGCTTTAGCTCCTTCAACTGTTCTTCACAAGACTTGGTTTCTTATCATTTCCTAGGATGACTCACTTCCCTGTGGACATGGCCCAATTTGTCTGGGGTAATTTGTCCAACTTAATGCTGGACTTATATACCAAAAGAGGATTGACTATCTCATAGCAGCGTTATTTTCTGAAATCCTACTGTATCTTCATTTATACCCTTGAGAACTGAAATAGCCTTTTAGGAAACTGCTGCTGCTGCTGCTAAGACACTTCAGTCATGTCTGACTCTGTGTGACCCCATAGATGGCAGCCCACCAGACTCCTCTGTCCCTGGGATTCTCCAGGCAAGAATACTGGAGTGGGTTGTCATTTCCTTCTCCAATACATGCATGCATGCTGAGTCACTTCAGTCTTGCTTGACTCTGTGTGACCCCATGGACAACAGCCCGCCAAGCTCCTCAGTCCATGGGATTCTCCAGGCAAGAATACTGGAGGGGGTTGCCATTTCCCTCTCCAGTGCATGCTAAGTCACTTCAGTCGTGCTTGACTCTGCGATCCCATGGACAGCAGCCCTCTGGGCTCCTCTGTCCATGGGATTCTCTTGACAAGAATACTGCCTTGGGTTGCCATTTCCTTCTCCCTTTAAGAAACTAAGCCTGAGTAATAGCTAAGTGAAACTCACGATAAGGTAAAAGG
This sequence comes from Bubalus kerabau, assembly GCF_029407905.1. Classification (NCBI taxonomy): domain Eukaryota; kingdom Metazoa; phylum Chordata; class Mammalia; order Artiodactyla; family Bovidae; genus Bubalus; species Bubalus kerabau. The sequence continues at coordinate 111,184,284 of NC_073647.1, forward strand.
ATCCTTGATTCATCCCTGATTATTCCATATCCTTAGAGGGAGAGACTAGATGAGTGCTAACTTGGTGCTATTTATGTTGTTAGAAAGA